>NW_027223762.1:66009053-66725928 GCF_028538775.1 Myotis yumanensis
ATGACCCTTTTTTATCCTTACCCACTGGCGGATGGAGTTGCTATAATTAGAGACGGGGAAGGCTGACTTTAAAGAGGTGGTTTTGGGACATGTTAAGTGGAAGACACCCTGTGAATATGGAATGTAAGCTTTTGGATCGAAACCTACTAACCTATTGGCAACTGTCTAAAAGGAGACATTTTATTTTTGATCTTACAAAATCACTCATGTCACAACAAAGTGGCTTACTTCATTTTTATTACAAATTGAGTGGATTGATGGGCGCATATGCCAGCTCCTATTGTGAGCAGTCACTGTGCAGGCCCACCTGCTGTACACATATTGCCCCCTTGGATCTCGGTGACAGCACTGTGAGCTAGAGTTTATTGCCACCAGTTGAAAGCTGATGAATCTGAGATTGTCTAGGTTTCTCAACGCAAAGATCGAGCTTTGTAGTGAGCTGCCTGCATTTCCAATCACCTTCTTGATTACACTATAGGGGAAATTGTTTCATGTACCTAACAAGCAATATATACTTTTAAACAAAATCTACTTGTTAATTAGAGGAGAATTGGTAAGTCCTTTTATTTTACTATTTAGTTTTGGTATGATGAGTCAATATAAGTTTTTCTTTTACTATTTATTACTCTTTACAAACTAGTTTGGGGGTATGGAACTAAAATTAAAGTGACTTTTAAATATAGTTATTTTAAAAATATGATAGATTTTAATAGTGTTCTTCCTAGCACTCAAATTCATTGCTTCCAGTCTTGGAGTAGCCAAGTCTATTATTCACATCAACAAAGTGTTGGTTCAGTGTTGTTAAGGGGAGCAAAACATTTTATGGAAGTCAAAATGTTAACTTGTTTCCAGAGCAATAGCTGTTATCATGCAATGGGGCTGGTATTTGCTGTAACACCTTATGTTGAGTAGCTAAAGAGGTGTCCTGTCACTGCAAATAAATAAATAAAACCAAATCATGCTCCAGCCGGGTGGTTCAGTTGGTTGGAGCATCATCCTGTACACCAAAATGTTGCAGGTTCAATTCTGGACAGGGCACGTACTTAGGTTGCAGGTTTGAGCCCAATAGGAGCATGTATGGGCGGTAACTGATCGATGTTCTCTCTCACATCGATGTTTCTCTTTCTCTCTCTCTCTCCCCCTTCCTCTCTCTCTAAAAACCAATAAAACATATTCTCAGGTGAGGATTAAAACAACAGCAAAAACAAATAAGCCACTCGACCATGTACAGAGTAGCTATGGGAATGCTGTTTTTGATCTTTTCAGTGACTTTCATTAAAATGGGCAGTGTTAGAAGGCTGCTCCTTGCGAGAAGAGACCTGGAAGTTCCGTTCATGGTCAGAGGGAAATATCGCCCACCACTTGCTGGGACTCTCACCAGGAGAGTTAGCAGGACCTTCTGGGACTTGTGGTTCTCCCTGTGTGTCAAGAAACAAGCAGAGACTTAGGAAGGCTATTTACATGACTCACTTCCCAAGAACACACAGCAAATCACTGGCAGGTCAGTGCGACCTCAAGGCTGCCAGGAGGCATTTCTACCTATTTTTTCAGACTAATTCCTGGAAGAGGCCAAGTTCATGGAAGGGCCCGGGAAGGCTTTAGGTACTGTGCTTGGTGAATACTGACTTTGAGCACCAAGGATCACGTTTCCTGAAAAGTGGGAAATCATGACTCTCAATCTGTTGTGAATAAGCGAAGTGAGAACGTTTGTTCTGGAATAAACGAGGCATGCTTGCCCTGCCAGAGATGCCAGCTGTGTCCCAGCGATCTTGTCTGTCCCCATGAGACACTCATCTTACATGGGCTGAGCTAGCACTCCTTGCGTGCGGGGCTCACACCCACATTATGCAGGAGCTGGCCGAGCATTCTTCAAGGCAGTCGCCGCCAGGGACAGGCCATTACTTGCTGGTACGGCCCTCTCGCCCCAGCAGCTGATGGTTACTCTCATCGTAATACCTTTATTTTCTTCCTAGAAACGTGTTTGGTTCCTTTCTTTTTCATTCCAATTCTTAGATAAGGCTTCTTTGCCCATTTCATTGTCCTCACAAGGCAGGGCATTTACTGTGAAGAACTGTCAGATTATTTTGGTGGCTTTATCTCATAGTATTTTACCCCTTTAAAAATATATTAGGAAATATAAACTTCTATAAGAAAAAATGGAATATGTGTTTTTCTGCTTTCTATTTGTATTTCTTTCTCACTGAAATACCCCCCTTCCCCCCCAAAAATAACCCGGACTGCAAACATGTTGCCAATGGTTTGAATATTGATAGATTGAAGCTCCACGTGGATAAAAGCCAATATGAATTTCAGTTATTGTGATTCGTGATTTATAGGAAAGTTTCATACAGCGTGGGGGGATTGTTCCAATGGAAACGACTTACGAGGACCGCCATGACCTTCCCCCTCTGGCCACTTCCTCTAACACTAACGCTTTCTGCTGTCCGCCGCCCACACATGCCACTGCCCTCCATGGCTTCCCTGCTGTGCTTTCTCCTCTCTGCCTCATTTCCTACATTTCTGTTCTCCCTTTTAAGAATCACCTCCTCCAAGAAGCCTTAGTAGCATGCCAAGATTGGGTCAAGTACTCTTTCTCTGTTCTTGGGTAATATACATAGTTTTCTCCTTGCACTTGGCGTAGCTATAGTCATCTGATTTATTATTCCTCTCCTATTAGACTGTTGATGGCGCACATTGTACTTGTCTATGTCATATCAACAATAAGTGCATACCTAGCACAGTGCCTGACATAAGGTAGATTGTTTTTCAATCAATCACAAATTTGAATATAGGTGGATGAAAGAGTGGAATTCAATTTAGTTGTCAATCATTCTTTTGTTGGGTGTTTTATGATAAGCAGAGGGGGAAATACCAAATCATTCTAGGCCATGGAATTTCTAAACTAGCTCTTCTGATGCAGAAGTGGTAGAACCTACTTTTGGTCTTGTCCCTCAAGAAGGAATGCAACCTGGATGGAGGTTGCTATAAAACAGCATAAAATCCCCTGAAGAAATGTGATTTCTAGGTTGTTAGAAACTTACAGAGACAAATCCTGGTATAAAAATGAAGACTCACACAGAATACTTACAGCTCAGTGAGCAAGACTTTGCAATGTTTATTTTCAATTGTGTCTAAAAAAGCTGTGGGTGAGCAGGTTTAAATCTAATGTTAAAGAAGCATTGGATAAAGCATCCTCCAAATGTCCTTTCCATTGGTTGATACAAAGGATAACAGGGCTCCCCGGGGACAGGTAAGATTTTTTCAGAGGGAGCCGGTGGATGGGGAAATGTGTCTCTCTTCTGGCATTTTCAGAGCTGGGCAGGAACACTTAACTGAAATTCCTGATCTTCTCGGCTTGCTCCCCTGTGCTGGTTATTCAGGAGCATGGTCAGGCCTCAGCTCTCTGACTTGGTACCTTGGTGACAGCATCTCATCACCGATTCCTCAGTTCTTCCAAGCACCTGGTTTTCCCTGGTAGAGATTAAATGATAAAGGCTCTCCAACTGTTACAATAGTTGCATGAGGTCAAGATCGTGATGCATTTGTTTTGAATGAGTTAACTTCATTCTGTTCCATAGCTATTAAGTATTCCACCGACTTTGGCTGTATACCTTGAGATTTCAGTGGGAACTGAGTGATACATTACTGATTATTCACTCATTCACATTTTATTGAGCATAGAGCTTCCCCTGGGGTTAGACAGATGAATAAGACTGAGTGTTTGCCTTAAGGAATTCATAGTCAAGAAGTGAGGTGGAGATGAAAGGAAGGAAGACAGTACAGAGTGCTAGTCCGGTGGCTGGCGTGTGTCAGGAACACTGACTGAGTCAGAGACCAGATGTTCTGCTCAGTGCTGACCTGTGTTAACTTGTGAGCCCCTTAGCAGCACTATACGATAGGTGTGATCACATTTTATGGGAGGTTAAAGTGAGGCAGGGATAACTTACACAAGGTCACACACCTGGTGAGAGGTGTTCTAGCTCTTGAGTCTATATTCCTACTGATTCCACACTCTGCTGCCTCTTGGTGGAGATGACGGGGTAGCTGCACTATGTCCCTTCAGGGAGGTGCCATTAGAGGTTGAAGGACAAGGAGAGGCTGTTTATTGCAGCCGGGAAAGAACATCGCACAGGGCCAAGCACGGTGACAGCATTTCCCCCAGCAACTATCAGGGTCCGTTAGCATTTCTGGAGGATGAGGCAGGAGCAGCCAGGGCGGAGGGTGTGAGCCTAGAGCACTTAGATGGAGCAGCGACAATTTATTTGAAAGCACAGCAAACACAGACACTCCAGGTGTCTGAGGCTGAGCGCAGAGAGCCCCGAGTTCAAGTTTTGCCTTGCCATTTCCTGGCTCTTTTTAATGTTTGAATTTCACCTAACTTCTCGGAGCCTCATTTGTAACATACACACCAGGGATTGCCGTGAGGACAGAGGGAGATGCCCTGTAAAGTCTGGGCCACGGCATAGGTACCGCACTTCTCAATGAAACCAGGAGCTCAGGGAGGCTGGGCTGCCCTGCGTCTTGGTCGGCACAGCCTGCTCTCCTGGAGGCTTCAACCACACGGTTGCTGGCACCCCCCTCAGAGATTCTCACTGGGATGTCTGGTTTGGAACCCTGGTTTGGGAATGGTGTTAAAGCCCACCAAGTGGCTCTGACGCTGAGGCAGGGGTGGGAGCCCCGAGTCCAGGCAGCAGGCCTCGGGAGGACCTGGGAGCTGGAGGGTAAGCCTGGGTGCTCACCTTGCCCTGTGCCAGGATCCGAGCGGCTCTGTACACAACAGCTCTGTGAGGAAGGGATTCAGTGACTGGGGCCTTGCAGTTGTTACAAATACAAAGGGAGGAAGCACTTAGGCCCGAGATTTTTAATACCTTTTTAACAAAAAAATAATAAATGTGGAGATGTGACAAGACAAAGGGAAAGGAGTTTGGTCTGGGGCAGTAAACTATGAGAAGGTGACTAGGGAGTATGTGGAAGTGAATGCATGAGTAGGGCTCTTGTATAAGGAATATTGTATAAGGCTATTATATAAGGCTATTGTATAAGGGCTTTCATATAAGAGCTATCATGCAAGGGCTATCGTATAAGGGCTATCATATAAGGGCTATCGTATAAGGGCTATCATACAAGGGCTAGCATATCAGGGCTATTGTATAAGGGCTATGTGCAGACCCTTCTTGGTGCTGTCTGTCTTCCTCATGCCAAGCCCCCCAGGAAGAGGGAATGTGTGGCAGGTCTCATTTCTCTGAAGTTCCTGCTTGTGGTCAGCGAAGGAAAACTCCTAGAAGGTTTCCTTCTGCACGTGTCGATTCTCAGTTGCTCTGATTTTTTCTAGAGCAGATTAAAGGAATTCTTATGCCAGAGTGACATGTGCTGGGAGGGCAGATTCTGACCCGCTGCCCCTCACTCGGAGACCTCCCGCCTCTAGACTGCGACCTTGAGGATGCAGCGCTGCCGCTGTCCGGCGCATCCCCACCCCCCACTCCTGGGGGGCAGCCCCTGCTCTCCCCCGCCACCCCCCCCTTTGCCCAGGCGCCCGAGGCACCTGGCAGGCCTCCTTCCTCGCTCCAACGCCGTCAGGCGGGCAAAGGAGGTCTGACGCTGGCTTTCCTCCCACACCTGGGAAGCTCTCACCCTGTGAAGAAACCCCTAGCCGCTTCAGGGACCGCCCAACGGGAAGGTGAAGGCCGAGCCTGCCGGCACCTCCTCGCTCATTGCTCCCTCGCTGCCAGTGTTCTCTGCGGGGAGGTGACTAGCCTCCGTCCTGCCCCTCCCTCCTCGCTCTTTCCTCCCCGGAAACCGGGGACTGTGCAGGGCACGTGGCTTGGCAGGTCCCCAGTCACGGAGCTGGGACACGGGCATGCCCACGCCCGCAGTCTTCCCTCTGCTTTGGGTGGGCATCGCTGCACTTTTAGAGCCGGCAGCGCTGCCAAGGCCAGCTGTGGGGCGGCGCAGGGCGGGCTGGTGCGCTCCCGCTGCCTGGTGGGCGGGTGTGGGGAGGGGGTTCGCGCCTGAGCAGTGAGCGCAGGTCATTAGCTTCATGAACCAGCTGGTGAGCTGTCTGAGGCAGGACAGGACACGAGCTTTGCTAAATGAGTGACATCAGTGTATCTTTAAACTGCAAATATATTTACATTTTATACCCACACAGAATAATTTATCAAAAAACTCTGAATTTGGAATTGTGATCATTTGGGTTGACATTTTTACTTGACTGTGTATGAAAGGTCTGTTGGGTAAATTATGATCTTATGAAAGCAGGCATTTGTTAATATCCTAACAGAACAAACGGTTCACTCTTGCTGGGTTCTCAGCACCCGGGACAGCAGTGCCCCTAGAGCTGTTTCTCTCCAGGCGGTGCCTCTGCAGCTCCAGGGGCTGCTGCCATAGCTGCCTAACACGTCCCTGCGGGCGCTTGTCCGCCAGTCCATCCTCCACGCAGCCCAAGGATGCTGTTCCCATGTGGACGAGGCTGTGGTGCTCACACTCGTTTCTGAGGGCTGACCTTCCACACACCTGGAGGCCTGAGTGATGCAGTATGGGCAGAAGGCCTTGACTACCTGTCTAGGTTCCCCATTCCCCTCACCGACCTGGGAACAGCTGCAGGGACCACTTTCGCTTCCCGGGTCCTGTGCTGGGATGCCATCGCCTGAGGCGAGGCGGACTAAGCCCAGCTCCGCCCTCCCAGCCCCAGGCCTGGCCTCTGCGCTGCAGCCTTGGGCTAAGGCTCCTCTGCGTTCCTCTGCCAGGGCGCCTGACATCCAGGGTTAAACGGCTGCTTTCCCTCACTGGACTGGCTTCTGAGAGGCAGGCTGTGTATATCTGACGTGGCAGTGTTGTTCCTGGCACCCAGAGAGACTGGAGGTGTATCTGCTAAGTTAGGTGGCTTCAGGCGTCAGCAGTGCCCCCAAGGCTCAAGCAAGCTGGCCACCTGCCCTTGTCCCTGGAGACACACTAGTTGGAGATATTGTCTGCATGTGAATGGTTGGGAATGGAACTTACTCTCAAACAATCCACAGCTAAAACTCCCACTGCTTTTGCCACTGTCTACATTAATGAGGTGTTAGTGTCTGCTTGTATGTTACATTCCTACTGGAAAAATAAATACGGTAGGGCTTTATTTTTCTAACCCTTTACATGAAACTAAGACCAGATGCCAATTCTGGCATTAGCTTTCCATCTTGGTCTGCACACAGGCACAAAAGCACACACACTCAGGCACACATATTAATGTGCATAATTACTAGTCCACTCTATTTCATGGCCTCCACTGTCCTGAAGGTTTGGATGACTTTTAAATATCCATATTTTATTGTTTTCAGAGAGGAAGGGAGAGGGAGAGAGAGAGATAGAAACATCACTGATGAGAGAGAATCATTGATCAACTGCCTCCTGCATATCCCCATACTGGGGATTGAGCTCACAACCTGGGCATGTGATCTGGCTCATAGGTCAATGCTCAACCACTGAGCCACAAGAGCTGGGTTTGGCCGAAGCCGGTTTGGCTCAGTGGATAGAGCATCGGCCTGTGGACTGAAAGGTCCCAGGTTCGATTCTGGTCAAGGGCATGTACCTGGGTTGCGGGCACATCCCCAGTAGGAGATGTGCAGGAGGCAGCTGATCGATGTTTCTAGCTCTCTATCTCTCTCCCTTCCTCTCTGTAAAAAATCAATAAAATATATTTTTTTTAAAAAAGAGCTGGGTTTGGATGGTTTTTATGTTTCCTGCCTGAAGGATTTTTAATGGATGTCTCCCTACATGTCCTATTTATGCCTCTTTGGAATTTAACCTTTTAGATATACTCCAGATATGAGTTCCTTTGATATATATTTGAATCTGATATTTGAATTTGCAATGAAGTTAATACTCTATATGTAATGTACTTTTTATAAATAAAACTGTGACATCAGGCCCTGGCTGGGTGGCTCAGTTGTTTGGAGCATTGTCCTGCACACCGAAAGGTTGTGGGTTACATTCCAGTTGGGGCACATACCTAGGTTGTTGCGGGTTAGATCCCTGGTCAGTGTGTGTAAGGAGGCGACCAATCAATGTTTCTTTCTCCCATCTACTTTTCACTCTCTCTCTCTCACTCTCCTTCTCTCTTTAAAAAAATCAATAAACATCTTTGGATGAGGATTAAAAAAACAAACAAAAAACAGAGACGTCAGGAACATAGCTTTGCATTCTGTATACACTCGTACTTAACAAACTAGACCATCTCAATGACTTGATGTCTTTTTCTACTGAAGAAAAGCAGCAGGATAGTCCTCAAGTGAAAACTAGAAAATACTTCATAGAAGTGAAAATATTATAATAATATGAAATGAAATATTTACATGGAATATATTGTTAGGAAATTTCAGCATACTCTGAGCTGATGATTCTAGATCTACTAGAATGAAATTACTAAGCAAATTGGTAAAAGTAATACTGTCAGTTAAAAATTTACTCAGGAAAATAAACTGAGGACACTGGGAGAACCATTTCTATAGCATCTGTTGTTTGACTAATTACTAGTCATCCTCCTCATTACACTTGTCAATCTATGGTCATTGGTGCCAATTCAACATGTACAGGAATCTCCAATTTGGGGTGCTGTAAAGAAGGAAGCTTTATTCAGTGCAGAGCAGCTCAATTTTGATACAGCACAGCTGTGAGGCAGTCCTGGGGCCAGGCCCTCTCCCTCTAGACAGCTCTGCTCTGCTGAGGCATCTTTAGTGTTTCAGCTCAGCCAAGGAACCACACTCTTTAGTCTTTAGTGAAAAGGGAAAGTGTACTCCTTGGAAAGGCAGTTTATATGGACTAATGTCCCTGTCCTTGGTCCTTGATTGGTCTGTCTTCATGCAAATGAGGACTCCAAATCCTCAAGTTTGATTGGTCCAAAAGGCACTGGGTCAGAATAGAACCACTCTGATTGGTCAGGGTTGTGCAACTCTGATTGGATGGGGAAAGACTCAATCCTAATGGTTGAAATAGGATTGTAGGAAACCTTTATTAGTGCTGACTCAGATGACAGAAACACAGGGCAGGTAGGCAGTTCAGTGTTGGGGAGCACAGGAGACTTGGTTGAAAAGTTTGTAAGGAGGACATTCCGAGAAAAGGGATGTGCCGAAGGCAGTCCCTTAGCCCTCTTTCACAGCGAGTGTGTTAGAGTAATCATTCATCCCTCGCCCAAGGTCTGCTGGTCAGCCCAGGCAGTTCTGCACAGGTTTTTCCATGAGGTGCACCTTGCCTGAGAGGCCTCTGTGCAGAAATGGCTGCTGGGCTCCGTTTTTTTAAAATTTGAGCCCAGTTAGCCACCAGCAGCTCTTCCTGGTAGGTGCCTTTTTTTCTGTGTTTACACACTTGACCAAGGAACACTTTGTTAAGTCAAGTCACCACCACTTTATCTAGAATCAACAGAACTTCATTTCTTTGGAAATAGCCATTAATTCTTGCCTTCCACAGATTCAAATGAGACTTTCTTTTGATTAATCCAAATGGTGATGATATAGAGTTCATGTAAACCCACTTGCATTATAAATCTTGCTTCATGTTCTCTAATAGGAACTAATAGAAATTCAATACTGCTCAAGGTAAGCATTGACTTGTATTTAATAGCACAGATGGATTTTAGATATGTTTTCACTTGGCACAGTCCAAACTTTCAAAGAGAAAGCTTTTCTGTTTTAATGGCTCATATAACGAACAAGGAAACAGACTAAGTGTTCTCTGAGACACATTTAAGACCTAGGAATCTTAAAAAATATAAACCACAAAAACATCCTAGCCAAACAAAAACATCCTTCCCACTGAAATTTACAGTTCTATATATTAGTACTGAAAGCTTGTTCCCATTCCAGCTCCATGAGATTAATAGATAGATTTTTTTAAGTGCCAACTGCAGATATGTAATAATAACAGATACGTAATAATACCAGATATGTAATAATAACAGCAAACATATTTGAAGTCTTACTGCATGCTACTTTTTATATATTTCCTCAATCCTTACTATAAACTTAGGTGAATAATATTGTTTTCTATATTAGAAAACTGATCTCCATCAAAGTAAAAATTAGTAAGGGGAGAGGCTCCAATATCATACAATCCTCTTCATGTGGAAAATTGTCTGAAGGCCTCAGTTTTACTTCACCCAGTGAAAGGACTCTACTCAATTCCACATGATGATTCTTCATTATAATTGAACATTTAATTCTGGAATCAAAGTGTGCCACATATGCAAACTAGGTGAAATCATTAGCTAAGAAACAGGATGTTCCAAGACATTTCGAAATAGTCTTGAAGTTGAGCAACTTTGAATGCTGAAGCACAGGCAGGAAAGAAAAGCGTGCTGTTGGTGACCGCAATAAGGACTCTCCCTTGGAAGCTATTTCTGTGTATTCAGACAGCCAGATCCCCTTTCCCTTAAACACAAATCCGTTGCTCCTGCCTTTTCCGGGGATGCAGAAGGAAAAGCCAGGCTATTTTGTTAGAGCAAATGAAGGGACAGGAGCTAGCATTGTCAGTGGTGACAGCAGCTCTGGGGAACATTTATCCCTCTTTCTGTCTGGCTCTCTCTCAGTCTCCTTCTCCAGGTGTTTTCTCTCTTTCTTACAGTCTCTCTGCTTTTTCTGTCTTCTCTGTAGCCTGATTCATAATCCCTCCATCCTGCTTGCATGTGACCCTGGCTCCATGGTTCTTTTGGACCTGGCTAGTTCAAGGTTACATACATGTATAAATGGCAAACACTATATTACTCTGACTCCAAACCTATATTTCTTTCCTGTGTTATGCTCACAGTGTATTTTTATATTTCAAAAGTCAATATATTTTAAATAAATTAAGATGAGGAAAATATTTATGCAGATACTCACCTTTTCTGTTATCGCTTACTTCATTCTGGAAGTTTCAAGTAAACTCTGGTGTCATTTCCCTTCAACCTGAAGAAATTCCTTTCACACATCTTTGGAGAGCAGGTCTGCTGTGATAAATCCCATTTTCCTACTTGAGAAATGACTTTCTTTCTCTTTCATCACTCAAAGGCATTTTTACTAGAAGCAGACTTTTAGGTTGATAGGTCTTTTCTTCTGGCATCTTAAAGATGGCTTCTGGCTGCCACCCTTTCTCGGGACACTTTCAGTCCTTGGGACTGTTGGTCCATACATTTAATATTGGCATCCCCATCTCACCCCCAGTCTTGCGGCTTTTAAGACTTTTTCTTTGTCCGTGGTTTTCAGTAATTTTATGATGTGTCTGGGCTGCATTTATTTTATTTTATTTTGTTTTATTGCTTAAAATATTACAAAGAGTAGTACATATGTTTCCTTTCTTTCCCCCTTGACCTTCCCCTAGCCTCTCCTACCCTCCCCACCCCCAGTGTCTTGTGTCCATTGGTTATGCTTATATGCATGCATACAAGTCCTTCGGTTGATCTCTTACCACCCCCAACCCTCCCTGGCCTTCCCGCTGTAGTTTGACAGTCTGTTCGATGCTGCTCTGCCTCTGTATCTATTTTTGTTCATCATTTTATAATGGTATTTATTATCCATAAATGACTGAGATCATGTGGCATTTTTCTTTCAATGACTGGCTTATTTCACTTAGCATAATGCTCTCCAGTTCCATCCATGCTGTTGCAAATGGTAAGAATTCCTTCTTTTTTACAGCAGCATAGTATTCCATTGTGTAGATGTACCATAGTTTTCTAATCCATTCATCTGTTGATGGGCACTTAGGCTGTTTCCAAATCTTAGCTATGGTAAATTGTGCTGCTATGAACATAGGGATGCATATACTCTTAGTGATTGGTGTTTCTGGTTTCTTGGGATATATTCCTAGAAGTGGGATCACTGGGTTTTTAATTTATCCTCTTTGGAATTTGTTGAGTTTCTTGAACCTGTAAATTTATTTTTCACCAAATTTGGAAAGTTTTAGGGATTCTTTTTTAAAATATTCTTTTTTGCACTGACATCTTTTGCCTCTGCTTTAGGGACTCCATGACACAAATATGAGATCATTTGATATGGTCCCACAATTCTCTGAAACTCTATCTAGTCATTTTTGTTTTCAATCTCTTTTCTTTCTGTTATTCAGATTGGATAATTTATATTGCTCATTCTTCAAGTTCACCTGCTCTTTCCTCTCTCATCTCCATTCAGCCCTGGAGCTTGCATAATGGATATTTAATTACAGATATTTTATTTTTCAATTCTAAAATTCAATTTAGTTCTTTTTCATAGACTCTATTTATCTGCTAAGAATTTCTACCTTTTTGTTCATTTCAAGAGTGTTCACTTTAGCTTATAGAAAGTGGTTCCAATAGCTATTTTAAAGTCTGTCCACTAATTCACACATCTGAAGCTTTGGGTTGGCATCTGCTGATTGCTTCTTCCTTTGAGGATTGGTCAAATTTTCATGGTTGTTAGTATATCATGTAATTTTGGACTGTATTTGGACTTTTGAAAATTACATTGTCAGACTAGGCATACTGTTAAAATTCTCTGGCAAATATTGATTTGTTGTTGGAATAGGCAATTGACCTGCATGGTCTTTTCATTTCTTCTATGATGCTGGTTTCAATGTCAATTCAATTTTCAGTTATTTTTATGCTATATAGGTCAAGGGGGCATGCACCCCTCAGGGCTAGCTCTGGTGCTTGGGTGACTTTATCACCCAAGAACTGTAATTCAGTTCTTAAAGCTTTGTTATACTTCTTTGGGCATTTTCCACATATGGGTAACTTGAGGTGTGAGCTCATTACTTGAGTAGCTTCAAACACAGATTAGAGATTCTCATCTCAGTTCTCTTATGTCTGTGGGATTGTCCCCACATCTTCTGGCTTCTAGGACTCCCTTACCCAGTTTTTTTGACAAGAAAGTCTGGGCTCGTTCAGAGTTTTGGCTTCCTTTACTGTGGCACAGTTTCATATAGTTACACCACAGTGCAAAGCAGGAGGGAAAAGAGAAAACACATACCATAATCCCCCCACTTTTTGCACAATAGATGTGAAAGTAAACTATCTGGAGGATTAAATCATCATTTGGGATCATAAATGTCCATGACTCCACTGAGGAAGCAGTGCAGATTTCATTTTGAGGCAGGACTGAGAGAACACAAGGAGATAAGTGGACATGGGCATTTTCCCTATACTTTGGCCTGTAGGGGCCCTTCATTCTGCTTCTTATAAGCAGAATGATGACTTAATTAGGGTATTTTTTTCCTGTTTGCACCTTTTACAAAGTTCCCAACTTAGCTCACCTCCAGGCCAAGTTCAGAAGGAGAAAAAAAGGAAAAATTCAGGCGAGTCTTTGCAGCTGAGTTGACCTCAGCTACAGATTCGAGTTCCTTCCTTATACCACTTGCTATCGTTTGCTTTCTGGAGTCCTCAGCTTGGTCTTTGCCATGATTGTCCAGTTTTAGTGTGATCAGGGGAGGGGCAGAATGGGCTCCTCTCATTAATGTTTTTACCCTTCACACTTTCCACGGAACCTGCCATGTGATATGATGAGGCACATAAAGTGAACAAAAATCAACAGCATTGGTTTTGAGGTAAATTCCACTTGTTATTCCTGTCTTCAAGGCTGAGTTATTCACACAAAAACCCCAGCCTTCTTTTCCCATTTAGCTGCATGACTCTTCAAATTCCCATCTTCCCATGCATTTTTCTCTAAGATTCCAGTTGATTGACATATGTTTTTCTTTGCCAGGTGGGCTTGTTGAGAAAAAACATTCTTTGCTTCATTATAATGTTTTTATGTTTGCATACAAATTATAATTTTAGTATGATTCACAGAGCTTTCCCTTGTTTACACCAAAAGGAATTTATTTTTGTGTTTTAGCCTTTGGGAAATGATACATTTGTTTAACAGATTGGTAATTATTCCATTCAAAATTGATCATTAGGATTCCTCTTTATTTGATTACTATGAACATATAACCAAAACCACAATCTATTTTCTACCAGCTGTATCCATTAATTCAACCTTGCTGGTCCTTAAATAAAAGATCACTATAACTTCTCATTTTGAACCTTTTTAAGAACAAAGATTGATAGAAAGTAATAAATCTTAGATATATCTAATTTAAAATCTCAATCTGTTTACAAAAGTTTTCTTTTTGACTTTGCTTGTTATTTTTATTATAAAAATTATCTTAGCAAGATGTAACTGGTGGTGTTTATACACGCAAATTCCTTTCATGTCTTTTGTACACTTGGTCTGAAGCACCTATAGGTGACCCAATGGGTACTCACTCAAGAGAACTTTTTAGAACTGAGGGTGTTCCCACTTCTAAAGCAGAACATCTGGTCAGGAAACTGAGCTCCCAAAGTCTACTAAGCATGTGTGTGGTGCACACCCTGAGCATGAGTTGAGTTAAGGCTGACTTCACTGAGTCCAAAGTCACCTGGTGAGGTTTCCACTTAAAGAGAAGCTAGGATCCACAACCTGGTCCCACCTGGCAGTGCTATGGCTGCAATTAGAAAAATGAAGAGGCAAGAAACTCGCCCGCCACAATCTGTTCATTCACAGTCTAAGTGTGTTTTTCTTTTCTCCTTTTCTCCTGGGATCTTCAGTTTACCGTGGTTTCTGGGCTGTCTTCATGCTCCTGGGGGTAGTCGCTGTCGTGACCGCGAGTTTCCTGATCATCTGTGCAGCCCCCTTCGCCAGCCACATTCTCTATAAGGCCGGCGGGAGCTCATATATTGCTGCAGGTATGTAAGTGCTATGGGTGTGCTTTCCAGCCCTGGGTTTTCTCTGTGTTATATATTGGCCATTTATAGTTTCAGGTATCAGGCCTCCAGCAGTAGGGATACAATTATATTCATGTGTAATCTGTCTAAGTTCTACCTGTGCCTCAGACACTTTTCTAGGGACTTGGCATTTTCCATGTGCAAACACAGCTGATCAGCATGGCAGTCTTGGCTCATTGTGTCCACATCATATGAAAGAGACAGTTGAGGGGAATCTGTGCTCTGAGAGCCTTTGAACATATTCACCCTATTAATTTCCTGTCTTTGTAACCTTAGGACACAGGTGAAGTCCTCTGTGTGCTCTGACAAGGGCAGCCGCATCATGATGCTCTCATGCCCGATTGCCCTCGGGAGAGAAGCATCGCCTACAAAGTCCGCATTCGGTTTTCTCAGTGTGATCTGTGTGCATTATCTAAACAACCCTCCTCACTGTAAAACTTACAGGTATTTTAGTCAGCTTTCCAACTAGTCTTTCTAATTCCTACCGAAATGATCATAGTACAAATAAAAAATAACTGAATAGTCAAGTCTTGTGAATTTTATGCCCCTTTCATTTAATTAGGAAGTAAAAGCCAGAACACTAACTTGAAAACATGAGCTCAAGGTTGTTTGTGAAGATGACAATTCTAGGAAATTAGACCAATGTCAGTGTGACTTAGACTGAGCTTTTCATGACCACGCTACGCTGTCCCATTAGACAGAGGACAGGGTGTTTCTACAAGAGAACGCAGTGACGGCGAAGGGAAGGAGTGGGAGGAGAGCTTGTTTTTATTTATCACCATGGCAGACAGTGCAGGAGGCTGGCCATGATTTAATCTAATAGCTTCTTTAAGCACGCATTTTACATAATATTGTGCTTAATTCTGCGGAGGGGATAAATGGAATGGTCACATATGGATCCTCTGCTCCGGGAGCTCAAAAACAAACTCTGTGAGGTCAAGCACCTGTTTAACTTATTTCATTTCAACTCTGTTCTTCACTGGTCTTCAAAAGCCTGTATCAAGAGCCCAGATTTACCCATTTAAACTAAGATATAATTAAGATACAATTCACATATTATAAAATTTGCCATTTTAAAGTATTTCGATACATTTACAGAGTAGTTCAAATATCATCAGAATCTGATTCTGGGATATTTTTATTAGCCCACAAAGAAACCTCATCCTCTCCTCTCCTCCCCCCAACCCCCAGGGAGCACTAATCGACTTTCTGTCTCTATAGGTGGCCTTTTCTGGACACTTTATATAAGTGGAGTCACAATATGTGGTCTTTGTATCTGGCATGTCATTTCCCTGCTTTAAATCATAATTCCTTAAGACAGAGCTCCTTATGACTTGGGATCTTCTTTATTAGCTGTTTTTTCTCTCCCAACCACATTCTATCCTCATTTCATTCAAAGGCCTAGTTAAGGTACACATGTTCCCTGGTCTTCCCAGAAATAACAGCTCCCACCTAAAATATGTAAATATTTCTTTCTTCTCATTCGTTGATTTTCTTTTTGAATCTTTCTCAATAAAGGTAATGTGTAATAGAAATAGGTTAGTACTAACACATGGGCAGCACAATTTATTTACTTATTAATTTTTTAAAATATATTTTTATTGATTTCAGAGAGGAAGGGAGAGGGAAAGAGAGATGGAAACATCAATGATGAGAGAGAATCATTGATCAGCTGCCTCCTGCACACCCCCTACTGGGGATAGAACCCACAATCTGGGCATGTACCCTTGATAGGAACCAAACCCTCCAGTCTGCAAGCTGACACTCTATCCACTAAACCAAACCAACTAGGGTAGCACAAATGATTTAAACACAGAAATGTTCTGGTCTCGAGTATGGTCTTAGGGAAGTGTGTGTGTGTGTGTGTGTGTGTGTGTGTGTGTGTTTATGTTTAGTGTTTTTGAAAACAATTTAGCCATTTGATAATTGTGTGAAAAAGTAGTACATCCAACTAGACTTTTCAGGGTGATCACTTCATAAGGTATATAACTATGTAATCACTATATTGTACACCTGAAACTAATATAATATTGTGTACCAACTAGACTTTAATACAATTTTTAAAAAAGAATTACAGTTGGCCAAAAACCCTGCAGAGGCATTTGATATGTATTCATGTGCCTGTGACAGTGTATTTTCATTTTCAGTGAATCTTTCCTTGTATGTGGGTATGGGGCTGAGATCCTCCCTGCCCGGGTCTTCATGCAAAGACCCCAGAGTCCAGAGGTGTTCTGGGAGCCCATTCTGCAAGCCACCAAACTACAATTATGAGGGCACTTCCTTTAAGAATTTTATTTCCTTCCTGGCCCAATTCCTTATTGTTTATGTAGGACTGCTGGTTTCCCAAGAACAGAGGGAGGCGTTCTCTTGGATGAGGTACAATATTACTGTTCATCTTACCAGTTCAGACAGGAAAATGGTGTACTCGGGAGTAACTAAAGTTTACTTTATAGTTGCAATTTCCATCACAAAACACAAACTTTTAAACAGCTGTGGGCCAGTAAATCATCCTTAAACTTGTATAATTATTGACAGAAGAATTTTTAAAATATTTCAATTCTCTGTTATTACCATTCCCACATAATATGAAAGTTAACTTATTTTTTTCTCAAAGTTGAAGATGGAAATTTACATGCTATGTTATACAAAGATGAAGAAAATATGAAATAATCACTAGGATTATTGCTCAGTCAAATTTTTTTCTGTACCACATTTAATACCTAACCATGCGTATAGCCATTTACTGAGTTAAAGTGAATTTATAATGCTTCCCTTGGTCAGATTTTTAAATTTTAGAAATGAAGAGGTTCCATTCCATGTACCTAGTATTCCAAAATATCTTTAGTTTTAGGCCTTGCTTTGTCATTCCGGCCTAGCCGAGTCTCCCAGGCTGCCTGGTGGCACCCGCTGTCCTCGGGCAGGCGGTGAGGAACAGGTGCGGCCTGGAACGGGTTGCCGTGGCTGCCTTGTCAATGCCATGGACAGGATTGGACACGCTCTTTATTTGGACAGATGGCCTCAGGACAGGGCAGAACCAGCGTCCAGATGGCACTGCTGGGCGTGCACACGCAGGACGGCTCTTTGGCATCAGCAAGAAGGTTGTGGGGGGCATTCCACGTGTGGCTGGACACGGTGCTACAGCAGCTGCGAGGGGTGGGTCCATGGTATTCCTCTTGCTCTGGAAACAGGTTCAGAGCAAGGCTCCGAGGGCGTGGCCTGCCACTCCCTGCACTGGGCAGATACCCCCTCAGGCAGGCGGGCCAGGCCTGTATTCCCAGGGAGTTCCGTCTGACTGCGTGCATGGAATTGCCAGGGCATTCTTGAAGCCAAGCCTCTATTTCCATCAGTCTCACCCCCCTCTGATCCCCTCCAACCACAATGCTTAAACAATTGGTGATTTTTTTGCATTTTAATTTTTTTTTAAATTCCCTAATACATCATCTATATATTATATTGTGTGTTCACCACCAATTCAAGTCTCCTCCCATCTGGACTTATCCCCTTTATGCTGAAGTTGGCTTCCATGTGGCCTTCTGGAGAACTCTTACATACCAAGGGGTGACCTTGTCTTCTCCTGACCCTGTGATCCTGGAGGCCACAGGAAAGATGCAGAAAGCGCAGAAAGGGTAGATCCCCAACCCCGCCACGGGACAGGCCACACACTGCATTGCAAAGCATTAGTTTGAGGAGAACGTGACTATAGAGCTGCTATTTCTAGTGCCCAGGCAAAGAGACATCTATGTAGGAACTGGTGTTCATCATAAAACTTCTAAGTGAACAAGAAGGGATGGTCGGATGCTGGCATGGTCTGGATGCTGGCATGGATATCAGCCAGGGCACTAGAAATGTTATTGACCAGCATCGTATCGGGGTACACCTGACATCCACGCCGGAAATCACTTCTTCCCCAATATACGCTGGGATCAAGTTCTGCTGAAGGAGGAGCCGGTTCCCCCTAAATCCCTGCTGGACCTTCAGGTGGGTGAGGCTGCACAGGCATCTTGTGAGTCAGGGGTACAGCAGCCCCTATTCTAGGGGCTCCGCAGCGTCATCAAACCCTTGAAGGTGGTGGAGTGAAGGCGGGCCTGGCCGCTGCCCCGCCTGCTGTCCTTCCCCAGACAGCTGTTCCTGGGTCATGTCCCCGGAGGCAGGAGCAAGGCGGTGAACTGGCAGTGCTGGGCCTGGGACAGGAACACACCCTCCTGCGGTGCTCTGCCCCTCTGGGCGGACGGGCGCTGGAAAGGCAGGTGCACCTGGTGAGAAAGCAGTGCGTGCTCCGAAGGGAACAGGAAATTCTATCTGCAGGTGGTTCTGACTCAGAAGTAAATCCGATTTGTGGTTTGTGTCCGTTTTCTTTCAAAAGCCCCATGGGTTGGTAGCAGCTCCTCAGTAAGCGCTTTCCCCTGCACCCGGTGAGATAGGGGTGGTGGCTGATACACGCCCCTGCCCTAAAGGCTCTCAGAAGCCCAGGGCCCTGTCACCCCGGTTCCCTTTCCTGTGGCTGAGAAAGCTCGGCTCAGAGGCGCCCGTCCTCCTCCAGGCAAAGCAGGACCTGGCCTCAGGCAACTGGATGTGGGGACACCTGAGAGCAGGAAGGGCCAGGAGAGAACTTCGGAGGCCCAGGCTGAGGCCTGAGGCAGAGGCCAGGGCAGCACTCCCACCTGACAGTGCCTCTCCACACCTGCCCACCTGCCCTCTCCTCTCTCAGTGAGGTGGTTACACACATACTCCCCACCTGCCCTCTCCTCTCTCAGTGAGATGGTTACACACATACTCCCTACCTGCCCTCTCCTCTCTCAGGTGAGATGGCTATACACAGGCTCCCTGCCGGCAGCCCAGGGGCAGGAGTGAGGACAACAGGCCTAAGGCCAGGGGTTCTGGCCAGGATGTGTGCGGGAAGGAGTTTTCCTGAGAAATCCCAAGCATAGCTTCCCAACCTTATCTAATAAAGAGAGAATATGCAAATTGACTGTCATGCTATAACAGTCAAGATGGCTGAGCCCACAGTGGAGGCAGGGATTTGGTAACACAAGATGGCTGCGCCAACAGTGAAGGCAGAGTTTCCGTAATGAGCCTTAATGAGCAATCAGCAGGGACCTGAGGCTGCATGGCCCTGGGCTGGGGTAGGGGATCTCAGGCCATGCCCCCTGCCCTGGCACCAGGCTGAAGGACCTGAGGCCACGCCCCCGCCCCGGCACCAGGCCGGGGAAGCTGAGGCCATATCCACCGCCATTTGGGGCTTGACAGGGGACCTCAGGCTGCGCCCCCTGCCCCAGCACTGGGCCAGGCGACCTGAGGCCACACCCCCCACCTGGCAGGGCTTGACGGGCGTGGGGCTGGCCAGGCATGATTTCGAGGTGCACGTGGGTGGGCAGGGACTTGATTCTGGTTCCAGTGGCGCACCCAAGACTGACAGGAGGAAGGTTTTCATATACATTTTACCAATTTTCTTTCATCTCTGACACTTCTATTATAGAGAAAGGGCAAATAGCAATATTAAAATATTTCCTCTAATTAATTCCCTTTTAATGTGCACAAATATCATGCACTGGTTCACTAGTAGGAACAGAATAGTCACCGACGCGTAGGGCTGGACATTGTATTCGCAGCTCTGGCTCCTTGGAGGTGCGAGGTGGGAAGAAAGGGTGATGGATAAGCGCTCTGGGTGCTTATATGTCAGCAGATTCACTTCTCACAGTAGAATCTCCCATTGCGTGGCCTGTCGAGTGGTGGGGCGGGGGCTGTGCTGCTCAGTCATAGGCCTGGCACCTGCCCCCCCCCATGCGGCCCGCACCCACATGCCCGGAGCTGGCCCCTCTTGGGATGGGAACTGGCCTGCTATGCCAGCACTCCATGCCCCCAGCTGCTACACTTAGGGATTTGTTCTGGAAAGTTATTGTTTTGTATACAATATATTATTATATTATATATTCTATTATGACATATACTACATGTTATATGTTACATATATTCTATTATAATGTGGGCAGCCTTCTTTCAGATTTTCATGGGGAATTTTAATGTCCTTCACCTGACATTTTATATAATGTAAGTGCGGAATAAGTCACCCTTGGTTCATATTAAAGAGGAAGGAGCTGTGAAGGGTTTTTATTCACAGAAATATTTTTTATTTTATTTTAAAACATATTTTATTGATTTTTACGGAGAGGAAGAGAGAGGGATTGAGAGTTAGAAACATTGATCAGCTGCCTCCTGCACAACCCCTACTGGGGATGGAGTCTGCAACCAAGGTACATGCCCTTGACCGGAATCGAACCTGGGACCTTTCAGTCCACGGGCCAACGCTCTATCCCAGCCGTGGGCAAACTACGGCCCGCGGGCCGGATCCGGCCCGTTTGAAATGAATAAAACTAAAAAAAAAAAAAAAAAAACCGTACCTTTTTATGTGATGATGTTTACTTTGAATTTATATTAGTTCACACAGACACTCCATCCATGCTTTTGTTCCGGCCCTCCGGTCCAGTTTAAGAACCCATTGTGGCCCTCGAGTCAAAAAGTTTGCCCACCCCTGCTCTATCCACTGAGCCAAACCGGTTAGGGCTTCACAGAAACATTTTAAAGCCTTATTATTTTCTTAATCAGATGCATCCTTGCAAGTTTATTTTTCCTCACAACGCTCTCAGTTGAAATGTGTGTAACAGACTGGTGGACGCAGACTTGTCCTGCCCGGGTTCCCATGGGGTGCCCATGGGGCGGTCTGGCACTAAGGGGGGAGCAGGTCCCGGGCAAGGCTGCGGAAGGGACAAGGGACCTCCAAGCGCAGGTCTAGGAGTCTCAGCATCTTAGCCCCGATGAAGGCTTTGGCATGGAGGGCGTGCCGTGAGGAAGAGGAGCTGGTTTCCCAGAGAGGAGAGCGCGAGGCCTCGGCCCCCTGGGGCAGGTCTGTGGCCCTGGGAGGCACCCTGGGTCAGGGCCCAGCTCCTGCCCTGGGAGTCTGGCGAGTGAAAGGCCAGCTTTGGGGAAACTTTTCTGGAAAAAGTTGAGTTTCCAACTTGAATAAGTGTTCCCTACCCCCTTTTAAAAATGTGTCTGCGCCGTTTTCCTGAGAGCCAGAGCGACAGGCCTGGCGAATGAATCTTTTCCTTTCATGCCATGTTATTATGGGACATAATTCATCTCACCCTGAGAGGGAGTCTCAGATGTGTAAGGAGAGATTCTTTCTGGTTATAAATAGGACCTCCGGTTTGGGATTAGGTTTGTCCTAATGAGTGTCCACTTGCTCCCTTTTCCTTTTCCAAAGTATGTGTATCGTTCACATCTATTTACTCAGTACTGTAAGGGAGTTCATTTCTTTGTAAATATTCTTTTTCATTCCACACCCTTCCCCCAAATAGTCACTTTGCTCAAACAAACAAACAAACTATTAGTGAGTGGCTAAAGCATGTTGGTTTCTTTATGAAATTTTGTTATGCTTTTCTGAGAACTTTTTTTTCTTTACACTTTCTCATGTACAAAGAGAAACGCATAGGAACAGATCCATCTGTGTGATCAGGTTGACATGTGCAGAGTCCTGGGAGGAGTGGCGGCTGCCCACACAGGGCTGCTGAGGAGGGCAGGAGGCTTGCTTGACTGGACATTTGAAACAGAATGTCCTTAATACAAATAAGCTCAAGTCTGGAGTCACCTGGTGCTATTTCCCCGAAGTGTTCCCTAATGGGCCCGTGAGGGGACTGCTTCCCCCTGGTGGGCAATTCCAGTAAGACGGTGGCAGAAGCTATTGAAGCAATTTTCCCCTCACTTCCCTCAGAACTGGAAGACAGAGTGGCAAGTTACCTGTTGGCCAGTCCTGAAACAGGCCAGTCAGAAATGAGAAGTTCTGAAGCTTTGAGACATTGTAGAGGACACTATTTGCTAGCCATTCACTTAATAACAACGATGGATATAACCCTGGCCAGTGCTGACCACGGGTTCCAGGTGCCTGTGAGGGCTTTACCTCCAATAATTCTTCATGGCTGCTTGCTATGGCAGGAACTTGTGTTATCTCTACTTTTCCAGTAAAAAATAGAGAAAGAAGTAAAAAACTTGTTTAAGGTTAGTCAGCCAATAAAGTGTCAACTTTCCAGAGAGTGAACCTAGAACCAGGGCAGCTGGAACGCAGGCCTGTGATCTCCAACCACTTCTCTTTCCTGAAACTCAGTTGTTGAGACTAAACACTTTCTTGGCATTAAATGAGCTCTGCATTTCAGATCAAATCCCTCAGCACTTGTAGAGATGGATAAACCCTTGTGATCATTTTCTATCACTAATTGTTTCTCAAGAGGGTACAGAGAATTGATTGTTTAGGATATTTAATGCCTAAAATTATTATGCCAATCTAAGAAAATAATGAATATTGAGAAATCTGATAGATATTATAGAGTTTTGGTGATTAAATAAAAATATGATCCCAGAAAATGAAAGGGAAGAGGCATTTAATATATTTGGAAAGTAATATGATGAAGTATGGGCAGCAATGAATATTTGAGAATCAGATAGATGTAATGAAAATATACAGTTATGAAATTATAACTATATAAACTATATGTAACTATGTAAACTATCTTAGAAAATTGAAGATAAATTAATGGAAAAGTGATTCTGAGAAAATAAAGAATGGAGATAAGCCAAGAATGCTTATGTTTGGCCATTATGTATTAGTTTTATGATTTCTGAAATATGATATGTAAAACTGAGCATAATTATAAGAAAAAGCAATAGCATATTAATTTAAAGAAAAAAGAACTACTACAAAAACATGATTTTAATTATTTTTAAGAGGTTCTAGCTTATGTTCCTAGAGCTATTTTTTGTTTTTGTTTTTTTGTTAATTCTCACCCAAGGATATTTTTCCATTGATTTTTAGAGAGAGTGGAAGAGAGAGGGAAAGACAGAAAGAAACATTGATATGAGAGAAACACAGCAATTGGTTGCCTCCTGCACAAACCCTGACGGCCCGGGCTGGAGAGGAGACTGCAACCCAGGTACGTGCCCTTGACTGGAATAGAACCCTGGACCCTTTGGTCCGCAGGCTGATGCTCTATCCACTGAGCCAAACCAGCTAGGGCCTTAGAGCTAAATTTTTAATGAAAGAAATGATATATACAAGACTACTTTAAACGTATCCTAATATATAAAAAGCCAAGGGCAGTCATGACCGAAACAACTGGATGGACAACCGAACAGCAGGCTGCGTGGGGTGACAAGGCCAGCAGGGGGGTTAGTGAGGGACGACCAAACGACTGAACAGCAGGCTGCGTGGGGCGACCAGGCCAATGCGGGGGGCAGTTAGGGGCAACCAGGCCAGCAGGGGCGGGGGGAGTTAGGGGCAACAAGCTGACAGGGGAGCAGTTGGGGGAGACCAGGCCAGCAGGGGGGCAGTTGGGGGTGACCAGGCCTATAGGGGAGGGCATTTGGGGGCGAGATCAGGCTGGCAGGGTAGGGCAGTTGGGGGTGAGATCAGGCCAGCAGGGGAGGGCAGTTGGGGGCGACCAGGCCTGCAGGGAAGGGTAGTTGGGGGCCATCAGGCCAGCAGGGGAGGGCAGTTGGGGGCAAGAACAGGCCTGCAGAGGAGGGCAGTTGGGGGTGAGATCAGGCTGGCAGGGTAGGGCAGTTGGGGGTGAGATCAGGCCAGCAGGGGAGGGCAGTTGGGGTGATCAGGCTGACAGGAGAGGGCAGTTGGGGGCCATCTGGCCAGCAGGGGAGGACACTTGGGGGCCATCTGCCCAGCAGAAGAGGGCAGTTGGGGGCAAGATCAGGTTGGCAGGGGAGGACAGTTGGGGGACATCGATCAGCAGGGGAGGGCACTTGGGGGCCATCTGGCCAGCAGAAGAGGGCAGTTGGGGGCGAGATCAGGCTGGCAGGGGAGGGCAGTTGGGGGTGATTGGGCTGGCAGGGGAGCTGTTAGGCATCAATCAGGCTGGCAAGGGGAGCAGTTAGGGGGCTATCAGGCAGGCAGGCAGATGAGTAGTTAGGAGCCAGCAGTCCGAGATTGTGAGAGGGATGTCCGACGGCAGTCAGACATCTCCCAAGGGGTCCTCGATTGGAGAGGGTGCAGGTCAGGCTGAGGGACACTCCCACCTGTGCACGAATTTCATGCACAGGGCCTCTAGTCCTATATAATAAAAGGCTAATATGCAAATAGACTGAACGGAGGAACAACCAGAACAACCAAACAACCAGTCACTATGACATGTGCTGACCACCAGGGGACATGCCTGGAACATGGCAGGCATCAGCAGTGGTGGGATGGTGGAGCAGGTGAGGGGGGTGCCAGATGTATCTTTCTAGGTCAGTGATGGCGAACCTATGACACGCATGTCAGAGGTGACACGCGAACTCATTTTTTTTGGTTGATTTTTTTTTGTTAAATGGCATTTAAATATATAAAATAAATATCAAAAATATAAGTCTTTGTTTTACTATGGTTGCAAATATCAAAAAATTTCTATATGTGACACGGCACCAGAGTTAAGTTAGGGTTTTTCAAAATGCTGACACGCCGAGCTCAAAAGGTTTGCCATCACTGGACTAGGTGTTTGAACACATATACTCTCTCCCAACATAGGCCACAGGCTGCCACCACACTCTTATTCTTGAGCTGTTCATATTCTTATTTGGAAATGTTTTCTGATTTACATAGACATTGTAAGTCCCTTTGCTAAGACCCGTTGGAGTTTTACTAGCTATCTTAATAATGTCTTTTATAACCAAAGGATCCAGTCCTGGAACATGCTTTGCATTTAGGTGCTATGTCATTTGATTCTCCATCACACCAGAAGAAGTCCTTCTTTGCCCTTCATGACCTTGACTCTTTAGAAGAGTACAGGCCCATGCTTTTCTATAATGTTCTTGAATCGGTTTGTCTGCTATATCCTCATGACTGGATTTAGGCTCATTGTTTTGGCTGTAGTATCATAGTAGGGATGCTGTGTTCTTTCCATTGCATCTCATGAAGAGATGACATCAATTTGTCACGTCACTGGTGATGTTAATTTTGATCACTTGATGAAGGTGGTATTTGCTAGGTTTCTTTAGCATAAAGTTACTATTTTTCTCTTTACAATTATTAAGTGTTTTGTGTGAAGAAACTCAGAGCCTGTGTAAATATTTATTACTCGTCTAATTTTCATCCACTAGTTTTAACATCCATTTTTGTTTCTTGCCTGAATTATACTTAAATAAATGCCAAGTGGGGATTTCAAATTTAACTCTTCCTTCAATTTCATAAGGAAAAGCTTTCCCCTCTCCCCACTCATTTACTCACTCTTTTACTTATATCACTGTGGGTTCATGGATCTTATTTTATTCAATGATATATAATGTGCCACTGTTATTATTTGTTTGATAACAAATTGTCTCAGAATTGGCTATGGGAAGCTCCATCAATCTGGCTCCTGAAACACCCCCATCATTCTTTGAGCACATCTCTATTTTTGGTAAAGCAAGATATTCCAGATTCCCCTTGTACTTTCTGTTCCAACTTGAATTCATATCCTGGTTCCTGGTATTTAGAAGCCAAGATCTGGACACTTAGTGTGCACTGTGCTACTGGGGTGTTGTTGATTCCAGATCCTCTCAGGGAACAGAGTCAGGAAATGTATCTAGATATATACACACAGGTATGTTTTAGTACACACACACTTTTACTTTATATTTACCCCTCTGTCTATCTTCATAAATTCACAGATATATTCAATCCCAAATAAACACCATAGGGTTCATTCTAGCTTTCCCCATTTTAAATTTGTAACTCCTTTTTTAGGCAGTGAAAAACCTGGCTCCAATGAACTCAATGTATTTATTCATTTGATCGGTTTGCCTGTACTAACAGTCCCCTGACTGCTCTCTTGGCCACATTCCTCGTGCAGAACCCTGTCATAAGTTCTTGCTGCTCTATCAGCTACACCACTGGCCTTGGTGTAAACACTTCCCCACGCTTGTTAGTTCATTTTACTTCTCTCTGTGTCTGTGTGCATGCGCACGTACACAGCAGGTGGAATACTCTGACACTTCAATGGGCATGGGAACACTGTTTTTCCCCAGGCATAAGCTATAATAAAAACTGATGTGAAACAGAACTAAATGGTTTATGTCTTCAGTCAGTGAACAGGTTAAATGTTATAGTGATAGAAACACCTATTATTCATTTCCTCCAGGATGTAATTGCTCTTGTAATAACAGCAGTATTGAAATATCAGTAATTCTTCCTTATTAAGAACCATCTGCCGAAACCGGTTTGGCTCAGTGGATAGAGCGTCGGCCTGCGGACTGAAAGGTCCCAGGTTCGATTCCGGTCAAGGGCATGTACCTGGGTTGCGGGCACATCCCCAGTAGGAGATGTGCAGGAGGCAGCTGATCAATGTTTCTCTCTCATCGATGTTTCTAACTCTCTATCTCTCTCCCTTCCTCTCTGTAAAAAATCAATAAAATATATTTAAAAAAAAAAAAAAAAGAACCATCTACACGATTTCCAGCAATACATTTTTTAAACACTCTAAATTAGGAAGTGGATTTTGCAACTTTTGAAACAATGTATATCAGGCTACTAATTTTTCACAGAGGCAATTTTATTTTTTATAAAAATATCTGCAAGCACAGGAGATTCACCTGATGCAATGAAGATAAAAACCATGTCAACACACTTGACTGGTCAACCGGTAGCTATGATGCGCACTGACCACCAGGGGGTAGAGGCTCAATGCAAACTAATAACAAAGGTTTGCAAATAGTATATAAATCACTGAGTCAACCTTTACATCAGCAGAGAACACCGTCTCCACATTTGCTGAAAAAAAAAAATGCATTGAAACGCACAGAGTTGCCAAACGACGCATGGCCTGGCCATGTTGTTGCCAGGATCTGAGGTGGCTTTGCCAGAGCTTGCTCTCAGGCTGTGACTCCTGTTTTCGTGATGTGATGTTGTTCAGTGGTTAGATTGCCCTATTCTGCATGCCAGCGTTTGCATTTATATTACAGACCACAGTGTGAAGGGTGCTTCTTATCAGTGAAGCATGCTGAGTGGCTCCCATCTCTGTGGCTCCCATCACGATTATGAGAAAGGTTAAGCTCTGATACTGAGACATCTTGACATATTCATGGGCCCTTCTTTTCTGTTTACTTGTTAAGATCGGTTATGAAATTGATGACCCAAGAAAGAGAGAGAGGACCTCCTAAATACTGCAGGAGATGGCTCTTAAAAGTGATCCTCTCCTGCCAGTATGCCTCCGTCTCTGCTCCTGGCCAAAGTTCTGGTTCCCTTTTGAACACACTAGCATTTAGAACATGGAGATTTTATACCTGATGGGTCAGTTTGTTAAATCAAAGAGTAAATAGTTCCTTGACATGTTTGGCTTGAACTTTTGGACAAATAGCAAGTCACCTCAAGTATTTTTTCCTTCATGACAAATTTGAATTCCTCAGGATGTGTGGTTTGTGTGTGGGACCTGTCACTCACTCACTAGTGAATCAGCTTAGTTCATGCTCCTGAATTGGTAGCCCAATGTGGTCCTCTCCCTCCTGTTACTACAGTCACAGTCACGTGGAAAAGTATGTGCTTAGTGATAGTCTCCAATTCTAGCGTTCACGAAGCTCTTCTGTCATATTTCTTAAGATCAACTGTGCAACGCTATAGTATTTTCTCTACTCTCGTAATTCCAACAGCATTTTTGAACAGGTGGATTAAAGTTACATTGAAATTGTTGATAAATTGTGATGTTATCTTCCAATCAGTAATTAAACATTTTCCTTCCTTCCTTCCTTCCTTCCTTCCTTCCTCCCCTTTCCTTTCCTTTCCTTTCCTTCCCTTCCCTTCCCTTCCATTCCCTTCCCTTCCCTTCCCTTCTCTTTCCTTTCCTTTCCTTCCTTCCTTTCCTTCTTGCCTCCCTTCTTTCCCCTCCCTCTCTCCATCACTCCTTCCCTTCTTCATTAATCCCTTTCTTTGCTTAATATGCTCCTGATCTCAAACCTGTGGTTTTCTCTTCCACTGACTCTTTTATTTTCAGTCCCATCCCTCATTTCTACAAGACAATGTTTCTTTCTTTTTTTCCTTTTTGAATTTATTGAGGGTGATATCTATATATATAAAAGCCTAAGCAACCGGTTGACCACTTGACTGGTCAACCGGTAGCTATGATGCGCACTGACCACCAGGGGGTAGAGGCTCAATGCAGGAGCTGCCCCCTGGTGGTCAGTGCGCTCCCACAGCAGGAGCGCTGCACAGCCAGAAGCAGGGCTCATGGCTGGCTCCTCTGCAGCAGCACTACCAAGCCGTGGCAGCAGGTGCAGTGGGGCTGGGATGAGCGGGAGCAGAGTGGTGCCTGGCCCTGGCTCGGGCTCCTCCCCGGCAGCCTGCCGCTTCGCACACTGCTATGTCCCCCAAGGGGTGAGGCTGAGGGACCCCACCATTGTACAAATCCATGCCATCGACCTCTAGTTAGTTAATAAAATTACATAGGTTTCAGGTATACAATTCTACAACACATCATCTGTGTATTGTATTGTGTGTTCACCACCGCAAGTCAAGTCCCCTTCCATCACCCTTTATCCCCTTTTACCCTTTTCTAACTCCCCCTCTTCCCTCTGGCAGTCACTATACTGTTGTCTGTGTCCATGAGTTTTTATTTTATTTTTTTTTCTTTGCTTAATCCCTTCACCCTTCTCACCCAGCCCCCAAACCCATCCTCCGATAGCTGTCAGTTTGTTCTCTGTATCCATGAATCTGTCATCACTGTTGGTTACTTGATTTTGTTCATTAAATTCCACATATAAGTGAAATCATTTAGTGCTTGTCTTTCTCTGACTGGCTATTTTCACTTAGCATAATACTCTCCAGGTCCATCCATGCTGTAGCAAAGGTAAGATTTCCTTCTTTTTTACTGCTGAGTAGTATTCCACTGTGTAAATGTACCGCAGCTTTTTTATCCACTCATGTACTGATGGGTACTTGGGCTGCTTCCAAATCTTGGTTATTGTAAATAGTGCTTCAGTGAACATAGGGGTGCACATATTCTTTTGAATTAGGGTTTTGAGTTTCTTTGGACATATTCCCAGAAGTGGAATTGCTAGGGTCATAAGGTAGCTCCATTTTTTATTTTTCTCAGGTAACTGCATACTATTTTCCATAGTGGCTGCACCAATCTGTGTCCCCAATCCAATAAAAAAAAATGGGCAAAGGACCAGAATAGACACCTTTCCAAAGAAAACATACAGCTAGCCAATAGATGTGTTCAAATTACTAATCATCAGGTAAATGAAAATTAAAACCACAATAAGATATCACCTCAAACCTGTCAGAATGGCTATCATCAATAAATCAACAAACAAGTGTTGGCGAGGATGTGGAGAAAAGGGAACTATTGGTGGGAATGCGCTGTTGGTGGGGATGTAGACTGGTGCAGCCACTGTGGAAAGCAGTATGGAGTTTACTCAAAAAATTAAAAATGGAACTGTCTTATGACTCAGCAATTCCACTTCTAGTAGAACTGATAAATGAATTCAGTAAAGTACCTGGATACAAAATAAATATCCAGAAATCAGTTGCATTTTTATACACCAATAACGTATTATAAAAAGTTAATCTAAAAAAAAATCCATTTACAATTGCTTAAAAAATGCCTAAGAATAAATATAACGAAGAATGTAAAAGACCTATACTTGGAAAATTATAGGACACTTAAGAAAAAAATTGAAGAAGATACAAATAAGTGGAAGCATCTACTGTCCTCATGGATAGGAAGAATTAACGTCATTAAAATGTCCATACCACCCAAAGCAATCTATAGATTCAACACAATTACTATCAAGATACCACTGGCATTATTCCACAGAACTAGAGCAAATATTCAAATAATTTATATGGAAACACAAAAGACCCCAAATAGCCACAGCAATCTTGATAAAGAAGAACAAAATAGGAGAAATCATGCTACCTGATATCAAACTATACTACAAGGCCATAGTCATCAAAACAGCATGGCACTGGCATAGAAACAGATATATAAATCAATAGAACCAAACAGAAAGACCAGAAGTAAACCCAGGATGTTATATCAATTAATATTTGACTGAGGAGGCAAAAACATACAATGGGGTAAAGATAGTCTATTCAATAAATGGTGTGGGGAAAATTGGACAAATATGTGCAAAAAAACCAAAACTAGACTATTTTATACCATGTAAAAGAATAAACTCGGAATGGATTAAAGACTTTAATGTTAGACGAAAAACCATAAATATCCTAGAAGAAAACATAGGTAGTAAAATCATGGACATTTATCATAGCAATATTTTTTCTCATATATCGCCTCAGGCAATAGAAACAAAAGAAAACAAACAAATAGGACTACATCAAACTAAAAAGTTTTTGCACAGCAAAGGAAACCATCAACAAAATGAAAAGACAACCCACTGAATGGGAGGACATCTGATTAATTTCCAGAATTTATACAGAACTTATAAATTAGAAGGCAGTATATCTTTATGCTGTAACCAATCATCAACATATATATTTTAATTTTAAAGATGAATATATATTCTTTTACATTAGTGTTTTCATCTCTTTCTTGTCTGGTACTTAATGTTGGCTTTTATTTTCATGGCCATATTTAAATTTAGCTCTAGTTATCTGTGTTATAATAATATAACAATATTAGTCAGAAAGACCTGAGCATAAAATTACTATGTTTGCACATGCTGAAAACTGGGTTAATAGTACCTATTTTATCAGTTTATTACATAATGAAAGAAATAATGTGTTACAGTGCTTGTCCAAAACCAGGCATCAGTAAAGATGGGTAAATGTTAGAATCAATTCCACCAGGCAGGGATCTTTGACTCTTATGCTCACAAGCTCCTAATACAGTGCCTGGCACACGCAAGTTCTCAGCACCTCCATGTCAGCTGTTGCCTTGTCCTGGCTCCTACTCTATATCCCTCATCTCAGTGCTTTGACAATTAAACACAATAGAGCTGCATATAAAGTACATAACAAAGAGTCTGACACAAAGAAGGTGATTTAGCTAGAATTATACTTTTAGAGGCATTATTAGGCAAACGATTGGTGAGTGCTCTTGGGAAAACATCTTCAGCAAGGCTAATGGTCTTTCCTTCTGTCCTGCAGGCATCCTGTTTTCCCTGGTGGTGATACTGTACGTCATCTGGGTCCAGGCAGTGGCTGACATGGAAAGCTACACAAACACGAGAATGAAAGACTGCTTGGATTTCACGCCTTCTGTCCTGTATGGCTGGTCATTTTTCCTGGCCCCAGCAGGGGTGTTCTTTTCTTTGCTCTCTGGGTTACTATTCCTAGTTGTTGGGCGACATATTCAGCTACACCACTAACCACACTGTTGCCACTGGCGTTTTCTTGAGAAGTTTGAAAACAGCATATTTTATTGTTATTTGCTCCAGTGATCCTAGCAGGGAATTAGTTGATGTAACTTTTTAGTTGCTATTTGAATTAGCCATTTCACTTGTGATTTTCTCTAATAAGAAGGTTCTGGAATCTCTCTGGACCCCAACATATTTTCATCTTTTAAGTGCGACCCAGAACCTGGTTCTTCAGGGAGCAGGTAACAAGGTCTCCTTCATTGTACTTGCCAGAGTTCATGCAGGTTGCAAACATTAAAGGCAGAATAGCAGCAGCATAATACCATGCTCTGGGGCAATCAAGATTTGACTCGAACGAAGCCTTCTTCTTGGCATTCATTTCTGTTGCTATTTAAAAACATCTTTGGAAATTGATTAAGAATGAAAAACAAGTATCAGAGAATTTACTCCATTTCTTCTCCCCACATGTACATATCCATGTCTACGTTCACTGACTCCTTTGAGCAAGTTATTCATTATTTAAAAATAGATAGCAGTTGTTCTTGTAGCAGGAGCCACACAAACGTATCAGTTATAATAATAATTATATAATTACAATAAAAGGCCACGCAAAACCGAGAACGTCCACTTCCCCGTGTTCTCATCAACAGTCATTTGGTCACATGACTTTAGAATGTAACTGCGCATGCTTACATAACCTTGAGCTATATTTAAAAGTAGCAAATCTGTACACCAAAATACATACAATGCAGATCGGATTTTCAGAACTTAAAGTGGGTTAATTGTATATTTAATAGTGTTGAAAATAAAACAAAAACCAAGAACCTTAGCTTACTACATAATTCTTTTTGATATTTAAAAATTCCCATTTAAAATTATATTGTTAATATGTTCAGCTTATGAAAATTTATTGATGAAATGTGCTTTTAATATGCACAAAATACTTCTATATGAGGATGATAATCGATTCACTTTATTAAAGACTATGAAACTGTAACTTTTCCAAAATTGTATGGGTTGTAGTTCTTCTGATCATTTGATTCCTTAGTTATTGTTCCTCAGATTTTTCATCTTTACAACAACTATTTTAACACTTACAAATTTTCTATTTCCTTTAATGTCTTTGAAGAGTGGGAGGGGATGATCCTGTATTATTGCCAAGCATAGACATTTTGCATATCAAAGATGCTTGGTACAGATTGTGAATGAAATCAAACCCATCTGAGAAGCCTCGTTCTCGAATTTTGGAGACCTCCCCGTGGGAGGGTGTGCTAGTGAAGGCATGAGGCGTGGAGGGAGCATGGCAGTGACTCTGGCCCAGGGGCAGCATTTACCTCCACGCTGCTGTGGAGGCAGGGCAAGGCTCAGCAGACTGCGTGACTGCACAGAGATGCTGTGGGATGGAGGGGCTGCGCCTCCCATCGGCTGCCCATGATGAAGACACTGCCCAGTCTTCACCACACATCTTGTGTTTTCCACTAACCTTGTCTCCGTGGGAGCGGTTTCCAGAGGAATGGCAAGGGTCTGAGATATCTATAGAATAATGAGTGTCACTGTAGTGTTTGGGGACAGTTAGGACTTGCATGTAGTAAAAAAACACACCAAAGAAACAAAAGTACAACAAAACTTCAGGATTTTAGCTGGTTTCTCAAGCCATTTTAATTATATTATAAACAATTCTGTGTAGTTTCATTTGCCTTTTGTTTTACTTTGATATTGCTTCACTTAGTTCCTTGCCTTTGGCTTGATGATTATAAAAATAATTATGGGTTCTATGCATATTGGCTGTGATATGACATTATGGCATGCCAGTAAGTTCTCCAGACAATGCTAGATGTATTTATTAGTTCATATCGTCTGTAAGTGCAATTCCTTTCTGTAGAATTTTGGAATAGAGCCCTTTTCTGGTGTATTACATGTCATTTAGATTTCACATATAAGCTGTTTTCATTAAAGGTTTGAACATTTATAAATTTCAGATGGTTACCCTCACTTTCTAATGTACTTATGCGGCTACCATATATTTATCACAAGGCAATGGGCTGAATATCTGATGTGCATGACACTTTTACACACACCACATTTCGGAAGTATCTGTGGTTGAAATGCATCAATCTCATTAACTCCAATGCATTTCCTGATCTACCACCAGCAATCACGGAAGGAAGGAGGTGAGCTGTGTTTGCTGTTGTAGAAAATATACTTAAAAATAGAAGAAATATATGGTATACTCTTGTAATGGTCTTATGTCTGATTTGGGATAGTATAGTTCCTATTGGATGTATTGATTAATTTTGAAGATTCCAAAGTGCTAAAATCTTAAGAGTGTTTGATTTTACATCATAAACTTTCAATCTGACAAATAAGATATTTTTTGTGTGTGGCCATTCTAGAAGTGAAGTAAGAGGGAGGGAATCATGCCCTTGGACTTGGTGAGAGCTGCGATCTCCTTATATGGTGTTCAGTGGGTTAGTTTGGTCGTGGGTTAGTTTGGTTGGTGGGTTAGTTTGGTCGTGGGTTAGTTTGGTTGGTGGGTTAGTTTGGTCGTGGGTTAGTTTGGTTGGTGGATTAGTTTGGTTGGTGGGTTAGTTTGGTCGTGGGTTAGTTTGGTTGGTGGATTAGTTTGGTTGGTGGGTTAGTTTGGTCGTGGGTTAGTTTGGTTGGTGGATTAGTTTGGTTGGTGGATTAGTTTGGTTGGTGGGTTAGTTTGGTTGGTGGATTAGTTTGGTTGGTGGATTAGTTTGGTTGGTGGGTTAGTTTGGTCATGGGTTAGTTTGGTTGGTGGGTTAGTTTGGTTGGTGGGTTAGTTTGGTCAGGCAGCAGGAACTGGGGGGAAACCACACAGAGAACCACCTGAATGGTGTTATTTGTGGAGGTTGAGGTAGGACGAGAAATCTGTAAGTTCGCTCTTACTGGTCATTTAGTCACTTTTATGACTAATCTGTGAAATATCTTTATTGAATTTGAATATTATAATTACGAGGGTATATGGTGATGGAGGTGTCAATATTTGGTAATTATCATTTATCTCTATCATCTATCATCAACACAAGTGTGAATGTGAATGTTGGTGTGTGTTACAATTATAAATCTGGGTAGAAAGAGATAAAGCAAATGATGGAAATGAATATATCTGAGATAAGCAAAAATTTAACTTATTTTTTTAGGTAAGCAGATTTATTTTATTTTAGATAAGCAAATTTTTAAAAATCCATTTCCCTTGGGTGACAGTAAGACAGCTGTGTTCCCTGAGTGCCATTTTTGCTGTTTGACCACCAAGGATGGTTTACTCAGGTCAACACATACCTCAACTTATATGTTCATGACAGTGACCTCACTATGCTTACAAAGAGACTCAAGCTCAGAGGGTTGGGCAGGTGTGGGTGATGGTAAAAGGAAACTGGACATGCATGTGCAGGTGTGTAGCATGGTGGGGGAAGAACAGTAGTATTGGGGTTCTATGGAAAGAAATAAATTAATGGGTAAGGAGACAGGTCCCCAGTTTGACTTTGGTGGGACTCCATCAGCCATTTGGGGACTCACACAAAAGAGATGATAATAGAAACTGAATTTTGGTTGATTGAAGGAATTAAATATATTGAGACATTTGCTCAGTAGTGATCAAGTGTAGGTAGAAAAATTCCAACAAAAACTTAAGAAGACAATATATTAGATATGTTAAAAACCAAGGAGGGTGGAGAAATGTTTAACCTCACACACATTATAAAAAGCATAAACTAAGTGAAGGAATATTCAAGTTGGATGCAGAGAAAGAGGAAAGAGAAAAATGTTCAGTTAGAGTGCAGAGTTTCGGAACTAGCAAGCCAAGGCCAGTGCTAGCAGCTGTCTTCAGGAGTGTTAAAACCAGCCTGGACCTGTCTGTCAGCTGGGAGGCATAGAGAGAACACGTTTAAATGGCCATGAAGAAGGACTACCAAGAGTCCCACTCTGGCCTTTGAAGGGCCATTTTCTCACCAATGTATAGCTATGACTGTGAAAAATGGAAGGGGCAATTGGACGGGTGAATGTTGTTAGGGATATGTAAAAATCACATGATATATCTAATAATTCTATTTTGTATATATGTATGTATACATGTAATTTATCTAAAGATATCCTATATAATAAAAGGCTAATATGCAAATAGACCGAACGGCGGAACAACTGAACAGTAGGTAGCTATGACGTGCGCTGACCACCAGGGGGTGCGCGTGGAACATGGCTGGCATCGGCAGCAGGTGGCAGAGTGTGGAACATAGCGGGTGTCGGCCATGGCGAGATGGTGGAGCAGGTGAGTAGGGGTGCCAAGCCAAGTTGGGGTGCTGGTCGCTGTCATCGAGGCGAGCCTCTGGTGGTTACTGAAAATTCTTTGCTACTGCATGCCGCAGTCCTGCTGTGGTCCTGCCTGGCACTCGCACCTGCTACCAGCGCCAGCCCTGCTCACACCCACTGCCGGTGCCAGCTCTGCTCGCACCCACAGCTGGTGCCGGAGCCACTGCTTGAACCTGCTGCGGGCGCCCGACGCTGGTCCTAATCACTCAGAACTGTCAGTGGATTTGAGCAGCGGCTGCTGGCCCTGATCATCCCTGAGGGGTTCTCCACCTCCCCCTGTTCCTGAGAAGGTATTGGGACAGCAGCCACCACTTGCACCTGCTACTGGTGCTGGTCCCAGTCTCTCTGCGCTGTCAGCGGGTGCAAGTGGGGCTGGTGCCATCAGCACGTGGGAGTGGTGGTGGGAGTAGGGCTGCCAGCAGACAGGGGACAAGGAGCTATGGCAGGAGGGGCCAGGCAGGGGCATGGAGGATGGGCCAAGACCCGCCCCTGTGCCCACCACAGCCTCATGGCCCACAGTTCCTTTCAAGGTGCACAAATTTGTGCACTGGGCCCCTCGTCTATAAATAAATTAGAATGATTTTGAATTCTGTAAGTAATGATGATTTTTCTGGTTCTCACAAATGGCAGAGATAGTTTAAACTGGCTTATGAAATAAGCATGGGTGGAGTAATTCTGTCTGGCACTGCCCCTGAGTGTTATGTACATCACTCAGGGAGGGGGAGACTCACTGGCATGAGTTAGAAGTTAATATTGTCATTCTTCTGGGAGTCCAGGAGTTATTGTGACATATTCACTGAAAATGAAGATGGCTCTCCCTTTATATGGCAGTTCTTTTTTCTTTTTTTTAGCATTTCTTTTTCCATTCAGTCTAAAAAAAAAAACCTGCCACTGTTTAAAAATTCACCAATGCTTGCAGATAGCATTGACATTGAAAAATATCTAAACAAATAGGTATTTAAACAACATAGATTTTAAAAGAGTGATATATAAAGAATAATGCTTACTGCCTCATATTTTGGTGTAGTGTATACAAAGACACTATAAGAAATATTGATATACTAGAGGCCTGGTGCACGAAATTCACGCACGGGTAGGGTCCCTAGGCCTGGCCAGCAATCAGGGCTGCTTAGGGCCTTCTGGCTGCTGGCTGGGGCCTTCTTTCCCCGGTTGCTGGCTGCTGACCTGGGCCTTCCTTCATTCCGTGCTGCCCCCTGGTGGTCAGTGCATGTCATAGTGAGCAATTGAACTGGTCTCCCTGTTGAACTCCTGAGGGGTCACTTTGCATATTAGCCATATATATATGATTTTATGTATGTAAATACACACACACACACATATATATATATATGTATATGTGTGTGTGTGTATATATATATATATATATATATATACACACACACACTAGAGGCCCAGTGCACGAAATTTGTGCATGGGGTGGGGGGGTGTCCTCTTAGCCCAGCCTGCACCCTCTCCAATCCGGGACCCCTTGGGGGATGTCCGAATGCCAGTTTAGGCCGATCCTGGCCTAAACCAGCAGTCAGACATCCCTCTCACAATCCTGGACTGCTGGCTCCTAATTGCTCACCTGCCTGCCTGCCTGGTCATCCCTAACTGCCCCCCCCCCTACCGGCCTGATTGCCCCTCACTGCCTCTGTGTGCTGGCCTGATTGCCCCTAACTGACCCCATGCTGGCCTAATCACCCCCAAATGCCCCCCTGTTGGCCTGGTCGCCCCCAACTGCACCCTCCCCACCAGCCTGGTAACCCCTAACTGCCCTCTCCCTGCTGGCCTGGTCACCTCCTACTGCCCCCCCCTGCCAGCCTGGTTGCCCCCAACTGCCCCCCCCCTGCCAGCCTGGTTGCCCCTAACTGGTCCCCCGACAGCCTGGTCACCCCCAACTGCCCCCCTCTGCCAGCCTTGTCACCCCTAATTGCCCCCTCACTGACCTGGTCAATTCTTACTGCCCCTTCTGCCAGCCTGGTCACCCCTAACTGTGCCCCTGCTGGCCTGGTTGCCCCTCACGGCCCCCCGGCCAGCCTGGTCTCCCCACACAGCCTGCTGTTCAGTCGTTTGGTCATTCCACACTAACCCCGCTGCTGGCCTAGTCACCCCACGCATCCTGCTTGTTCAGGCATTTGGTCATTTCTCACTAACCCCCCTGCCAGCCTGGTCATAGGCAGCCATCTTGAGAGGGCACGAGGGTTAATTTGCATATCACCTCTTTAATATGAATAAAATATATCTACACTAATAAAAGACAAAGATGGTAATTGACCATAACTTCGCTACACCCAAGACATGCCCACCAAACAATCAGAGCGATTATATGCAAATTAACCCAACCAAGATGGTGGCCGGCAGCCACATAGCTGGAGCAAGCAGGAGGCTTGGTTGCCCCGGTGATGGAGGAAGCCAAGCTTCCCGCCTGGTCAGAAGTGGCCTCCGCAAAAGGCAACAAAGTTTCAATTATAGAAGATAAATAAATCCCAGATACCTGCTTCCAGCCAGCCTCCCTGGGAGTTTGGGTGGCTGGGGGCTGGGGCCAGCCTGCAAACAGCCATAAGCCCATCACCAAGGATGGCCAGGCACCCCAGCGGGGACCCGCACCCTGAAGGGGCTGAGACTAGCCTTCAAACAGCCATCAGCCCCTCACCTAGAATGGCCACACACTCAAGGGGTGAGGGTCCCCACTGGGGGGCTTGGCAGCCTGCAAACAGCCATCAGCCCCTCACAGGCTGGCCAGGCACCCCAGCAGGGACCCCCACCCTGAAGGGGCTGTGGCCAGCCTGCAAACATCCATCAGCCACTCAGCCAGGCTGGCCAGACACCCCAGCAGGAACCCCCTCCTTGAAGGGGGTGTGGCCAGCCTGAAAAAGGCCCTCAGCCCCCACCCAGGCTGGCCAAGCACCCCAGCAGGGACCCCCACACTGAAGAGGGTGTGGCCAGTTGAAAACGGCCCTCAGCCCCTCAACCAGGCTGGCCAGGCACCCCAGCAGGACCCCCACCCTGATCCAGGACACCCTTCAGGCAAACCAGCCGGCCCCCACCCATGCACCAGGCCTCTATCTACACTAATAAAAGAGAAACATGGTAATTAGCATACAACCGCTACCCTTCCCACTGGCTAATCAGCATATCCTTATGCAAATTAACTGTCAGCCAAGATGGCGGCCAGCAGCCATGCACTGAAGCGAGCAGGGAGGCTTGCTTGCTCCAGTGATGGCAAACTCCAACATTCCCCGCCTGACTTGCCGGCCTCTCAGCCTCAACTCTAAGCAACTATGTTGCAAATATAGAAGCTAAACAAAACCCTAGAAACCGGCTTTCAGTCAGCCGGGCTTCAGCCAGATGGACCGCAACATTGTATCAAATACAGAAGGGTAAACAAAGGCCAGAAACCTGCTTCCAGCAGTGAGGCCTCAGAGCTAAAGCTGGCCCAGAATAGAAAAAAAAAAAAGAAAAAAAGGAGCAGTTGGGAGCTTCAGTCACCCGCCAGCCTGAAAACGGCCCTCAGCCCCTCACCCAGACTTGGCCAGGCACCCCAGTGGGACCCCTACCCTGATCCAGGACACCCTTCAGGGAAAACCAGCCAGCCCCCAACCGTGCACCAGGCCTCTATTCTATATAGTAAAAGGGTAATATGCCTCCCGGCACCGGGATCAGCGGAGCAGTGAGGCTCCCGGCACCGAGATCAGCGTGACAGGGGGCAGCGCCCAAACCCCCTGATCGCCCTGCGGCTCTGTGTGTGACAGGGGGCGGGGCCACAACCTCCCCATCCGCCCTGCTCTGTTCGTGACAGGGGAAGGCGCCCCAACCCCGTGATCAGCCCTGCTCTGTGCCTGATAGGGGGGAGCTCCCCAATCCCCTGATCGCCCTGCGGCTCTGTGTTTGACAGGGTGCAGTGCACCAACCCCCTGATCGGCCCTGCTCTGTGTGTGACAGGGTAGAGCCATAACCTCTCCATCGGCCCTGCCCTGAGTGAGACAGTGGCGGCACCCCAACCCCCTGATCAGCCCTGCTCTGTGGGTGATAGAGGGTGGCGCCCCAACCCCCCTCCATGGGCCTTGCTCTGTGTGTGACAGGGGGCGGTGCCCCAACTCCCCTATCGGCCCTACTCTGTGAGTGAAAGGGGGGAGCTCCTCAACCCCCTGATAGGCCCTGCTCTGTATGTGACAGGGGGGAGCTCCCCAACCCCCTGATCGACCCTGCTCTGTGTGTGACAGGGTACAGAGCCCCAACACCCCTGATGGGCCCTGCTCTGTGAGTGACAGGGGGCAGCGCCCCAACCCCCTGATTGGCCCTGCTCTGTGAATGACAGGGGGTAGCGCCCCAACCCCCCTCCACGGGCCTTGCTCTGTGTGTGACAGGATAGAGCCGTAACCTCCACATTGGCCCTGCCCTGAGTGTGACAGGGTGCAGCGCCCCAACCCCCTGATCCACCCTGCTCTGTGCATGACAGGGGGTGGCGCCACAACCTCCCCATCGACCCTGCCTTGAGTGTGACAGGGGGCGGTGCCCCAATCCCCCAATCGGCCCTACCCTGAGCGTGACTGAGGGTGGCATCGCAACCTCCCAATCCGCCTTGCTCTGTGCATGACAGGGGGCGGCACCCCAACTCCCAAATCGGCCCTGCTCTGAGCCTGACCAGGGGCTGCACCTAGGGATTGGGCGTGCCCTCTGCCACCCGGGAGCAGGGCCTAAGCCAGCAGGTCGTTATCTCCCGAGGGGTCCCAGACTGTGAGAGAGCACAGGCTGGGCTGGGGGACCCCCCCTCCGAGTGCACAAATTTTTGTGCACCGGGCCTCTAGTCCTATATAATAAAAGGGTAATATGCAAATTGACCCTAACAGCAGAGCAACTGGGAATCACTGGTCACTATGATACACACTGACCACCAGGAGGCAGACGATAAATGCAGGAGCTGCCCCCTGGTTGTTAGTGCGCTCCCACAGGGGGAGCTCTGCTCAGCCACAAGCCAGGCTGACGGCTGCCAGCACAGCGGTGGTGGTGGGAGCCCCTCCTGCCTCCTCAGCAGTGCTAAGGATGTCCTACTGCAGCTTAGGCCTGCTCCCCGCTGGCAAGTGGACATCCCCCGAGGGCCCACGGACTGCCAGAGGGATGTCTGACCGCCAGCTTAGGCCTAATCCCTCAGGGAGTGGGCCTAAGCCAGCAGGTGGACATCCCCAAAGGGGTCCCAGACTGCGAGAGGGCACAGGCCAGGCTGAGGGCCCCCCCTCCCCCCCGAGTGCACAAATTTTGTGCACCGGGCCTCTAGTCTAATCTAATAAAAGAGAAACATGTAAATTGACCGTACCTCCGCTACACCAACAAGCCACGCCCACAAGCCATGCCCCCCAGCCAATCAGGAGCAAATATGCAAATTAACCCAACTAAGATGCCGGCGACCATAGAGCTGGAGGAAGCAGGAGGCTTGGAGGCAATGGAGGAAGCCAAACTTCCCTCCTGCCTTGCCGGCCCTCAGCTCCACTCAAGGCTACAAAGTTTCAATTATGGAAGATAAATAAATCCCACATGCCTGCTTCCAGCTGCTGGGGCCATGGCGCTGGAGCCAGCAGGAGGCTTGGGTTACCCCTGGTGATGGAGGAAGCCAAGCTTCCTGCCTGCCCTGACCAGACCTGGGCTCCGCTCAAGGCTACAAAGTTTCAATTATAGAAGATAAATAAATCCCAGAATAAAAAAAAGAAAAAAAAGGATAGGCTGGGAGCTTCTGTTGCCAGAGGGCTTGGCCAGCCTGAAAACAGCCATCAGCCCCTCACCCAGACTGGCCAGGCACCCCAGTGGGGACCCCCACCCTGAAGGGGGTGTGGCCAGCCTGAAAATGGCCCTCAGCCCCTGACCCAGGCTGGCCAGGCACTCCAGTAGGGCCTCTCACCCTGAAGGGGCTGTGGCCAGCCTGCAAACAGCCATCAGCCCCTTACCCAGGCTGGCCAAACCCCCATGGGGTGAGGGTCCCCACTGGGGGACTTGACCAGCCTGCAAACAGCCATCAGCCCCTCACCCAGGCTGGCCAGGCACCCCAGTGGGGACTCTCACCCTTAAGGGTCTGTGGCCAGCCTGCAAACAGCCATCAGCACCTCACCCAGGATGGCCAGGCACCCCAGCAGGACCCCCACCCTGATCCAGGACACCCTTCAGGGCAAACCAGCTGGCCCCCACCCATACACCAGGACTCTAGTCTATATAATAAAAGGGTAATATGCAAATTGACCCTAACAGCAGAACGACTGGGAATAACTGGTCACTATGACACACACTGACCACCAGGGGGCAGACGATAAATGCAGGAGCTGCCCCCTGGTGGTTAGTGCGCTCCCACAGGGGGAGCTCTGCTCAGCCACAAGCAAGGCTGCCAGCTGCCAGCACAGCAGTGGTAGTGGGAGCCTCTCTCGCATCCTCAGCAGCGCTAAAGATGTCCAACTGCAGCTTAGGTCTGCTCCCCGCTGGCAAGTGGACATCCCCCAAGGACTCCTGGACTGTCAGAGGGATGTCTGACTGCCAGCTTAGGCCTGATCCCCCAGGAGCAGGCCTAAGCCAACAGGTGGATATCCCCTGAAGGGTCCCAGACTGCGAGAGGACACAGGCCGGGCTGAGGGACCCCCTGGAGTGTACAAATTTTTGTGCACTGGGGCTCTAGTATATGTATATATATTAGAGGTCCGTGCACAAATTTGTGCACCGTGAAAAGAACTGTGGGCCGCGAGGCTGCAATGAACACAGGGGTGGGTCTCGGCCCATCCTCTGTGCCCTGCTCCTGCTGACACCACTTCCATGCACTGATGGCGCCAGCCCCGTTCGCACCCACTGATGGCGTGGTGAGATTGGGGCTGGCTCCAGCAGCGGGTGCAAGTGGCTGCTGCTGCCCCGATCGCCCCTCAGGAGGACGGGGAGGTGCAGAAGCCCTCAGGGGTGATCAGGGCTGGCAGCTGCCACTCACACCCACGGACAGTACCAAGCGATTGGGACCGGCACCGGGTGCCGGCAGCGGGTGTGAGCGGTGGCTCCAGCACTGGCTGTGGTGCAAGCGGAACTGGTGCTGGCAGTGGGTGTGAGAGGTGGTTTTGGCACCAGCAGCGGATGCAAGCGGGGCCGTCATCAACAGCAGGTGGGAGAGGTGGCTGCCAGCCCCTATCACCCCTCAGGAGCAGAGGGAGGTGTAGAAACCCTAAGGGGCGATTGGGGCTGCCAGCCACGGCTCGCACCTGCTGACAGCGCCGAATGATTGCAACCAGTGCCGGGAGCCAGCAGCAGGTGCAAGTGCCGGCTGTGGGTACGAGTGGGGCCACTGTCGGCAGCAGGTGCGAGTGCTGAGTGGGACCGCAGTGCGCTGGAGAAAAGAATTTTCAGTAACCACCAGAGGCTTGCCCCAATGACAGTGACTGGCACCCTGCCTTGATCTGGCGCCCCCGCTCACCTGCTCCACCATCCTGCCACAGCTGACTCCCGCCATGTTCCGCGCATGGCCCCCGGTGGTCAGCGAATGTCATAGTGATTGGTTGTTCAGTTGTGGTTGTTCCACCTTTCGGTCTATTTGCATATTAGCCTGTTTTTATATAGAACTAGAGGCACGGTGCACAAAAATTTGTACACTCCAGGGGGTCCCTCAGCCTGTGTCCTCTCGCAGTCTGGGACCCCTCGGGGGATGACCACCTGCTGACTTAGGCCCGCTCCCTGAGGGATCGGGCCTAAGCTGGCGGTCAGACATCCCTCTGGCAGTCCGTGGGCCCTCGGGGGATGTCCACTTGCCAGCGGGGAGCAGGCCTAATCTGCAGTCGGACATCCTTAGCGCTGCTGAGGAGGCAGGAGAGGCTCCCACCACCACCGCTGTGCTGGCAGCCGTCAGCCTGGCTTGTGGCTGAGCAGAACTCCCTCTGTGGGAGCGCACTAATCACCAGGGTGCAGCTCCTGCATTTATCGTCTGCCCCCTGGTGGTCAGTGTGTGTCATAGTGACCAGTCATTCCCAGTCGTTCTGCTGTTAGGGTCAATTTGCATATTACCCCTTTATTATATAGGATAGAGGCCTGGTGCATGGGTGGGGGCTGGCTGGTTTGCCCTGAAGGGTGTCCCGGATCAGGGTGGGGGTCCCGCTGGGGTGCCTGGCCAGCCTGGGTGAGGTGCTGATGGCTGTTTGCAGGCTGGCCACAGCCCTTTCAGTTTGGGGTTCCCTATTGGGGTGCCTGGCCAGCCTATGTGAGGGGCTAATGGCTGTTTGCAGGCTGGCCACGGCCCACAGCCACCCAAGCTCCCAGGGAGGCTGGCTGGAAGCAGGTATCTGGGATTTATTTATCTTCTATAATTAAAACTTTATTGCTTTTAGCAGAGGCCACAGTTGGCCAGGGCAGGCGGGAAGCTTGGCTTCTCCATCGCCGGGGCAACCAAGCCTCCTGCTTGATCCAGCGCCATGGTTGCCGGCCACCATGTTGGTTGGTTTAGTTTGCATATAGTTGCTCTGATTGGCCAGAGGGTGTGGCTTGGGGCATAGTGGAGGTGTGGTCAATTTGCATGTTTCTCTTTTATTAGATTAGATTGTCTTAATCTCCCCCCCCCCCCCCCCCCCCGCCCAAATAGAAGAAAACTTTTTTCTCAAGAACTGAATGGATGCATGCAAATATTTGGAGAGATGTAAAACAAAAAGTTGGATTAGTCTTTGTGTGTGTATGTGTGTGTGTACACATATACCCAAATGCCTATGTATGTTTACATGTATGTACTATGTGACATGCGTGCCTATCTATATAAAGATTTGGCTAAAACTGTATATATGTAATTGTTAAAAGATACACATCTGAACATACATGATCGTTTTCACATCTATTATATATATGCATGTATATAGGAAACGCCTGCATTTCAATTACATATGCATGTACACATTTGCAAATATCTGTCTGTCTCAGCCATGCCTGGGCTCTGAAGGTTGGCTGAAAAGGTTGGCTGAAAAGGGCCAAATTTCATGCTGATGCTAGTGCATGCCTGTCCCAGGGGTGGCTGGGTGCAGGAGACTCAGTGACTGCTGTCAGGGCCTCTCTGTATGCAGGGCACACATGGTGATGCAAGTGCAATGGACTGGGCATGTCTTATGCTATGAATGCCCACTGGCAATGGCCCTGTCTTTGAGCATCTTCTAGCAACTAATACTTACCAACTGATAATTGTTGATGCATATTTTAATAGTTATACATTTTGTATAAAAGAATTCCTTTCTAAAGCAACATGCCTTGATTGATACATTTCTTTAATCCCCATGCAGAAGATTAAGTCCTTATTTGTGCCACCTTAGGGAAGACCCTGTGCTGTGGGAAAGGCGTAAGCCTGGTCTGAGACCTGCATTCTGAGCCTGGATTGTAAACATAACTTGATAAGCTGTTCCCCCTCATGGTGGCTCAGTGTCTTCACCTAAAATATTGACTCATTTATTCAACAATAGTAATTGTGTCACAAATGGTGCTGTATATTGGGTATATTTTACTAAACAAGACTGAAATGGTATTTTCATTCTTTAAGCTAAGGGTCAAGGAAGGAATGTGGACAATAAATAACTAAACAAAAGAGAACTGAATTTATAACTGGGGACAAATACTCTAAGGTAAAATAAATGAGACATAATGACAGATAAAATATGATTGATGGGTAGTCAGGTAAGTCCTTGGTAAGGGGAAAATTCTGAATTGCAGGAACGTATTCTGACACATAACAGATATGCAGGGGCCGTCTGGGTGGAGATGGCAGTGAGAGCTCTTCAGGAGGGGCCGGGCGAGAAGGCCTGAAGGGAGAAAGGAAGGGACCTGTCCCAGGAGCAGAAGGGAGGCTGGCGTGGCTGTACATTGAAGGGGGTGGTCTCTGATGAAGCTGGAGAAGAAAGGCCCAATTACTAGGAGCCCTCGCGCCATTATAGTATCTTTCAAAGAAAAAAGTTGAAGGAACTTGCTGGTGGATTGGATATGGGATGAAGGCAGGGACAAATCGGAACTCACTCCCAGACTTTCTGGCTTGAGCAGAAGGACGGATGGAGAAGACAGGACTGAGAGGGGAGGGACAGGCTGGGGAGGAGGGGCCTGGTTCACCTGCTGACAGGTCTGCGACGCCTATCGAATGTCCAAGTCCAACCACTGGAGACAATGGCTATGGCCCGGAGCAATCTGAGAGGAGGCACATTTCGGACTCCCCAAATCTACGGCCATAGGAAGAGCAGGCTTGCGGGGAGTGGATTGCTTTCATGGAGCCCCGAGAAAGCATTCTGGGAACCTGGAGCGGGCGAGGTTTACTGCAGACGCTGGGCGAAAGCGAGTGGGGAGGGGGCCGAAGTGGGGGGACTGCCTGGGCGCCTCCCCCCGGTTTCCGCCGTGACGAATGCCCCCGCCCCCATCATCATCAGGGAAGCCAGCGTCCAACGACCTGTCATGGGCTCGGTCCCGCCCAGCCCCTGACCCGTGGTCAGCTCCTTCTGTGCCAGTGGCCAGCTGAGGAGGGACTGCGAGGAGCCAGGGAGGGTGCCAGGGCTCCCAGCAAAGCCTGGTTCCACCACCCGAGGCTGGGAAAGGAAGGGCGGGCGCTTTCTCTAACCAACCAATCAACTTCCCAATCCTTCACAAGCTCCTGATGGGCATTTCCCCAACCAATCCATTTCCTAGATCTCTCAGGTTCTGTGTCCCTTATCCAATCGGACCCTTTCCCAGGCTAGGCTCCGCCCCTCCTGGGCGCCATCTAGTTCCTACTGTGCAGGCTTCCAAAAGAAGCATATCCCCGCCCTCTTGGCTTCTACTGGGCATGCCGCAGCAGAGGACTTCCCTGTTATTGTCCTACTAGAGGCCCAGTGCACAAAACTTGTGCACTTGGGGGTAGAGGTGTGGGGGCTGTGAGGGGTGTGGGAGGTGTCCCTCAGCCGGGATTGTGAGAGGACGCAAGCCAGACTGAGGAACCCCACCCAGTGCATGATCAGGGCTGAGGAGGGATGTGGGAGGTTGGCCAACGGGGGAGGGACTGTGGAAGGGCTCCAGGGCATGTCCAGCCTGCCTCTTTCAGTCCTGATCAGCTGGACCCCAGCAGCAAGCTAACCTACCGGTTGGAGCATCTGCCCCCTGGTGGTCAGTGCACATCATAGTGAGCAGTTGAGAGGCCTTAGCATATCATTAGCATATTACACTTTGATTGGTTGAATGGCCGACTGGACTACCAGATACTTAGCATATTAGGCTTTTATTATATAGGATCCCTCCCCCCAGTCACCTGCCAATGGACAGGTGGTTCCCTGGGGAGTGTGTGAAGCTGTAGCTTCCTAGTGAAGCAGGCCCAGTGTTGGATTCAGCTTCAAGTTTGTTAGGCTTCTTTTTTTTTTTTTTTTTTTTAATATATTTTATTGATTTTTTTTTTTTTTTACAGAGATGAAGGGAGAGAGATAGAGAGTTAGAAACATCGATGAGAGAGAAACACCGATCAGCTGCCTCCTGCACATCTCCTACTGGGGAAGTGCCCACAACCCAGGTACATGCCCTTGACCGGAATCGAACTTGGGACCTTTCAGTCCGCAGGCCGACGCTCTATCCACTGAGCCAAACCGGTTTCGGCAGTTTGTTAGGCTTCTTAATGTCTGAGTTCCTTTCCTTCCTTTATTAATATCTAGCTTCCTATGAAGGTGGCTAGAGAGAGTAACTTTCTCTGCACGGAAACACCCAACATTGATAGGTCTGAGCCTGAAGAGAGACCAAACACAGAGAAGGAGTGATGGGAAATGTAATATGAAGAGATGAGGATGTTTTGAGCACGGACTGAGTTTTGATCTTTACCAACTCTGCTGAGATGATGACTAACAGGGAAGGGAAGAAGAGCTTTGCTATGGAAACTTGGAGGTCATTTGTGATAATGACAACAGAAGTCTTGGCATATTGGTGGGAACAGAAGTCAGCTTTTATTGGCTGGAGCAGTTAATAAGAGGCAAGAAAGTGGAGGAAGCTTGTTGTGTAATTTCTAGAAGAAGACTGTCTTTGAAGGACAGCGAAGGGTCATGGATCTGGGTAGCAGAGATTGTGGGGGCCAGAGAAAAAATTTGTAAGACCGGGAAAAATGAGAGCTAGTTGTGGATTTTGAAAATGTTCTGTCCAGAGCAGTTAGTGATGCGAGGAAGGACCATGACTAGAGCAGATTCATGGAGATGCCAATGTGTGCATGGAGGGATAGTGGGACCTGCCTCACTTTAAAGAAGGTCACATATTGGAAAATGCCCAGAATGTAGAAAACTCTCATTACATTAACTTCGACAAAAACAAACAAAAATTCTATTGTACATTTTCCATGTCCTAGCTCCAACCTTGAGTCTTGGGGTTACAGAAAGTTTGGCAAATCACCTTGCATAGGTCAAATATATTGCTTATAAATAAGTATATGAAGACTCCGGGGAGTGAACACAGTTGAAAGATAGGTCTGAGAAAAAAGGTTAGTAGGATAGAAAGTGACAGCAGACTCAGCGTGTCAGGGTGCACTGCCTATGAAGGCTCCATCTTGCCATGAAGTGAAGTGCTCCCTGACTTGCTTACCTAGGTGAGTATCTCAGAAGGAGATGTCTTGCTTATATCTGAGGGCATGAGTTTTCTTTCTACCTAGAGAAGTCCCAGTGACTGTCAGAAGGCCATTCACTGGGAGGATGGGAACACTCAGCTTCCTGTTTAAGGAAAATCAAGACATACCAGATACTGCACTCGAAACCTCAATCTCAATTTGTTTTGTTACCTATTTCTGATCTTGGAAAATAACCTAAGATAAAAGTAAAATTACAGTATAAAAATTTCAGCCTGGCTGGTTTGGCTCAGTGGATGGAGCATTGGCCCATTGACTAAAGGGTCTTGGGTTCGATTCTGGCCAAGGGAAGGTGCCTCGGTTGTGGGCTTAATCCCTGGCCCCAGTCGGGATGTGTGCAGGAGGCAACCAATCAATGTCTCTCTCTCTCTCTCTCTCTGTCTGTCTCTCCTCCTCCCTTCCACTCATTCTGAAAATCAATGGGAAAATATCCTCAGGTGAGGATTAACAACAACAACAAAAATTCTAGCTTCAAGGCCCTCCAGTCTGATCTTTTTTCTTTGCTTTCCTCTCCTCTTTTTGAATGAAGTACTTTGTGTGTCATTGATCTTAGAAGGTTGTTTCTTGAAAAAAAAAAAAAATTTCCCCCACCTAAGAAGCCCCAGACAAGGTTGGGAAGTGCAGTTGAGTGTTGAGCATCAGAATAGCAGATTTAAGCCTCACCTTCATTATCACACAATATTTATATTTCACAGAATATTCATGGAAAACAAGCAAGCAACTGCCAAAAAGACCTGGCTAATTCACACACTGGATAACATGGCTTGTGGTTTTAGGATCAGAGAAGTGAAATGTTTTGGAATATGACTCTGTGCAGCTGTTAACCAGAGAAGAAAAATCAAATTCCTACCTTACAAGTGACTGAGATATTAACTGTGTCTCAGGTCATGTGTAATGGAGTTCCCTGTAGAGTCAACTACTAGCATTGCTAGTCGGTACAGGGAAGTGGTGGTGAGGACACAACTTTCCCTCATGGCTGATATATGTCATACTCTTAGGAAAGACATTACTTAATTATTTTATCTGTAAAATTAAAAAAGTCTTTTAGAGAGCTTGGAAAACAAGGTAGCCAGTTCACTTCCCAGGTTTTCACATGTTATCTTTGAAAAAAAAAAAAAGCTAACAGGAAAACTGGTCTTGATTTTGACATCCCCACTGGTTCTGGTACAGGATGACCTGTCAGTCAAAGTTTCAGGAGTGATGGCCAAGGTCAGGGGAATGCTGCTGATAGCCCCTCTTTGACTGGGTCTCCACAGTAGTGACTCAGTAAACATTGGCTAAAGGAATGACTGAATGATGTGAATGGGTCAAGCTGCTGTGAAGTTTTGGCCCAGAGCAAGATTACTTTAATTACGGATGTAGAAGAAACTGAAGCAGCCGGTAAAATTTATATTAAACAAATATTCTCGTCATTTATTAAACAAATATTCCGGAGCTGGAGGCCAGGAGCCTCCAACGGCCACAGCAAAGCCTCCGGGTCTCACGAAGCCACTGGTATTGATGGGACTCCCTTCTGCTTTCCATGCGGGTGGCTTTCTGACCAGCTGCCAGAAATCTGCATGTTCCTTCTGACTGTGGCATCTCTCTCTCCTTCTTCCAGCACCTTTTTTTTTTAAAAAAAAATATATATATTTTATTGATTTTTTACAGAGAGGAAGGGAGAGGAAGAGAGATAGTTAGAAACATGGATGAGAGAGAAACATCGATTTAGCTACCTCCTGCACACCCCCTACTGGGGATGTGCCCGCAACCAAGGTACATGCTCTTGACCGGAATCGAACCTGGGACCCTTCAGTCCACAGGCCGACGCTCTAACCACTGAGCAAAACCGGTCAGGGCTCTTCCAGCACCTTCGATCTGCCCACAGTGTAACAGAAGTTACACTGCGACAGAGCAGAAGTTAGCAAATATACTGGATTTAGTCTTTTTCTTTTAATGTACAAGAATTGGCAAGTGGGTCCTTCAACTGCAGCAGAGAATTTAAGGGATTGCTAATGTTTCTCGCCAGGCAGAGTTGTTCATTCACACTGAGCAGTATTGGATTAAGCATTTTTTTAGTACTTCAAACACTTTATCAAGAAGTACTTCATAAGAAATGTACTAATAACGCCCCAGTACTGGATCCTGCACGTCCCAGGAAGCAGGTGTCTAGTTCGTGCCCCAGGCACTTGGCCCACAGATGCCAATCCAGTCTACCCACCTACTCGCGACTCTGACCTCCAGAGCCCAGGGGGAAATTGGGCCGTCGGGTTCTTTTCTCTCCTTCCTTCCTGACTCCCTCTTCTTCCCTAATGGCTGCCCTCCCAATATTTACACTGTGGGCAGATCAAAGGAGCTGGAAGAAGGAGAGACAGACGCCACAGTCAGAAGGCACATGCAGATTTCTGGTGGCGGATCAGAAAGCCACCCACATGGAGAGTGGAAGGGAGCCCCATCAATACCAGTGGCTTCGTGAAACCCGGAGGCTTTGCTGTGGCCGTTGGAGGCTCCTGGCCTCCAGCTCTGGAACCAGCATCCTGGCCTTGTGTGGGAACACTCCCCCCCTCCCCCCATTTAATCTGGACTGAGGCTGCCCACACTCTCGGCAACCCCAACACCAACCAAAACAGTTCCCCCCAGGCCAGCAGAGCAATGTCCGTATTATCTGTAAAGTGATGAAGAGTAGCAAGAAGGATGTTCACTTTGCTTGCACACCTCTTCCTCCAGAGAAGCTGGAGCAGCTGAGAACTTACTGTTCACCCAGTTCGGACTAAGGGTTTATGTCTCTCCCAGGATACTTGGTTTCTAATCCCCTCCCATTTGTTGTTATAACGACATGATGTCCTGTTACTGTTGCTAAGTTCATACATCTGAACCTTTACCTCTTATTTTCAGCATCATAATCCTCAGACTTAGTGAATAATCAAAAATTGACAACCATTTCATGCAAACGACCATCCTCACCTGCAGACTCGGGACTCCGAATCCGGATCGCGGGCCTGTAGCCTGGCGGGCGGAACTGGTGGCTCAGCATCAGGTGTCGGCCTTCAGGGTATAGAGCTGGTGGAGGCAGATGCCAGCTCTCAGGCTGGGCTGTGGTGAGCTACCGGGGAGGTAAGCTATTGTTTACAACACTGGAGCTTTGGGGAAGTACATTTCAGTTTTGACCAACGGACAAACTTTTGGAACACAGGCCATTTATAAACAGAGCCCTGTCTGCATACATTTTCCACGCAGTCATGTTCAAAGACAAGTGATGAAAAATTTCAAAGGCAGAACTTTTGTTCTAAGATACGCTCCTGAATGTGAGTTTCTGCCACGACTGATTGCTGACACAATGTGCTCAAGCAATAGAGTACTTGTAAAGGAAGGCTGGGCACAGCTTTGCTATGATGCTCTTTTTCCCCAGAGTACATAGAGCTGCATTTGTATGTATTGCAGAGGCAAAATGTGCATGCCCAGTAGAAAAACCTCAAGAGAGATGGAGAATATGGACACTTTGTTTTCCCGGCTGCCTCTCCGGGCCCGGCGTGGCAGAGTGACAGGTGAACATCTGGCCTTGAAGGACGCAGCCATCGCGCATGTCACTGGACTTGATCTGACGACATCCTGTATTAGCCACGTTTTCATTTTGTACATAATCAACACATAGTCCAAGGATGTATTTCTGGGCTCTGAAATAACCCTTCCGTTTCAGTGATTCTCCTCACACTTCCTCCAAGTTCTTTTCAGTGAAAATACTTGTGGCTTTTGTTATTGTTATGGTTGTAGCTGCCATTTTTACTGCATTTACATGTCCTGGCACATCACCGACATTTCACAGTTCTGACGGAAAGGGCCTCACCCAGCCTGACAAGGTACTCTAGCTTGAGGACTGTTCTCTGAAGGCCTTACAGGGTTCGTTCTAGCTTCACTCTCGGGGAATGTAGACTTGGGGTTGGATGTCTGGGTCAAAGACAGAATCATATCCTACAACTGTGTTCAAGACCAACGCTCAAATCTAAGCCCGAAGAAGTTGGAACTATTGCAAACCACATTTATAATATCATGTGAGGGACAGCTGGGGTCAGGGCTAAACGTTAAATGATCAGATGCAGAGAGGCAACTCTTGCATAACAATAAGCTCGGCTTATTTCACACAGAATGGGAAATATATTCTAAACAGGAGAGGACTTGTTTTTAGGAAGCTACTCATGATTTACTTCCCACCTCCCACCCTCAAGAATCACCCAGTAATAAGGTAAACGTTTTACTATAAATTATACAAGGCAATTGTCTGAATAGTTTAAGTGTTTATAGCCTGAGAGCAGATCTGCCCAATTGTGCTGGCAGGGAGACGGCTGGCGTGACCTGCTGGGCCTTTCTCCTCTCCCGTGTCTGCGCGTCTTGGAGATCCATTGCAGAGCCTAATTATGACAGCGGTTTATTATTCTGAGCCCCTAATGGCATACTTCACGAGAACAATGTGGGGGAGAGAGAGAGAGAGAGAGAGAGAGAGAGAGAGGGCCTTTGCAGTGGTTGACACAAAAATTGGAACAAGCAATGATTTCATGGAGGAGCCCGCCTTTCCCAAGTGGTGGAGGGAGGAGGGAGGGTTAGGGATAAAAGAGTTGCTGGTAGGGGCTCCTCAAACCAATTCTCAGTTGTTGTTGAATTTCTGGTATAAACCAATATGGATATAGGTTTTGTAGGAATAACAGCCATGTTAGATCTGACCCTTTGCCTCCATTTAAGGAGCATAGCTATCCCCGCCTCCCCCCCCCCCCCATCGAATCCGGCCCCAGCATCACCCTGGGTGCTGTGCAGGGGAATGGGGAATGAAGCACCATGCTTTTGTTTTTAACATTTTATTTGGAAAGAAATCTAAACTTACAGAACAGCTGCCAAGATGAATAGGAAACTCCCACACACCCCCTCCTGCTTTCTCCATAGTTCACCTCTCGTGAGCCCACAGCATGACGTGTAAGAAATGAACGGAGGTGCAAGGCCCCTGAGTGACAGCACGTGCCTGCCTTTGCCCGGTCCTCCTCTCTCCCAACCTGATGCAAGCGCCCACGGCAGCGTGCCCCTCACCTCCTCCAGCCGGCGAGCTTCCGCCTCTTCCCTGGCCCCTCATGATGCTGACGCTTGAAGAGGACCCATCAAGTACCTGTCAAGTTTGGACAGATGGGACCTGTGGGTTTTGGAAAGAATGATTTTCCATTCTCAGTGCGTCACAGCGTGAGGCTCAGAACACGAAACTATCCCACAAATGGTGATGGCGACCTTAATCAAAGTGGGCTCTGCTGAGTCAGTGACGTAAAACTTATTCCACATGCGAATGGGGCCCGAGTTACCCAACGGTCACAGCTAACCTCGCGCTAACAATGCGTTTAGTGGAAATATAATTTAAACAGCAGGAATGTGCTTTGAGTAAGTATTCAATCCTTTGAATCATTGAGTGGGCTTGCCTTTTCCATTTCCGTGCTCCATGATGGTGACCATCGTATGGAGGTCTAATAAATCTCGGGTAATTCTGTAGCCTCTGTGGCCTTCAGTGAGTCTACCTCTGACACCACTGGGTCTTGGCCCTTCCTTGAAGGCTGGAGGTTTATCCGTTGCTGAGTTTTGTGTATGTGTAGACCTGAAGAAAGAAGCACTGATCTAGTTACAGCCATAGGAGTTGTCTTTTCATCTGCATATGCTACATGTATGTTTTTTTTCTCCTTAGCCCTGGAGATGGAAAAATCAGAAAGAGTGTTATTTCCACCCCACAAATTAAAAACAAAACAAACAAACAAACAACAACTGATGAAGTGATGTTTAGAAAGGTTCAAGGATGTGTCAAGGTTATATGGCTGTGGCCGTGCAGCGTTAGCTGGAGGGTCCAGGTTCTCTGATACTGAGCCCAAGGAACCTCCCAGAGACGCAGGGCCTTGCTGGTTGAGAGCAGTCCAACCCATAAGCACGTGGCTCGAAGTCTGAATTCATTGCTGAGTTATTATGAAAGTCCAGGAACACTTGTGATCGCTCTGGTTTTTCCACTTGGTGGTTGTTATTTCAGGAATAACATTCTCCTGCGTCTAGTTCTAATTTAATGCCAAGATGCAAATTGTACCTCACCTGTTTGACCTGAGGTGTTATTTATGCCCAAATAACACCTCCTAGATGAGGACCCATCATGCCTGTCTCCTCCGTTGGAAATTAAGGATAATAATAGTAATCAGCTGCACACAAAGCAATTGTGGGGGGTGGGGTGGAAAAGTCTCAAGAAATGTAACAGCTGAGGGAAAAGCAACGTCAGGGCAAGTGCTATGGACGTGCTAAACACAGTAGTAGAATTATGACTTCTCTGCACATTCACTACCGGAGGCCAAGATAACACAAATGCTCCAGAAACATTAACTTCACTCCACAAATACATACTGGCTACGTGTAACACCAGAATCTAAAGCTAGAGGGATTTTAGATAACAAATAACCACAGCTAACATTTTTCATAGACTTTATTTTTTTAGAGCAGACTTTATTTTTTAGGTTCTCAGCAATATTATTAAGCAGGAGCTACAGAAATTCCTTTCCTATATACCTCGTCCCCCAACCCTTGACGCATAGCCTCCCCTATTATCAACATCTTACACCAGAGCGGCACTTTGCTCCAACGTCTTACCCCGGAGCAGCACTTTGCTCCAACATCTTACCCCGGGGCGGCACTTTGCTCCAACGTCTTACCCCGGGGCGGCACTTTGCTCCAACGTCTTACCCAGGGGCGGCACTTTGCCCCAACGTCTTGCCCCGGGGCGGCCCTTTGCTCCAACATCTTACCCCGGAGCAGCACTTTGCTCCAACGTCTTACCCCGGAGCGGCACTTTGCTCCAACGTCTTACCCCGGAGCAGCACTTTGCTCCAACATCTTACCCCGGGGCGGCACTTTGCTCCAACGTCTTACCCCGGGGCGGCACTTTGCTCCAACGTCTTACCCAGGGGCGGCACTTTGCCCCAACGTCTTGCCCCGGGGCGGCCCTTTGCTCCAACATCTTACCCCGGAGCAGCACTTTGCTCCAACGTCTTACCCCGGAGCGGCACTTTGCTCCAACGTCTTACCCCGGAGCGGCACTTTGCTCCAACGTCTTGCCCCGGGGCGGCCCTTTGCTCCAACATCTTACCCCGGAGCAGCACTTTGCTCCAACGTCTTGCCCCGGGGCGGCCCTTTGCTCCAACATCTTACCCCGGAGCAGCACTTTGCCCCAACGTCTTACCCCGGGGCGGCACTTTGCTCCAACGTCTTGCCCCGGGGCGGCCCTTTGCTCCAACATCTTACCCCGGAGCAGCACTTTGCCCCAACGTCTTACCCCGGGGCGGCACTTTGCTCCAACGTCTTACCCCGGAGCAGCACTTTGCCCCAACGTCTTACCCCGGGGCGGCCCTTTGCTCCAACGTCTTACCCCGGGGCGGCACTTTGCTCCAACGTCTTACCCAGGGGCGGCACTTTGCCCCAACGTCTTACCCCGGGGCGGCCCTTTGCCCCAACGTCTTACCCCGGGGCGGCACTTTGCTCCAACGTCTTACCCAGGGGCGGCACTTTGCTCCAACGTCTTACCCAGGGGCGGCACTTTGCCCCAACGTCTTACCCCGGGGCGGCCCTTTGCTCCAACGTCTTACCCCGGGGCGGCACTTTGCTCCAACGTCTTACCCAGGGGCGGCACTTTGCCCCAACGTCTTACCCAGGGGCGGCACTTTGCCCCAACGTCTTGCCCCGGGGCGGCCCTTTGCTCCAACGTCTTACCCCGGGGCGGCACTTTGCTCCAACGTCTTACCCAGGGGCGGCACTTTGCCCCAACGTCTTACCCCGGGGCGGCCCTTTGCTCCAACGTCTTACCCCGGGGCGGCCCTTTGCTCCAACGTCTTACCCAGGGGCGGCACTTTGCTCCAACGTCTTACCCCGGGGCGGCACTTTGCTCCAACGTCTTACCCCGGGGCGGCACTTTGCTCCAACGTCTTACCCCGGGGCGGCCCTTTGCTCCAACGTCTTACCCCGGGGCGGCCCTTTGCTCCAACGTCTTACCCCGGGGCGGCACTTTGCTCCAACGTCTTACCCCGGGGCGGCCCTTTGCTCCAACGTCTTACCCCGGGGCGGCCCTTTGCCCCAACGTCTTACCCCGGGGCGGCACTTTGCTCCAACGTCTTACCCCGGGGCGGCCCTTTGCTCCAACGTCTTACCCAGGGGCGGCACTTTGCTCCAACGTCTTACCCCGGGGCGGCACTTTGCTCCAACGTCTTACCCCGGGGCGGCCCTTTGCTCCAACGTCTTACCCCGGGGCGGCACTTTGCTCCAACGTCTTACCCAGGGGCGGCACTTTGCTCCAACGTCTTACCCCGGGGCGGCACTTTGCTCCAACGTCTTACCCCGGGGCGGCCCTTTGCTCCAACGTCTTACCCCGGGGCGGCACTTTGCTCCAACGTCTTACCCAGGGGCGGCACTTTGCTCCAACGTCTTACCCAGGGGCGGCCCTTTGCTCCAACGTCTTACCCCGGGGCGGCCCTTTGCCCCAACGTCTTACCCAGGGGCGGCCCTTTGCTCCAACGTCTTACCCAGGGGCGGCACTTTGCTCCAACGTCTTACCCAGGGGCGGCACTTTGCTCCAACGTCTTACCCAGGGGCGGCCCTTTGCTCCAACGTCTGACCCTGGGGCGGCACTTTGCTCCAACGTCTTACCCCGGGGCGGCACTTTGCTCCAACGTCTTACCCAGGGGCGGCACTTTGCTCCAACGTCTTACCCAGGGGCGGCACTTTGCTCCAACGTCTTACCCAGGGGCGGCACTTTGCTCCAACGTCTGACCCTGGGGCGGCACTTTGCTCCAACGTCTTACCCCGGGGCGGCACTTTGCTCCAACGTCTTACCCAGGGGCGGCACTTTGCTCCAACGTCTGACCCTGGGGCGGCCCTTTGCTCCAACGTCTGACCCAGGGGCGGCACTTTGCTCCAACTGTAAATGTACATTGTTGCATCCTCATCACCCAGCACCCACAGTCTACACTAGGGGTCATTCTTTTCTTTTTTTAAAATAAAATGTTTTTATTAATTTTAGAGAGAGAAGAAGGGAGAGATAGAAACATTGATCAGCTGCCTCCAGGATGCCTTCTACTGGGGATTGAGCGGGCAACTCGGGCATGTGCCCTGAATTGGAACCGAATCAGTGACCTTTTGGTGCGTGGGAAGACACCCAACCAACTGAGCCACAGCAGCCAGGGCTGGGGTGCACGCGTGGTGGCGTGCGATCTGTGGGCTGGATAAACGTATAGTGACACGTATAACCCACCATTATTGAACGATACAGAGTGGTTTCACTGCCCTAACAATCTTCAGTGCTCCCGTTCATCCCTCCCTCCTGCTTAACCCCTGGTGGTAGGATCTGTGTACTGTCTCCATAGTTTTAATTTTTCCAGAATGTCATATACATGCTTGCAGTCACACAGTATTTAGCTTTCCAGACTGGCTTCTTCCATTGAGTAATATGCATTTAAATTTCCCCCATGTCTTTTCGTGGATTGCTAGCTCATTTCTTCTTAGCACTGAGTAATATTCCATTTTCTGTTTTGCCTTTTAAAAATCTATTCACCTACTGGAGACATCTTGGTTGCTTCCAAGTTTTTCTTCTAATTTTTTATTGTTGAAAGTTATACATATGTCTCCTTCTCCCCCGCTTGACCTCTCCCTGGCCACTCCCACCCCCCAGCACATGCCCCCACCCCCCTATTGTCTGTGTCCACTGGTTATGCTCATATGCAGGCATACAAGTACTTCGGTTGAGCTCTTGCCCCCTCCCCCCCTTCCCTGCCTTGCCTCTGAGGTTTGATGCTTCTCTGTCTCTGCATCTATTTTTGTTCATCAGCGTATGTTGTTCATTACATCCCAAAATGAGTGAGATCATGTGGAGAATGACCTCTGGGATCCGCGGTATGGAATTGGAGCCCATAAGGGTCTCACAGCTGTTCAGGCTGGGACCTTGAGACCTCAACCAGGCCATGAGCAGAGGGATGGTGGCGAGAGGGTGACTTTAAGATGCCTGTGGGTGTGAAAAATGAGGGCGAGAGAGAGAAGTCAAGGATGGGAAGGACCTACTGTCTTCATGAAACTAGAGGCTGTAACTTCAAAAGCGGCCACTAGAGGGCTCATTCCATCTATAAAGAAACATTTTCTTGAAAACCCAGGACTTTTCCAAAGGCATCTTTTTGGGACACATCCTAAAGGGTGGCGGGTTATGCTGATATGCACGCATACAAGTCCTTTGGGTGCTCTCTACCCGCCCCCCCAATGGGCACGGACACTGGGGCGGTGGGGGCTTGCCCGGGAGGGAATGGCTGGGGTGGGGAAAAAGGAGACATGTAAAACTTTAGACAATAAAACAAAATCATTTAAAAAATAAAATGTGTTTGGTGAAAAAAATAAAGTAAAATAAAAGGGTGGTGGGAACTGACGGGTTGGGGTGTTGGGGGTGGCATGAGGCCGAGTTGTATCATCGGATAACCTTGGGGGAAGGTTTGTGCCTAAGTGTGAAGTCACCACAGGTCAAGACGCTGCATTTTCCTGCTCGTGGGGCCTCAATACACACAGCGCCTATTCCAGAGAGAAATGAACGTCCATTTATCTTGATAAAACTCTCCTGCCGCGGGGATCTGAATTTAACAAATGTGTTCCCCATTGTGTTCCCAAGGGCCGGCCACCTAAAATGGGGCAGAAACCAAAGTAAATATAGGGATATTTCTGGGTCAAGTAAATATTTGGGCACAGAGACTATGACATGCGTGTCAGAGGTGACACACAAAAAGAACTCATTTTGGGGGTTGATTTTTCTTTGCTAAATGGCATTTAAATATATAAAATAAATATCAAAAATATGTCTTTGTTTTACTATGGTTGCAAATATCAAAAAATTTCTATATGTGACACAGCACCAGAGTTAAGTTAGGGTTTTTCAAAATGCTGACACACAGAGCTCAAAAGGTTCGCCATCACTGGACTAGGGGGCACTTCAACATCAGAGAGAGGCTGAACAGAGAGCCAAGGGATACCAACAACCATGAAGAAAAGGGATTAAAAAGCAACACCGCATTTGACAGACCACGTGGGACCCCAGTTCCTCCCACAGAAAGCAGAGCGTTCCCAGGAGCAGGGATTCCCAGCGACAGGGGCGCCGGCCCCACGCGCTGTGGCCAGGCTGCTTGTCCTCCAGTCTGTGGCACCGTTTCCAGAGCTGCCGCCGCACGAACTCGTAACTGGCAGGTCTTCAGCTCCCGTTATATTCAAGCGGCCCCCACTTCCCACAGTGCAAACTGCCCCACATCCGTCGCTGTCCTGCCGCGAGGACAGGCAGCCGCAGAACAGGTGGCGTTTCTGCGGAAGCGGTCGGTCCCCGGTGCTGCCAGGGGCCGCTCAGGCTCCTTTCCCACTGAGCGAGCGTCCGCGGCCGCGGAGAAGCCCCGGCGGCGTCCTGCAGGCGGCGTGGAGGAGGGGGCTGGGGACTGCAAGCCTCGGCGGAGAGGGAGCTAGAACGGGAGCGACAAGGACATGCGGGGTCCCCTTCACCGGCCGAGGTCGTGCTGCCTTGGGACCTGGCTGCAGGGGAGCCGGAGAGCGTATAGATCGTCCTGGGAGAGCGCCACTCACCTGTACACGGGCAGCCACAAGGAGGGAGGGGTCCGCAGCCTGTGCCACCAGCGCCTCGCGCTCTCCACCGCCAGGCGGCGCTCTCCTGCAGGGCCGGGGCTGCGCAGTCCTTCCTTCCCGGCAGGGGTCACTGTGGAATTATTAAAATGGAAAGAAGAAAAACCTGTGTTTTAGTGAGCTGAGCCCCAAATAAAATATTGAGCTGAAATTGCGCACAGGCTACGCAGCAATGACATGGAGGAATTAAAAACAAAACACTCCGCTAACTCCCATGCTGTGACTGTTGTCTTTGAACTCTAGTTCACTTGGATTCTCAAGGTTTAAGAAGCAGAATTATTATCCACACAACATTAAGAAGCTAGATATCTACATTTCACAGTGTCAATAGCAATATCCATTTTTTGCCCTCTTTTCTGGCTGTTTGGATAGGCACTTTTGTTTGCTTTTCAATGAGGAGGTAACGATGTCATGGAGTCCACAAAGCTGGCTGGAGAGTCCCAGTCTGCACCCCACGTGTGTGTGACCTTAGGTAATTCACATGATGTAGAGCCTTGCAGCTCAGTTCCATGACAAGGTCATTGTAAAGATTAAATAAGGAACCATCATGGAAGCACCTCGAGGGGTTAGTTAAACCTGAATCTAGATGTACCGCTGAAGTGCCAGTTAGACTTCATTATCATCTTAGTACTTTCATTTCATTCTGAACGGAGTCTATTCATACGCTATTGGCCACGTGGAAATTATAGCCTCTAGAACAGTGGTTCTCAACCTTCTGGTCCTTTAAATACAGTTCCTCATGTTGTGACCCCCAACCATAAAATTATTTTCGTTGCTACTTCATAACTGTAATTTTGCTACTGTTATGAATCGTAATGTAAACATCTGATATGCAGGATGGTCTTAGGCGACCCCTGTGAAAGGGTCGTTCGACCGCCAAAGGGGTCGCGACCCACAGGTTGAGAACCGCTGCTCTAGAACAATAACCTGCCTATCTTATATGGGCTCCAAAGCCCACTGACCGGCTCTGCCCAGATGTCCTGCTAGGACTCCAAAGCAAACCAGATCACTGTAGCTCAGTGTCACCTTTGCTTTCTTTATCCCATTAGATGGTGCTGTCCCCTTCCCCCGAGCCTTGAATTGTTGGGGTCACCTCAAATTCTCCTTTGTCATCATCTTCTAATCCAAATAGATCCCTGCCACCCTCCAATGTCACACCAGTGGCAGGATTATGAGTCTGGTGTCCTGCCTCAGTGGCTACCGAGGGGCTTTCCCTGAACACCAATGCCAGGGCCCACCCAGATCCCATCATCAATATTGGGGGTGAAGGTGCAGAATGACATGGCTTTATGTCATTACTCGGGATTCTGTTAGGAATCGTCACATTGATTCTGACCTCAAGTCAGACTACCTTTAAATGCAAAGTGCACCTCCCTGGTAGAATGCTCTTGTTAAAGCCATATTTCAGTTTTGCCCCTTCCCTGCTGCGGTCTTCCTGATTTCCATTTCACAGGGAACGGGCTCAACTGCAGAGCCAGGAGGTCACCACATAGCAAAGCGCCTGCCACCTGATGCATATTTACTTACAATAGCTCCCTCTCGTGGTTGCCTGGATCACAAACATGCCCCCTTCCTTAGGGGCTGTCCTGATGGACAGAAGGGCCGCTAGCACCGTCCCTTGGCCATAGTTGAGGGCAGACGCCTGACCCAATGTATGCAGACAGATGCTGTTCCCAAATAATCGGAAACCTGATGTGGACATTACAATTTGAAGTCATGGAAACGGAGTCCCATGAGTGACAACCCTCCCCTTAAGAACTCTTGCTGCTGAGGCCCAGACAGAGCCGGTTTGCCCATCCCAAGCCTTAGCTGCTCAGGCCTGTCCCTTCATCACACAGTCTTTCTTCTCTTTTCATTCGCCACCCAGTCCATTCATGAGAAAGTCCTTCTTTAAAAGCAGCCGATTCTCCTAATAAATTAAACCTTTTCTAGATGGGGTTTCCTCTCCTCTTTGTTACCCCAGCATCTCAAAGCCCGGATGGCCTGCCCCCTCTGAGAGTGCTCCGTGTCAGTGCCACTCCTTCCTCTGAGCTGCTCCGAGCGTTCCCCGAACGGCTCACACCCGGTTCACGTTGCCATTTACTTTCTCACTTGAACTTAGTACATCTTCCCAAGGTTGCAAGCCACTTGCAAGCAGGGAACACTTCTTGGATTTTTTTTGTAATGTCTTACTGTTAAATGCTTAATGCTTAATGCTTTCTCTACTACTCTTATTCCTGAACTCTCATTGCTTAAGTGTCTCACCCCCACTATACCATGTCTTATAAATATTTATTGAATGAATGGAGGGAGTATGTACCTGCTTATAATTCTAAGTAAAGGGAATTCAGGAGTATAGTATTTGTTTTTCCAGAAATGCTTCCAATTAACCATTCCCTCATCGGTGCACATGTAGAGGGAAATGGAAAGTTCCTTTCTAGAATGTCTGCGTTGTAATTGCTGCTGTCAGGATGATTAATGAGCAGTGGTTTGTGACCAGGACTCGATGGTGACCTGGTGGTCAGCAGAGGCCACCTCGTCTCAGATATTTCTATCCCTGCATGAGGTGTTTCTTTCCTTCCTTCTTTCTTTCTTTTTTTTTTTTAAAACCCCACACAAAATGATGGCTATGGAAAACGGCTAAGGTTGCATGATGGAAACATTTGCATACGGATTCCCAGAGCGGCCCAGAGCTAATTGCATCCAGGCGGGAGGCCCGACTTGCTTACCAGGCCGTCCTGCCTGGGAGGTGGATGGTCCCTCCAGCTGGGGCCAGTCTGGCCCTGGAGCCAAGCTTCCGCCTTCTGTGGACATCTCAGGTGACCTGTGGTCTCTCGGGGGAACTGGGTAGGGGGCGCAGGGGATGCCGCGCACAGGGCTTCCCCTTCCTCTGGCGCTAACTCAGGTCCAGGCAATAAAGAGCTTGTCACCCTTAGGCTGCTGCTCCGAGGGCCCTGCTTCTCGCCCTGAGGCCCCAGCCACTCTGCGTGCAGTGCCCAGCGCAGACGGAGCCCAGCGGCTCCTCCCAGAGGGGGAAACTTCCCTGAGGGCCAAGGCGGAGGCTTGATGCTCTGTGAGCAGAGGGGCGGCTGTGAACGTGGCATTCAAAGACTGTGCCCCCAGAAGGCCAGGGGCTGCCGCCGGCTGCTGTGCCTGCCCTTCCTTCCAGCCCGGCGGGCCCTCGGGGCCAGGTGCCTAGTGTAGTTACCGGTCTCCGGGAACGAGTGCACACACAGGAGTGCTGTGCGAGGCCCAGGGGCTCCTCACGTGCCCTCACAGCAACCAGGCAGGCAGTGCTCTTAGTCATCCCGTCTGCAGCGGCAGGAGCGGAGGCACAGGCCAGTTAAGCAACTTTCCCAAAGTTGCACGGGTTTTATAAGAACAACAAAATTACTATGGATAAGAGCACCTCTATAAGTGCTCATAATAACGAAATCTTTCCCAGGAATGGTGTGTTTTAGGAACCTGTTGACCAGTAAATTAGATGGCAGCCTTCTACTTGATCATTTAAAATTCTTTATTGACATATAGTCCTGTTCTACAAGTTGAAAGAAATTTAAAAAAAGAGAAGGAAGGAAGGAAGAAAGGAAGGAAGGAAGGAAGAAAGCAGGAAGGAAGAAAGGAAGGAAGAAGGAAGGAAGGAAGGAAGGAAGGAAGGAAGGAAGAAAAGGAGGAAGGAAGAAAGAAGAAAGAAGGAAGAAGGAAGGAAGGAGGAAGGAAGAAGGAAGGAAGGACGTGCTGGGAGAGAAGGACGGGCCCGAGTGTGTCTGTGAACATTCATCCGGCTGAAAGCGGCGATAACCGTCATCTCCGGTTTCTGGGCTGCTGTGGCGGAGGAGAACTCGCACTCCTGGGGGGGCTGGACGGCTGGACGCCGCTGAGCTCAGCCGCTCTGGCCCCTCGTGCATCTCCGTGTGCACCCACAGCTGGCGCACATGGGAGACCCCACATCCCCCCCCGAGGGAGACCCCCACATCCCTCCGGGAGACCCCACACCCCCCCGGGAGACCCCACAACCCCCCCGGGAGACCCCACATCCCCCCGGGAGATTCCACATCCGCCCCGGGAGGCCCCACATCCTCCCCGGGAGGCCCCACATCCCCTCGAGAGGCCCCATATCCCCCCAGGGAGACCACAAAACCCTCCCCAGAAGACCCCCACATCCCCCCCGGATGCCCCACATCCCCCCCGGGAGGCCCCACATCACCCCTGGGAGGCCCCACATCCCTCCCTCCAGCCCAGTTCCCACCGGGTGGGCGGAGTGTTCCGCTGGGGGTTCTGTGAAACCCTGTGAGTTCTGCATGGACTGCACATTCCTGTCGCACACGCCCGCTCTGGACCCACTGTGTGTCCGGGCGGTTTCCTGCCTGGGGACTTAGGTCAGCAGGAGCGGTGCTTAGTCATCAACCGCCTCTCTCACCCACCAGCGAGCAGAGAACCGACTCCTATGGACATGTCCCGGAGCAGAGAACCCCACTCCTGAGGACATGTCCCGGAGCGGAGAACCCCACTCCTGAGGACATGTCCCGGAGAAGAGAACCCCACTCCTGAGGACATGTCCCGGGGCAGAGAACCCCACTCCTGAGGACATGTCCCGGGGCAGAGAACCCCACTCCTGAGGACATGTCCCGGGGCAGAGAACGGACACCTATGGACATGTCCCGGGGCAGAGAACGGACACCTATGGACATGTCCCGGGGCAGAGAACCCCACTCCTGAGGACATGTCCCGGGGCAGAGAACCCCACTCCTGAGGACATGTCCCGGGGCAGAGAACCCCACTCCTGAGGACATGTCCCGGGGCGGAGAACCCCACTCCTGAGGACATGTCCCGGGGCGGAGAACCCCACTCCTGAGGACATGTCCCGGGGCAGAGAACCCCACTCCTGAGGACATGTCCCGGGGCTGAGAACCCCACTCCTGAGGACATGTCCCGGGGCAGAGAACGGACTCCTATGGACATGTCCCGGAGCAGAGAACCCCACTCCTGAGGAATGTCCCGGAGCAGAGAACCCCACTCCTGAGGAATGTCCCGGAGCAGAGAACCCCACTCCTGAGGACATGTCCCGGGGCAGAGAACCCCACTCCTGAGGACATGTCCCGGGGCAGAGAACGGACTCCTATGGACATGTCCCGGGGCAGAGAACCCCACTCCTGAGGACATGTCCCAGGGCAGAGAACCCCACTCCTGAGGACATGTCCCGGAGCAGAGAACCCCACTCCTGAGGACATGTCCCGGGGCAGAGAACCCCACTCCTGAGGACATGTCCCGGGGCAGAGAACCCCACTCCTGAGGACATGTCCCGGGGCAGAGAACGGACTCCTATGGACATGTCCCGGAGCAGAGAACCCCACTCCTGAGGAATGTCCCAGAGCAGAGAACCCCACTCCTATGGACATGTCCCGGAGCAGAGAACCCCACTCCTGAGGACATGTCCCGGGGCAGAGAACCCCACTCCTGAGGACATGTCCCGGGGCAGAGAATGGACTCCTATGGACATGTCCTGGAGCAGAGAACCCCACTCCTGAGGAATGTCCCGGAGCAGAGAACCCCACTCCTATGCACATGTCCCGGGGCAGAGAACCCCACTCCTGAGGACATGTCCCGGGGCAGAGAACCCCACTCCTGAGGAATGTCCCAGAGCAGAGAACCCCACTCCTATGGACATGTCCCGGAGCAGAGAACCCCACTCCTGAGGAATGTCCCGGAGCAGAGAACCCCACTCCTGAGGACATGTCCCGGAGCAGAGAACCCCACTCCTATGGACATGTGCCGGGGCAGAGAACCCCACTCCTGAGGACATGTCCCGGGGCAGAGAACGGACTCCTATGGACATGTCCCGGAGCAGAGAACCCCACTCCTGAGGACATGTCCCGGGACAGAGAACCCCACTCCTGAGGAATGTCCCAGAGCAGAGAACCCCACTCCTGAGGAATGTCCCGGAGCAGAGAACCCCACTCCTGAGGACATGTCCCGGAACAGAGAACCCCACTCCTGAGGACATGTCCCGGAGCAGAGAACCCCACTCCTGAGGACATGTCCCGGGGCTTTGAGTCCGGAGCTGGAGTTAATTCGGGGTGAAGGGGCTTCCAAAGGGCGCGAGGGACGGCGGGAGGGCGGAGGCGCCGGATCCCCCCAGCAGTGGCTGGTGTTAAACCCGAGGAGCGGGAGGCGCAGTAAGTTGCCCTGCTGGCTGGGATGTGGGCGGGCCCTGCAGCGGAGCCTGGGCTCTGGGCGGCGGTGCGCCCCCTGCTTCCCTGGAGCCAGGATCACAGAGCCCAGGGTCTGCCCCCACCTCAGAGCCACTCTCCTGAGCCACGGGCGGAGGGAAGTGGCAACTCGAGGGAAATTGAGATGTAGACAATGATTTTTTTAGCACCTTTTAATCCTTTGGTCTCCCAGAAACAAAACGCATTAACAAGCAGGGCCATGATCGCACTGGCCATTTTTGGTATGTTTATGTACTTCCCTCACCGCACGCTCAAGCAAAAATAAAACAAGTGACAGAAACTAGGAAATGATTTTGGAGAGAAATATTTTGTGTAGCTACATTTTAGTGGAGAAATAATTGTTTATCACCTTTAGCTGTTTGGAATTTTTTTCCCCACGCTGTGGTCTGAGTTCTTGTGAAATTCAAACCAGAAAACCAAAGCTGACTGCCGCCCGATTTCATGAGAACTCTGACTTTTTTAGTTCCTGGACTTATACATGCGGTTTTATTATGAGGGTGCTGCTCTTTTGGAATTTGAATACAAAGTGTTAATTTGATTTTCAGAGTTGAGAACTATGTTATATCATTAACAAAGTTGGTTGATTCCCGCTCCCAACCCCAAGTCCTGGAGAAATAATATATTAAGATGTGTTCAAAGAACGAGATTTTTAAAGAAAAGAAATAGCCATTTAATGTGCTTGTTTTCTATCTTTTCATGCCATGGAAATGGAAGAAGAGGGAAATGGATATATTACAAGGGTAAAGCATTTCAGTGAGAAAAGCCTTCAACTAGAGAAGACGAATGGACTCCTAATACTGATAGATTTTTAAAGTGGAATTTTGGATGCTTTATTTAACTAAGTTGTTTCAAAAGCCAACTTTCTTTTGTAGAACTTGATGTATAGTACGTACAACACAGGTAACACGGAATGGCAACCGATATGGTAGATGAGTGTCTATGTGCAGAGAAAGATGATAAGCACAAGAAAATTTGCCACAAGATGGATCAAAAAATATATATTTTATACAGCATTATATTTAACTTATAATTATCAATAATTCCCCTGTAAATTAGCAAATTTTTGAAAAAATTACTGAAGTATTTTCAAACATAGAAGTATAAAGAAAGTATAATAACCCACACATGTGCATTCCCTGGATTCCACAGACATCACCATTCTTCCTGTCTCCTCGCTTCCATCCCCAGCCCCACTTTTTATCTGGAATATTTTAAAACAAATTCCTGATACTATATTATTTCAACAATGCATACCATCTATCTATTAGATAAAGCACTCTATTTTAAACATAATCCTCAATACTATTATCAGCAAAACTAACAACAATCCCTTAACATCATGATACCCAGATAATACCCAATTGTCCCCGGTTCGCTAAAAAGTGTGTTTCTACAGTTGATTTATTTATTTATTTATTTATTTATTTAATATATTTTATTGATTTTCCACAGAGAGGAAGGGAGAGAGATAGAGAGTTAGAAACATCGACGAGAGAGAAACATCTATCAGCTGCCTCCTGCACACTCCCCACTGGGGATGTGCCTGCAACCCAGGTATACGCCCTTGACCGGAATCGAACCTGGGACCCTTCAGTCCGCAGGCCGACGCTCTATCCACTGAGCCAAACCGGTTCCGGCTACAGTTGATTTATTTGAATCGGGATCCATACACCGAGCACATATCATTGGTATATATCTCTTAAGTATCTTTTAGAACAGTTTCCCTTCTCTTTCCTGCCTGCCTTCCTACTACCTCCCTTTCATTCTTTTTTTTTCTTCCTGCCATTAATTTGTGGGAAAAAGTGGATTATTTGCCTCGAAGATTCATCACCTGGATCCGGATGACTGAGCCCTCCAGTGCCATTGGTATCTGGCTGCTGATGGATCTCCGACTTGATTAAATTCTGATCATCAGCAAGAACACCTCAGAGGTTTTTATTTTAATAAATCACTCTCAGGAAAGACCACCTGGTGGCAGTGTTAGGCCCGATAGTTTCTTCTTCGGTGAGTCTCCACGTTGTAACAGAGTTCTCTGCGGGCCCTGTGCCCGCCAGCCACAGCCCAGCAGGCACGCGCAGGATGAGCGGCTCACCTTGCACGGTCCCTCCTTCTGGAGTCTTCTCAATGTCTAGAGGGAGGAGGCTGACAAGGTCTGAGCAGCCTGCCTTGCCTGCCTCATCATAAGAATCACCAGCTCGCCTCCTGATTAGTTAATCCAAAAGTATAGAAAAGGTTGTTGTTGTCGTCTTTGTTTTCTGGTGGGAGACGGAAGGGTTTCAGTATGACATGAGTTACTATAGGCCAGAAGACATTCATAGCATCTCAGCAAATGTGGTACAAAATGACGGAGCCCAACACCTTTATTTCAGCCATGACCCTTGTCCCTTCACAAGAGAACAACAGAATCTGTGTTTCCCTTCAATTATGAGGACAGTTTCAGGGAACCAAGAAGTGCTCATTTTTTCATAGTATTAAGGTAACTCCTAGATGGGTCAGCTGGAACTTTCCAAAATTGCTTCCTCATCAGAGGCCAAAAGGGTGACAGGCACAGCCCAAGGGATGGCAGTGGTGGCCTGGAAGTCCATTCTGTGTTAAGGCTCTGAAACCAAATTACGTGCCTCATTTTATTCACCTCTGGAATGTGAACACCTGTTCGTAATTTATATATGAAGACGAAGTAAGTTCATCTAGTTGGTGTACCTGTCAAGTAGTTGTGCTGTCAATTAATGTTAACACACAAGAGGCAACCTCAGTTACACCAGGTCTTCAGGGTTAGAGTTGGGTGAATTTCAGGACATTTTTAAATTGGAATGATCAGCCCAGCTGGTGTGGCCCAGTAGTTGAGCATCAACCCATGAACCAAGAGGTCACTGGTTCGATTCCTGGTCAGGGCACATGTCCGGGTTTCAGGCTCAATCCCTAGTGAGGGCAGACAGGAGGCATCTGATCAATGTCTCTCTATCCCTCCCCCTTCCTCTCTAAAATCAATAAAAACATTTTAAGTTTGAAGGATCACATTGAGGGAGAGGCCTGGCAGCAGAGTTGCAGAGCAGTGTGTACTGTCGTAAAATTAGTCAATGAGGAGAAAGTAATTCACTATGTGTGCACTCAAGCTCTAAACCGGAAGTCTGCAATTTATTTGTTAGATACCATTGGGTAAGAACGATTCTACCTGGAGAATCTATTTTCTTGTAATTTAAAACCAAACCTTCAGCCAAGGCAAGTCAGTGTAATTCTGGGGAGTCTCTGACTCCTGCTACTCTGGTTTCTGTCCGCATCCTGGCCGCGCAGCCATTGTGCGTCCGAGCCTCCTGCTGATGAGGTCAGCTCACCAGAGTAATGCATTTCCCTAACAATGTTGAGTGGAGTAGTTAGAGCGTTTAAACTGCTTTTAGGGAAATCACTGACAAGCACATTTAAACCCAGAGCCAGGTCACTGTAAAGAAGAGACGGAGGAGGAAGAAAAACACCCTATTCAACATCCAAAAGCCATAATTATGGTTATAAAGCTCTTGTCCTCGTCTAATAAATCATTGGGTGTTAAGCCAATATGATTTGTATGAAATCATTTAGAACATTTCTTGGAGTAAAAAAAATGAATCATACGGTTCTGTCACATATTGAGTTTGAACTTCTTTATTTGCTGATACCCCAGTGATGAGAAGAAAACAGGAACATGTGAGGAGCTAATGAGCTAGTGCCGTGAGAACTCTGCCAACCGCGGAGCCAGGGAGCCAAAGTATTAACAAGATAAGATGTTTATATACATTCAGAATTTTAATGAGGTTTTTTGATATAAGTTAAATGCCAAATTCATCTGTACTTAAGCAGATCATACAGGCCTTAAAGAGAAGTTGAGGAATACATGTAAGTACAGATTTAAAAGCTCATAGTTAGAGACTTTCAGTAAAAATGCATTCCTCAGCTAAACAGGTAAAATCCTTAGAGATGATTCAGTTTGTATCCAATGAAAAACAAAAGTTAAGAAATGTTATGGTTAGCTGAGAAAAGCTGATTTTCCACAGACATTCTCCCACCCCCTATTTAGACTGTTGCTGGATGATTCTCATTTCTACACTGCAATTTCCAGTTTATCCTAAATATAGATGCTGGATTTGAGCCATCCTAATTAAATGGTCAAGTTCTTTTGTAGTGAGCGCGGATGCTTCTGAAATCAATTTCAAGACTTACACAAACAGTATATATCACCTTCCAGGTTTTTCTTCACTTTGTGAATTTATCTAGAAATGATAAGATGCAAATAATATTTTATTATCAAATATCTTCTATTTTTTTCCCCAGACTGTTTTTCAAAAAGATATATATCATCATATCTTCCTTCTGTGCTGTAGAGATTTAATTCCTTCTTTCAAAAGTTTCCTACCCTAAAGTACCACTCTTCTTTCTGCAGGAAGTTTCCATCTTTACATTATAAATGACGAGGGTGAGATAAAATGGTAGTGCCTAAGGCTACCTGGAAAAACAAGTACAGTATTCTTCTGTTGTTACACAGAATTCATGTCTTTTCTTGACACACAGCTGTTAGAGATAATGGGATTTTCACTAAGGGAACAGAAGGTGAGGATCAAACAAAAATTTCATACAAACCAACCCACATGGTAAAGCTGGAGGCTGGGGTGGTGGCTCCGGCATCCCTGTGTCTTCCCAGCCTCCCTGGGAGCTGGCCTGGGCCTTGGAGATGCCCCAGGAGCTTCGTGGAGCCGGGGTTCCTGTGCAGGCCCCTCCCAACTGCCCTGGACCTTGGAGAGCACCAGCAGCAGTTCTTGGGCTGAGCTTACAGGAGACAAGTTTGCTCTGACTACATAATGGAACAGGGAATACAAGAGGCAACAGCAGTTCATAAGAAGATTGTTAACCATTTTTAACAAACCCGAGAGTCCTGTATCTGTTGGAAGTGCAGTTTGAGAATAAGGTTTAATGGACTCTGATCTGTCCCTTGACTTCAACGTTCAGAAGGTCACTTTACTAGAACCCCAGGATTGTTGTGAGGAGTTGGTGGTGGTGACTGTCCTTTTAAATTACCTTTGAGAGGCAGGAACATGTGAAATAGTCAGTGTGTTCGCCTGGGGCTCTTGGGGTCAAGGAGCAAAAAGCAAGCATACTGTGAGCTAGAGTTGGCCTTAAAGTGTTTCTCAACCCTAGCTAAACATTAGGATAACCCCTCGGGGCTTTTGAAATATACAATGCCTAGGCCCCAATCCTGGACCAAATAAATCAGTTTCTGTAGGTGGGGGCCATGCATGAATATGCTTTTAAAGCTCCCCAGGTGATTCCACCTGCACTCAGGGTACTAAGCAGAGCAGCGGGTGCAAACCTTGATGTTGTCAACAGCCCTCAGGGCTCTATGGGTCTTCAGGAGTGTTGCAAAAATATATTAGAAAACATTAGTTCTCATGTGCTTTGTTTACTTTAGACAGCTCTCTCAGAGGGTAGAGCAGGAAGGAGGGATGCAATGAGAGGTAAAATAAACGACTCAACAGGAGGATGATTTAAGTGAGCTGGAGCACTGGTTTGGAGGGCCGCCTTATTTCTGTGTGGGTCTAAGTAATACAGAGAGAAAAGAAAAGAAAGCAGGTGTTTAAAAAATAGAAGTCATCACAAATCTAATACACAGAATTATTGTTTTCAGTTGATCTGGTACTATGATAGAAATGTTATATTTTAGCTACTAGATTATATACCATTATAATATTGTTAAGTTAACATTATGAATATCACCTAAGAAATAAGGCATCCTTGAGCTAAGCTTTTAGCATCCTGTTATACTTTAAAGTAGAAGAAGCTGTTCCCAGGTCTAATTGCTGGTTTACAGCAGTGGTTCTCAAACTTGCATGCAGGAAACTCACCTGTAAGGCATTCTAATCAGATTGCTGGGTTCCATCCCGAGTTTCTAACTTATTAGTTCTCATTAGTGGGACCCAAATGATGCTGGTCTGGGGCCCACACTTTGAGACCCACTGGTCTAAAGCATTTCATGGGTTAATTTTACATAATATTTGTCTTGACCCAGGTTCTCCAGAAACAGCCTGAGGCCAAAGCTTATATGCTGATAGGTTAACTGGGGTATGCAGTTCCAGGAAGCTGGTGTGACAGAAAAAGGGAAGGAGGGCAGACAAGATATGTGGGCGTGTACTATTGAGCTTCTGAGCTGGTCCTCAGGTCATAACAAGCTCTGCTTACCACCTGAGGAGAGAGAGGCAGAAGAATGCATCCATCATTTTCACTCCTCTCTCACATACAAGTTATTAGTGCTACCCCAAGGGATGGTTTCCCAACTTCTGGGTGTGTCACATTTCTGTCCAGGCAGCCACTGGACAAATCAGCCTCCGTGGATATTAACCCGCCAGAGGGCAGGTGTGGCACCTGGCAGCATGTATAGGATCCTAGCTGTACAGGCTCACAGCAGGAGTGACCAGTCCATGGTCCAGCCATTGCTGGGTGACTCAGTCAGAGAGTAAAGCTAGTATATGGAGTAACACATAGACTGACACTAGTAAATGATTAGTGCTTCTCAAATTATTTGCTGGGAAGACACATTTTGAAAATCGCCAGTGGTTGATAGACTCCTGTCTTGCACTATACTGTGCCAGGCTAGTATGCACTATGTCATATGTGACTCCAAGCATGAACTCAGTAACTCCCAGATAAATCTAAATCCTGTTCAAGCAGGGGAGGCCACTGACTACCTCTTGGATGTCATGGAAACGCCAAATTGCTGTATAGGTTTCCTAATGCTTGCTTTCAACTTCCTGTCCTTGTGAACTGGGACAACTAGCAGGCCAGGCTATCTTCAGACCACTCTTCGAATAGCATAAGTGTAGATTATTTTTGACCCAGATTCTACATTTATGACTTTGTCTCTCCCTTTATTATGAATGTCATATGTCATACGAAGCAGGAATATGTCATAGGCTCAGCAAAACTACAATAATATATAAGGTAGAGCTATTAAATAAATGATTTTTAAAGTTGAAAACTTTAGGACAAGTAGTGTATGTCCTACCAGAGTGGAATATTGTTTATTGTAATCTTTGCATCTAAAGTGTTGAAATTATATTTTTTTCTAACTATATCGAGGCCAGGATAGAGAGCATATATAGGTCTGTACCCATCATATAGGTTGCCTAATGCAACCTTCCCTCTGGCCCTGAGTGATTCTTGATCCTCTAACCTAAAACAAAACAAAACACACAAAAAATCTACATCTTCTCAAGACCCACAAAAGTCCCCTTCCATTAATACATTGGCTCAAAGTTCAGAATGTCATTATCTGGATCAGATCCAGATATGAATGAAGTATAACTTCTCAAGTAGAGTTCCTCTCTATCTATAAATCTGTGAAACAGAAAAGTTACCTGTTCTCCAACATACCCAACGTACAATGGTGAGACATAGGGTAATTGCTATAAACATTCTTGTTCAAAAATAAAGAAAATTATGGCCATAAAGAAGTCACTGATCCATAGAAAATTTGAAATCTAGTTTGGAAACTATTGGAAGTTCCTTGATTAGGTCTCAAGATATTGGAAAAATTATCCATGGATCTTTATCCCATCCTCAAAATTATCTTTCTTTTTTATGAATTGTAGCACTTCGTTTGCATCTGAGTAGTTTTCTTAGTCAGCTTCCTGCCAGTAGAGTGGGGAAGGGTCCAAATGCCTCTTTTCATTTTGTCCTGTCTCTGACTCTTTCAGTCAAATCCTAACATAATTCTCTCAGGAAACCTTGTGGACCACTTTAGAATTTCATTGTGGTTCACCATATTAAACAAAGGTCATACCTCCATATTCCTTTTAAGTAAAACCTTAAGCTTTCTCAGAGATCCTGTTCAGTTGAGAGGATCTGTGAGGTGCACGCTTACTCTTTTTAAAGGGCTTTTTGTGTGAATAAACAGTACTGTGGGATGCCACCTGATCTTCCTGAGGTCTGAAGCAAGGTTTTATGATCCCACCTGCAGTTTCATCTCTAGACCAGGGGTCCTCAAACTTTTTAAACATGGGGCCAGTTCACTGTCCCTCAGACTGTTGGAGGGCCGGACTATAGTTTAAAAAAAAACTATGAACAAATTCCTATGCACACTGCACATATCTTATTTTGAAGTAAAAAAACAAAACGGCAACAAATACAATATTTGTATTTGCATGTGGCCCGTGGGCCATAGTTTGAGGACCCCTGCTCTAGACCATCATTTGTTGACAATGCCCTGGGTTTGATCATTGCTTGGAAGCCATTTCTTAATTTTTGCATCATATGTCATCTTGAGGGTCTGAGGGTTTTCAAATCCAGAAATTCCTGGATTCTTTGTGATTAACAGTCCTTCCCACAATTTATCTCTCTCCTTTTGCATTTCACTATAAGCAACAAAAAGAATTTGGTATCTTCAACAACTTGCTTGGAAATCTACTCAGCTCATTTGACATACATGGTACTTTCACGTTCCTGCAGGTGATAATGTTGCAAACCTTTCCATCACTATGTAACTAGGAAACCCCTTCCTCCAGTTCCCAAAAATATGTTCATCATTTCCTTGTAAGTCCTCACTCACAGTGTCCTCAAAATCTAGAGTGCTACTAACGGTCTGTTCAAGGGAATTTGTGCTTTTTAACATGTTCCTAGGAATCCGTTCACCTTTTGCCAACTGTCTGGTTTAAACACTACTCCCACATTTAAAGTATTTTTCATGGCAGCATCCCATTTCCAGGTATAAAACATGTATTATTTACCTATTGCTACATAACCTATCACCCCAAAGCTTAGTGTCTTCAACCAACAAACATTTATTATCTTACATTTTCTGAGGGTCAGGCGTCTAGGAGTGGTTAAGCGTGATGCTTCTGGCTCAGGGAATCTCAGGAGGCTGCAATCAAGATACCTTCTGGAGCTGCAATCATCTCGTGTCAACTAAAGCCAAAGAATCCACTTCCTAACTCACTTCTGTGCCTGGCTCAGATCGGCTTCCAAGCCCATATCTGCAGTTGCTCGCAGGCCTCAGTCCCTTGCCATGTGGATCCCTGCATAGCCTGCCTGGGTGTTGTCATGACTGAAAGGTCCGCAGTGGGCCGGGGTTGCGCACCTATGACATGAGGCCATAATGTATCAAAAGAGATTTTATTCCGACCACCTGGGTGCAGGTGGGCTGAGAATAAGAAAAGCATCAGCGAAGAGAGCAGGGAGAGAGAGGTTTTTATTAATCCTTGCAGGCTGCAAGCTGCTCTGCTGACGTAAGGGTCTGGTTCCTCCTTGGTTCCTCCCATGCCAGGTGTCTTCTGGTTACCTGAGCTATGCTGTGCTCAAGGCTGCAAGCTTTCTGCAAGATATCTGCTAAGCACAGTAAGTCTTTCTCTGCCCCATTTTTTTTCTCTTTAACCCTTTCAATAACTGCAACTGCTAGTGATAGAAAGAGAGAGACACCCAGAGACAGAACCTGAGGGTAGGAGAAGGTGTCCACAATGGAAGCCAAGGTCTTTTTGTAACCTAATCTCAGAAGTGACATTCTATTACATTTGTTAAATTTTATTTCTATGGAAACAAGTCCTTCAATTCTCAAGGTAAGGCATTACAAAGGCATGGATTCCATTAGTTAGATGATACTGTAGTCACAGTGACCCCCAATATCATTGGGAATGCCCCTGACTCTTCTCCCGGTCCTCCTATGACTCAGGCTGGCAGAGCTGCCTCTGCCTGGGGCACTGTCATTTGACAGATGAAAGGGAGATCTCAGAAGTGTCTCCTGTCACTGCCACTTACATCTCGTTGGACAAAGCAGGTTTATGAGTCAGTTACAAGAGTGCTAACTCTACTGCAAAGAGGGTCATATGAGGGAGGTGATGCAGTTTCTCACAGCAAGTCTCAGGGAATTTAATGCATTGTCCATAATGCAATTAACCTAGAGAGTATTAATGACAACAACACACTCCAAAGTCCTCATAAGTTTGGAAGTAAAAACAAGATAAAATGAAACAAAACAGTCTGAATAATCTATGTATCAAAGCAAAGGAATCACAATTAATGTTAGATAATGAATAACAAAATTACCATATTTATCAAACTCTTGGAATACAAGGAAAGCCACGCATAAAAATTTATAGCAATAAGCACCTGTGTTAGAGAAGGAGATAAAATAAATGACTAAATGTTCAAATCAAAGATTTAAAAGAGCATAACAAATTAAACTCAAATTGAAGAAAGAAAAATCTGAAAATGTAAGCGAAAACAAAAATAGGATAATGAATTAAAATAGTATTAATAATTAATTTAAAAGGGTTTATAACTTTGAAACAGATCTAGAACAAAGTGGGGAGATATTAATAATAAGAGGAATGCACTGTTAAAATCTTACAGTTCTTAAGATAACAGTAAAAATCATATGGTTCTTAAAATACCATAGCAGAATGTAAAAAATCCAAATTTGAAAAATTTTATAAAATGGTTAAATTTTTAAAAAATGCAAGTTACCAAAATGACTAAAGCAGAAATATAAAAACTCAATAATCCTTTTACTTTAAAAAAAAGTGAAAAATAATTTTCACAAATAAAACTCTAGATCCAAATGGCCTAAGAGTGGGTTTTACTAAACATTTTAAAGAATAAATATTACCAATATTTTGTAAGTTTTTACAGATAATACGGAGAAAAGAGAGAAGATTTCAGAACTAATTTTAAGATGCCAGTGTAACCTAGTTATCAAAACTTGGTAAGGACACTATGAGAAATGAAAATTTCAGGTCCTTCTTACTCATGAACATAGATATAAAACTTTTAAACAGAATAACATCAAATCTAACCCTGCAGATTATGAAAAAGATAATCCGTTATGACAAGCTGGGTATATTCCAGGACTGTGAAGTTGACTTAACATCTGAAAATGTGTCCATGTAATGTATCCGACGAACAGGATAAAGGAGAAAAATCACATGGTCATTTGCATAGATGCAGACATCTATAATAATAAAAGAGTAACATGCTAATTAGACCGCACATCAGCTTCTCTCTGGCACCTGGGACCCGGGCTTCCCTCTGGCCCTGGCTGTGTCCAGAAGGATATCCAGAATGACATCCGGCTGGTGCTGGCAGTGGTGGGGAAGGAAGGCCTATTCTTGTATGAATTTTGTGCATTGGGCCTCTAGTTTAAAAATAAAATTTTATATGCATTCATAATTTTATAAAAACTCAGCAAACTGGCAAAAGAATAAAACTTCCTTAACTTGAAAAAGATCTTTAAAAAGCCTACAGCAACACCATACAGTGGGGCCTTGACTTATGAGTGTCCCGACTAACGAGTTTTTTGAGATACCAGCTGTCTCTCAGCCAATTTTTTGCAATGAGTTGATAGAGTAATTTGAGTTAACAAGCTCCTTAATGAGCTCGGTCTCGAACGAATTAAACTCGTAAGTCAAGGCCCAACTCTATTTAGGGTGAAATGTTGTGCCGAGTCAGCTCAACCAAGGGTTCTGAAAACCTGAGTGAGGGCGGCGAATGGATGAAGAAATGACAGACAGAGAGAATAAGCTGGGTCTAGGTGGATCTCCTGTGCCTGGCTGAGGCCACAGAGAGATCCAGAGGCACGCTGAGCCTTCCTTTTATAGCCAGAGGTAAACAAGGTAGTGGTCACCATAGTTACAATGTTCTTGTGAGTTTCACTTGTTTTGGCAACACTTGCTGCACCTCCCACAGCCCATTAGCTGCCCAGATAAGATATAGGGAGCTAAGGTCAAGCCTAATTATGCTAAGAGGACTGTGCCCTCTAAGCTGGGACTAGTTTATGGCTTGGCCAACAGGTCAGTCCCAGGCTTAACCCTATAGCCACGCCCTACAAAATGTGAAAGCTTTCTCCTTGAGATAAGAAAATAACAAGAGTTTTTCTGTCACCATTGTTATTCAGTTTTGTACCGATGTACTCTGACAGTAGGGTAGGGTGGATGGGAAGGCCCAATTTTGTAAACATGCTAATTATTTACAAACTTATCAAGAGTTTCAAGCATCTTTAATAAAGCTTTCAATGTTGTTTTTTTGTGTGGAACTTTATTGTCTTATTTTACAATTGCTATGAAATGCAAAATTCCAGATTGATAACGTCATATCCCAATGTTAGGTTTGAAGGCCTAATCTTAAATTCTTACTTTAGGGTCTGCATGTATCTTTATAATTCACAGGTGAGATTGTTCTCTTTATAATACAGACATGTGTGCTTAGGAGAATGTGACTAAATAATTTGCCCCACTGAATAATCTTTTATGTTGACTAGTCTTCTCATCTGTTAAAAACCCACAACAAAACAGGCTTGCACTAGAACATCAGTCAGTGAGCCATGCTTTTGGGAAGCCTGATGATGGATGCCATGGTGAGGGGGAAGAGGGCAGGATTATTTCTACGCTTTCACTGAATCTACAATCAGAAAAACAAGAAATACACATGCAGCTGGATTACATTTAAGATGTGATATTTTTAAAACCCTATTTGAAAAAAAAATCAAAGTACTACTGATGTTCACCCTTATGGTCGGTGAAGCTTAGCAAGTGTTCCTGACAAGGTGGTCCATGAGCCTAGCCCTGGAAACTGAGAAGACAGCAAGCCCTCCAAGAGGACTGCAGAAGCATGGTCCTCAGTGGTCTCTAAGCTCCTCTCCAGCCTAGAACTTTTATTCCATAACTCTGTGAGGGGACATTTGCTCTCACAACAGTCTGCATGGGACCTTCATTTACATAGTGCAAATGAATGAGCTTACTCTACAAGGACCAGTTGCCACTGCTAATGTCACATGAGACTGGTTTAATCCAATATTTCAAATAAGCATTTGCAACACCCTGACAGCTGCTGTCATGCCCTAACACCTCTCATTTTTTGTTTTTGGTTTTTGTTTGTTATGGCACTCTAGTAGACTAAAATTATCTCACATTAATGTCATATGGGATAACGGAGAGTTTATAATATAATACTGGTCTCCTAATCTGTGTAATAAAAAGTGAGTACTGAGACAAACTGCCAAAACAGGCATGTAGCTTCTCGGTCCCCCATAAGGAGGGAAGGTTTAGACAGTCAAGCATGGAAATGCCTTCAGATATCATACTGGAATTCAGCTGCAGGGTAGGTGTGCTGTCACTGGCCCAACTGCTAGAGCTGATGTGGTAGTAAAGGACTAAGTCCACAGGGAAGATGCAGGAATGCAGAGAGAATGATCTCCCCCCACTGCCCCCCCCCCCCCCCCCCGTGGCCATTTCTTCCCAGGGTGATTCAAACAGCATTATTTGTAGTCAAACAATGGAAAGAGGTCTATACTAAAAGACAGAAGCCCAGAATACTAGTATTTATTTTTCTATAATCTCTGGTTACTTTACTTTTCTTGGTTTCTGCTTCCTCGTGTATAAAATAAAAGATTTGGATTAGAATTAATCAGTCATTTCAATTTCAAATGTGTAAGAAGCCAGGCAGGTAATGAAATGTGTAAAGGCAGCCTGGGATAAATGACAGGGGTGCTTGAGTCTGAGACAAATTGGAGAAAAATGAGTCCCTACTAATATAGTTAAATTTTCATCAGAATATACATTTTCTTCAAATGCACATGGAATATTATCTAGGATAGACCACATGTTGGGACACAAAGCAAGTCTCAATAAGAAGATTGAAATCAGATCAAGAGTCCCAGCAACAGAAAAAAAAATGACAGACATTCCAGAAAACTGGGATCCTAAGCCAGCCAAAGGAATGACATTTCAATTTTCATTTTTATTCTTTTATTATTTTTTTTAGCTTTTTTTAAAATTTTTATTTTTTGCTAAAAGTATTACAAAGGGTATTACATATGTGTCCTTTTTTCCCCCCTGCCCTTGACAATCCCCTGCCCTCCCTTAACCCCCAGTGTCTTATGTCCATTAGTTATGCTTATATGCATGCATACAAGTCCTTTGGTTGATCTCTTACCCCGCTCCCTCCTGCCCCCCAACCCTCCCTGGTCTTCCCACTGCAGTTTGACAATCAGTTTGAGGCACCTCTGCCTCTGTATCTATTATTGTTCAAAAGTTTGTAATGGTCTTTATTATCCATGAATGAGTGAGATCATGTGGTGTTTTTCCTTCATTGACTGGCTTGTTTCACTTAGCATAATGCTCTCCAGCTCCATCCATGCTGTTGCAAATGGTAAGAGTTCCTTCTTTTTTACAGCAGCATAATATTCCATCGTGTAGATGTACCACAGTTTTCTAATCCATTCATCTGCTGATGGGCACTTAGGCTGTTTCCAGATCTTCACTATGGTGAATTGTGCTGCTATGAACATAGGGGTGCATATATCCTTTCTGATTGGTGTTTCTGGTTTCTTGGGATATATTCCTATGTCAGGGCCAGCCTGACAGGGTTGAGCCAGGCTGAGGCAGGGAGGTGGGAATTGAGAAAAGAAAGAAAGACAGGAAAGCGGGATCGGGAGGACCCCAGTTCTCTTGATGAACTGAAGCAACTTTATTAGCCACACAATACTATTTATACACAACACACTGAATAGGAGGTCTGTCAAGAGGAATGTATTCTTTGTTCCTCTTAATCTCTAAGGGAGAGACACAGCAGAAGGACAAGTTCTCAGTACAGCATATCTCAGTAAAAAGTTACAGACTTCTTGGTAAGCTATGAAAGGCTGATCTCATTCTACTGATAACCGCCATCCAAACAAGTCTGGGAAAACTGTGTGGGTAAGGGTCCCAGTCTTGCTAGCCCCTACAGGTGCAAGGACCTTGCCAGCTTATATCTGGCCCCCAACAGATCCCCCTTCTTTGTTTTTTAGGCGAAGTTCATGTTTCAGTGTCTGACAGTTTTTATGTGTACATGTCAGCAGTAATATTTCAGTTCTGGATGGTGGACAAATGGTGGCAATGCAGGTCCGCCCTCTGGTTTGGTCCTGGGCAACCTGCAGCTACGCACAGCTGCTGACCGCTAGCGTGATAAGGCGTCGTCACCATCTTTATTTCTGGACTGCTTCTCTTCTTGTTGTCTCACAGGGCCACTGCTATTCTGTGGCTGGAGCAGTCCTGATAATTCTCTTCTGTTGCAGGAATCCACATGGTCTTGGAGTTGTTTTCTGAAAATATACAAACGTATTCTCGACCAAAGGTTAATAAAGGAATCATATCTATAATTTAGACTTGGGATTCTTTTAATTTTTGTCCAAATGATTTTCCTTTGGCTTATTTGACACCATATGTGTTTTCATGGGTGTCTTGTTATTAGCATTATAAATGAAAAAATTTTTCTATATGTAAATTAGTTACAGGATATTTTCCCTTATATGGTATTCTTCCACTATATTTCCACTATCCTCCCCCCTTTTTTTAAAAATTTAATTATTAGGAGGCTTTTGGAAATTATATAATGAAGTCTAGATAACTTTAAATTTTAATTTTTTTGTACAAAAATATGACTACTTTAGGTTTATTGTATGTTAAGCAATTTTTCCCTGAAATGATAATTTTGGTTAATACTTCTTGAGCTAGTTTTAATTAATCTGAAAACTTGACTATTATTTTACTGTCAAATTTAATACTTTAATAACAATCTTAGTTTATACTGTAAATATTAATGGAAAGGATTATTTTGCATCCTTGAGAAGGCCCTGAGCATTCCTGGTGTTAAACTGGATTTAGATATAGGGTAGTTGCTGTTAGCCAAGTCTCTGTTATCTGGGTACCGATTTCGGCTGGACTAAGTCTCTTTCTGTTACCTAGGTCCCGATCTGAGCTGGGCATGGGAAGCGCAGCAGCCATGGGGGCAGGAGACCTTCCTCAGAAGGGGCGAGTGTTCAAGCCCCTGCATAGTTGGGGGGGGTGAGGATCTCTGCCCCACCTCTGTTGACCCCCAAGTTCTCCCCTGAGGCCCCCTGCGACTGTGCCTGTCTTAGGTCGCCCCTCCCTGAGGGGTCTTACCCGTCATTGACTAACCAGCCATCTTCTGGGGCCAAGCAGGGTGATGTGAGGTTTAGTTCTGTCTCCTTGGTAGCATATGCCCCTGTGGCCTCCATGCCCAGTAACTGCCTTGGGAATCCCTCGCCTGCTGGCGGGGCCCCGGCATTGATCATGGGGAACCCAGGTTTGTTCTCCAGAGAAGGCCCAGCTTACGCTATTGGGCAAGAGACAGATCTATGGTACCAGCCACCATGAGGCTTCAACCTCAGTATGAACAGAGAGCTTAGGCAACAGTTGTAGGCAATTGGAAGAGGGACCCCCTTGGCAAAAAGGTCAAGAGAGGTCAATATAGAATGCTTAAGTGCCTTCCCAGGGGGCCTTCCACACAGTGGAAGGGATAAAATCCTTTCATGTTCTTATTAAATTGCTGCCAAACAATTAGTTTGTAAGTTTGTTTGGAATAAATGTATAATATGCTGTTGTAAAATATTAAAAATTATTAATGAGCTTTTGTTATTTTAAATTATATCTTAAAATTCTACTGTTGTATTTTAAGAAATATTAAATAAGATAACTTGTTTTGCCCTTTCTTAGAGGCAAAAACTTAAAATATATATTTATTAATATTTATTTGATAAAGCTTTCTATGTGATTTCAAGTATATTAAATTGCCTTTATTAAAAAACCCTTTAAGAAGAGAGAATAAACTTTTGAAAACATTTCAGGGCCCATGAAATGTCCTAAAGTCATTCCTTGATTATAGTTTTGAAATCTAACTTAAAAGAGTATTAAATATATATGTGTATATATAATTTAAAGATTATATACCTTTTATAATTATTAAGAGATATCAATTAAATTAAAACTGATCTTTGTATTTAAAATTTTTGGTTGGGATAACAGAATTTATCCTCTTTTTTCAATTAGACAAATGTTGAAATTTTATTATAATTATATGATTTCTCCTAGTTTATTTAACTAGAACTATAAACTCTTAACTGGCAAGTTAAATATTTAGCATTTCTCAATCAGTAACATTTTTAAGAATAAACTTTAAAAATACATGACACAATCAATAGATTTAATTCTATCCTTTAGATTTTTTATGAGGGAAATTTAGATTAATATTTTAGCATTTTGTTATTTCAGAATATCTAATTCAATTTAGTAAACTCTCAAAGCCTTGGGCTGCCATTGACTGGAAACAGGTAACCATTAAAATGCAAATTAGTTACATTCTTTCTACCAAGGATGGGAAACTGAGAAGCAAACCTCTCTTTAAAAGTTGTCACTGGCAGGAAATTTTTGGCCTACCTGCTCTGTTGGGGGAAGGGAGGCTAGCCCTTCCTCTATTAGAAATTGCTTTGGGAAGCCAGCCGTCTTTTACCTGGGCTACTTAGATTTTTATAATTAATATATTTTAATAATTCTTGAGATTTAAATCCAATTTATTATTTTAAGGCATATTCTTTAGCAAATTTTTGTAACAGAGACAATTTTACTGAATTTCCTTTTCAGCCTTGAAGTTAACTTTTTAATATTCTTTATTAGTATTTAAAAACTGTTCTTTATTATGGAAATGCCAATCCTGCTGCTAGAATCTAGCCAGCATCTTTTTTCCTTTGGGTCAAATTTTGCTATTTTTGTTAGGAAATAATCAGTCTTGGGTTTTATTTTGTATATTTGCAAAGAGATTTCAGCTTAAAACTCTATCTAAATGTCCAAAATCGGACAATGGGCGCCTTAGTTCCAAGCTAGTTTTCTCTTTACACGTGTACAGAAATCCCAGACGTATTTTTAAATTTCAGATCCGGTGGCATTTGCTGTAGCTGTATCAGAAATGCAAGGAAATTGTCATTTCTTCTCTATGTGGGAGGTTTTAAATCTAATGATATTTTGTTTATTTTAATAAGCAATGGCAGCACCCAGGGCAGATAGAATGTCTCATCTCTATGGATCCAAGGTCCAGCCCGGTACTTCCGGGAGTTGCTCGGAATAGCTCTTGTATCTATTTTGCTTTCTGTGGCAGGCTGGATACTGTGCAGCCTGCTGGCCTTGAGATGGCATAGAGACAGAAGGGTAAATAGACAATGCCCCTGTTATTTGCCGTGGCTGGGCTGGCCCTTTTTGGTAGTTTCCCGACTGGTGTTGAGGCAAAGAATTTCCCTGGACATCTGTCTTAGATTTACACTCATTTGCCCAATGTTTTCCTTTTTTACATTTAGGGCATAGTCCAGGTTGTTCGGGACCTCTGCTATTTCCTTTATTAATCCCTTTATTAGAAGGACACTGTTTTGCTATGTGTCCTGTTCCTCCACAAGTGTAACACTTGTATGCTGGACTTTTCCCTGTGCTAAATTGTTCCTGAAGAATTCCTTCAATGGTGGTTCCCTTTAATGCAGCTACAATGGCAACTCCTTGTATATATGAGGGACCAATATCTGCACAAATGCGGATATAATCTGAGAGAGTCCCCTGTCTTTGATAGGGCCGCAGTGCAGCTTGGCAGGCAGTGTTGGCGTTTTCATATGCCAACTGTTTAACTATTAACATGCCAGCCTCTCCATCCACCACTACTCGGCCAACAGCCTGTAATAGCCGAGAGACAAATCCTGATACTTTTCATCTGGTCCTTGAATAATTTTTGAGAGCTCCTCTGTTTTCTGACCAGAGGTGGGCAGCTTTTTCCAGGCTCTAATCCCAGCTCCATTAATCTGTCCATAAGCTTCCTGGGGGTATTGAATTTGATTATGGGTATCAGCATAAACTCCTTCACCAACCAGCATTTCATAAGAAATATTAATCTGGGCAGCTCGATTACGAGAAGCTTGCTCCTTAGCCTTTTCATCATATTCTGATTTCCACAAGAGATAATCCCCTCCTGATAAACAAGCCTTGGCAATAACTCTCCAATCATTAGGTGGGAGAGCCTCTGAGGCCATAGTTTCCAAGATGGTTAAAGTATAAGGGGAAGTGGGCCCATACTGAGCACAGGCTGTTTTTAACTCTTTTAAGGTTTTAAAAGGAAGCGGTTCATAAGCAATCTCACGCTGTCCCGTGTGAGGGTTCACCTGTTCCATAACAGGGAAGGCGTGAATGCCCAATTCCTCACCACACTTTCGTGCTTCCTGCAAAGCCATCTGGAGAGGGGAGAGTGGAACTGGTGCTGCACAAGGCAGCGGAGAGCTGCGGGCACGGCCCCCGCGGCTTCTCTTTTTCTTGCCAAGAAGCTTTAATTTTTCTAAAAAGCATTCCAACACATCCTCTATATCACTGCACTCTTCAGTTCCAGCAGAAAAATATTCTTCCACCTCTTTTGCCTGAACAATACCTGTATTATCATCATGACAAAGAGCAGCAGCTTCCTCAAAATCCCCCTCATCTTGAGGAGTTAAATTGCCTTTAAAAGTTACATTATTTCTTTTTAATATACTGTCTTTTTTAGACCCCTGTTTTGTGCTATCACTCTGTTTCTCCTTTTTTTCTGGCTTAAGAGACGGTTGATTATGGTCATGCCTGGGATCTAAACAATCCCGTATTAAATTCCATAAGGAAAATGCATCAACCGGGGTCTTACTTGGCCCAAGGGCTTTATAATGATCACGCATTTGTTCTCCGACTTTCTGCCACGTTTCTAAGTTAACGGTTCCTTCCTCAGGAAACCAAGGGCAGACCTCCTGAATGAATTTTAAAAAATTTTCTACTTGCTTGTCATTAACCTTAGTTCCTCTACTATTAAGCATAGACTTTAACATTTGCCCATAAAGGGCATTTTCTCTAGATTCTAACTGTCCCATGCTTTACTCCCGACTATCAAAAAATTGCTCCTCCCTTACCTTAACGAGTGCACTCTTTATCCGGAGGAGTTCCTCACCGTCGTCTCTCCAAGCCCGACGGAGTTCCTCACCGTCTTTTTCCCAGTTCCTCAGTCCCTGTTCGGGCGCCAGATCTGTCAGGGCCAGCCTGACAGGGTTGAGCCGGGCTGAGGCAGGGAGGTGGGAATTGAGAAAAGAAAGAAAGACAGGAAAGTGGGATCGGGAGGACCCCAGTTCTCTTGATGAACTGAAGCAACTTTATTAGCCACACAATACTATTTATACACAACACACTGAATAGGAGGTCTGTCAAGAGGAATGTATTCTTTGTTCCTCTTAATCTCTAAGGGAGAGACACAGCAGAAGGACAAGTTCTCAGTACAGCATATCTCAGTAAAAAGTTACAGACTTCTTGGTAAGCTATGAAAGGCTGATCTCATTCTACAAATATTGCTCTTATTCTACTGATAAACACCATCCAAACAAGTCTGGGAAAACTGTGTGGGTAAGGGTCCCAGTCTTGCTAGCCCCTACAGGTGCAAGGACCTTGCCAGCTTATATCTGGCCCCCAACATTCCTAGAAGTGGGATCATGGGGTCAAATGGGAGTTCCATTTCCAGTTTTTGGAGGAAACTCCATACTGTTCTCCACAGTGGCTGCACCAGTATGCATTCCCACCAGCAGTGCACAAGTGTTCCTTTTTCTCCACATCCTCTCCAGCACTTGTCCTTTGTTGATTTGTTGATGATATCCATTCTGACAGGTGTGAGATGGTACCTCATTGTTGTTTTGATTTGCATTTCTCGGATGATTAGTGACTTTGAGCATGTTTTCATATGTCTCTTGACTTTCTTTTTTTTTTCCTTTTTTTAAATTTTTTTATTGCTTAAAGCATTACAAAGGGTATTACATATGTGTCCTTTTTTTTCCCCCCGCCCTTGACAATACCCAGGCTTCCCCTACCCCCCAGTGTCTTATGTCCATTGGTTATGCTCATATGCATGCATACAAGCCCTTCAGTTGATCTCTTAACCCACTCCCTCCTGCCCCCCAACCCTCCCCAGCCTTCCCACTGCAGTTTGACAATCTGTGTGAGGCAGCTCTGCCTCTGTATCTATTATTGTTCAAAAGTTTATAATGGTCTCTATTATCCATGAATGAGTGAGATCATGTGGTATTTTTCCTTCATTGACTGGCTTATTTCACTTAGCATAATGCTCTCCAGCTCAATCCATGCCGTTGCAAATGGTAAGAGTACCTTCTTTCTTACAGCAGCATAGTATTCCATCGTGTAGATGTACCACAGTTTTCTAATCCATTCATCTGCTGATGGGCATTTAGGCTGTTTCCAGATCTTAGCTATGGTGAATTGTGCTGCTATGAACATATAGGTGCATATATCCTTTCTGATTGGTGTTTCTGGTTTCTTGGGATAAATTCCTAGAAGTGGGATCATGGGGTCAAATGGGAGTTCCATTTCCAGTTTTTTGAGGAAACTCCATACTGTCCTCCATAGTGGCTGCACCAGACTACATTCCCACCAGCAGTGCACAAGTGTTCCTTTTTCTCCACATCCTCTCTAGCACTTGTCGTTTGTTGATTTGTTGATGATAGCCATTCTGACAGGTGTGAGATGGTACCTCATTGTTGTTTTGATTTGCATTTCTCGGATGATTAGTGACTTTGAGCATGTTTTCATATGTCTCTTGGCTTTCTGAATGTCCTCTTTTGAAAGGTGTCTATTTAGATCCTTTGCCCATTTTTTGATTGGATTGTTTATCTTTTTTTTGTTAAGTTGTATGAGTTCCCTATAAATTTTGGAGATTAGGCCCTTATCAGATATGATGTTGGCAAATATGTTTTCCCACGCAGTGGATTTTCTTGTTGTTTTGTTGATGGTTTCTTTTGCTGTGCAGAAGCTTTTTATTTTGATGTAGTCCCATTTGTTCATTTTCTCTTTAGTTTCAACTGCCCTAGGAGCTGTATCAGTGAAGAAATTGCTTTGGCATATGTCTGAGATTTTGTTGCCTTTGGATTCTTCTAGAATTTTTATGGTTTCCTGTCGTACATTTAAGTCCTTTATCCATTTTGAGTTTATTCTTGTGTATGGTGTAAGTTGGTGGTCTAGTTTCATTTTCTTGCATGTATCTGTCCAATTTTCCCAACACCATTTATTGAAGAGACTATCTTGGCTCCATTGTATGTTCTTGCCTCCTTTGTCAAATATTAATTGAGAATATTGGTTCTGGCTAATTTCTGGACTCTCTATTCTATTCCACTGATCTATATGTCTGTTCTTCTGCCAGTACCAGGCAGTTTTGAGAACAGTGGCTTTGTAATACAGCTTGATATGTGGCATTGAGATCCCACCTACTTTGTTCTTTCTCAGGATCGCTGCAGCTATTTGGAGTCTTTTTTTATTCCAGATTAATTTTTGGAGAGTGCGTTCTAGATCTTTGAAGTAGGCCATTGGTATTTTAATGGGAAGTGCGTTGAATTTATAGATTGCTTTGGGTAGTATGGACATTTTAATGATGTTGATTCTACCAATCCAAGAACGTGGTATGTTCTTCCATCTCTTTATGTCTTCCTCTATCTCTTTTTTCAATGCCCCGTAGTTTTCTGAGTAGAGGTCTTTTACCTCTTTAGTTAAATTTATTCCTAGGTATATTAATTTTTTTGGTGCGATGGTAAATGGGATTGTTTTTATAATCTCTCTTTCTGCAAGTTCACTGTTGGTGTATAGAAATGCCTCAGATTTCTTGGGGTTAATTTTGTATCCTGCTACATTGCCAAATTCACGTATTAAGTCTAGTAGTTTTTTGATGGAGTCTCTAGGGTTTTGTATGTATAATATCATGTCGTCTGCAAATAAGGACAGTTTTACTTCCTCTTTTCCAATTTGGATGCCTTTTATTTCTTCTTCTTATCTAATTGCAATGGCTAATACTTCCAGGACTATGTTGAACAGGAGTGGTGAGAGTGGGCATCCCTGTCTTGTTCCTGTTCTTAGGGGAAATGGTGTTAGTTTTTGTCCATTGAGTATGATGTTGGCTGTGGGCCTGTCATATATGGCTTTTATTATGTTGAGGTATGATCCTTCTATTCTCACTTTGCTGAGAGTTTTTATCCAAAATGGGTGTTGGATTTTGTCAAATGCTTTTTCTGCATTAATTGATATGACCATGTGGTTTTTTTCTTTTGATTTGTTTATGTGATGTATCACGTTTATTGATTTGCGGATGTTGTACCATCCTTGCATCCCTGGGATAAATCCTACTTGGTCATGGTGTATGATCCTTCTGATGTAGTGCTGGATCCGATTTGCTAAGATTTTGTTGAGGATTTTGGAATCTATGTTCATGAGGGATATTGGCCTGTAATTCTCTTTCATTGTGTTGTCTTTACCTGGTTTTGATATTAGGGTGATGCTGGTTTCATAGAATGAGCTTGAAAGTGTTCCTTCCTCTTGAATTTTTTGTAGTAGTCTGAGGAGGATAGGTTTTAGTTCTTCCTTGAAAGTTTGGTAAGACTCCCCTGTGAAGCCGTCTGGTCCTGGGCTTTTGTTTGCTGGAATCTTTTTGATGACTACTTCAATTTCTTCCATAGTTATTGGCCTATTGAGATTTTTAGATTCTTCATGATTGAGTTTTGGAATGTTGTATTTTTCTAGGAATTTGCCCATTTCCTCCAGGTTGTCTAGTTTGTTGGAGTAGAGTTGTCCATAGTATTGTTTAACAATCATTTGTATTTCTGTGGGGTCTGTCGTTATTTCGCCTCTATCATTTCTGATTTGGTTTATTTGGGACCTCTCTCTTGTTACCTTTTTTTTTGCTTTTTTCTTTGTTTTCCCTTTTTTTGTTTGTTCCTCTTTTTTTTTCTTTGTTCTTTTTTTTGTTTGTTGCTTTATTTCCTACATCTTTTCACATTATTTTTCAACCATGTGAGCAGCAGACATGTGAGCAGCACGCTCTTGTCCAAGGAGCATCAGCCCTGTGAGCAGCCTGCCTCAGGCCTAAGAGCAGCAGCCTCATGTGGCCTGCCCCTGTCTAAGGAGCAGCAGCTGTGTGAATGGCCCGCTTCCCTGTCTGAGGAGCAGCAACCACGCGAGCAGTCTGACCTGTATGAGGAGCAGCAGCTGCACGAGCAGTCTACCTACGTCAGAGGAGTGGCAGCCCAGCGCAGCCTGCCCCCATCTGAGGAGCGGCAGCTGCGCACAGCCGCACCCTGCACTAGTCCGAGGAGCAGCAGCTACACAAGCATCGTGCCCTCATCCAAGCAGCAGCAGCAGCAGCACGAGCTGCCTGCCCAACCCGAGGAACAGCAGCTGTGTCAGTAGCCCGCCTCCCCATCTGAGAGCAGCAGTTCTGCGAGCAGCCTGTCCCCATTCCAGGAGCATCAGCAGCCCACCCCGGTCTGAGGAGCAGCAGCCACACAAGCAGACTGCCCATGTCCGAGGAGCAGCAGCTGTATGTGAAGCCTCCCCCCACCAGCCAGAGGAACCACCACAGCAGTGAACAGCACCCACCAGAGGAGCAGCTGCTACCACAACCGCCCAAGGAGCAACCACAGCCCAAGGAGCCACTGCCACTCAAGGAGCAGCCCCTGAATGACTCAACATCTAGATATGTCAGTGAGATCAAACATGGGTAGACAAAGAAACCCCCAAAGGAAAGAAAAGGAGGACTCGCCAGAAAAGCAGCTAAGTGAAACAGAGGCATGCAACATGACAGAAAAAGAATTCAGATTAAGGGTCCTAGAATGCATAAACCGGATGGAGGAAAAAATCAACAACTTATGCAAGAATCAAGAAGAAACGGATGAAAAAAATCAACAACTTATGTAAGAAACAAAAAGAAATGGATGAAAAAATCAATAACTTATGTAAGAACCAAGAAGAAATGAAGAGTGATATAGCTCCAATAAAAAACACCATTGAAAGTTTCAACAGTAGACTAGGAGAAGCAGAGGACTGAATTAGCTAATTAGAAGACAGGGAAGCAAAACACACCCAAACTGAACTGCAATTGGAGAAAAAAATTAAAAGACAGGAAGAAAGCCTAAGGGAGCTATGGAACAATATGAAACGAAACAACATACGAATAATAGGGGTGCCAGAACAACAGAAAGAGGAGCAAGGGTTAGAAAACCTATTTGAAGAAATAATATCAGAAAACTTCCCTGAGGTGGGAAAGAAAAAAGTCACACAAGCACAGAGAGTCCAAAACAAGGTGAACCTGAAAAGATCCACACCAAGACACATCATAATTACCATGGCAAATATTCAGGACAAAGAGAGAATCTTAACGGCTGAAAGAGAGAGACAGAAAGTTACATACAAAGGATCTCACATTAGATTATCAAATGATTTCTCAACAGAAACACATTAGGCCAGAAAAGAATGGACAGAAATTTACAAAGTGATGCAAAGCAAAAGACTGAATCCAAGAATACTCTATCCAGCAAGGCTATCATTCAAAATTGAAGGGGAAATAAGAAGCTTCACAGATAAAAAAAAGGCTAAGGGAGTTTATCACCATCAAGCCAGCAATGCAAGAAATGCTAAAGGGACTGGCGTAAAAAGAAGAAATAAAAAGCTAAGAAAGAAAACAGGCACAGAAAATAAAAATGGCTACAAACAAGTACCTTTCAATAATAACTTTAAACGTAAATGGACTAAATGCTCCAACCAAAAGACATCGAGTGGCTGAATGGATAAAAAAAAAAACATGATTTGCTGTCTACAAGAGACTCACCTCAGAATAAAGGACTCACACAGACTGAAAGTGAAGGGATGGAAAAATATCTTTCAGGCAAATGGAAATGAAAAAAAAAGCTGGGGTAGCAATACTTATATCGGACAAAATAGACCTCAAAGTGAAGGCTATAACAAGAGATAAGGGAGGCCACTTCATAATACTAAAGGGATCAATACAACAAGAGGACATCACCCTGATAAACATATATGCACCCAATGCAGGAGCACCAAAATATATAAAAAAAAATTCCTGGAAGATATCAAGGGAGAGATAAACAACAATACAATCATAGTAGGGGACTTTAATACACCACTGACATCACTGGATAAATCCTCTAGGCAAAAAATCGGCAAAGAAACAGCAATCCTAAATGACTCACTAGATCAGATGGACTTAATTGACATCTTCAGAACATTTCACCCCAAAGCCATGGAATATACATTCTTCTCAAGTGCTCATGGGGCATTTTAAAAAATAGACAACATATTGGGTCACAAACAAAGTCTCCCCAAATTCAAGAAGATTGAAATCATACCTAGCATCTTCTCAGACCACAATGGCATAATATTAGAAATAAACTACAATAAAAACAATCCAAAATACTCAAACACTTGGAAGCTGAATAGCATACTACTAAATAATGATTGGGTTACCAATAAGATCAAAAAAGAAATTAAAAACACTCTGGAAACTAATGACAATAACAGCACAACAATCCAAAATCTATGGGACACAATGAAAGCAATACTGAGAGGGAAGTTTATAGCATTACAGGCCTACATCAAAAAACAAGAAAAAATGATAGTAAATCATCTAACTCTACAACTCAAAGAATTAGAAGGAGAGCAACAAGAAAAACCCAGAGTGAGCAGAAAGAAGGAGATAATAAATATTAGAGCAGAAATAAATGACATAGAGACCAAAAAAAAAAAACCAAAAACATAAAATCAATGAAACCAAGAGCTGGTTCTTTGAAAGGATAAACAAGATTGATGAACCTCTAGCCAGGCTCACCAAGAAGCAAAGAGAGAGGACCCAAATAAACAAAATCATAAATGATAGAGGCAAAATAAGAACAGACCCCACAAAAATAACTCTACTCCAACAAACTAGACAACGTGGAGGAAATGGACAAATTCCTAGAAAAATACAACATTCCAAAACTCAATCATGAAGAATCTAAAAATCTCAATAGGCCAATAACTATGGAAGAAATTGAAGTAGTCATCAAAAAGATTCCAGCAAACAAAAGCCCAGGACCAGACGGCTTCACAGGGGAGTCTTACCAAACATTCAAGGAAGAACTAAAACCTATCCTCCTCAGACTACTACAAAAAATTCAAGAGGAAGGAACACTTTCAAGCTCATTCTATGAAGCCAGCATCACCCTAATACCAAAACCAGGTAAAGACAACACAATGAAAGAGAATTACAGGCCAATATCCCTCATGAACATAGATTCTAAAATCCTCAACAAAATCTTAGCAAATCGGATCCAGCACTACATCAGAAGGATCATACACCATGACCAAGTAGGATTTATCCCAGGGATGCAAGGATGGTACAACATCCGCAAGTCAATAAACGTGATACATCACATAAACAAATCAAAAGAAAAAAACCACATGGTCATATCAATTGATGCAGAAAAAGCATTTGACAAAATCCAACACCCATTTTGGATAAAAACTCTCAGCAAAGTGGGAATAGAAGGATCATACCTCAACATAATAAAAGTCATATATGACAGGCCCACAGCCAACATCATACTCAATGGACAAAAACTAACACCATTTCCCCTAAGAACAGGAACAAGACAGGGATGCCCACTCTCACCACTCCTGTTCGACATAGTACTGGAAATATTAGCCATTGCAATTAGGCAATAAAAAGAAATAAAAGGCATCCAAATTGGAAAAGAAGAAGTAAAACTGTCCTTATTTGCAGATGACATGATATTATACATACAAAACCCTAGAGACTCCATCAAAAAACTATTAGACTTTATAAATGAATTTGGCAATGTAGCAGGATACAAAATTAACGCCAAAAAATCTATGGCATTTCTATACACCAATAGTGAACTTACAGAAAGAGAGACTAAAAAAACAATCCCATTTATCATCGCACGAAAAAAATTAAGATACCTAGGAATAAACTTAACTAAAGAGGTAAAAGACCTCTACTCAGAAAATTACAGGACGTTGAAAAAAGAGATAGAGGAAGACATAAACAGATGGAAGAACATACCATATTCTTGGATTGGTAGAATCAATATCATTAAAATGTCCATACTACCGAAAGCAATCTATAAATTCAATGCAATGGCATATTTCACAGACCTAGAACGCACTCTCCAAAAATTCATCTGGAAAAAAAAAAGACCCCAAATAGCTGCAGCGATCCTGAGAAAGAACAAAGTAGGTGGGATCTCAATATCAGATATCAAGCTGTATTACAAAGCCACTGTTCTCAAAATTGCCTGGTACTGGCACAAGAAGAGACATATAGATCAATGGAATAGAATAGAGAGCCCAGAAATCGACCCGAACCAATATGCTCAATTAATATTTGACAAAGGAGGCAAGAACATACAATGGAGTCAAGATAGTCTCTTTAATAAATGGTGTTGGGAAAATTGGACAGATACATGCAAAAAATGAAACTAGACCACCAACTTACACCATACACAAAAATAAACTCAAAATGGATAAAGGACTTAAATGTACGATGGGAAACCATAAAAATACTAGAAGAATCCAAAGGCAATAAAATCTCAGACATATGCCGAAGCAATTTCTTCACCGATACAGCTCCTAGGGCATTGGAAACTAAAGAGAAAATGAACAAATGGGACTACATCAAAATAAAAAGCTTCTGCACAGCAAAAGAAACCATCAACAAAACAACAAGAAAGCCCACTCCATGGGAGAACATATTTGCCAATGTTATCACCAATAAGGCTTTAATCGCCAACATTTATAGGGAACTCATATAACTTAACAAAAGGAAGATAAACAATCCAATCAAAAAATGGGCAAAGGACCCAAATAGACACTTTTCAAAAGAGGACATTCAGAAAGCCAAGAGACATATGAAAACATGCTCAAAGTCACTAATCATCTGAGAAATGCAAATCAAAACCACAATGAGGTACCATCTCACACCTGTCAGAATGGCTATCATCAACAAATCAACAAACGACAAGTGCTGGAGAAGATGTGGAGAAAAAGGAACACTCATACACTGCTGGTGGGAATGCAGACTGGTGTAGCCACTATGGAAGACAGTATGGTGTTTCCTCAAAAAACTAAAAATGGAACTCCCATTTGACCCCATGATCCCACTTCTAGGAATATATCCTAAGAAAACAGAAACACCAATCAGAGAGGATATATGTACCCAGATGTTCATAGCAGCACAATTCACCATAGCTAAGATCTGGAAACAGCCTAAGTGCCCATCAGTAGATGAATGGATTAGAAAACTGTGGTACATCTACACGATGGAATACTATGCTGCTGTAAAAAACAATGAATTCTTACCATTTGCAACAGCATGGATGGAGCTGGAGAGCATTATGCTAAGTGAAATAAGCCAGTCAATGAAGGAAAAATACCACATGATCTCACTCATCTATGGATAATAAAGACCATTATAAACTTTTGAACAAAGATAGATACAGAGGCAGAGCAACCTCGAACAGACTGTCAAACTACAGTGGGAAGGCCGGGGAGGGTTGTGGGGTGAGGGGGCAGGTAAGAGATCAACTGAAAAACTTGTATGCATGCATATAAGCATAACCAATGGATGTAAGACACTGGGGGGTATGGGAGGCCAGGGGATTGTCAAGGGCGGCAAAAAAGGAGACATATGTAATACTCTTTGTAATACTTCAGGCAATAAAATAATAAAAAAAAGAAATCAGATCAAGCATCTTTTCTGAACATAATGCTATGGAACTAGAAATCAATCAGAAGGAAAAACTGAAAACACACCAAGAGATGGAGATTAATAACATGTCACTAAACACTGAGTTGGGTAACAACAAGAGTGAGAAAGAAATCAGAAGATACCTTGAAACAGATGAAAATGAGGACACAACAACCCAAAATCTACGGACATAGTGAAAGCAGTTCTAAGAGGGACGTTCATAGCATTACAGGCCTACCTCAAGAGACAAGAAAAACCTCAAGCAATCTAACTTTATACTTAAAGGAACTTGAGAGAGAACAAACAAAGCCCAAAGTGAGTAGAAGAAAGGAAATAATAAACATCAGAGTAGAAATTTAAAAAAGAGTCTAATAAAAAATAACAAAAGATCAATGAAACCATGAACTGCTTCTTTGAAAAGATAAACAAGATTGTCAAACCTTTATTCAGACTCATTAAGAAAAGAGAGAGGACCCAAACAAATAAACTAAGCAATGAAAGAGGAAAAGTAACAACTGACACCACAGAAATAGAAAGGGTTTGAGAAAATATTACAAACAACTATATGCCAACAAATTGGACAATCTGCAAAAAATGGATACATTCCTAGAAACATATACATTTCAAAACTGAGTCCTGAAGAATAAGAAAATCTGAATAAACAGATTACAATGAATGAAATTGAAATTGAAGCAGTAATAAAAAAATTTTCAACAAACAATATTCCTGGACCAGATGGCTTCACAGTAGAATTTTACCAAACATTCAAAGAACTAACAAGTATCCTTCTCAAACTATTCAAAAAATTCAAGAGGAAGAAAGTCTCCCAAGCTCATTTTACGAGGCCAGCATTATGCAATTTCTAAAACCAGATAAAGACACTACAAAGAAAGACAATTATTGGGCAATATCTCTGATGAATATAGGTAATAAAATGCTCAAAAATATTAGTAAACTGGATACAGCATTACATGAAAAAGATCATGCACTTTGATCAAGTGGGGTTTATTCCCAGGATGCAAGGTTGGTACAATACCCTATCCACAAATCAATAAATGTGATAACACACAGAGACAAAATGAAGGATAAAGATCACATGATCATCTCAATAGATACAGAAAAGTATTTTTTAAAATCCAGCACCCATTTATGATAAAAATTCTAAGCAAAGTGGGAATAGAGGAAACTTGCCTCAATGTAATGAAGGCCATATATGACAAACCCACAACCAACATTATACTCAGGGGGCAAAACCACAAGTGTTTCCCTTAAGATCAGGAACAAGAAGGGATGTCTGCTTTCACCATTCTTATTCAACACTAGAAGCCCAATGCACAAAAATTCGTGCAAGTGTAGGCCTTCCTTCCCCCGGCTGCTGGCTCTGGTTTCCCTCTGGCACCTGGGACCCAGGCAGCTTCCCTCCAGCCCCAGCTTCATCAGGAAGGACGTCCAGAATGACATCCGGAAGACATCTGGTCTCATTAGCATATTACCCTTTTATTATTATAGATAGTACTGAAAGTCCTAGCCATAGCAATTAGACAAGAAGAAATAAAAGACATCCAAATTGAAAAAGAAGAAGAAGTAAAACTGTCATTATTTGCAGATGACATGATACTGTACATAGAGAACCTAAAGACTACACCAAAAAACTATTCAGAAATCAGTTGCATTTTAAAAAATATATTTTTATTGACTTCAGAGAGGAAGGGTGAGGGAGAGATAGAAACATCAATGATGAGAATCATTGATTGGCTTCTTCCTGCACACCCCCCTACTGGGGATTGAGCCTGCAAACTGGGCCTGTGCCCTTGAATGGAATCGAACCTGGGACCCTTCAGTCTGCAGGCCAATGCTCTATCCACTGAGCCAAATTGGCTAGGGATACACCAATAATTGACTATCAGAAAGGGAAACTAAGAAAACAATCCCATTTACAATTACATAAAAAGGAACGAAAATACTTATAAATAAATTTAACCAAGGATGTAAAAGACCTGTACTTAGAAAATTATTAGAAATTGAAGAAGATACAAATAAATGGAAGCATATACTGTGCTCATGGGTAGGAAGAATCAAAATGTCCATACTACCCAAAGTAATCTATAGATTCAATTAAATTCCTAGTAAGGCACCAATGGCTTTTTTTTTTTTTTTACAGAACTAGAACAAATTTTTCAAAAATTTATATGGAACCACAAAAGACCCCAAGTAGCCACAGCAATCTTAAGAAAGAAGAACAAAGTTGAAGGAATCATGCTACCTGATATCAAACCATACTACAAAGCCACTGTAATCAAAACAGCCTGGTACTGGCATAAAACAGACTTATAGATCAATGGAACCAAATAGAGAGCCCAGAAATAAACCCAGTTCTTTATGGCCAATTAATATTTGACAAAGGAGGCAAGAATATACAATGGGATAAAGATGGTTTATTCAATAAATAGTGTTGGGGATATTGGACAGATACATGCAAAAAATGAAAGTAGATCACTTTCTTAACCACATCTATATTATAAAAGGCCAGTGGCCATAACGCCGCAATGCCAGAATGACCAAACGACCAGTCACTAGGAGGTGCATGGAGCACCTCTCAGTCCCTCCCCCTGGCCTGCCAGCAGCAGCCCTCATGGCGGGCGGGGCGGGGCACGAGCTACTAGTGGCAGAGAGCTACGAGAGATGATGGGCAAGGGTGGCCAGCTGAGGCAAGCAGAAGCAAGCTACTTACATATGATTTTGTGCACGCTGGGCCTCTAGTACAAGAATAAACTCAAAATGGTCTAAAGACTTAAATGCCAGACTTAAAACCATAAAAAATCTCAGAAGAAAACAAAGGCAATAAACTCTCAGATATTTCTTGTAGCAATATTTTTTTCTGATATATCTCCTCAGGCAAGAGAAAAAAATAAACCAATGAGCCTACATTAAACTAAAAGGTTTTTGCACAGCAAAGGAAACCATCAACAAAATGAAAAGACAATCCACTGAATGGGAGATCATATTTGCCAATGATGTATCTGATAATGGGTTAATATTCAAAATTTATAAAGAACTTGTAAAACTCAACACCGAAAAGCAAACAACTTAATTAAAAACTAGGCAATAGACCTAAGACCTACAGATGGCCAATAGAAATATGAAAAGATGCTCAATATCACTAATCATCAGAGAAATGCGAATTAAAACCATAATGAGCTATCCTCTCACACCTGCCAGAATGGCTATCATCAATACATCAACAAACAACAAGTGTTGGTGAGGATGTGGAGAAAAGGGAACCCCGAGCCGCTCCCTGTTAATGTCTCCCTAATGAGCTATGTCTGCTGAACCTGATGGAGTGGGAGGCTCTCAATGCATCCTACGGCTAGAGCTGAACATTTCCTGTTCTAGAATAAGTAGATATTTTATGAATCTGAATTGGACTAGAGTCAGAGGTTAATTTTTCTTTAAAAGTCTTGCACAAAAGTCATGCTGGGCATGTGGTACTGAAAATACTGGAATTAAGTGGATTTTATCAAAGAAATCCCAATTGGTTATTTGAAGTCTTAAAGACAACTTCCATCCTAAAACAAATGACCAACCAATCATTTGGCTTCATGATGACCCAGCATCAACCTGAGCATCACAGCTGACTTTGATTTCTCCAGAGTCAGCTGCAGCTCAGCAAAGAGAAGCCTTTGGAGCCATTCCCAACACGTCTTGTGTGTTATAGACCAAGTGAGGGGCCTGGTGATGGTGGAAGAATTGATAATGGCCAAAGGTGAATCCAACATCCAAATCTTGGGTCAGATTTCTTAACCTTTGTGAACCTCCATTTGTTTGTCAGTAACAAACCCACAGGTGGTTGTGAGTGAGCGAGATTGAGGTAGACGTGACTTACAATCATAGTGACCAACAACAGTAAGGATAGGTGACATTTATTGAACTCAACCACGTAATAAGCACAGAACTATGCCAGTTGGGGGCTTTCACCTGCCCTCTTTAACTGAAAGAAGGAGCTGATAGCCAGAAGGGCCGGATGGAGGACCCTCAGGACTTGACCCAGGATGCTGAGACACAGACACCAGCTCTTCTGCACTCAGCCTGGGGAGATGGTGAAACCTAGAGGAGCTGCAGTGAGAGGGGAAGACCCTGGAATTGTCAGCTATATGTCTGGACATTGCCTCCCCACTTTAGTTCCATTATTTTTAATTATAATAACACAGTTTGGGACAAATATCTTTTGCTTATGAACAAACCCATATGCACATTTTACTTAATGCATATAAAAACCTGTGAGGTTGTTACTAATATAATTCTCATTTAAAGAATGAACCCAGTAAAGAGCTGGGTTAATTCGAAGTTGGAGCAGCCTTCTCTCTGAGAGTTTTCACTGGAATTTGGGAAGAAATGAAGCATGTGTCCAAGCCCCAGGCCCACGTGGAGAGGAGATTAAGAAAGAAGAGGCCATCAAACCTTTAAACTGGCATCCCTAAGTAGTTGGCACACATTTTAGCTTGCTCGTCCCTGTCGTTCCTCCAGGAACAATGGTTTTCTAAGCCTACAACGACTCCTCTCTCCTCCTATCCCTTCCAACATTATAAGCCCACGAAATGATTCATAATTATAAGCCAAAGCGCCAAATTTCTCTGAATCTCTTGGGGCCAGGGAGATCCTCAAGCCTAAGTTTTATTGATCAGCTCAGTGTCCTGAGTTCAGGCCATGTCAGTATAGCTGCGAGACCAGCCACGTGTCTGGACCACACTAACCTCACTCCCTTTACCTGTAAAAATTCAGCAAATTAGGTCATGAGTAAGGCCACTCTCTGACCTAAAATTCTGTGGTTCTTCAGTCACAAAAAAAATGGTAAGTTACAGTGAGTGAATGAAGATTTGACATCATTTCTGGAAGGTTGCTGACCTCTAGTGTCAGCACAGATCTAGAAGAGAATCCTAGCTCCGTGCCAATTTCACATTCCCACCAGGCTTGCCCACTCTCCCCTTTCCTTTCTCCTTGTGGAGGAAAAGAAAACACAACACACTTCACATTAAAGTTCTATTAAGTGAAGCTTCATTTACAGAATAAATATTTCTGCTGACATTTGACAGATAATTTCAATTTTAAATTTCAAATTTTAATAAGGTGTTACCGAGCCCTAAATAAACAAGCTAATCAGGACCGGGTTCCTATTTCCGCCTTTGTATTAAATGATAAGAGAATTTAAAGCTATGCTTTGTCTTATTAATATCTGCTAAATATGGATGAATTACTGAATATATATTTATTCTTAAACTCATTTGGAGACAAATATTTACAAGGCTTTTCTGTTATAATCTGATTTTAATATCTCAACTGAAACTGATTTATAACACATGACTTCAAACGTGCTTGTTAGTTAAAGAGGCCAATAATTAACCAGCTGATTCTATCAAAGGTTTCTTGAAACTGATTTTGAAAGGCAAAAAACAAAACAAAAAAACACCCTGTTTTTTAAAGTCAAATTTTAATTATAGGAATTTTTATGGCAAATATCAGAGTCCCACATAAACAAAACTTTAATAATTTTCATGTGCATATTACTTGGTTTAAGCATATTGTTAACTGAGTTAGAAACTCACTAAACTATTCTGTGCCATCAAACAAACATTTCCAGGACGCAGGTGGGTTTCTTTATTCTGTATTTCATTTTGAGGGAGTTATCGATTTGTTTCTGAAAACCTTTAAAAGTTGCTGGGTATGAGACATGAAAAGAAAGGGTGGAGGTGGAAGTGGGTGAAAGCCAACCAGTAAGGAATGTTGTCCCTCTACCATTTGTGCGCACAGAGCTCACATCTTGTTAGATGTGTCCGAGAGGACACAAATCTCTGTGTATGACTGGGTTACAGTTGTATCACAGAGACAGCAGAGCAGTTTCCTTGTAATGAGCAAGATATATGATTAATCGGCAAACTTAGTCACTGGAAGTGCTCAGTGTGTGCGGGCGCAGTGAACAAATCTTGGGCTTTCTTAGTTTCCTTCTCCCAGAGTTTTGTTTGTGCTGCTCAGTTGTGAATTTAATGCATAAGAATGTGTTATGTAACACAAAGTTAAATTAGCATTAGTATGCACATTAGAAAATACCTATCAGGATTGTTTGAGGATAACATACCTTCGGCATGAACCCTCCCAGCTGTATTGGTCAGGCTCCAGGGAAGCAATCAGGTGACTGGACTGTGGGCTGGCAAGTCTGGATGGGCCGGGCAGGTCGGCAGTTGCCGATTCCAGCAGGAGCCAATGTTGCAGCCAGGAATTGAACACAGTCTGGAGGCAGAATGCCGTCTTCCCCAGATTGCCAGGCTTCCTTTGTAAAAACCTTGCCCCATCCTAAATGATGGCCAGTTGTAGGGGTGATTTTAGTTCCTATGCTCCTTCATATTCTTTAAAGCTGAGTCATTCTTGGGGAGTGCGGTGCAGGGCAGAGTCTGCCAGTAACACATTCACAACATTTTCCCAGTTCCAGGCGTGAAGACACCAAGGAGTCAGGACTGTAGGTGGCTCCTGGTGACCTGTTCCAGTTCTTTTCCTTTTTAAAAATATTTTTTAAAGATATATTTTTATTGATTTCAGAGAGGAAGGGAGACAGAGATAGAAACATCAATGGTGAGAGAGAATCATTGATCAGCTGCCTCCTGCACGCCACCTACTGGAGATCCAACCCGCAACCTGGGCATGTGCCCTTGATGGGAATTGAACCTGGAACCCTTCAGTCTGCAGGCTGACGCTCTATCCACTGAGCCAAACTGGCTAGGGCTCTTTTGTTTTTTAACAGAACAGGAGAACTCAGGTCATCTTAGTGAAATCGTAAGAACCATACTCCAGGTCACCTGAATTTGTCCAAGTTCCTTTCTATTATTTTCAAAACATGTTTACTTAGTCCTTCAAGAACAAAGAGCAAAATCTTAGACAATCCAATCAAAAGAAGATATGAGAGTGATATAGAACAGGAATGATGGTGCCATTCTCAGGATGTGTACTGGGGACAATAACAACAGGATGTTTCTTATATGAAATAATCCTCCTATATAATAAAGAGGTAATATGCAAATTGACCATCACTCCAACACACAAGATGGCTGCCCCCATGTGGTCAAAGATGGCTGCCCCCATGTGGACACAAGATGGCCGGCAGGGGAGGGCAGTTGAGGGTGATCAGGCCTGCAGGGGAGCAGTTAGGGGCAATCGGGCCAGCAGGGGAGCAGTTAGGCATCGATCAGGCTGACAGACAGAAGCGGTTAGGGGCAATCAGGCAGGCAGGCGAGCGGTTGGGAGCCAGTAGTCCCGGATTGTGAGAGGGATGTCCAACTGCCTGTGGGATTGGGCCTAAACTGGCAGTTAGAAATTCCTGGAGAGGTTCCAGATTGGAGAGGGTGCAGGCTGGGCTGAGGGACACACCCCCCCAGTGCACGAAATTCGTGCACTGGGCCTCTAGTCCTATATAATAAGAGAGGGATATGCTGATTAGCCTGGATATGCTAATTAGCCACAACCAGATATGCTAATTAGTCATGACCAGTATGCAAATTGACCATCACTACAACACACAAGATGGACACCCCTATGTGGTCAAAGATGGCCACCCCCATGTGGCCACAAAATGGCCACCACAAGATGGCCTGCAGGGGAGAGCAGTTGGGGGCAACTAGGCCTACAGGGGAGGGCAGTTAAGGGTGACTGGGCCTGCAGGGGAGGGCAGTTGGGGGCAACCAGGCCTGCAGGGGAGGACAGTTTGAGGTGACTGGGCCTTGTCTAAGTTGTACAGTTTGTTTGAGTAGAGTGATTCATAGTATTTTTTTACAATCCTTTCTATGTCTGTGGAATTGGTTGTTACTTCACCTCTTTCATTTCTGATTTTGTTTATTTGGGTTCTCTCTTTGTTTCTTGATGGGCCTGGCTAGGGGTTCATCTATCTTGTTTATCCTTTCAAAGAACAAGCTCTTTGTTGTATTGATTTTTTGGTCTCTATGTAATTTATTTCTGCTCTGATCTTTATTATTTCCTTCCTTCTGCTTACTCTAAGCTTTTTTTTATTGTCCTCTTCCTAATTCTTTCAGTTGCAGGGTTAGATAATTTATTACCAGTTTTTTTTCCTTCTTTTCTTTCTTTCTTTTTTTTTTTTTTTTTTGAGGTAGGCCTGTAGAGCTATGAACTTCACTCTCAGGACTGCTTTCACTGTGTCCCATACATTTTGAATTGTTGTGTTTTCATTGTAATTTGTTTCCAGGATACTTTTTACTTCTTCTTTGATCTCTTTGGTAACCCAATCATTGTTTAATAATATGCGGTTTAGCCTCCAAGTGCTTGATTTTTTAAAAATTGTTTTTATTGTAGTTGAATTCTAATTTTATGCCATTGTGATCTGAGAAGATGCTTGATATGATTTCTATCTTCTTGAATTTGAACAGACTTTGCCTGTGTCCTAACATGTGGTCTATCTTTGAAAATGTCCCGTCTGCACTTGAGAAGATTGTATAGTCTTTAGCTTTGGGGTGAAATGTTCTGAAGATGTCTATTAGTTCCATCTGATCTAGTGAGTTATTTAGGATCGCTGTTTCTTTGCTGATTTTTTGTCTAGAGGGTTTATCCAGTGGTGTCAATGGGGTATTAAAATCCCCTGCTATGATTGTATTGCTGTCAATCTCTCCCTTGATATCTTTCAGAAGTTTTTTTCTTTATTTTGGTGCTCCTGTATTGGGTGCACATATGTTTACCAGAATTACATCCTCATGTTGAATTGCTCCATTTAGTATTATGAAGTGGCCTTCCTTATCTCTTGTTAAGGCCTTCACTTTGAGGTCTAATTTGTCGGATATAAGTATAGCTACCCCAGCTTTTTCCTCATTTCCATTTGCCTGAAATTTCTTTTCCATCCCTTCACTATCAGTCTGTGTAAGTCCTTTGTTCTGAGGTGGGTCTCTTGTAGACAGCAAATATATGGGTCTTGTTTTCTTATCCATTCAGCTACCTTATGTCTTTGATTGGAGCATTTATTCCATTTACATTTAAGGTTATTATTTATAGGTACTTGCTTGTTGCCATTTTTATTCTTTATGCCTGTGTTCCTTCTTCCCTTTCTATTTCTTCTTTTTATAGTAGTCCCTTTAGCATTTCTTGCATTGTTGACTTGGTGGTAATAAACTCCCTTAGCCCTTTTTTGTTTGTTAAACTTCTGATTTCAATTTTGAATGATAGCTTTGCTGTTTGTGATATTCTTGGATTCAGTCCCTTGCTTTGCATCACTTTGTATATTTATTCCATTCCCGTCTGGCCTGATGTGTTTCTGTTGAGAAATTAGTTGATAGCCTAATGGGAGATCCCTTGTAGGTAACTTTCTGTCTCTCTCTGTCAGCCTTTAAGATTCTTACTTTGTTGTTGATGTTTGCCAATTTAATTATGATGTGTCTTGGTGTCATTCTTTTTGGGTGCATCTTTTTTGGGACTCTGTGTGCTTCTTAGACTTGTTGGCTATTTTCTTCCCAACTTCAGGAAAGTTTTCTGCCATTATTTCTTCAAACAGGTTTATATTCTTTGATCCACTTTCTCGCCTTCTGTCACCCCTATTATGCGGATATTGTTTTGTTTCATGTTGTCTCAAAGCTCCCTTAGGCTCTCCTCCTGCTTTTTAAATTTTCTTTCCCGTTGCTGCTGTGCTTGTGTGTTTTTTCTAACTTGCTAATGCAGTGCTCAGCCTCTTCTATTCTACTGTTGAAACTTCCTATTGTATTCTTTATTGCAGCTATGTCATTCTTCATTTCTTCTTGATTCTTCTTCATTTCCTCTTGATTCTTATACATATTGTTGAATTTGTCTTTCACCTTTTTCAGCATCCTTATAACCATTGCTCTGAATTCTTTCTCTTACAAATTGTTTGCCTCCGTTTCACTTATTTCCTTTTATGGTGATTCCTCTTTTTTTTTTGAGTGGGGGTTGTTTCTTTGTCTCCCCACTTTTCTGTTCCTTTGTGATTATTTCTATGTATTAGATCAAACTGCTATGCCACCCAGAGTTTTTTGAGTTTTTCTTATATAGTAGATGTTTTTTAGTACCTAATGGTGCAATCTCTCTGGTGTTCTGGGCTGGGCAATCTAGGGATGCCCTCCTCTTGGGATATTTGAGTTCTCTTGGTGTCTTGAGTATTATTGTCCCGTTTATGGATGGAGCTCGCTCTCTACCTTGTTGACTGAACAGCACAAAATACAACTTGACAAGACATGACACAAAGGGAACAAAACACGAATGTACTCATGACACCGATGACCCAAATATACGTGACCACCAGAGAAAAGAGAATTAAGAGAGAGAAAAGAGAGCAAAAATGATATCAAGAAAAGAAAAAAGGTAAGAGAGAAAAGAAAAAGAAGAAAAAGGATGAAGAACAAATATATGTGGGGAGAAAACACCATAGAACAAACAGATAAACCAAAAAATACAAACAACAGACACCCTGAAAAAAGGGGAGGGGCAGAATATGTACAGGCAGAGCTTATATACAGAAAGTAAGGTTAAGGAATTGAATAAATAGGGAGGACCTTCGTTCAGTATGGAGGAGGTAGAAAGAGAATGAGTGGATAAGATGAAAGAAAACAAATAAATAAAAAATAAAAAATAAGATAAAATAAAATAACAAAAAATAAAAATAGAATGAAGAAAAAATAAAGAAAAAAAGCTAAAAAATAAAAAAACTAAAATAAAGAAAAATTTTTGAAAAAAAACCCATAAAATAAAATAAAATTAAGTTAAATTAAAAAGTGAAGTGTCATTCATTTCAGCCGAGTTTTAATGCCCCATGGGAGCTAGTGTAAGACTCCACTCTTCTGTTCTGCCTGCCACTTCTCAGTTTCCTGTTAGGTAGTCAGCACCGTGTTGAAGTTCCAAGCAAACACCTCTGCTCTGTTAGTGTCTATCTCCACAGCCTTGGCTGCAAGCAGGTGGGACCAATCTGCCCACTTAGCCTGTCTGCCTGCTGTCAATCTTAATCTCTCAAGTGGCTGCTTCTGACAGGGAGGGAGATGTATCGCTTTCCAGGACTGAAAGGCCTCTCTTCAACCCTGTCCCTGAGGGCTCTTTGGGGCTACTCAGAGTTCTTGTGTCCTTTCTAAAGCTCAAGGTGTAAGCTGGGTGTGGCTATATTGGATGATTGAGGCTGCTGGGAGGGGCTGGCTCTTCAGGAGAAAAATGGCTGCTTAGATTTGGAGGGTCCGGAATGACTAAGTGCTGGATTCCTGGTCACCTCGCTCTGACCTACTCTTGTCCACAGCCTCTCCCCAGACTCCACAATCGGCACCTCTACCTATACCTTAGGCCTGGGTGAGTGTTTGTGTTTGAAAGGCCCTATGAACCGGGTTTATCAAATAAAAGCAAAGACCAAATACAGGCAAAACAACCGCACGAATGCTAGTTTCTCTCCCTCTGGCACTGCGGCTTGGGCAGCTCTTCAGGCCGCCCCTCTGGGCTCAGCCTCTCGTGGCTGTGGACTTAGATCTAGAATACCCTGCCTCCAGCAGCCCTGTGGACTTCCTTTCTACAGTCAGATGTTACGCCTGTCCCCAAGGGACATGGACTTGGTACCATGCAGCCTCCTTCTGACCCTCTCGGCTCGGTGGTCTTATGACTCTCTCCAGCCCAGATCCCTGATCCTACCATTCTCCAGGCATCCTCTGCCCTTACTGGCTGCGAATTGTCTCACTAGTTGTGTCTACTGTGCCAATTCTGGGTGGGTGTTATTTGATTTAGATACTCCTTCCATATGCTCTGGGATAAGGCTCAGATACATCTGTCTATTCAGCTGCCATGTTTTCCCCCCTTAATTTTTCTATTAACCACTTGAAAGTATTTAAAAGAAACAGAATGATTAATTTTAATAATAGATTTAATTTAACTCATATCCCAAATTTGATCATTTCAACTTTAATCAATATTTTAAAATAATATTTTGCATTCCTCCCTCCCTTTTCAATGAACAAAATAGCCTCATTTGTACTGTGGGTACCATGCTGACCAGCATTGCTCTGGAACAGTGATTTTCAACTGGTGTTCCCCCCAAATTTTTAAAACATGTAATACCTGACTATTAGTTAGGGGCACTGATCCATTTTCCCTTAAATTGTCATATAAACAACAAATACAACAATAGCCATCCAGATTGGCAAAAAAATGTATTTTTTGGTGTGCTGCAGAATTTTAGTAATTAGTTTGTGTGCCACGAGATGGAAAAGTTTTAAAATCGCTGCTCTAAAACAATGAGGATGTCTGAAATCGTTTCCTACTAACTACTACGTGCAGCAATTTGAAAGTCTAATGAATGCATTTTATACATTTTCCCCAAACAGGCCATCAGACTGGTGCAAGGGCAATCGTGTCCTTAAGTGCGCTGATTGTACTCCGTTGAGGCCAGCTTCAGCGCAGCCTCAGTGGGCCTGGGTTGAGAAGGGGTTTAATGCTCTGTGATCACCACCTGAATTTCTAACTTTTATCTTTGAATCTGTATTTCGTAAGTGAAGTGGGTGGCGCTATGAGCATGTGCCTGCAGCTTGCCCCTGGCTTTGCAGGAGGTTCCAGGTTGCCTTCCTGCTCCCCGGGTTGCATGCGGGCTTCAAGCAGGAGCCCGCAGATTGTGGCCCTCACCTGGGCAGTGTCACTGTGCCAGAGGCATCGCAGCATTAACCACCAACAAAACCCACGGGACAGCTCCGCAGACACCGGAGAGAAGACGCGCTGTCTCCTGATTTGGGGCCAGGGCTCCGTGCTTTCATCTTGTGCTGGGCCCGGCAGATCAAGAGCTGGCTGCGGCTGCCTTATCTATTGCTATTAACTGTTCTGTAGCTCTTGCAATTGCTGCCCTTTTAAAAAACAACATTGGGGTGGGGGTGAAATTCTTAATCAAGTCACTCTTCTAGACACGGAGTGCACCAAGTCGGATATATTTCATCACAGGGATAACATAACAAATTGGGTCTTTGCTGTAAAAAATATTGTGTGTGGGGGGGTCCCTCATATTGACTCAGGATTTGTTCTCAAACACCTAAATCAGGCAACGCAATACAATGCCACGTCACTGTGTGGGTGTTAGGGAAGGAGGGCGATTATATTTTGGCTTGTTTTACATGATATACCCAGTTAATTTACTAAATTTTCACTGTGTTGGATGCTGCACTGGCATCCTATAAGCATAGTCTGACTAAGTAAAGTTCTATTTGATGAAATCTGGCATCTTATAGAGGCAGGGACTTAGAGACCAGAGCTATGGGGCAATCTTATAAGTTGAGATCAGTAGAAATGAAAATCAAACCGAAATGACAGAATACTATTAAACACAATCTAGGGGCCCAAGAGCGCTGGCTGCATTGCCAGGGCTTTGATGACACGTGGCAAAACCCTGAGCAGAGGCCTCCAGGAGGATGTGGGCAGGTGGTGGTCGGGGGCCTGCGCAGCGGGGAGGGGCGCGCGCCCTAGCTGTGTCCCCGCGGGGCAAACCGATGAAGGGGCTCCAGCTCTGCCTTGACGGCGCCCTGCGAAGGGCTTCCTTTGCCTATTTGTAGCCCCCATAGCTCAGCCTGACAGCCTGACCAGCCCCCCGACTTCTAGGAATGTGTGGTCCACACAGCGGACAGCAGAAATGGCCGAGCGGGTCCCTCCCGGGGCAGAGGGCCTTCTCTGTCGCGCTGGCCCCCCTCACAGGACGCCCAGGGAGCGCACACTTCCCCAGGACCTCGGGCCACTGCCTGGGCTCAGGGCTTAGGAGCCAGGGTCCTGGGCGGGATCCTGTAGTCCGCGCTCGCCTCGCTCCTCCCCCGACCCTCCTCGGGCCTCCTTCCCCACGGTGGCCCTGGATGCCCTCAGTGCCCGCACCGCTGAGGCTGCTCTAGCCACATGCAGGCCCTGGAGTCTGAGCGTGGGGGGCTGCGCCTGTGCGCGCCATGGCGTCTCTCCCACGAACGTTCTGTGGGAAGGCTCGTAGTTACATGCCCTGGGACCTGGCGGGGTGGCCACCAGGACGATGCCAAGGACTTCCAGACACGGCTTGGGGGCCTTTTCCATCAGCGTCCGTAACCTGACCGTCCTGGTTGCCAGCAGGCTTCTTCGTGTATCATTCTCAAAGTTTCGCGAAACAATTTCAAGCATTAAAGTTCAGCTCGTGTTCAGGCCATTGGAAAGGACCAAGAGAGAGCCTGGCTGGTCTCAGGGACACGACGAGGCCCCCCTGGTCCGGGGCGGTGAGCCCTGGCCTGGGGTGTCCGTGAGCTCCAACCCCGCGCGGAGCGGCCGCCCAGGTCCTCCCGGCCCTGATAAGACATCATCCGTTTTTAATGCCTTGTGTCAGGCATCCCCGCTGCCCTCTAACCATTCTGAACAATAAGACAAAAGTGATATTTTAGGGTAACAGTTAATAAATAACGTGACTTATCCAATCATCTTTCACTAAAATATTATTACCTTTTGGCAGATTCATTACTGTAGAGACATCAGGATCCCGTGGAACAGTCTCTAATTCTACCACCAGGACAGGTTCCAGAGTTGCTTTCTTTTAATTTAATTCTCCCACTCTGAAAGCGTACTGTCCATTGCAATTATTGGATGAGCATTTAAACTCACATAACCACGGCATTCTCATCCTTTCTTATGGACAATTAAAGGTCCTGCTAGTGCTCTGATATGGATACATTTTGTCCCAACCTAGGGAATCAAAGTTTGCTTTGTTTTCATAATGACAAACCAGATCTCCAGGCACTTTGCTGCAATGGCTGAGCCACCTTATCACCAGTGTGATCACTGTTTCAAAACACGGGCCTTTATTGAACAGGAAGCCTCCCAGAACGTTCTTGGGCAGAGGTGAGCCTAGAGGTAGAGAATCGCAAGAGAAGTTTTTATAGTTGTTATGGAAGCTTGATTTACAGTCTACTATATTTGTCCCAAAGCAGTAAGTGTTGGCAGTTTTTAAATGCTGTGTTAGTAAGCGATATTGGATCACTTTGGAACTGCAAGGGTTGATTTTGTTATACTATAGCATTTCTACATTGATAATGTTAAATTTTTAGTTGTAATATTAGTCCTACACTAACATAAGTAAAAGAAAGTTCGTGATGTTTCAAACTTTAAAAAATCAATACCTGTTCCTGATTTTTACTTTCATTGCTCTATTTCTTTTGTGCACAGAATGTGTTAAGAGGCTTCTATATCCTGAATGTTTACAATGCACATGCACCTTAGCTTGTTATCAACTCTGGTGAAAAGGCATAAACATAATTTTGCCATGTTTGTCTAAGAAGGGATACTTTCCCCATGACTGTTTTTCCTGGCCTCTAACACTGACACGGGTATATATTAATTCAAGCGCGGGCCACTGTTTTGTGAGGAAAGACCTCCCAGGGCATTGTGCATTTTCATCATTCCTTGGACTTGGTTGAGCAATATCATATCCTTTTTCTTTAACCTTTGCTTCCTGGCCACCTCCATTCATGATCTAATTCTCCCTTCAGGATTGCGGTGATATAAACGGGTCACAGATTAGCAAGGCTGACATGGGAAACAAGGCAACTTCAATTTGGTTTTTATTATGCACGTATCCCTCAGGGATCATTTCGGATTTATGGAAAGTTGGTGAAACAACAATTCATTCCAAACCGATAGTGATCTGGTAATTAATGTGAAATATCTCTGTAAAACAAATAGGGATTTCTCTGTTTCTCTGTTTCAGATTCAGATGTCTGAAACAGCCATTTTAATGGTTAGAGTTGAACTTTTTTTAAAAGGTACCCTTTAAAGAGAACATGTTTAGAGAGCAGAGTGCCTGAAGAATGACTCCGCTGTGATTAACACATCCAACAGCAACTTGGGCTTACTCCTCACAGGTGGCAGGATACTATGACCTTCCTGTGACATTATGCCCTATACATAAAAAAAGAGAACATGTTTTCTTTAATTTTTCTATATATGCTGCTTTGTTACATTTTTCTTATGAAGATTCTTTTTAAATTACATAAAATGTTTATTAAGTAAATATACTGGCATAAGAAACGATTCATGAATATTTCACTTTTTTGGGCAATATGACTGAATCTGAAATTCACAGAAAGACTATCTAAGAACTTCTAGCTGTACATAAATTCATAAGGATATGTATGTACTTTGGATATTGTTTCTTTATTAACCAGGAGCTGCTTGATCGTTTGGGCTGCGGTGTTGACAGCGAGGTGTATTGGCCTTGATTACACAGGGAAAGGAACATACATTAAGCTGCATAGAAAGCTGATAGCAATGCAGGCCAAGCGCACCATTTTCTCTTGAAGAATGGGATCTCTGTGTATGCGTGTGCGTGTGCGTGCGTGTGTGCGCGTGTGTGAGCGTGTCTGTGGTGGGACAGGAAGGAGATGATATTGGTACAATTTTTTGGAGAGATTCTGGGGCATAGAAGAGATAAAAGCTCCATTTACAAGGATTTAAACAGCTGAACATTTCCAAGGGGGACCAAAAAAGTTGAATTTATATAATCTATGGTATTTCTACTTTGATAATTTGAATTTTTGAATTTAAAATGCTAGCAGGATGCCTGTGCAAGCAGAAAGCCATCGTCCTATTAACTTGTCACCACGAAGCTAGTGGTTCAGAAGAGCTTGAAAATGGGGGTGGGGGGCTCTCTCTCTCTTAATTATTCAGGATTCCTTGCAGGAGGAGTAGAATTGGGATCAACGAGTCACTTGAGATTTTAGTTTTGTCTTTTGAGATGTAACTTCTTACTTCATGAGACCCTTGACAGAAGTAAATAAAATGACAAGGCAATAAATATCTAATGCAGTGTAGTTGTTGTTTTTTAAATCATCTTTTGCACAAAATAGTAGGGAAAGAACTAAAATCTTCATTTTGTTTTCTGAGTTAATCCACCTTAAAAGTGCCCTTTAGTTGCAATATCACACAGGAGTTAGGATGAGATTTGACTTCAACCCCAGCTCGGGCTCAGTGGTCCCGTGACCCTGTGGCGGCTGTGAAATGTCAGTCTGCCCCGTGTAAAAGTAGGATGGTAATAAAATATCTTCTTCATGGGAGAATTGTGAACACTAGAGAAGACACATCTGTACCCTTCCCTGCAGAACACCTGGCATGTCAGAATAATCACCAACATGCAGCTTAGGGTAAAAAAGGGATACAATATTTAAGAAAAACAAACATTTTTGCTATTTCCTATTTCTTCAAACTGGGCTGTTGGTTTTCCCCTAGAGCTACATAGCTATTTCTCTCTCCCCAATTTTTTTTTTCAGAAATAAATAACCTGTTAAAAGTACAGAAAAATCATGCCCTGACCTTGAGGCAGAGTTCATAAATCCTGAAAAGGTGAAGAAAACCATAATAATTAACTACATACCTCCCCATCCAAACAGCTACTGTGCAGTCCTGGTTCCACTGTTCTTATCGCAGCCTTGCACGTTTCAACAGGCTCTGGGGCCTCTGGGAGCGGGGGCATGTGCGAGACTAAGGTCAGCCCCCGACGGCATTTATCCTCACACTCGGGTTCTCCAAATCTTTTTGACCTAGCTGTTGCTTCCCGCTGAATTAGGAGTCATCGGCTGATGGTTAGAACACCTCCTGCTACGCGGGGTCTTGTCTCTGGCGTTGCTTGAAGCCTTTTATGAGTAAAGTAATACCGATATCAAATCACTATAAAGACTGACCCAACCCCATTGTTGTTTAACTGAATTGATGACTTGCTATTTATTATGTCAACATCCAAGAGGTAGAAGTAATGGAGCTTGCTTTGCTCAACACAGTTTTGCTGTGTAGACACTGTCAAACGATTTAGATTCTCCCCTGACCACATGTCCACTGCTTGTCGACTTGATTGGACGGATTTAGAATGTTTTACTAATCTATACCAGGAAGCCAAGGTTAAGAAGGAGCCAGGATTTTCTGTGTGCAGATATAGGGCAATTTGACTTACATCTGATTATGAAAGTAGTTTCTTCCCTTCTTGTTTCCAAAGGAAAAATCTGGGAAGATCTTTCTGTGATATGACTTAAGGCTTATTGGTTCTTTGAGACAATCTTTAAGTTTTATTTTTCACATTTATAAACAAACTCTTTATTGTTGAAAGTATTACACTTCCCCTCTTTATCCCCCCATTAACCCCCTCCACCTTACTCCCACCCCCTCTCCAGGCCTTCACTGCACTATTGTCTGTGCCCATGGATTATGCATATATATCTATACTAATAAAAGCCTAGGTGGCCCTTGTGTGTGACATCATCACAAGATGGCTGCCACAAGATGGTCACGCACACAGTGTAGGTGGGGCCTGGAAGCTGCTTTGTGAGGTGAAGCCTGGAGGTCCCACGGCTCCATGTGGAGGAGGCCAGTCCTGGTGGAGGAGGCGGGTCGCAGCAGGGGAGGGCAGTTGTGGGTGATCAGGCCAACAGGGGAGGGCAATTGTGGGCGATCGGTCCGGCAGGGGAGCAGTTAGGCGTTAATCAAGCCGGCAGGGGAACAGTTAGGGAGTGATTAGGCTGGCAGGCAGAAGCAGTTAGGGGTGATCAGGCAGGCAGGCAGGTGAGCGGTTAGGAGCCAGTGATCCCGAATTGTGAGTGTGATATCCGACTGCCGGTTTTAGGCCTAAACCGGTGGTGGGACATCCCCTGAGGGGTCCCAGATTGGAAAGGGTGCAGGCCAGGCTAAGGGACCCCCCCCCCCCCATGCATGAATTTCATGTACCGGGCCACTAGTCTATACTAATAAAAGAGTAATATGATAATTAGACTGGGTCGACAGGCCATCTTCTGGATGTCCGACTTCCTTCCAGACAAAGCCACAGTGGTGGGGGCTGAGGCAGAGGCAGTTAGGGGCAAGATCAGGCTGGAAGGGAAGGGCAGTTGGGGAAACCAGGCCTGCAGGGGAGGGCAGTTGGGGGCAAGATCAGGCTGGCAGGGGAGGGCTGTTGGGGGCAACCAGGCCTGCAGGGAAGGGCCATTAGGGATGACCAGAAAGTCAGGCAGAGGCAGTTAGGGGCAATCAGGCAGGCAGGGGAGCAGTTAGGGGCATTAGGCAGGCAGGCAGGTGAGAGGTTAGGAGCCAGTCCTAGATTGTGAGAGGAATGTCTGACTGCCGGTTTAGGCCCAATCCCACAACCAGCAATTGGACATCTCCTGAGGGGTCCGGATTGGAGAGGGTGCAGTCCGGGCCAAGGGATCCCCCCCCCCCCCCCCCCCCCCGCACAAATTTCATGCACCGGGCCTCTAGTATACATAGAAAAGCCTAAACAACTGTCCAACGGTTTGACTGTCCAACCGGTAGCTATGATGTGCACTGACCACCAGGGGACAGAGGCTCAACGCAGGAGCTGCCAAGCTGTGGTGATTTGGCAGCTGTGGTTCTCAGGTGATACACCCGGAACCAGAGAGGAGAGACCTGGATTCTGGGGTGCATCACCCAAGAACTGCCCTCTTGCAATCCGGGACCCCTTGGGGGATGTCAGAGAGCTGGTTTCAGCCTGATTCCCACAGGCCAGGCCGAGGGATCCCACCAGTGCATGAATCTGTGCACTGGGCTTCTAGTATGCATGTAAGTTCTTTGGTTAATCTCTTCCTGCCCCATCCCCTCTGAAATGCATCAGTCTGTTGCATGTTTCAATGTCTCTGGATCTATTTTGTTCATCAGTTTATTTTGTTCATTAGATTCCACATAAGTGAGATCATGTGATACTTGTCTTTCTCTGACTGGCATATTTTGCTTAGCATAATACTCTCCAGGTCCCTCCATGCTATCTCAAAGGGTAAGATATCCTTCCTTTTTTTACAGCTGCATAGTACTCCATTATGTAAATATTAGAGGCCCAGTGCATGAAATTTGTGAACTTGGAGGGGTCCATCAGCCTGGCCTGTGCCCTCTTGCAGTCTGGGAGCCCTTGGGGGATGTCTGACTGATGACTTAGGCCCGCTCCCTGTGTCGGCAGTCAGACATCTCCTGCCAACACCGCTGTGCTCGCCAGCCATGAACCTGGCTTATGGCTGAGCAGTGCTCCCCCTGTGAGAGTGCACTGACCACCAGGGGGCAGCTCCTGTGTTGAGCATCTCTTCCTTGGTGGTCAGTGCAAGTCATAGCGACTGGTTGTTCCACTGTCTGGCCGAAACTGGCTCTCCAACACCCCCGCCCCCCCCCCCCCCCCCCGAGGGGTCCCGGATTGTGAGAGGGCACATGCAAGGCTGAGGGACCCCACCGGTGCATGATTGAGGCTGGAGAGGGATGCGGGAAGTTGGCCAGCTGGGGAGGGACCGCAGGAGAGCTCCAGGGCATGTCTGGCCCATCTTGCTCAGTCCTGGCTAGACCCCAACAGCAAGCTAACCTACTAGTCAGAGCATCTGCCCTCTGGTGGTCAGAGCATATCATAGCGAGCAGTTGAGCTGCCTTAGCATATCATTAGCATATTACCCTTTGATTGGTTGAGCGGCTGACTGGATGAAGGGGCACTTAGCATATTAGGCTTTTATTATATAGGATACCACATTTTTTTTGTGTGTGTCTTTCCTATTTATCCAGTATTTTGTCTTTGATTTTAAATTACTGGGACGAGAACCTAAGAGTTTTAAATCAGAATAGGAATATATTCATTTTGAAAATATGTATTCAGAAGATCCTGTATTTTCATTTGACGATTTTTTTCATATGGGGCAGAGGGAATAGAGAAATGATTAGTTAATAGAGAGGAAATTGTTAATAGAGAGATGGTTTGGAAAGAGACACTACCTATCTATGCTAATAAAAGGGTAATATGCAAATTGGTCGGGACACCGTCATAGTAACCATCGGCTGGGTGGGCTGGAACTTGCAGTTGGGGAGGCGGGCCTGGTGGAGGGCGGCCTGGACTCCCCACATGGCGGCAGCAGCAGCTGTGAGCTCCCGATGGCCGCTGCCGCTTGCCCAGAAGGACCACAGGTTCCTTCTGCCCAGTGGCAGCAGAGCCACTCTGCCGGAAACCTCCGCACTGGCAGTAAAGGCAGGAGGGTGAGGGACAGCCCAGCAGCGAACGCAGGTGAGGGAAAGTCCCAGCTCCACAGCTAACAGCTCCGGCCGGCCACGCCCCACCTTGGCCTCCCCAAGGCGGAGTCAGGGGTTCTGAGAAAGGCAGCTCGGGACAAAGCCACAACGGCTGCAGCTGCGAGGCCGGGGGCTCAAGGCAGCTGCCAGGTGCTTCCTGACACAGCGGGCCAGCTGGCGAAGCCGCCCGTGGTTGTTTATTTGCCGCCTGCAGTTGTTTACCGCGCACGTGGGTGTTATTTTTAAATGGAATGTAGTGCTGGTGCCCGGGAGAGTGGGGGAGCTTGGAGCCCCAGCTCTAGCTGGGGACTCGGCGGGCTCACACCGCATACTGAGGGTGCTGTTTGCTGGCCATCGAGGCTGCCCCCACTGCGGGCTTCCGGCTCAGTCCGAAGCTTGGGCCGGGAAGCTGGATAGCGAGCTTCATGCTGTCCAAGCCTTGGCGTGGATTACGAGTTCCCGCCTGGGAACACTGTCTTCTCTCAGCCCGGGCTCCGCTCCTCACTCACATTCTGGGAACAAAGCCACCTGCTTCTCTTGGACCTGGAAGCCATGCCAGGCCAGACTGCGCGGCCAATGGTCCCGGAGTGGATGTCACACGCCCACCTGCTCACTAGCACACAACGCCCTGGCCGCAGGTGGACTCTCATCACCCTGCGTGGTTTGTGCCCTCACTCTCTTGCTCTGAATATCCCCAGTCCATATGTGCCCGTCTGTCTCTCAGGCTTACAGTTCTGTCCCTGTACAAATGCGCTTCTGTTACTTGGGGTTGTCTTCAGGGGTGGAATGCTGGAAAGGCGGCGTCTGACTGCTTTCTGGGGTGGCTCCTCTGCGTGAGGCCCCGCTCCTCTCACTGTGGGCCTGTCCGCTGAAAAGCCCTGAGACCCTGATGCGAAACAACTGTCAGCTTCAAGTGCCCATGCGGTGGGGGTGGGGGTGGGGGTGGGGGAGCTATATCACCTGGAACCTGTTGTTCAGCTCTGAGGATAACAGGGAGGCCTGGGCTTTGCACCATGATACCGCATAAAATCAAAGAACTCTCAGTGGCTTCGTTTCCAATACTTTAACACACTGTAAAATAAATCCACCCTTTTTCTTCTCTAAATCTAAACAATCTTTTGTCATTAAAGTGAAGATGTAGAAAGAATGTATTTACACTGGCTGGGCTCTTGGCCATTAGATTTTCCCTAAAAACATGTTGTGCCCATTTTCAGAATGCATGTCCCAAGGGTGTTCCAAAAAAATGAAAGAGTTCAAGGTTCAGTTCAAGGTTGACCCTCTTGGTAAGGAATGGGGGTGAGGGGCATAATACAGGCATTTCTCTCCAAAAGCTTACAGCCTTAGTTGGAGGGAATAAGACATACAGAGTTAAAAAGTTCAGTATTTCAAGAGTTAAAAACAGTACAAGACAAATACAAGAGGTCATATAGTATTAGGCAAGTTTCAAATGAATGGAGGTTCAATACTTCAAATGGCAGTGGCTATAAATGTTCAACTTGGTAAATGTGCATCTTACCCAAAGAACTTACCATTGTAATTTGGCCCTATGGCAAATCTCTGAAAACTCAGAGGTTGAATCTTAGTAATTATTCTCTTTTATCCTAAAATTGCTTTGATCTTAAAGGCCTCCTTGGTCCTTTTCCAAACCCCTAAACCTTTACCCACCCCTTCCCCCCGCCCCCAAGTTTTTAGTATATGAAAGCTGAGTAAGTTAAGGTTGTTGGTCAAGAAGTAAGGCCATCATCACCTTTGAGGTAGAATTTTTGGTCAAACTACCCCCCTTTCTTTTTATACCCTGTTTATCTCTACAAATGAAGGTGATAATTGTCCACTCTGTTTTGTAAATTCAGTTACTGGAGGGACACAATTTTTTTTTTAATGTTTCACCTAAACAAGCCGAGTAGATTTCAAAGCCCAAATACTAGGGACTGAGCATGCTGCCTGTCAGCGAAGTGTTCATTTAACCTCTTGGGTTGGCTTTTATGTCTGTCTCAGCAATGAAGACAGGAAACGAAAATACAGTATAAGCCACCAGACAAATACAGTGTGGGGCAAAACTAGATTTACAGTTGTTTATATGGAAAGTAATACAGTAATTAATATACATATATAAAAGGTTAAAATGCAAAGTGTCCCCTCAGGAGTTCGATCAGGAAACTGGGAAGTTCGATCGCTCACTATGATGTGTGCTGACCACCCGGGGGCGGCACAGAATGAAGGAAGGCCCAGAATGAAGGAAGGCCCAGCTGGCAGCCAGAAGGCCCGGATCGGCCCTGATCCCTGGCCAGGCCTAGGGACCCTACCTGTGCATGAATTTCGTGCACCGGGCCTCTAGTAGCATATAAGAGGTCACTTTGACTTTAGAAGGAGATTCTTTCTCTCTCCCTCTTCCTCTCTCTCTCTGTCTCTCTCTCTCTCACACACACATGATAAGTAAATCTTCCAAATAAATTTAGTGAATACTGGACAACTATAATTAATTTGTGGTTTTAAAATAATCTCTGTTATTTACATAGCTTCTTAATACAAAACACCTCATTTAAAAGATATTAAATATTGCTTTTCTCGCTCCCCGGCCATCTTGGCGGCTGCATCTGGTTGGGGGCCGTCCCGCACTTGAGGCAGGAAGATGGTGGCCACAAAGAAGACAAAAAAGTCGTTGGAGTCAATCGACTCCAGGCTCCAGCTGGTGACAAAAAGTGGGAAGTACATGCTGGGGTACAAGCAGACGCTGAAGATGATCCGACAAGGCAAAGCAAAGCTGGTCATCCTGGCCAACAACTGCCCGGCCTTGAGGAAATCTGAAATAGAGTACTATGCCATGTTGGCCAAGACTGGTGTCCATCACTACAGTGGCAATAATATTGAATTTGGGCACAGTGTGTGGAAAATACTACAGGGTATGCACACTGGCTATCATTGACCCAGGTGATTCTGATATCATTAGAAGCATGCCAGAACAGACTGGTGAAAAGTAAATCATGGGAAATTTTTCTTTAATAAAATTGGCCAGAGCTTGGTTTAAAAACTGAAAAAAAAATATATTATTAAATGTTGAGGTAAATTAGAAATTTTTTCCTGGAAAGGAGGAGAAAAATATAAATGTTATTTAGTGCCCTAAACTGAGGCTGTTGACAGAAACCCCTCAGTTTTGCAGACGTAGACCCCTAGTGTTGCCTCTGTCTGGTGGGTCAGGTCTTGATGTCTAGTGGGCCCAGGGGCAAGGCAGTGCCGGCACTGGTTGTGTGGCTGGGGGGGGGGGGGGGCGTTGCGGGACTCTGACTAAGGGTGGCCTGTCCATGGCCGCCTTCGCAGGGTGCACATTCCTAGTCTCTGAGCAGTGACCTAGGGTTGGGGACCCTGAGGATTCAACTAATGAGTGGCCGAGGCCCTGCGGCCTCCAGCGGTGCTCGGGGCAGCGAGCCTGGCTTCGGGGTGGCCGCTCTGCTGCAGGGGTGGCTATGGTGGGACATGACAGTAGGGATGCTCTCAGTGCAGGCTTATCTCTATGTGTCCTTGCTGGAAAGGCCGGGCCCGTGCGGCTAGTGACTGATCACAGTGCTCGCTACCCAACCACACATTGTCCCAACTGACCGGGACGATTAAAAGGGGAAATAGTGTCATATTTTATTGTGGAAGGAAAAAGCAACTTAGAGAAGAAACCTGTGAAAATACTGACTGTACAGCCAAGATTGTACTGAGTCCAGAGCAAACCAGGTAAGCTTTCATCACAAGTACAATGATAACGTTTCTCATAAGAGTGAGGGCGTTTTTTTCATAGTGATAAGTAATCTCAAAAACTTAAAAAACAAAAAGGCTTCTGTCACTTTCAGCTGAACCTTATGCTGGCAAAATGGGTTATTAGCTGAAAGATTCATGACCCAGGTTCACTTTGGTTTTAATTTCAAGGAGAAAATATGCAAACATTATTTTTAACTCGACCCACTCAAGATAGATTCTTCAATTCCCCACTTATCATTGTGCCTCTCCGTTCACTTCTCTTTAGAACACTTATCCCAGCAGTTGAGCTCTGGACGTTTCTGCTGTTTGCATTTTCAATGAACTGAGTTTGAGGGTAGAGGTTGGTACTGAGGGCCCGGGGCTGGGGCACCATCAGGGCGACTACTGAGCGCTCTGCTTCCTGCTGCTTCCCCACACACCCAACCGCTTCCTTTTCCTCCACCGCTTGCCTCTGGAGTCAGTATTTCCTGGGCAAGAACAGGGTCAGAGGCATGCTTTTTAGCTATGTTTCCTTCTGGAAAATGTAAAGAAAAATCATGGAAGCCAATGAGGAAATGTGAATGTCCAGATACATCCCTCTCAGATGGGCAGCCAGGGGAGGAGAGAGTCTGGGAGTGCAGGGCTGACTGTGTGGGGCAGGTGGCTGTGCCTTGTGCTGGGAAGAGCCTACTAAGCAGCTGGGAGGCTGGGAGCCTGGCTGCTCCTGGGAGGATGCTGTGGGTCTGATGGGTGCCTGGGCTCAGCTGCGACTCAGGCAGGTGAGAGAGGAGGCGGTGAGTTTCCTCTGTCATCCAGGGAGTCTCCTCCAGGCTCAAGGCAGAAGGAAAGGTAATGGGACTTTCCCGGAGCAAAGTTTTTCCTTTTCCAGTTCCATTATGTGAAAACTCAAGTGTTAAATGGGAGTAGAGCAGAGCTAGCTGCAGTGACAATGAATAGATAGAGTGAAAGTCCAAACCTGTTCATTCAATAGATAAACATGTAAACATGAGGAAAATCAGAGGCCAGAACTACTAAAAAATATGAATGGCTTAAGTTAAGGTCAGTAGAAATCCAGGTTCATGTTTTAAACATCATCTTATAAATTCTCACGCACTGTGTCCTGCCAATAATTCCGGCTAGCCGAGGCTCACCGAGCTGACCATTCCAGGCTGGCGGGGTGGGTATTAGATGGAAGTCCGACTCCAGAGCTCATGTGCTTAATGATCCTTTGAAACTCTTTAAAAAACAGCAACAACAACAACAAAAATTTTCCATTGCCACAGATTTCTGTTTCTATTGTAGTAACAAAGAGTGTGTGTTACTAGGGCATTTATATATATAAAACCCTAATATGCAAATACCAAACAGTGGAACAACCGAACAACCAGTCGCTATGACATGCACGGACCACCAGGGGGCACGCGCAGAACATGACTGGCATTGGCAGCAGGTGGCAGAGCACAGAGCATGGTGGGCATTGGCCGCAGCAGGATGGTTGAGCAGGTGAATGGGGGCACCAGACCAAGTCAGGACGCTGGTCACTGTCATCAGGGCGAGCCTCTGGAGGTTACTGAAAATTCTTTGCTCCTGTGCACCGTGGTCCCACCGGGTGCTCATGAGCACCCGCTACCAGCACCCGGTGCCAGTCCCGATCGCTCAGCGCCATCACTGGGTGTGAGCAGCGGCTGCCAGCCCCGATCACCCCTAAAGGGCTTCTCCACCTCCCTCTGCTCCTTGCTCACACCTACCGACGGCGCCGGCTCCACGTGCACCCACTGCTGGCACCAGCCCCAATTGCTCCGCGCTGTCAGCGGATGCAAGTGGGGCCAGCACTGTCAGTGCCTGGGAGCAGGGCTGCTGGCAGACAGGGAACCAGGAGCCGAGGCAGGAGAAGTCGGGTGGGGGCATGGAGGATGGGCTAAGACCCGCCCCTGTGCCCACCACAGTCTTGCTGCCCACAGTTCCTTTCAAGGTGCATGAATTCATGCACTGGGCCCCTAGTTCTAATAATAAGGGGTTAAGTTATAAAGGGTTAACTCTTTCCTCCACCATTAATGCACCACAGATCAAATTCAGTCACTATTCCTCTGTTTGTTAGATGAAGAAGAGATGGCTTGAAAGTATTCCACTACTTGGGTATTTAGTGTGAAATAATGAGACTATCATCATGTTCAATGTTTTGTAGATGTTCCCGGTATCCAGAAGATAGTTCGATAAGAGGGAGGGAAAGGAATGGTTTGCAGCCACAGCTGGATCAGCATCCTTGGAAATCTGTGGCACTGCCCATCTGGTCAGAGTGGAGAAGGCAGGACCAATGCTTTGTTCTGGTGCTGATGACTCACTCCCTCACCCAAGCTCTTGTCTAGGTTTTGCGGTTGCCAGTTAGAAATCTGGTATTTATTTTTATTACTGTTCTTTGGACATTATTCTTTTTACTTCTGATGCCATTGCTCTTGTATGTAAATCAACCTGTCTTTTTTATTTCACCCCTTTGGGATGCAGTTCATGGATAATGAGACTAGAAGAGAATAATTAGCCCAAATTAGCCATTCATGCAACAGGCAGTGCTGAGAGGCTTTGAGAGAGCACTGAGTTTCCCTCTCTGAAAAGAAATAAACAGACTGAATGTCAGTGGCAGTTTTTTAAAAAAAATATATTTTATTGATTTTTCACAGAGAGGAAGGGAGAGGGATAGAGAGTTAGAAACATCGATGAGAGAGAAACATCGATCAGCTGCCTCCTGCACACTCCCTACTGGGGATGTGCCTGCAACCCAGGTACATGCCCTTGGCCGGAATCGAACCTGGGACCCTTCAGTCCGCAGGCCGACGCTCTATCCACTGAGCCAAACCTGTCTCGGCAGTGGCAGTTTTAAAATGATTTTAAAAATGGTTAGTTTCAGAATTCTGAAGACGTATTTCTTAATTTTAATCTTTTAGTACAATGGTAAACATCAGTGATATTACTTTTATGGCAATATTCCATTTTTCTATAATATTATTCACTAATTTTACATGACATTGTAGGACATATACTATTTTATGTGATTTCTTTTGTTTGTCCCTCTTCATAATTAACCATCGCGGAAATGTTGACTACAAGGCAAATCAGGCTTTCACAAAGTCTCAAATGAGACTGTACTACTTTCTGTTGTATTACTTTAGTGAAAGTTTGACTGGAAGCCTTTATAATGGAAAAGAGGCTGGGATTATGGAGGCATAGATTCAAATTCTTGCTTCCTTATTCAAGATTTGTGTTGACTTAGGCAAGATTCCTCATCAGCCTCAGGCTTCGTGTCCCCATCTGTGAAATGAAAAATGAGTAGGAGAACTCAGGAAGGTGCACAGCGGACACCACCAGACACTCCTTCTGTCGCCTGAGAATGAACTCACCTCACTAGGGGTACAGTGTACCTCTTCTCCATGTCTTCCTTTCCCTATGTTCTCTTTGAAACACTTCAGGGATAAATGTCAGTAATAAATACTAATGAAAACAACAACCAAATAAAACCACCGCAAGAATAATAGCAAAAGCTAATACTATGCATTCACATGTGCCTGCGGCCAGGCCAGGCTTCACTCGACTTTCTTTCCTTGTCACTGCCATTCACAAGGGAGCTACTCTAGTCCCGTGTTACTCATGAGACCTGTTATGCCCAGATTTCAAGATTCCCAAGAAACCACATCAGGGAGCCAGCCAATCCGATGCAAAAGCATAAGAATCTGTATTTCAAGCTAGCTTGAGCTCCCCATCCACCAGACTCACCGACACATCGGCTAGCTAAGTGGCCAAGAGACAGAACCCCACCTAGAGACGGGTTTTAAAGGGGGGGTTGGAGTAAGGGGAGGAGAAAGGACTGTGCTCTGCCGATTGGCCAGGCACAAGTAGATGTCTTGTTCCTGGGTGTGGCTAGCAGAGTCTTAGACTTCTGGGAAGAACCTTCTTGCCAAGTACGTGGCCAAGGTAAGATGGAGGACGTAGCCCTTACCCTGGGGCAAGATGGAGGGTGTAGCCTTTACCCTGGGGCAAGGTGGAGGGCCTAGCCCTCGCCCTTTCATTCACAAAGGAGGGGGTAAGGCAGGCCCCCTCCCTCCACATACGGGCCTCTAGCACCGGTGGAATAGAAATGCAGTCCGTCTCATGATTGAGCCGGAAGTTCCAAGACAAAGGGGGGAATGAAAGGGCGAGGGCTAGGCTCTCCACCTTGCCCCAGGGTAAAGGCTACACCCTCCACCTTGCCCCAGGGTAAAGGCTACACCCTCCATCTTGCCCCAGGGTAAGGGCTACGCCCTCCATCTTACCTTGGCCACGTGCTTGGCAAGAAGGTTCTTCCCAGAAGTCTAAGACTCTGCTAGCCACACCCAGGAACAAGACATCTACTTGCGCCTGGCCAATCCGCAGAGCACAGTCCTTTCTCCTCCCCTTACTCCAACCCCCCCTTTAAAACCCGTCTCTAGGTGGGGTTCTGTCTCTTGGCCACTTAGCCAGCCGATGTGTCGGTGAGTCTGGTGGATGGGGAGCTCAAGCTAGCTTGAAATACAGATTCTTATGCTTTTGCATCGGATTGGCTGGCTCCCTGATGTGGTTTCTTGGGAATCTTGAAATCTGGGCATAACAAGACCCAAACAAGTGAAGAAACGTGACTGTCAGGTTTCCTTTAACAAGATGTTTCATATTATAGACACTAATGAAGGCTTTTGGATATATAAACAAATAAAATATGAGTGATTTCCATTTCAAATTGAAAAAGAACTGGTAGAAAATGTAAAGAAAGAAAATTCTTATTATAGAATTTAAAAAAGCAAAATAAATTTGCCTAACTTTTGGTCATTTTTAAGTAAGGTGTCAGTTCAATTTGGTCATAGATTTAGTGAAAAATCTGTAGTCAGAGATTATCCAGATAGCTGTCTTTTACTCTCTTGTGGCCAGAATCTGTGAGTTCCATTTTCTTGGTGAACACATAGCAATGTTTCTGAAGATATAGACCAGTGATGGCGAACCTATGACACATGTGTCAGAGGTGACACGTGAACTCATTTTTTTGGTTGATTTTTCTTTGTTAAATGGCATTTAAATATATAAAATAAATATCAAAAATATAAATCTTTGTTTTAATATGGTTGCAAATATCAAAAAATTCCTATATGTGACATGGCACCAGAGTTAAGTTAGGGTTTTTCAAAATGCTGACACGCCGAGCTCAAAAGGTTCACCATCACTGATATAGACTGTGTGGCCCAGCCTGAAGGATAAGTAATATCTCTATATTACTAACAGAAATGTCTTAGGTCATTGTAACATTTCAAATTATATAGTCTAAGGAATAGATACTGCAGAAGCAATTATAACTTAAAACATAAACTTAGGAAAAATTTTGATTTTATGCAAGTGTGATTACATAGATACATATTAGTTACATGAAAAAATGAAATTTCTTTAAAAACCTGTTCCATTCCTATACGTATTTAATCATTTTGGTTTGTGGTTGAGTGTTTTAATAGCTCAGTGTTATTGAACATGTGCTTTTAGCACGTGTTGAGTAAGACAGGTTTAAACAATAACAGTCCCACTGTCAGAGCAGTGGGTTCCTACCACAGGATAATTATCCCTAAAAAGGAGGGCACATGCATTTAAGTGGAAGGAACATAGCATGTTTATCCTTTTGGTAATAATTTAAAAATAATGCAAAGAGGTTCTTTGAAATATTATAGAGAAAACACATGCCATTTAAAGCAGGTGTATGCCTTCCTTTGCATCATTTCTGTTTCATGAAGATGTCAGTGTATTGCTACAGTATATGGATTTTGAATAGTTTATGGCTGAATGTAAGCATGACACAATTTGACTGATGGGCTGCCTGGTGGGCCTGCCTTGCTATGACTGATGGAAATGACATCCTTTACTCTGCTCCTCACAGGCCCTGGAGGGCAGACTGGAACTCACTAGCAGCAGCAACCAGTGGGTACATACCCAGGAATTTCATAAGCCATGTTACAAAATTTGCTCAAATTAGTATTACACACCTTGGGTGAGATAAATATTATGAAAATTGAGTTCTTTAGTTAACGCCAGACTAAGAGCTGACACCAGGATTCAGGTACTGTATCAGTCAGTTTAGGCTAAGTTATGTGATAGTAATAAGCACCCCCCACTCTCAGGGCATAAAACAATTTTCAAGTTAATTTTTCGGTCATGCTACTCATTCATCACATGTCAGCCATATTTCTTGGACCTGGGATAAAGGCACGGTTCCTCTTTGGAACATTGCCAGTTTCATGGCCAAGGGCAAAGAGAGTATGACAGAGCTGCCTGTGAGTTTTTAAAGCCTTTGCTCAGAATTTTCACATGTTGTTTCCTCTCACATTTCATTGGCTAAAGGAAGTCATGTAGTCAAGACTGGTATTAATGGGACAGGGAGATAAAATCTTTTTTTAAGGGAAGGGCATTCTAATTTGCATGGCTAAACCCAATATCAATCAGTTAAAAGATGTAGAATCTTCCTATAGGGGAAGGTAGTAAATATTTTGAATAGTAATACAATCTACCTCAGTTACCTAAGAAGCAATTAGTAGAAATATGGCTTTTTCTAGAACACAGCCAGTATCTTAGCCTGTGACAGATGAGTAAGCTCAGGTGACAAACATTCTCTTTCAGCCTTTTTACATTAGCAAATGGCCCTTTGGGCAAGGGAGAAGCCATCTAATTCTGGGTTAGTCAGGTCAATGACTGCCTTGTTGGTGGAATGCCTCAAATGAAAACTCTTATTTGTCAGGTCAAAGTAAAGGAAGAAAAAGAACTTTACACACATAGCTAATTACTAGTGGGAGACCTATTAATTATTATCTCCTATGGTGTGACCTGGAAGTCACTCTGTGAACGTGTTATTTGGATTTGAGGTGAAGTGCACAGAACCCAGCAGAACAAATCCAGGCAGGGCAGTGCCACAGAGTCTGCTGCCCGTGTGCCTCGAGACGTCTCTGTGGGGAGCACAGGGTCCTCCTTCCTGGAGATGGAAGAGCATGGCGATTGGTCATTGGGGAAGTTTGGAGGAGCAGCGTGTCCATGGCATAATCTAGAGTAGAGAATAATTTTGGCATGTCTTTGTAACACTTCTTTGGGTTAAATGTGGTCAGTCTTTTTAAAGTGGGAATTCGATATCCAAATATGATCTAATTGGAAGATTTTTCTCTAACTTGGTCAAAGGTCCAAATTTTTAAAAAATGTGATCTCATTATCCCACACCCCCCAACACACACACACACACACACACCACCCCTATCTACTACCAAACTGCTAAGTAGTAAGCAAGGAAGAAACAACGTCTTCATTTCTTACCACTACTTCAGATATGGTCTGATCTCCCTTCCCCAACCAGGACAAGCAATGAGCTCACACCTTCTCAGTTCTTTTCCATATTAGCAACCATTTCTCAGACCCAAATTTCATCCACATCAAAACTTGAACCTGTCATCCAGGGCAAAGTCTTCTTCTGCTCCAAACTCACACTTGCACCAGCTTGAAACATCATTGCTGTGGACAGCTGGTTTGCTTTGCTTCATTTCTCCTTGTTTGTCTAAGTTTCTGCCCTTACAGTGCTCCTCCTATCTCCCCCTGGGTTGAAATAGAGAAAAGATATGTGAGGTTCAGGAGAAAAATCCTTACCTGGGCTTGGGATTTTGCTATTTGCTTGTGGTATCCCCTGAGTGGCAGAGATCAAATGCTGATATTTTCTCACATAGAACACTTTTATGAGCTACTTGCATACCTACTGTGGGGAGTTCCTACAAAATCTGTATCAGTCAGGGTTCTCCAGAGAGATAGATGAATCCAATATATGTATATGCAGATACAGATATGGAGATGTATTATGAGCAATTGGTTCACACCATTTAAGAGGTTGAGAAGTCCCACCATGTGCTGTCTGTAAGCTGAGACCCAGGAAAGCCGGTGGTGTAATTTCAGTCTAGTCCAAAGACCCAAGGACCATGGGAGCAGGTGACGCAAGTCCCAGTCCCAGGGCATGAGGAGACCAATGTCCCAGTTCAAGCAGGCCAGCAGGAAGAGAATGAACTCTTCCTTCTTCCCATTTTGTCCCATTCAGATCCTCAAGGATTCAAGGATGTCTTCCCTCATTGGGAGAGCAATGTGCTCCACTCAGTCTAATAATTCAAATGCTAATTTCTTCCAGAAACACCCTCACGGACACACCCGGATAATGTTGAATCTGGGCACACAGTGAGCCAGTCAGGTTGATGCATAAAATTAACGGTCACATCACTGTTGGGCAATGAGGCCACTATGTTTTCTTTCTTCCCTCTTAACGGCAGCTCAGCTGGTCCTGTGGTTTACAGCCTCTTTCTGCTTAGGAGTCACACCTGTGGGCCTGGAGAACCATCAGGCCCCCATGATCTTCGGAACACTAGGAGTTCAAAAGTCTCTCACCGCAGTGTTTCTTCATGAGGCTGTGGCCATAAGCAGGCTCTTGCCTTCAGCTCTTTCTAGGGGCATAGTCTCTGTACTCAAACTCCAGGACATAGGTCAATCCCCCCACCCCCCAAAATTCTCAGGATTCTCCAGGCCACAAAGCCCCCTCACTTGATTTGGGGTGAATATAACATCCCTCCAAACTCTCCCCTGAGGTGGCAAAATACTCCTCTTCTCTATAGAAACAAGCCAGCCTGTACATCTCCATGTACACCAGCCCCCCACCCCCACCGTACCCTGCCTTCTCAACCAGCTTTTGGTCTTCCCATATATAGGCTGATGAATGCTGATGGGTAAAGAGACCACAGAAGTGGGGTTTGGCCATTGGCCATCCCTTAGCTTAGCAAGACATATATGTCATTATTGGCTGAATGTTTGTCTCCCTCAAATTCTTATGTTGAAATATTATCCCCAATGTGGTAGTATTTGTAGGTGAGGTTTTGGGGAAGTAATTAGTTCATGACATTAATGGGATTAGTGCACGTATAGGAAGAGGCCAGGGAGCTAGCTCACCCTCTTTCCACCAAGCGAGGATACAAGTAGAAGTCATCTCAGTCTGCAACCTGGAAGAGGTTCTGACCAGAACCTGACCAGACTGATATCCTGATCTCAAACAGTCAGCCTTCAGAACTGTGAGAAATAAGCGTATGTTATTTATAAGCCCCCAGTTTATGGTATTTTGTTATAGCAGCCTAAGCTGATTAGACAGATGGTGTGGTATTGGCGCAACAAAGATGTCCTAATTCCTGAAACCTGTGAGTATTTAAGGTATGTGGCTAAAAGGATTTTACAGATGCAATTAAGGTTATGAATCTTCAGTTAGAGATAGAATCTTGGATTATCTAGTGTATCCAATCTAATCACAAGGAGAGAAACTTTTCTGGCTAGAGGCAGGAGAAATGAGATAGGAGATGAAGTCAGAGAAATTCGAAGTGTGGGGAGGATTCAGCCCATTGCAGCTGGTTTTAAACACAAAGGGAGCCACCAGCCAGGGAATGAAAGTGGCTTTTAGAAGCTGAGAATGACCTCTGTTGTAGTCAGCAAGGACACGGGGGTCTCAATTCTACAGGTTCAAGGGCTGAATTCTGCCAACTTGCTGAACTGGAAGCATCTCCCCCAGGCCTTCTAGCTAAGAGTCAAGCCTGCTGACATCTCATTCTGGCTTTGTGAGACCATTGTGAGAATCTGTCAAACTGGCCTGGACTTGTGAATGACAGCTATGAGATAACCAATCTGTGCTGTTTAAATGATCAAATTTGCCCTGGCTGGGTAGCTCAGTTTGTTAGAGCATCGTCGCAATAAGCCAAGGTTGCAGGTTCAATCCCCTGTCAGGGCACATACAAGAATCAACCAATGAATGCATAAATAAGTGGAACAACAAATCTCTCTCTCTCTCTCTCTCTCTCTCTCTCTCTCAATCAATAAGTTAAAAAACATAAAAAGAAAATAAACTGCTGAATTTGGTTAGCAGTTTAAACAAATTGCAGTTTGTGATCTATTGTAGAAGGAATAGAAAACTAACACAAATGAAAGTGACTACCAGAGTTTTCTTGAGATTAGATGAGGCTACTGTCTTCGCCTTTGGGGTCTCCGCCAAGACCACAAGAAAAATCCCCTTTTATATAATGCTGCATATTTCCTTTCCTCAAGCCAATGCTCAGCCACCTGCTGCTTGTCCAGAGTACGATAGGGTGGCAAGCTCACCACCTGCAGCACCTGGGGACATTCTGGAGCAGAAGCAGGAAAGGGGTGGGCAGTGGTTCTTGGCTGTGTACGCCGAGAAAGCTAGATGTGAAATCTAACACAGTCTCTCTCTCTCTCTCTCTCTCTCTCTCTCTCTCTCTCTCTCTCTCTATATATATATATATATATTTATATTAGAGGCCTGGTGCACGAAATTCATGCACTGGGGGGAGGGGGGGGGGGGGGAGGTTCCTCAGCCCAGCCTGCACCTTCTCACAGTTTGGAACCCTCGGGGGATGTCTGCCTGCCAGCTTAGGCGGATCCCCTGAAACCACCCCCCAAAACCAGCTCTCCAACATCCGCTGAGGGGTTCCAGATTGTGAGAGGGTGCAGGCCAGGCTGAGGGACCCTAACGGTGCATGAGCAGGGCAGGGGAGAGATGCGGAAGGTTGGCCGGATGGGGAGGGACTGCAGGAGGGCTCCAGGGCCAGACCTCAGCAGCAAGCTAACCTACCAGTTGGAGTGTCTGCCCCCTGGTGGTCAGTGCACATCATTGCAAGCAGTTGAGCGGCCTTAACATATCATTAGCATAATACGCTTTGATTGGTTGAACAGCCAACCAGTTGACTGGACACTTAGCATATTAGGCTTTTATTATATAGGATGGGGAGTGAGCAAGCCAGTGGAAATGAGGGCTTACATTTACTTATGTTCAATAATTATATTCATAAAACGCAAGGATTTTATATCCAACCTGCTTAGCTTCACACAACGTGTTGGCTGCCTACATTTCCCTTCTGCATGAACTTTCCCATGTCTCTGCAATAAGACATTAGAAGACAGTGTGTGTGTGTGTGTGTGTGTGTGTGTGTGTCGGGGGGGGGCAGCATTCAAGATAATCTTCATTGCAATTATTCAGTTGCTATCTGATGTAGAAAGAAATACTCAAATGTGAATTGCCACAATATCGATGGCTCATGGGTGGCGGGAGGAGGTGGGCCCAGTCCAGGGCACAGAGCTGGTGCAGTAGAGCCTGAATCAGCACTTTGAGAGTGCAGCGCCCAGCACCAGCTCTGCATCTCCTGTCCGAACAACCTCTGCAGCGGAGGAATACCGCTGACAATTAAATCATAAGTTAGAGGTCATCTTATGTGCTGGCCCCTGCACTTGGAAGGTGTGTCGTCACTGAGCTGAGTCTGTTGGGATGGACTAGGGTGTGCACTGTAACAGCAGCCCTCACATTTGCTCCCAGTTGTGTTGCATTCCCCTTGTGGGCTGGCAAAGTGCTGTGCTCATTAAGCGTCCCCTCTAAACTCACGTCCAGGATGGCTGCAGAGGCCGGAGGGCGCTGGGTAATACACGGCTTCTTAAAGCTTCTACCTCTATTTCTGCTTCTTAACGTCACATTTCTGCTTACACTTTATCAGCCAAACCACATGGCCCTGGCTCACCTCACCCGGGGCGAGGTTGTGCAACCTCCTGTGTTCCCGGAAAGCACTGAGCTGGACGCCGTGCAGTTGGCAGCACCGACTGCGACCACAGCAGCCCAGGACCCCAAAACTCCACTTGGAAGGGGTGGGTTTCGGCTGAGAGGACTGATTTATTCTGAGGTTGCTCTTTCTCATGTTTCTCTTTTTACTAGCACCTCATGGTGAGCTTCATTTTCTCAATGTGAAGAGAGTGTCAAGAACTTTTACATTTAAATGAGAATGTGGTCAAGATATTAAGTTTGGGTTTTTTTGCCCCATTTTTTGAGAAAATATTATTGTGTAAGGAATTAAATATTTTTCTATTTTGAAACTCATGAAGAAATAAGTGACACTATGCATGGGAATGCTAGCAGTTTGCCATCAGTGATACACACCCTGGCTCCTCCCAGGCTATTTGCTCAGTATATCCTGGTGGCTCTTATAACTGCACTTGGAAAATAACTGGCTGAACCCGAATAGCACTCTTTTAGAATCAACTTCATATCCTATATAATAAAAGGCTAATATGCAAATTGTCCCCTAGGGAGTATGACTGACCCAGAATTCAACTGGCTGTTATAACATGTGCTGACCACCAGGGGGCGGTACAGAGTGAAGGAAGGCCCCGATCAGCCCTGGTCGCTTGCCAGGCCTGGGTACCCTACCCATGCAAGAATTTCATGCACCAGGCCTCTAGTGTTAAAATAAGTATCAACGTACCAAACCTTTAACAAATGAATATTTTTGAGAATTTTTATGAGTGTACTTGAGCTCAAATTGGTGACAATTGCCAGATCTCAAATGTATTTTACAAATTAATGTTTAAAGAGCCTATTAATAATAGAAATGGGATAAGGTAAATTGAATATTGACTTTTATTTTATTTTTGTAAAAAAAAAAAACACCTCAGGTTGTGTCTGTGGTCCTAATGTGTTTCAAAGGCAGAAGTGCCCTGTGTTTCCTTGGCTAGTAGCCTCAAAGATCTGCAGAACTTGGCAGGAGCCTAGGGCCCAGGTCTCGGTGGCAAATGGCATTTTGCCTCCTGTTTTGTGTGTCAGCATAGACTGACTTACCTAGGAAAGTCTTGATAGTATTCATCAAATGTCTCATTTGCATAACCTTTTTAAAAAATATATTTTTATTTATTTCAGAGAGGAGGGGAGAGGGAGAAAGAGAGAGAGAGAGAGAGAGAGAGAGAGAAACATCAATGATGAGAGAGAATCATTGATTGGCTGCCTTCTGCATGCCCCCAACTAGGGATCAAGCCCGCAACCCAGGCATGTGCCCTTGACTAGAATCGAAGCCGGGACCTTTCAGTCCGCAGGCCCACACTCTATCCACTGAGCCAAACCAGCTAGGGCCCATTTGCAGAACCTTTTATCCTAAACAAGTCTGTTTACTCAAAATGCTTTCAAGTTCTCATGTGAGAGAATTTAGGATTCCATGGGCTTAAGTACTTAACAAGAGTGATTGCCAAACTTCTGAGGTTGGAGCATTATTCTTGGCAGAGTTTGGGAGAAACTGGTTGCTGGCAAGTCTGAATGGCTGATTGCCCTTGGAGGCCCCAGCCTGCCTGCCAATCCTCCCTCCATCCCTGCTTCTCCAGCCAGGCAGGGGGAGTCCAGGAAGGTTAAATAGAAAGGCTGAATCTCCCGTTTTGTAATAAATTCAACTATATTTATCTATGAAATAAGAATTAATGTGCCCGGTGACTCATCCTCTCTATTGTTGGTCTTTCCCACTGGAATGTGAGTGCCAAGAACGTGGGGATTTTTGTCAGTTCACGCACTGCTGGATCTGACTTGCCTGGAGGAGTGCCTGGCAGAGAGAGACACTCAATAGACAGTTGTGGCATGAATTAAGATTACGTTCACCATAGGAAGATCCTAAGAAAGTGGGCACCAGGCACACAGAGTAATGGTTAATATTATGAGCTTTAGGGAACGTTAAACCTTTTCCCATAGCGTTTCCCATAGTGCTGGCCTCAGGAATTTATTTAGCCTTAAACTTTAGTTTTTCCTTTTAAAAGGCAGATAATAGTAGCCTCTTTCCACTGTTATGAGGATTATAAGAAATAATGTCTATAAAACATCCAACATGGTTCCTGGTACATAACAAGTACTCAGTAACTGTAGGTATTATTACTGTTACTACCAAGAAAGGGGGGCGGGGAAGGAGGATATCACACTTTAGGCTGAGAGAGGGAGATGCTGGGATAAGCCATAATTAATGAGAAGACACTGTACTAGAGCCAGGGAAAAGGGAGCCCCCCAAATTCCCTACCTCATCACAGGTGGCTTCTACATTGGGTTTTATAGAAGCCTGAGGTGGGTGGAAGGCACACAGTGCCATATACAGATCTTGTAACATAGAAACCCACACCTGAAACCTAGATGATCATATTGACCAATGTTATCCCAATAAATTTAATAAAAACATTTAAAAAAGACTGAGATATGTGATCTCCACAGATATATTTAAAAATACCCATATATATATCCTATATAATAAAACACTAATATGCAAATCAACCAAATGGCAGAACGACTGGTCACTATGATGCGCACTGGCCACCAGGGGGCAGATGCTCAATTCAGGAGCTTCCCCTGGTGGTCAGTGTGCTCCACAGGGGGAGTGCCACTCAGCTAGAAGCCAGGCTCACAGCTGGTGAGTGCAGCGGTGGTGGTGGGAGCCTCTCCTGCCTCCGTGGCAACAGTAAGGAGCAGCAAGCAGGCGGGCAGCAAGGAGCAAGGGTCCCGGACAGCAAGAGGGAATGGGCCTAAGCCGGCAGGTGGACATCACCCAAGGGGTTCCAGACTGTGAGAGGGTGCAGGCAGGCTGAGGGACCACACCCCCCAGTGCATGAATTTTGTGCACCAGGCCTTTAGTCTACTTATATAAAAACCCTGGGTATAACATCATGGCCAGAACAGCGACCAACCAGAAGGAAGTCAGTCCTGCATGCGTCATCTTGGAAACGGCTGGGCTCTCCCCCAGCTGTTTCCTGGAGGCTGAGGTTTCAGGCAGGAACCCACCCTTGGAGCAGAGCATGGAAGTGAAATGGTTTGTAATGGATCTATTATTGAAGCTACCTTTGGAAATACTATATCTATAGATCAGTGGTTCTCAACCTTGGCTGCACATTAGAATCACCTGGGAATCTTTTTAAAATCCTGATTTATGGGCCTCATCCTCCGGAAATTCTGTTTCTTTGTTACTAATGTTGTGGCCCCACCCCATAACAAAGAAACAATTTCCAGAGGATGAGGCCCAGGAATCATATTTTTAAAAAGATTCCCAGGTGATTCTAATGTGCAGCCAAGGTTGAGAACCACTGCTATAGATAATATTAAAAATATATCTAAACGTGCAATTCTTTGTCCAAAAAACGAGCATGTTCAAAAATTAAATGAAGAAAATTTGGATATACTTGATGGAGATTTTCACACATATTTGAATGATGATTCCATTGATTCCACAGATGATACTGAAAAGGAAAATTTTCCTATCCAATTTCTTAATAGTAATACTCCTTCGGGAATGCTGTGTCATAAATTAAAATTGAAAGTGGGTGCAATCATCATGCTATTGAGAAATCTCAATAGTAAATGGGGTCTTTGTAATGGTACCAGATTTATTATCAAAAGATTACCACCTAACATTATCGAAGCTGAAGTATTAACAGGATCTGCAGAGGGAGAGGTTGTTCTGATTCCAAGAATTAATTTGTTCCCATCTGACACTGGCCTCCAATTTAAATTGATTCAAAGATGGTTTCCGGTGATGCCAGCATTTGTGATGACTATTAATTAATCACAAGTACAAACTCTAGACAAAGTAGGCATATTCCTACCTGAACCTGTTTTTTCACATGGTCAGTTATATGTTGCTTTCTCTTGAGTTTGAAGAGCATGTGATGTTACAGTTAAAGTTCTAAATACTTCATCACAAGGGAAATTAGTCAAGCACTCTGAAAGTGTTTTCACTCTTAATGTGGTGTACAGGGAGATATTAGAATAAGTTTAATCACTTTATCAGTCATTGTTTGCATCACTGTTGTTTTTATATCATTTTTTTGTTGTTTTCATACCATGTTTTTGTTGTTTTCATATCACGTTTTTATATCATGCCTCTGTTGTTGTTATATCTTTTTGTTATTGTTTATTAATAAATTTATGTATTATTTTCATATATATTTTACTAATTTCCTTTCATCTCTCACACTTCTATTATAGAGAAAGGGCAAATAGCAATATTAAAGTATCTCCGCTGATTCTCTTTTTTAAAAAAATATATTTTATTGATTTTTTACAGAGAGGAAGGGAGAGGGATAGAGAGTTAGAAACATTGATGAGAAAGAAACATCGATCAGCTGCCTCCTGCACACTCCCCACTGGGGATGTGCCCGCAACCAAGGTACATGCCCTTGACCGGAATTGAACCTGGGACCCTTGAGTCCGCAGGCCGATGATCTATCCACTGAGCAAAACCAGCTAGGGCAATTAATTCCCTTTTAATGTGCACAAATTTCATGCACCTGGCTACTAGTATATATATATATATATATATATATATATATATATATAATGAATATTTGTAACATATCTATATAGATGTATGTGAAATGTGAATTAAAATAAATTGCATTTAAATACACTTAAAAAATATAAAGAAATGCTTTGAGGTCCTAGGGGAAGGTGGAGAATGGTGGGATAAGAATACCAGAAGGTCACAAAACCAGCATGAGGCGCCTTGGTGCACTGAACACTTGGGCATATCTTGAAATTTCAGAATATCTAATTATCTTCATTTGCATGCCACAGAAGCAGTTGAGTGCAGTAACTCCTGCTACATTAACTGTGTATTGGCCTTGTGACTAGGGACTGTATCTGCAACAGAGCACTCACTACCTAAATGCAAAGCAGCAAATTGCACGTCGTGTTGGCTGCAGTGACAGAGGTCTCCGAAATGCCTGCCTCTCCCAGACAGGCTGTGACCTGTGGAAAGAAGTGCCAACTGCATTCTGAGACTCCAAGGATGTGAGCCATCGGAGCATCCTTACTTCCTAAGTATGTGAAGACAAACTCCCTTAAGGAAGGTGCCTGGTGAGGTGACCTGTTATCTTATTTCCTCTAGTGTTTCAGCTTCCTTCCAGGATAAACGGGAAAAGTATCTTTGGTGTTTATACTGCATAATTTTTGAGAAGATTGAATAAGATGATAAATATAAAAATATATGGACAGAGAAAGTTGGAAGTACTGTGGTCTCATTTGTGTTCTCCTTGACCTTGCTTTTCTTCTTCTTGTCCCCTTTCTCCCTCTGCATTCTCCCTCTTGTCTTCTCTGTTGGGGACCCTTCTCCCTTGGGAAGTAGAAGTTGGTACAAGTCTTCTCAATGAACTGACTTGGCAATTTTCACTGTCGCAATGGACAGGAGGGAAGGGACCCTAGAGATCTTCTAGTCACGTTGTTACCTACCTGGAAAAACTGTTTTGAACCCTAAACAAATCTTACACAGAAGCCTGTATGTAAAACAGACTTTAAGAAAGTGGTGTGCTGTTTTGAATGGAACATAAGGATGGGAAGTTAAGGTTTAGCACCATCCTGAACAGCACTTCCCCAGAGCCACCAAGTGGTATGGAAACTATGGCTTCTTTTCCAATCTTATTTTGCACAAAAGGACACAGAAGACCTGAGAGATAAAATTACTTGAGGCTAAAGAAAGAATGCTTTGTGAGCAAGCCACTTTGATGACTGAAATGACCATGAGGCTGCCGTGCCTAATCCTTTGGTTAAAGGAAAAACATCCCATAGGTGGTGGAAAATACATCATTTCATATGAAATACCAAAAGGTTGTGAAATCTTCACTCTTTAGCTCTCTTCGCCAAGACCATGGCAGACTCTCTTTGGACCTCAGTTGGTTTCTCATTTGTAAGATGAAGGGGTTGATGAAATGAGCTCTAAGATCCTGTAATTTAAGAATTCCAGCTTTCTTCTTCTTTTTTAATGAAGACAAGCTTGAAAGAAGTGAAAGGCAGTATAGCAAAAGACACTACAGATTGTTAAGCAGGTTTAGTCACCCACAAATATTTTTGGGTGGCTATTTTGTCAATCAGCCACATGGGCTACTGATAGTGGTCGTCTCCTGTAAAAATAATGGGGACTCTTTAGGAAGTGTCTACTTGTGTTGGGGGCTTGGCACATTTTACTTTCAACCTTACAACAATCCTATAGGTGGGCGTCCTTATTCCCCTTTACAGATAAGAATGCTAAAGCTCAGGGTATTTGCATGAGCTGCCAAGCAAACAAGAAAAACAATAAAAACCTCATAGACACAGACAACAATCTGTGGTAGTTACCAGAGGGAAGAGGGGTGGGGGGTTGTAAAGGGTGAAGGGGGTCAAATATATGGTGATGGAAGATTTGACTTTGGGTGGTGGGCACACAATGCAATATACAGATGATGTATCATAGAATTGTACATTTGAAACCTACATATCTTATTAACCAATGTCACCTGAATAAATTTAATTTAAGAAGAAAGGGAAAAAAAAGACCTGGAGAAGCCGAGTTTTGCCTACATCCTCTGACACTGTCTCTCTTTGCTCATTCCATGCCCTCACTAATGGGCACCCTCTGCTGAAGGGGAGGCCAGAGACAAATTTCCACAGAACAAATGGCCATTATAACAAGCCGCATTTAAGAAAAGCACATTTAGTAGTTCATTTAAACTAATTCAGCAAATACTATCTAGGAAGTCCAGAAAGCACGCGTGGTGCATATGCTCCTGTGCTCCCGGAGCTGGAGAATGAACAGTATTCCTGGAGGTACGAGCCTGCAGACGTGGCGTCGCTCCGTCTTCCCGTGGGGACGGCCTCCACTGTCCTGAGCACCGAGTTGATGGACAGTGGTGATGGGAGTGTGATTTTTGGTGTCCCAAGCCAGGGCTTCATTCCAGCTGCCTGACTCTCCTGCCTTCTTGACTCCGAGTTGGACATATTGGTTTGTCTTTGTAGTCCTCTGTGTTTATTGATAAGTCCCTGTCATCTCTCAGATAGTCTTCACATGCAACTGAACTCTCCACTTTTCCAGACCCGCCCCCACCCCCACCCCCCCACCTCTCCACGACCTCTGGGCACCCTTTCACCTGGGCTGTCAGAATAATGAAGGCTTGATTTCAATCCTTTCCCTCATTTCTCTGTTCACTGCTCCGCGGGTTAATGCAGATTCCAAACTTCAACAAGCAGCTGTTAAACATGTCATTAACACGGCTTGGGCTGCAAATGAGACTCTGCTACTGGGATTACTCTGTGAGCTATAGTTTTGTGATGAGCTTTGTCAATCACGGCTGACCCGCTGTGTACCGAATGGAACTCAGATTATCTTCTTTCTTCCTCTGACTCTTGTCATTTTTTTTCACAAAGAATTACTATTCTACTCCCTGAAAGATTGATTACTTGCACAAATAAGAGAGTCTGAGACATTAATACAAAATTCACAGGCTTTCCTTTATCTCAAGCTTGCAACTCCCTCTACATTTCCTCCTGGTAATTATATTAGAATTGTGTACACTAGGAATTGCCATCTGATTACTATAAAACTAGTTTTGTCATGACAAAAATGAGCTTAAGTCTTGTTTTTTTGGAAAATGATCAGTACAGTGCACTGGATGAGAGAGAAGGAGATTAAATCCAACTTGCTTTCATCCATGAATGCTTTCATCTCTTTTTCAAACACAGGAAATGATTACCACTGCTCTAAGCTGCAGTTCGTGTGAGTGAAAAAGGATAAGGACATATTGAAAATTCTGTAACCAACAGTAGGACATAATATAGGTCCCTGGCACCCACTGAGCGACATGTACTTTATTTTCCCATACTGCCACTGTCAAGAGTTTCATATTTTAAAGGGAGTCTTACCTTGAGGAGTGACATTACAGACTGAGGAATAAACAAATTGAGTTGTTTTTTTTTATTTCATCAATTTTGGTTTTCATAGAAAATTAGAAGATAGTATTTATAAAACCTAATAACAATAAGCTACAGTGCAGCATTTCTAGTATGTTATAGCTACTTGGTAGATAATTATTTAGTGAATGAATGAATAAACGAGCAAGTTACCAAGTGTCATCCTCAGATTAAAAAACAAACATGGTCTGTAGTCATCCATGTAGAGAAATATCAACCATGCCCTCTCTATCTCATACGCACCCCCTCACACACACACACACCCCAACAATGCTTAGATGCCAATGTACTTTCCAACTCAGTCTCTATGATGGGTCTTACTCAAACTCTGCTGTACCAGTTATCTGTTGCCACTAGAATGTTGTGTAGCAAAACCACAAACCTTCAGTGGCACAAAACCAAAAGCAGTATTGCTTATATGTCTGGGGTGAGTGGGGGGTTGGCAGAGTGGTTCCACTGATTTTGGCGGGACTTGATCACGTGTCTGGGGATTGGCTATTGCATGACCTAGGATCGCCTCCACTTGGACAGGCAGGGCAGCTTGGCTCTGCTCCATGCCTCTCACTCTCTAGCAGGCTCATTGGGGTGTGCCCTGTTGATGGGACAGGTGTAAGAGTGAGAAAGTGAAAACACACAGGCTCCTAAGGCCTTGATTTGTACCTCACACACTCACTCTTTTTAACTGGCCCCATCAAAACAGAAAGCTCGGAGGAATATACTCTGCCTGCGAGACAGACTCCAAAGTCACACAGGGAAGGACACATTTAGTGCGAGGCGGGTAGGAATTCAAACATTTTTGTAAATCGTGCATGTGCTATTAAACCAATGCCTTAAAATAAAGGGATATCAGTTCTATTGACTTGAGTGCACTGTGGTTAAGCTAATTCTTTATGGCCTCTGATTACACATGCATAGAATGGAACTGTTGTGCCTAAATGGGGTAAAAGGAAGAAATGTGCATTTTATTTGGAATCAAGAGACATGCTCAGAGCAAGCATCTTCTCAGCGTGCTGGCATTTTTCCTGCCAGGTAGGCATGAGTGAAAGAGCAACACAGACAATAGAGAAACGGAGTAGAAGCCAAAAGGAGTGCGGGGACAGTGGGGGCAAAGGCAGCTGCACAGGAACTCCTGCTTCAAAACAGAGCCTCTGCCATGTCCCAGCTCTGTCAGGGAGAGGAGAGGGGAGGAGGAAGATGGCTTCCAATGGATCCATAGGTTTCCACCAAACAAGGGCCATGGCCAAAGGCTATCTGGAGACACTATTTCATATCTTCACTCACTTACGTTTTTTGAGCCCCAAACAGCCTTTCGCAGTTTTTCTCCACCGATTTGAATTAAGCTCACCATAGGCTAGCAACACGGATGTACAAGGAAAGTATTTTCTCTCAAACGGCTCTCAAGTTTCTGAAGCGGTGATGCTGGGCTTGTTCACATCTTATTCAAAATGTTTCGCGTCCAGCCTGTGGCATGATTCTTAGAATGTGAGATAAAGACACACTCAGCAGCTCCACCAGCGACACTCCTCGCTGTGGCGTGGAAACCACCTGCTGTCAGGCGGGATCTGGTCAGAGCTGTTTGTGATGGGACGTGCTTGTGCCCCTCCACTCAGATGTCCAATCACACGGTTCCCCTCTTCATCTTTAAGACCAATTTTTGTGTTTCTGAGTAGAAAAAGGAACAGGTATATTTATTTAGTGTTTGGGGGTGAACCTAGTCTATTGTTGTGTTCCTTGTTACAAAATCATTGCTCTGTCTTTATAATAAGGACTCCCAAGGCAAAAATCAGAGTTTTAATTCTTCTACTTATTTACCCCAAAGATAGCTTCCAATGGTGGGCTTGGGTTGGCTGGGCTTCTAGTTAGAGCAATGCTGGCTCATAGGACAGAACTCACAGGAGCTCAGGCTCACTCCATTATGTAGTCTGTCTATTTAAAACGTGTAAGTGTGCAGGTCCTAAGAACAGTTTAAGTGGGAAATGACAACGTGGGTCAAGTTCTCTCGGCTTGGAGGAGCTCACCGCCAGGGCTGTGGTCTCATCTGAAGGCTCTCCTGGCATCGGCAGGAGCAGGAGCTCAGATTTGGTTTCAGGCTCACTCGGGAGAGCGGGGTCCTTCCCAAGAGCCTCTCGCATGGCTGCCTCACCTCTGGCAACCGCTTCCCCAGGACAAGCCTTCTGGGAAAGAGGAAGAGGAAGCTCCAGGTGGAAGCAACAGTCTTGTAAACTAGTCTCAAGAATGACATTCCTTCACTTCTGCTGTGTTCTGTTTGTTAGAAGCGAGTCAGCAAGTTTTGCTCAGCTTTAAGGGGAGCAGATACCACCAGGGCCTGACTGCTGGGCGGTGGCAGCCCTTGGAGCAATGCCAAGCCTGCCACACACAGAGAAGCCCAGAGGAGGACATTTTATAAAACTATCTCTAATCTCATTTCCCAGACTTGGTTATTACTTAACTTTAGGCATATCTACATACAGACACTTTCAATATCTTGAAATACATTTATATGATTTTTTTCCTTATAGAATTGGCTCATGCTACATGTAACTTTCTAAAACTCTTTTCTTAATAATGGGATATTTAGTAAAAGAAATCACTTTTTATTATTCAACTAATACCTATTTATTTTAGAAGCAGAAACAAAAAATGTCCAAAATGATTTACAAACTCACAATTCTGCCGTAACTGATGTTAGCCTTTTTATAATACATCCATCTTTTTTTCAGGTTTATTTATGTGAAAATATGCGAATACAAACATAAATGTTGCTTACTATGCTTTGGTAACCTAAGCCCTTATTCTGTGCCATATTTACAATGTGAGGAGATCTAATATCCACACATAACAAGTGGTATTTATTGTCGATATCACAGTAGTTGCACATTGAAGAGCTTCATTAAACTGACATTTACCTTTCATCAGTATTGCATTTTAAGATGCACTATGAAATATATGTGCTAATTAAAGTTAAAGACTACATTTAAAATACAAATAATTTATCGTTTAAAAAAGAGATTAAGAATATTTCAACAAAAGTAATTCAGGTTATGTTTCATCATGCTAAAAAAAAATAAAGAACCACAAAGAACAAGTTAAAAGTAAAAATACAAATCAGACTTTCTCTTATTAAATGCAAAATTGGTATTTTTGTTTCTGCAAGATAATTTCATGAGTCACATTCCATTAATTTTGTTAGAGAAAATTGTAGTGGCTTATGGTTTTGTTTGTGTTTAAGTTTTATGGAGGTGTAAGAGGTTGTGAGCACAAAGAGCTTAGATCTACTTAAATATTTGTATTTCCTAAATGACTATGTGATACAGAAATTTAGTAATGGTTGGTTATCTATGAGGATTTTTCTCTTTAATGAGGGAGGGAATTTATTACCAATATGACTACATTACTATTATTTGTAGGCCCATATCTTGGCCAATTTCTCTTGCTGCAAACAAACTCTCTCTCTCCATTATTATTGCCAATAAGATCTTAATCTTCAGTTATTTTTTTAAATATATTTTATTGATTTTTTTACAGAGAGGAAGGGAGAGAGATAGAGAGTTAGAAACATCGATGAGTGAGAAACATCGATCAGCTGCCTTCTGCACATCTACTGGGGATGTGCCCGCAACCCAGGCACATGCCCTTGACCGGAATCAAACCTGGGACCTTTCAGTCCGCAGGCCGACGCTCTATCCACTGAGCCAAACCGGTTTCGGCAATCTTCAGTTATTTTCCTCACTCTTTTCATCTTGAAAAAACCTCCCTGTTAAGGTTGCATTGGCTAATAACAACCTTTACCTCTCTGTCCTTAATCTAGTCAATGCATAGCATATATAAATGTGTATATATATGCTTATATAACTTTAATAACTGAAAATGTTTAAGCTTACACTAGGCCCTACTCTTGCAGACAAAGTCCCATGTGAAGGAGCATGCCCTGTAAAAGGGGAGCTAGACTGACTCTGTATGTAAGTGTGTTTTAAATAGTATTACTGAAGTATATTAAAAGGGGAGGTATCAATAAGTTCTATGAAGAAAAATAAAACAATTGATACTCATAGCTAATCCGGTGAGTTTTTGCTTTTCATTATTAGGACCAAAAGCCTGTCCGAGGTAGGTGAGTCCTCTCTCTGAGTGAGGAGCCAGGGAGGACTCTGCTCAATATTCCATCGGGTCCAGCCTGGCTGACCTCAGAGTGGCTGACCAGCATGGGAATGCAGTGCGTGATGGTCCCCGCAGAGGTTCCACTGCAGCTGTCGGTACCTGGCCCGGGGCCTGGGTTTTTAACAGCTCCCTGGCCTGTTCAAGAAGCCAACCTGTGCCGCAGGTACTGAGCTCTCCAGGTGACGGCGTTTATAAATGCTTCAGCAGAGCTGGGATGGCGCGAGCTCCTGTGTGAAGCGCTTCAGGCCCCACCAAGGCCGCATTGGTATTCCTCAACCAGGCCCGGGAGCAGGCAGGTCCTAGGGGCCACCTGAGCGCTCAGCAGGGAGCAGTGCGCCCCTGCAGCCTCCCTCCCGGAGAACCTGCTACCAACCCTTCACACTTCCTGCTAGGTCACCTCACAGCGGGGGGCAGGTGTCCCTGGGAAGGAGGAGTAACTCCTGTCGTGTTTGGGCGTACATCCTGGGCCGTTCGTGTGGAGAGGGTTGCGAGCTGGTGGCGAGTCCGTCCACAGCGCCTGGAAATCAGTGCTACCTCGGCACCTCTCTTTTTGCCCTTAGGAAACTTCCCTCACCTTTGTTCCCAGGCGGACGGATGGAGTTTTCATTATTACCTTTTAATGATCTAAGGAACCTCATTAATGGCAAGTTAGATGATTTTAAAAAGAATTTTTTTAAAACCACGGCAGTTCATTTGATTGTCTCATTGTTCAAGTTGCTTGGAAGATGAGGGCCATCTATGTGTGATGGAGAACCTGAGGCAGGAACAGCGGGGAGTTCAGGAAGATTTCACCTGCAGCGCAGCCCGTCGGCAGCTGAGCAGCGTCTAGGTTCCCAGCGTCCTCACCCTGCGTCGCCCTCCTGGGCAAACAGGGGCTTTCCCCCTGTTTTCATAGATAAATTATCCTTCCCATTTACACGACAGTCCTGGCTTATTTTCCATTTGCAACTTCAAATCCACTTCTAAGGCGAGAGAGTAATGGGGTTATTGTAGTAATGAATCACTGTGGGTATTTTTACTTCATCTCATGTAATTAGAATTCAGGAGACTATTTTGAAAACTGTAGGTTATGGAACAACATAATAAGGTGTTTTGTGTTTTTTAGACAAGTACGCCCTGCAGGGTGGAGTGGGCACATGGCATTTAGAACCCCGCTTGCTGTGGGAAACGGTCCACATTGGCACCGAGGCCACAGGAGCGGGGTGCTGCCTGGGACAGGAGGGGTGATATCAGAGGAAGCCACAGCGTTCAGGAGACGAACTTTTTCCCACTGGTTTTTCGTTATTGGTTTGTAACTGGGCTTGAGCTTTGTTCTTTTCCCGCTCTTCTGTCTAGAAGTAGATGACGGGAGAGAGACTCACGCGTGGCCGTGTGCAGCCCAGGGAGTGGCCGGGGCGCAAACACAGAGCTCTCCCAGACGGCTGCCCGCCTGGTCCCTGCCCTGGGCCCCCGCCAGGCGCTCAGGGGCCTGTCTGCCCAGGATGGGGCCCAGGTGTGCGCAAGCCTCTCCCCGCTCTGTCCTTAGGCCTGGGCTGCAGCTCACCCCCCCAGGTCTGGCATTGCTCTCAACTCTGTCTCCTTGTTTCCTCACACCCTCCGCACAATGAGCGCAGTGTTGTCCTCATCCCTGTCCCCATGGGGCCCAGCAGACTCTCAGGTCACTGGACTGGGACCCAACCACTCTGTTCCCAGCGGCTGGAGCAGCACCTGGCTGCCCAGGGAAGAAAGGAGGGGAGACGGATGGTGAGGGAGGCGGTGAGGGAATCAGCTGCTGCCTGCGCTCCCAGTGCCTCCTGTTCTTTCTCTCTGAGAAACTGAAACAGAACTTAGTGACAGAACTGACTTGCGGCCCTGGGCAGGTTAATTTCAGAGCTCAGTCAAGCAAACCATTGGATGTCGAGTACCACAAGATTCCTCATAAAATGCCCTCTCTCACCCTGGCTGGTTTGCTCAGTGGATAGAGCATCGGCCTGTGGACTGGAGTGTCCTGGGTTCGACACTGGTCAGGGGCACATGCCGGGGTTGCAGGCTTGATCCCTCCATATTTTTAGAGAGAGAGGGAGGGAGAGAGAGAAACATCTATGTGAGAGAAACATTGATTGGTTGTCTTCCTTATGCATCCTGACTGGGGATTGAACCCAAAACCTATGTGTGTACCCTGACTGGGAATTGAACCCTCAACCTTTGGGTGTACAGGATAGAAGATGCTCTAAGCAAGCTACCTGGCTAGGGCTGGTGCGGATTTTTAATTTACTACTTTCTCTCTCTCTCTCTCTCTCTCTCTCTCTATTCTTTACTGCTTTGGGGTTTATCAATATTATTATTGCTTCTGCCCTGAGTACATTTGACCCCAGCTCATGTGTCTCTGCATGCTCACTGGGGAGGGGTAGCGGAGCGGGATTGGTGGTAGTTGGAGGGGAGGTGAGAGGCCCAGAGGACAGTGAATCAGCAGGGAGTGCAGAAGCCGCAGGGCAGCTGTCAGCCTCAGGCCCGGCCTTCTCCACAGCAGGCTTTGGCCTCTCGGCAGAAAGCCCAGCACTGAGCCAGCCCAACACCCAGTGATCCAGCCAGAGTTAAAGAACTGCTGATCCCTGTCGCCCCACGCCCTTGCTGATGCGAGGGATAAAACAAAACTAAAGTAAAAGGACATGTGGCAGGTGGGTCCCTCTCCCGCCTGCTTCGCACGCTAGCGCAGGCCCCCACTCTTCTGATGAACGGAGCCGGGCACCTGACCTGCCTTTGAAGCATTTGGAAGTCTGAGCACTCGATTTCCTGCCGCTGCTGGCCTTTGAAAATTGCCCTCTCCCCTCCCTGGGAGTAGCCACAGTCAGCAGTGCCTGGAGGGGAGGCAGGGGCTGGGTTTCAGGAGTGAGTGCAATCTCACCGCCCTCACTGCGGACCAACGCCAGGGGCGGGGGGAGTGGATACACACCTGGGGGTGAGCCGAGGGACCCCTGCGCGGAGCTGCCTCCAGCCACAGAGGGGCTGTCCACAGTAATAACTGTAATCATACTCCAATTACTCAATGCCGATTTGTTTACTTATTTTCCCATCAACAAGACAGTGCCTCGCAAACAATCCCAAACCAGTCCCAGGCGGTCCTTCTGCCAGGCCAGGGCTGGCTGTGCAGGCAGGGCCGGTGCCGCCGCTATTTAATCAGCAGCGTTTGTTGATTTGAGCAGAGGCCCTATGCTGTGAAATGAAAACAGAAAAGCAAATTTTCTTGAGCAATCTCGCTATTCCTGCTGCAGGTGCGGGGCCATTTCACTAAAGCAGCGCAGACGAGAATGTCATTAGTTCTTAAGCCCCAGGTGAATTTGCCACTGTTCCACATGATTAAGCCAGATAATTGTGTGTTGATAGCGAATGTGGTTGGTGAAATACAATTTCTAGGACCTTCCTAAACAAACACAATGTGCGGGTGAGTCAGGGTGCTGTCATTTCAGCCCTTTGTCACAGGCTTTGCACTGGCAGCCTTCTCGGGCCAGCCTGGCGAGCCATTCAGCGGCGACGCCATCCCTGGCTCTTAAAGGTGACCTGGCTCACGGAGGGAATTGCACATCATTCTGCATTTATTTAGGGGAAGGAAAAAGGACATCTCATTACAGCGCCGGCTCCTACTGGTACCTTGTTTTGGACCCTGAATGTAAATTATTCCTTTAAGTTTGTTTAAAAAAGCGTTCGTGATTTCAGCGATCCTTTCTGAAGTGTGTAAAAATACCGTCGTCTCCGATGATAACAACAACAACACCGTCTGCCGATGACAAAATATAGGCAACTTTCAGGGCCAAGTTTTTGGAAGCAGCCAACGTGTTTGCATGTTTGGTTTCCTTCCTCACATAGAAGTTTCTGTGAATACAAAAGTATGTATTTGTGTTTACATATCAGGGGTCTACACTGACATAGATCTGACATTTCCGGTTCCTAAATATTGAGGCATCTACAGTTGTGGTGGGAAGATGGAAGGTTCTTAATTTGTTGGTGGGAGGGGTTGGCACGGGACCTTGGGTAGTTTTGTTATTTTAAAAGCAATCTCTTTACGTCTCGGGGATCGCTCTTCCTGTCCATGTGTGCATTATTTTATCCTGGACCAAAAGGTCTCAGTGCCACATAGTCTGGTAGCTTTTTGTCTACAAAGTGCTCAATTTGCTCCTTACAAAGTGAGCCTGCCATTGACTTCTGAAGAAAAAAGAAGGCTACACTTGGCTACCAAGCTAGAAGCTCCGGAAAACAATAGACCTTACTTGGTGTGAGAAAGTACACATGTCTAAAATGAGTACACACGTTGGGGAGCGCTGGCCACTAAGGGCTTTCAAAGTTAGCAGCAACAGTCAAAACCGCCGCTGTGAGAAGTCTATAATGAAAACACTGAGCCTGAGCAGTCATGGCACACAGCCTCTTCCCAAGGCAGGCCCCTCTGTCATGGCCCTGCTGGAACGCTCCCGGGGACAGGGAGGTCACTGCCTTTGGGCCAGTGCGCCATCCGTGGTCCTCTCTGGACTAACAGAAATGTTCTGAGTGTGACCAGAGCAGTCACTCAACTGCGTCTAGTGCTGCCATGCTCATGGTCAGCGTCTCTGCTCCAGTGGCCTTTGGCTTCCCCAGAACTGAGAATTTTCTTCCGATGAACCCTTTCTCTGAGCCATCTTTGGACGTCCTGGTCTTTCAGTTCTTCCCAAGTCCTCATGCGATTCTTGTTTCCGTTGTTGTTTCCTTTGTCAAGGTGTTATTGGAGAATTGCGTGGATTGCCCTTCTCCTTTGCTAGCGGGATTAGGGTTCTTGGAGCGCCACTGGAATAAGTATTTCCAGAGGCCGCCACGGGAGGATGAGATGTGGTAAAAAGCTTTATGTGTGTGAAATTACATTCCTGGATTTGCAGAGTCCCATTTCCCTTAACCCAGTCCTGGAAGAGGTGCAGCGGGGCTTCAGTAGAGCTAGAAGCAAAGCCGGAGTCCAGAGTTCCTGCTCCCGGTGGTGGAGTCCAGCACAGCGCCGGGCTAATTGCCGTCCGTCAGTCCACTGTGTATGGGGACGAGTGCAGAGCGCGAGGGCCCCACAATCCAGGAGTCAGGCACCACAGCAAGAGAGCAAGAGAGCCAAGAGGGCGAGAGAGCAAGAAGAGGGGACTCCTTTGTGGAGGGGCTTACGGATCTCAGATTTTGCGACCTTGCCGTGGCCATGCCCGTTCTGGCCAATGACCTGCTCCCAGGTGTGACTGACAGGCAGGTATCTCCCCTATGTCACCCAGACTTTACTGAGCATGTGTCTATTTGGCCCTCTCTCTGTTCCTTTCCAGTTAATAACTAGGTTAAATATCAAAGGGAGTTGAAGAAAATATTTGGAGGTTAGATGGATAATTCATGAGAACATTGACCCGAAAGGAGGAGAAGAGCCCCTGACCACAGAACTGGTGGTGGCCTTTGTCTTTTCTCTGCGGTCAGTAGCAGTCCTGCTGGAGGTGGCTGCCAGCCTAGAGGGAGGGGCCGCAGGCGAAAGACCCTGCCTGGCACAGTGCCCATAGATTCCCCACCCATCCCTGCATCAGAGCACATGTCCTTGTTTGGAAAGCTGACATCTTCACCTTTAAGCATTTAGGTTAGCACACAGACATGGATAGCTAGTCGCTGGGTGAGACCCAGCACTGACCTGGGAAACAGAGTCCTTGGTTGGGATCCCCAAGGCTGCCTCAGTGACCTTAGCACACTCACGCCGTCACACGCTCTCCAGTTCTCTCAAGGTAAAGTGAGAAACGCTGGTGAGATTACTTCGTTATTATCCATGACAGTGGCTCACTAAACTCGCTGGAGGGAGGGCTGGGAAGGCAGTGGACTTGGGGCAGAGGACATAGAGACTTGGCATGGGGTGTGATCTGGCTCTTCATTGGCAGAGAAGGTTCTGGAAACAAGGGCAGCTTGATACTTGTTTGCTGACCCTGCCAGCGAGATGATGTTGGACCCAATCCAGAGAGTGGAAAACTGCCCTGCTTCTGAAGATGAATGCGTTCCAGGAGGTAAGTCTGGGTGTGAGCAGGCCCGGCAGCCTGGAGGACGGCGGGGAGGCGCGCGGGGCCTGAGCAATAAACGTTTCAGGAGAAACTTACTCACCAGATGGAGTCGCAGCAGAAAGCAGGCTAAGGGCTGCTCTGCGACCTTTTCACACTTAAAAAATTCAGAAGATGGAGAGAGTCCCCCTAACATTCTGGGGTCATGGAAGTCCCCACCCAGTCCTTCGATGGGACCAGGGGCCTGAGCATCACGGCTTTTGTAAAAGTGAATGTTAAATGTTCTTGAAAATAGGACGATAGGTTTAAAAAAGTATAAGGTACCAAAAGGGCAGCTTTGTGACTGGCCTTGGGCATGTTTGTGTGATTCGTTCAGATTTCTGTAATTTTCAAAGCACACATCTAAAAAAATTGCTCAGCCCTTTATTTGAACATCGCAGGAAACCTTTCTGCTAATGGCTGTGGTGTGTGGGTCTCTACAGTGGATGGGAGGAGGCGGTTCTGAAAGCAAGCCCACCAGGAAGCTTGAGTCTGCCCTTCTGCAAGGGCATCTGCGTGTCCAGGCTTGCTGCCCGCCTCCGGGTCCTGCCCGCTCACAGGGCGCAGAGCAGCTCTGCCCAGAGCAAGTGAAGTCCAAGCTGGAGCCCAGCCACCAGTCTGGGTGTTTCTTTTCACAAAGTGTTGCCGCATTTAATGTCAAAAGGGGGGGATGTAGTTGTTCTCTAATGAAAAGCGGTAATAGGACAAGCGGGGGGACTGTGCTTGTCCAGTGGGCGAATGGGGCTCTAACGGCGTGATTTCTATTAACAGAAAGGCGGAGGGCGGGCTGCTGAAACTGCCTGCTCCGTCCGGATTGCCTCTCGCATCTCAGCCTCTCGCCCGCGCCCTCACCCTCCTGCCTTACCTGATGTGATGTGCCCATTAATGCCACTGGAATGGGGCATTTGAAATTTGGGGAAATGGTTGCACCCCCTCCCCCATGATTCTTGAGGGGCCTACAAAACAGGCTCGGTAAGCGAGACCCACACCCAATCCCCTCAGAGTGACTAGATTCTGTCCTGCCAAGTACTTCATTGAGCATCACTCCTGCGAGTTCTTGGATGTGATTTCTGTGGCTCAGAAATGCTTTTTCTTTGTTAAGTGATTTCAGCAAAAGGAAAGGAAATGGTAGTGGCAGCCAGCATTTTAAAATGAACCATTGTGGCCCTTAGCATTTTATAAGTAATCATAAATTTCAGCTGACAGCTTATTTCTTGATTCCTTTTTAATTAGAGACTTGATAATATGTATTCATTGAAGTAGAAAGTGTTCTGGGCTCTTATGATGCCAGAATCTTCCTAAAATAAAACAGAGGCCAACGTCAACCATACAAAGAATTCACTGCGGAAGAGGTCCAGCACAATGCAACTAAACTAGGAAACCAGAGCGTTTTAATGCTTTTAAATAATTGTGTCCAAATAGCCATGATCACTCCTTAAACAGCTAAATCTTTCTAATGCCTCTCAACAAGGGTTTCAAATGGATTTAAATGGGTTTGATGAATGTGAAATTTCCCTCTCTACTTGTAATACTTCCAGCAATGGTGCAATTAATTTGATTTGCGCATAGGTACAAATCATTAGTGAATTGGATGCTTGTGTTTTAAAGGGCTTTAGTATTATTTAACCCTTTCAAACCAACGAGTTTTGGTAAAAAATAATAATCATTTCATCAATTTTGAGTTGTGGACCCCTGTACTGGATTTTTCTATTGTTTTAATACCATAGGTCAGACATTCCCTTTAACACTAATGACAGTCACCTCCTTTGTAAAGACCTTTCGTGTGCCCTCATCACAGAAGCTTCTCCTGTTAACTCTCCTTTGGGTCAGAAAGTTGCAGGTTCTCTCTTGATATTTTCCCCTTCACTTATTAGTGCAAACTCAGAGTGTGCCTGCTTCAATGGGTTAATTACTCACTTTGCAGCAGGATTCAAAGGTCAGGGCTCAAATGTTCCTCAACTAACCTCTTGATGATTTTGTTCAAATGGATGCTAAAAACGATTCTCTAGATGTTTGGATAGCAATTGAACCTTGCGGGGTTTGGAATTTGATTGGCTGGGAGGCTTTCCATTCTTTCTGGAAGAAGCCTTTGCCATTGGGAAATGCAGTCATTTCCTGCTTAAAGTCAGGAATACTGTCCAGAAAAAATAGAAATCTGCCTAAAAACACTCAATGAATGGTCATTTCCACTGCCTAAATGAAGAAATTGCAGCCTTACACCTGAACATAAAATCCCAGCTAATATCTTAACATGTAACAAAAGCACATGAAACCCCATGTGGAGGTAATGAACTACTATGTGGGGATGCAAAGGTTAACATGGCTCCCCGGTCACCAAAGTATTCACTGGGTTGTAAACCAGCAGCTGTGTTTATGTTGTTCCATGGCATCGCTTAGCCCAGCACTTGTTGACACTTGGTGTGAATTTCAGCAAAATTGTCCATGATTCTTCACATTGTTTATGGAATACAAAGCAAGACTTTTCTGCATGTCATTTTCTTAAATATGTTGTACTGAGTTTTGAGGATATAAATATAACAAGTCCATATAAAGATTTGCTAATAAAACATATTGATAAACACAGATAAGTCATAAGCTTAAATAATAAAATCAAGAGGAGGACTGCTGCGGCCACGTGGGAGTAACCAATCTGCTGTACTCATGCCAGAACCACCTGGAAAGCTAGACAAAATCTGTGAATGATTTTTCTTAGACACAATAGCAGGAGCCACAGGACTAGACACCGGAGGGAAGAAATAAACAAATGAGCCTGTGGTCACTCAGCTTGCTGCCCTGTGGCATTTTGCTGACTACAGTGTGAGGAGGTAGAGTTAGGGTGGAGGGGCATGGCCTCGTTGAGCTGACTGGACAGAGATGAAGGTGCAGTAGTTTCTTGAGGCTGGAATTCAATCAGAGTACTGCTGAGGAGAGAGAATGAGAGCAAGTGAGCAAGAGTGAGAATGAGAATGAGAAAGAGAGAGAGTAAGAGAGCAGAGAGAGAGAAGGGGGAGGAGGAGGAGAGAGAAAAATCTTGCAAGAGTTTCCTTGAAACTTTGACCATCTCCTGGTCTACACATGCATAGAGTGAAACTGTGACTCTGTGGCCAGTGAGTGCAGCTGAACACTTTACAGAGCTCAGACCGAGCTGGGGGCCACCAGCCCCAACAAAGATATTTTGTCGCATATGCAGGGCATTCAGTAGAGACCCCAGCAGGATGAGGCCTTATCAGTATGGCTAAACTAGCTCCCACTAAGGACAACTCTAGCTGGGCCCACCATAATATAACTTAAAAACAAAGATAAAAATAATCTGCAAGTAACTGTCTGACAAAACAAACTCAACCCTCTCTATGAAGGCCACAAAATCCAAGCACTCAACAATGTAACAATTACAATGTGTAGCATGTAATAAAAATTACTGGACATTTGAAGAAGCAGAAAAATGTGACCCATAATGCGGAGAAATATCAGTGAATACAAACAGACACAGAGATCACGAAATGATATAATTATCAGACAAAGAAGGAATTTAAAATGCTTTAGAGCCCTGGCTGGTGTGGCTCAGTTGGTTGTATGTCATTGCACGCACTAAAGGGTTGCCTGTTTGATTCCCATTCAGGGCACATACCCAGGTTGTGGGTTTGATCCTTAGTGTGCATGCAAGAGGCAACTTATAGGTGTTTCTCTCTACAAATCAATGGAAAAAACACCCTCAGGTGAGGATTAACAAAAACAAAAACAAACAAACAAACAAACAAAAAAGAATAAGAAAGAAGAAGAAGAAGAAGAAATTAAAACCATAGAACTGAGAAACACAATATCTAAAATGAGAAATTCACCGGGTGAGATCAACAGACACTAAGGAAGAAAATATCAGTAAACTTAAAGGTAACACAATAGAAAATTCCCAAACAAAAACTCAGAGAAAAAAAGGCTAAAGTAAAAATGAAGAGACCTGTGGGATAATACTAGGTGGCTTATCATATGTGTATTTGAAGTCTCAGGAAGAAAGGAAAAAGGGTTGCAAAATAATTTGAGAAATAATGGCATAACATTTTCTAGGTATAGTAAAAATTATAAACCCATTGATCAAAGAGAGTGAAAAAAATCCAAGTAGGATAAGAACTAAGATACATGGTAATTAACTTCCTGAAAAACCTATGACAAAGTAAAAAAATCTTGAAATCTGCCAGAAAGAATGATATGTAAAAGGCAACAAAGATAAGAATCAGTGCCAATTCTCTTTAGAACTATGCAAGCCAAAAGTAAAAACAAAACAAACAACAACAACAAAAAACTGAAAGAAAAAAAATGCAATGTATAATTCTATATTTTGTGATGATACCCTTGAAAATAAAGGTAAAATAAAGGCATTTTAAGACAAACAAAAGCTGAGAGAATTTGTCATCAGTAGATCTGTGCTACAAGAAACATTAAGGGAAATTCTTTGGGCTAAATATAAATAATACTAGAAGAAAACTTGACTCTACACAGAAGAATGAAAAATGCCACAGTTGGTAAATAAATGAGTCAATGTTAATTTAAAAATGTTCTATAGTTATTTAAAAGATAATTGACTGAAGCAAAAGTAACATATTGTGGGGTTTATAACACATGTAAAAATATAGAAAATAATAACACATAAGTTGAAAAGTGTTAAATGGCAGTATCTTCTGTAAGGTACTTTAAGATTTGAGTAGTGATATAATATTTTTTTAAGGTAAATAAGCTGCGATAAGTTAAAGATGCATATTTTATATGCCAGAGTGTCGGTTAAGGGGAAAGAAGAGTTTCTTAGCTAAAAACATAAATAACAGAGAAGTTAAAAACAGAATAAATGCATTCATGTATACATACATATATACATAAAACAAACACCATCAAGAGTTATCCTATCAGGGAAATGTTCAGGAGGAAGTGTTTTGCTTGTAAAACAGTGTGCAGATTTATTTGAAAATTTGTGAATAAAGTTCTCTCTTCATTCTTAAACTCATTCTGCAAAAATGCATGAGTACTACTGCATGCTGGTTCATTGCAGCAGTAGGCCAAGTTCTAAGGCAGGGCATTACCTACTGCTGAGCTCACATTGGTTTTCTCAGAAAAGAGTCATAATTTCAAGTGGTTTTGTTTAAATTAAGCCTGGGAGTCTTCTGAAATCAAAGCAAAACAAATAACATCATTGTACTTCAGGTTGCACTAGGGACTAGAGAGTTCTTAATTCCTGAAACTGGAAGCTCTTTAAGGACTGGGATCATGCTTTTTCATCTGTCTTTCTAACATCTGACACATAGCAAGTGCCAGCAAATGCTGGAGTAGGCAGCTGGGAGTCTTTGATTGCATGATGCAGTTACACTTACTCACTGAGGTCCATTCCCATTCTCTCCATCACTATTTTGTGTCGGCATCTAAGCTAATGAGAAATTCATTGGGTGGTGATCTTACTTGAGGGTTTATTTTAGCAAGATTGCTTTGTTATGGTCTGAATGCTTGTGTCACTCACCACCCCAATTTATATGCTGAAGCTATAACCTCCAGTGTGGCTGTATTTGGAGATAGGGCCTCTAAAGGAGTAACTAAAAATGAGAGTGTAAGGGTGGGGCCCTGACCCAATAGGATTAGTGTCCTTATGAGAAGAGACAATAGATTTTTTTCTCTCCATCTCTATCTCCTGCCACCATCTCTTTCTGTCTCTGTACAGGTTAAGAAATATTTCAATATTTAAGACCTTTATCTCAAGGTAGTTTTCTTACATTATGAAAGAAAAATCTTTGTTTAATTGTGTAATTCGATCTCCATAAAAGCCAAGAGCAGTTGAGCTTTTCCTAAGTGAGCCCACCTAATAGGACAGTTTGGGTGGTCATACCTGAAGTGCTGCCTATTTCGTTGGCCATCTCTAGACCCTTGCTCCTCAGCTTCACTAGTGTGAACGAATGTCCCACTCATCGGCATTTATATGCCTGCGACTTCTTACCATAGAACTTCAGAGGAAATATGGGAGCTCCAACATTCTCCAGGAGACGCTTTCAGTGCGAATGCCTGATGAGAGTGTCAACTGATGGTCGTTGGTACCAAGTCAGTGCCAACAAGAATCCCCAATTTTGGGGGCAGTGAAGAAAACGTTATTCCTTGCAAACAACCCAGCAGTGATACAACATAGCTGTGAAAACAGCACAGCGTTGAGGCTGCCCTAGGGCCCAGCTTCTCTTCAGCTAGGCTGCTCAGTTCTGCTCCAGAAGACTGGAATGCAGCCAACAGTGTTCAGTTTTTGGTGGAAAGTCTACTCTCTGAGCCACAGATGAGTTGGCTTATATGGACAGAAGTCCCTGCTCCTGGTTCCTAATTCCTGATTGGTCTATCCTCGTGCAAAAGAGGATGCCAAATCCTCGAAGTTTGATTGGTCCAAAAGGCACAGTACTGATTGGTTAGAAGAGAGCCACTCTGATTGGTTGGAGCTGCACAGCTCTGATTGGATGGGGAAAGCCTCAGTCCTACTGGTTGAAATAGGATTCCAGGAAACCTTTATAAGGGCTGGCTCAGCGGCAGGAGCACAGTGCCAGCTTCTCTGTGAAATGGGGTTTGCTTGAGAGGCTCAGTGCAGAGTGGCTACTATTTTTGAATATCATAAGGCAGGTCTTCCTGCTCAGGGATAGGATTTTATGCTCCACCCTGACATGTTGTAGCTCATCGGTTTCCCAAGGGCCGGTGCCACGTAAGGGTGACCACAGCATGTCTGGACGCGCTGGGTTCCTTCACATTGCAAGTGACATCCTCGTGTTCTGAAAGCCCTCTGTCAGGATGGACGCATTAAGATGTACAAGGCAAGAGCATATGTTAAACACTTTTCTATTGACTATGCAGATAGTGGGAAATAAAAGTTAGGAAGCTAATTAGTTTGCCAGGTCTGTTTTGTTTCACATCCTAGAAGGCCTGTCCTCAGTGGTAGCGAGATGCACGGTTTGCCCCAGATCTCAGCTGCTACTCCAGAGCATCACCTACTAGTACATCAGCAGTAGGGGGTCAGCACACTGCTTAAAGAAAATAGCAATGTGGGAACGGGGTGTTCTGGAACTTTCTATTTGGGCACTATTCCACACAGGATCGTGTGCCTCCATCTGACTTCTCTTGCATTGGAAGGCTAAGAAAAGAGTAAACGCTTTTACTTTATTTTCTTTCCCTTTCCCATTTTTAACCCCCAAGTTTTGGCCCACAGTAAATTATTTTGCAAGAAAATAAAGCCTGTGCAGACCTGCCAGGAGACAGAGAGGTGCGTGGAATGCTAAGCAAGGGAGAGCACTTTTGAGTTGAGCTGGCAAAAGCCACTGTGCTTGCTGCAGGGGAGCAGATTAAAGCCGTCTAAACACTGCATTTCCCTACGGGGCCGACTATATGAGAGCCATTCAAGGTCCACTGCTCAGAGCGATGGAACTTCCCTCCTCACCAGCCGGCCCCCCGTGGTCTTTATCAAATTCAAATGGCCTGTGCCCACCAGGACAGATAGAGACAGCTGTGCATGCTGTCCAGGTATCCGGCTCTTAGATGCTGCTAGACTCTTTATGCATGAAACTATGGATTGGTAGCCCAGGATACAAATTATATTTTAATAATATCAGCAAGGTTTCAAGTAGACGCCCCAGGTCCCCAGCTTTGGTGTTTGGACACGATTCTGGGCTTAGAATCCTGAGCATTTCTGAAGTCCACGCTGCAGGTACAGCTCTGCAGGATGACCCTCCTGGACACCGACTTGTCGGTGGGTGTGGGCTGCAGTGCAGGCTCAGTGCTGAACCCCTGGGAAAACAGCCTGCACTGGGGCTGGGGGGCCAGTGACAGTGTACCCTGTCCGAGGGGAAGTGCCAGCTCCCTGCTTGTACCCAGGGCTGAAAGCTTTCCTGTGTCCCCCTCAGCGACACCCTGAACCCCCTGGCTTGCATATTTAGGGACCTCTGAAGGCCCGAAGAAGCCATGATCGGTGACTGTCGTCTCTTTTACTCCTTTGTTCCCCCATCTTTGCTGTTTCTCTGCACGGGGTCCCTGAGGAAGGACACATTCCCTGGCTGGAAAGGGCACTGAAAGCCCATGTGGAGTTTGGGTGAAGGTGAAAGTTGTCAGGCTGTGAAAAATGGCATCCGGGCTGGCTGACCTGAAATAGGGCTGTAAAGTTCTATTCCTCACAAAGGCAAGATATATTATTGCTGGAACGCCATTATTCCGCTCCATCACTTTTAAACCTTGTTCCCATTATCTGCGAGTTAAATATAACCCTATGTAAAAACAGGAAGGACAGCACCGAGTTGTCCAGCTTAACAGCGCACACTTAAACATAATAGAGCACTTGTTACTGTATTTTATGGAACGGAAACTCCAAATGTAAAGATGTATTAAGGAAATATCTCAAAGTTATTAGGGAAGGATATTTACAATTACAGATTGCTTTATATTATGCTTTTATGAACATCTCAGGAAATGAAATAGCCCTCAGCTGTAGAGAGTGAAGAGGGAGGTAATTTTCCTTAATACGGGTGATAAAATTAATCTGATTGAAATCGCAAGCGATTATTTCTCAGAATACTGAGTGGCAGTACAATCACTTACACTCTTTTATATTTTTTTAGTCAAAGCTCGTGTAGATGAAAGCTAATTACAAAGTAGTGATGTGAAGCGCCAAGGAAATAGTTTGTATAGCGGAGAACCGGCCAGGCTAATTGGGGTTTGTGATTACATAGACTGTTGTTAAGGAGAATTAACTACCAGCAGTCTCTCCTGCAAAGCTTCTCATCAAGGCAAAGTAAAAATAGACACTGGGCCTGTTATTTATCTAATTATGCCCTGAATATTCTCACAAGCACGCTGCACACTCTCACACGGTTTGTTGTTCAAAACTTTTCTGCCGCGTGACTGAGATTAACCTGCCGGGCTGAGTTTTGGCGCTGGGCTCTCCCAGATCACTTTCCGAGATCCCTGCTCACCGGCGCACCTTGGGGCCTCTGGAGCTGGGACCCCGGCTGGGTGTTGCTAAGTGTGCTGGTGAAGAGGGTGTTACAGGAGGGAGAGGTCTGTTTAACAGAGCTGTATGGATACCTAGAACCCGAGGTTCAACCTGCTTACTCAGGCAACAGAGAAACTTCAGGAGAGCCTGAGCCTTTGCTTAGTAAAAAATGCATTGACCAGAGTGTGTCTGGTTCCTTCACTGACATAGAACTAACTAGCTCTTGTGTGTGTGTTACTTGCTGTTGAGTTGGCTCCAACTCCTGGATGATGATGTCCACAGTGTGGCCCTGCTCAGCTCCTGTAGGTTCATGCCTAAGGCTCCTTTTATGGAGCCAATCTCTCTCGCATTTCACCTCCCTCTCTTCCTGCTGCCTTCTATGTGGCCCAGCATGCTTTGTTTTCCAAAGAGCCCCCCTTCTCATGATGTGCCCCAGGCAGGAAAGCTTCGGTTTTGTTATCTTTGCCTCCAGCGATGTTCTAGGCTTAATTTGCTCTAGGACCCACTTGTTGGTCTTTCTGCAGGTCCAGAGAATCGGTAGAGCTTCCCTCCAGCACCATCCTTAAAGGAGTCATTTTCCCCTGTAAGCCTTTCTCACCATCCAAGCTTTCTCATCTGTGCGTAGTAATTGGAAAGACGGGGGTGTGGATGATCTTAGTTTGGTCTTTAATGACACATCTTTGCTCTTGGTGATCTCATAATTCTTCCAATGCTGCCCTTCAGAGTCTCAGCTTCTCTTGATTTCTTGGACGTGGTCTCTGAGTTGATGACTGAACCAGCAAAATCTTTAATAATTTCAGTGTCCTCATTGTCTACATTAAAGTTGAGTATTTCTTCTATAGTTACCATTCTTGTCTTCTTGATGTGCAAATGCAGCCCTGTTGGCACTTTCTTCTTTCACTTTCCTCAGAAGTAATTTCAAATCATTGCTACTTTCGGCTAGGATGTTGGAGTTATGTGCATATCTTATTGTTATTTCCTCCATCAATTTTCACTCCCTTTTCCTCCGAGTCTAGCCCAGTTGTCATATGATATGTTCTGCATACAGATTAAACAGGCAGGGAGACACAGCACCCTGTCTGACACCTTTGTTTGCAGGAAACTGTTCTGTCCCTCCAGATTGTGTCCTGCCAGTTGTTTTTGTCCACAATAGCGTTTGGCACCAGGACAATCAGTATTTCTGGAATTGCAGGGCAGGACACTAGGAATTGCTAGCAGGAACGCAGGCAGAAGTCCCGTCACATCCTCATCATTATGCTTTTATCTGTTTTCCGACCACTCTGAGAATCCCTTCGTTCTCTCTTTCCCCACCAGTGTGTCTTCACTGCCGTCCATGTCGCTCCCTTTCAGTCATGCATTCCGTTATTTAACATTTGTCAGGGGCCTCCTGCCTGGGCAGCCCCAGAACTCTGGGAGAAAAGCACCATCACTCGCCTTTCTGAGATCCCGGGATCTCAATTGCACCCCCCCTTCCCACTTCTTTCCGGGCCTCAGTGGCAGTCAGGACTGCAGGTAACGTGAGCAAGTGGGAGAGGCACAGGGGGCCTGAGAAGAAGCCTTCAGGACAAAGCTGTATGCATCTTAAGCAGCTGGAAAGACATTGCCTCAAGAATGCCATTCTCACAGGCATTTCCTGGAATAATTTTGCAACATATGAAACGCTGATTTATTGACAAGGTGATATGTCCTGAAGACAGGTGTCTTCTGGAAACCCCGTGTGGATGGTGACACGCAGCTCCTCTGGACGTGCTCAGCGCCGTCCTGCTGTGCTGCTACTTCTCGGCGCACAAACCAAATGTAATAGCCCCGTGAGCTCCTTTAATAGACCTAAGACCCACCAGTAGCAACATCAGTAGAACACCTTAAAGACTTCAGCTCTGGCTCTGGCGTATTTGCCTACATTTTTTCTTGCTCATCTGTCTTCCTTTGGTTTAATCTTCATCATTAAAATGACCGAGCTGCTGTGGGAAAGTATGCCCTGGGCTGAGTGTGAATGTGTGGACAGCAGGGAGCAGAGAGCGGAGGGGACGCTCCCCCCTGTTTGTTCTTGTTAGCATCAGAGGCTGCTCTTGTGTGGGTAAATGTAGCCAGTTCCAGACACGGAATTTCCTGTAGTATTATGGTTATTAACAGTCTGCCACAACCAGCATGCCAGGCAGCAGTCTGTGGGTGATATCTACCTATGTGAAAAGAAGATAAAATTATATTCTATGGGTGTATGCAAATTACGGAGGGTCTGGACTTGGACTCCAGTAATTCTTATATGTGCCTCGTTTTTGTCCACGTCGAATGACAGGTACTGAAAATTAAATAGTTTTCAATAAAAATTCTATAACCTGAAACCAATCCCCACTGAATAATTAGAATATCTCACCCATAAAAGGTAATCAGTGTCTTCCATTTCTTAAGAAGGCTCTTTCCCTGATCAGCACCGATGGAGCTCGGTCAGATTAGATCTTTAATTCTGAAAGAGACATAACACTCCCCCTTATGCAGAAGCCTGCGGGCGGGGCTGACAGCCTAAGCTGTCATGGTTCTGAGGATCAGCCTGTGCTCAAGGCTCAGTATGAGAGGAGAAATACAAGGAGGCGGTGGTTTCTGCATCATTTAGACGCCGAGGAAGAAGTGCTGTCTTCCTGGATGCAAAGAGACCGCATCTAACCCACGAAGATGGGCCCCCTTTGGTTTGCAATGTCTTGGTGCCACTTGAGACATTGTGGGTCCTGAACTTCCCATAGTTACCGCCTTTCCTATTAGTCAAATCAAAATGGTAACTTCGGGGGAAGAAATCTTAGCATCACGCTACTTGCTAGCATTGTGGGGAGAAAGTAAGATTTGGGGGTGAGGAATTGGGATGCAGATTCTTGTGGCCCCTTGCTAACTCTCTGGACAGGAAATGATTGTCTCTGGCTCTTGTTTTACCACCTGCCAAAGGCTGAGGGCAACGACCTTTCCATGGGTCATCTACGTTCATCTGCACAGCAAGGGCAGGTCCTCTTTGTTCTGCTTTGCTGGGAGCTTGGGGGCCCTTAGACCACAAGATGAAACCCCCTCACCGTTTTATTCTTTAAATACAGGCAGGACAGGTTGGTGGTAACGGATACACAAGGAAATGCATTTAGAAGTGAAATCCCTGTCAGAAATGATGGAAAAACAGACATTTTTAACAAAGAGAGAGGAGGGACTGAAAATTTAAGTTAGCCAAATGTATGATCTGTGAATTCTCCAAATTGTCAGCATAACAATAAGTACCAGTAGTTTGGTTCCAATTTTCTGTAATTTATTTATAATCTGAAGAGGGCCCCGTCCCTTGTCAAAAAGTCTACAAATCATTCCTAAAACACAAATAATAGTCACATTAAGAGGAATAAATTATAACACTGAATGTGTCCTTGGGCTGGAAACAAGGAAACCATGTAAAATTGGAACTGCGCTCGACCAAAATATGGCCTAACGATACATTTTAAAATAATTACATGTAGTTAACTATTCTTCTCCGATAATTTATTGAACTTGGTCCCATGACTGTCTAGTTTGCCTGCTCTCTGGGTATTTCTATTTCAGAGGATTTTGACATTATGTCACTTTTTTTCTCCCCATAAGGTGGGGGAGATGGAAAAGTCAGGACTTGCTCATAGAATTAGATAAAATAGAAACTCAGCCCATACATCCAAATAAGCACAAATTTTTGTAAGTGTGAAAAAAACACAAATATTTAACATCTTGATTAAGTGTTACTTATTGAATCTCTGGCCAATATTATACAGAATGTATTGTAATCTATAAGTATTTTAAATTCAGTGATGCCAGATTCACTGATAATTATTAGTGAATAATTATCTAAATGTATTACTCCTAAATATTCAAGTGACATCTCAAGGTTAATCATTTATGTTATAATATTTTGCAATTTTATACACATTCCAATTTAATGTGCATCTTCTCAGGCTACTTGCAATTTCAAAACTTGGAATTTAAGATTAAGAGTAGCTGAGTTGCAAATAGATGGTTACATTGTCCTTTCTATAAACACTAGGTGTTATTTAAACCAAGACAATGAAAGTAACTCCACAAGTCTTTTCTTATGACTACACTAGAGGCCTGGTGCATGCATTCGTGCACGGGTGGGGTCCCTCAGCATGGGCCGAAACCAGCAGTCCACCGCCGCCTGCTGCTCCTGCCTGCCGTCCGGCTCACCCTGGCCCTGCTGCACCTGCCTGCCGCTCCGGCTCACCCTGGCCCTGCTGCGCCTGCCGCTCCGGCTCGTCCTGGCCCGGCTGCGCCTGCCGCTCCGGCTCATCCTGGCCCTGCTGTGCCTGCCGCTCCGGCTCACCCCGGCCCTGCTGCACCTGCCGCTCCGGCTCACCCCGGCCCTGCTGCGCCTGCCGCGGGCTCTCACACGGTCAGTCCTGACTGGGAGATGCTCGCACTGCAGCAGAGCTTGCCAGCCCGAAGCCCTGCCCCTGGCGCCTGTCCTAAGGAGGGAGGGAGACCTGGATGTGATCAGCCCTCCGGGTGGGTGGTGAGACACCCTTGCCGGTCTGGGACCTGGATCTGTCCTGCTGACTTTGGGCCAGTTGTCCGGAGCCACCTGGAGGCTGCTTTTATAGTGTTTCTTCCTTGCAGAGTGTCTGGGGAGGGGGAGCGGCCACGGTGCTGCCCGAGGCTGACTTCCAGGAGGCTGGCGGTGCTGTCAGGATCATGTTGGCAGCGCTGGTCCATTGGTGTCTGCCCATTCTCCAGAGATTGGACCTGAAGGACTACTGAGGGAGTGAGTAGCTGCTGCTGGGCTGGTGGGCCCCTGGGATGGGTCAGTCAACTGAGTGGCACTCTTGCTGTGGGAGCGCACTGACCACCAGGAGGCAGCTCCTGCATTGAGTGTCTGCCCTCTGGTGGTCAGTGCATGTCATAGCGACTGGTTGACCAGTCATTTGGTCAATTAGGCTTTTATATATATAGATATTTCCTGACCATAAAGCATGAGAATCTACGACCGTGACTGAAAGAAATTATGTAATAAATATTTTTAATTGAAGATTTCTTGCTCTGATTATATACTAATTTCTACAGAAATTATATCTAGAGAGTAAACATGCCAAATTTAAAGTTTTTTAATATATTATAGATTTTAAAGAGTTGGGTAGAAAGGCTATATCCACTGAATGTATTCCTATACACCTATCTATGTAGGAAGGAATATTTTAAAATAAGGAATTATATCATGTCCATGCATTTCATATAACCTATTACATTGACTGTAGTATATAGTATGCAGATAATATTTATATTTTTCTTAAAGTTTGAATTCATATAATAGTATAGAAATATCTTAAAAACCTTTGTAAGTAACATGAGTGAGAATCCTGATAAAATACCCTGTCTAAATATTTTACATAGAGGTTAGTAAAACGTGTGTTACATAACTCCTGTGTTTTTAAAGTATACATAAGTAGATAACTAAGTAATAAATCATGTAGTAGTGGGTAACATAGTTTGATTTATAATTCTTAAGTAGTTACCTTAAGTATTCTGACTTCAAAATTTTTAATTATATTTCATATTTGAAAAATATATACTCGAGAATTAGCAGCACATGACAATATTCTCATTGAGAGACATTTAACACTGAGAAAAATGTGATGACTTAGACTTGTTTTTACTGAGTCCCATTAAAATTCTCCTCTTTTAAAAATAAATCACATGAGGAAGTTTAAACTTTTAATTGATCATGCCCTGTCTAGTGCCCGATGTCTAGGTTGTAGTGACAAGACCTGAAAATAGCAATATAACTTTGGCATGGATTTTGTTCAGTTTTTTAAAATCTAGTTACAGTGGCCAGGCCAGGGCTTCAAGTACATTTCCAGATAATTCGAAGACATTCAGTGGGTGGAAATCTAAATATTACTTTTATAGTGTGCATGACTGCCCCGGGTGGTGAGCAGGAGCCCGGCTAAGGTGTGCATGCCTGCCCCGGTGGTGAGCAGGAGCGGGGATGAGGTGTGCAGGCCTGCCCCGGTGGTGAGCAGGAGCCCGGCTGAGGTGTGCAGGCCTGCCCCGGTAGTGAGCAGGAGCCCGGCTGAGGTGTGCAGGCCTGCTCTGGTTGGTGAGCAGGAGCCCGGCTGAGGTGTGCATGCCTGCCCTGGTGGTGAGCAGGAGCCCGGCTGAGGTGTGCAGGCCTGCCCCGGGTAGTGAGCAGGAGCGGGGCTGAGGTGTGCAGGCCTGCCCCCGCGTGGTGAGCAGGAGCCCGGCTGAGGTGTGCAGGCCTGCCCCGGGTGGTGAGCAGGAGCCCGGCTGAGGTGTGCAGGCCTGCCCCGGTGGTGAGCAGGAGCCCGGCTGAGGTGTGCATGCCTGCCCCGGATGGTGAGCAGGAGCCCGGCTGAGGTGTGCAGGCCTGCCCCGGGTGGTGAGCAGGAGCGGGGCTGAGGTGTGCAGGCCTGCCCCGGGTGGTGAGCAGGAGCCCGGCTGAGGTGTGCATGCCTGCTCTGGTTGGTGAGCAGGGGCCCGGCTGAGGTGTGCAGGCCTGCCCCCGGTAGTGAGCAGGAGCCCGGCTGAGGTGTGCATGCCTGCCCCGGTAGTGAGCAGGAGCCCGGCTGAGGTGTGCAGGCCTGCCCCGGTAGTGAGCAGGAGCCCGGCTGAGGTGTGCAGGCCTGCCCCGGTAGTGAGCAGGAGCCCGGCTGAGGTGTGCAGGCCTGCTCTGGTTGGTGAGCAGGAGCCCGGCTGAGGTGTGCATGCCTGCTCTGGTTGGTGAGCAGGAGCCCGGCTGAGGTGTGCAGGCCTGCTCTGGTTGGTGAGCAGGAGCCCGGCTGAGGTGTGCATGCCTGCTCTGGTTGGTGAGCAGGGGCCCGGCTGAGGTGTGCAGGCCTGCCCCGGGTGGTGAGCAGGAGCCCGGCTGAGGTGTGCAGGCCTGCCCCGGGTGGTGAGCAGGAGCCCGGCTGAGGTGTGCAGGCCTGCCCCCGGTAGTGAGCAGGAGCCCTGGCTCTGCAGGCTGCAGTAAGAATGCCTTCCCAGATTCGTTACTGAGGTCCAGGCCTCAGCTGGACATAAAGCCCTTGGTGGAGCCTGGTTCGCTGGTCCTGCAGGGGGTGGAGCATTATGTGTCATAAGCCCATTAAGCAGATGCACAAGAACCTCAAAAATTAAAACCCGGGAAGGAAGAAATGAAGGCCCCCACTGGAGCCCAGGTTCCTGTATTTCATGAATGTGTACTGAAATTACTGCTCAGTGTGAGGTGCTGTGGTAGGCGATGGAACAAGTCCTGAGTATGAGACAATGAATGTGATCCCAGGGCAAAGAGCGGGCTGCTCTTAATGGGCTCTAGTCTGGTGGGAAGACCGCTGTGCAAACAAGAACATGACCTGCAGACACGTTAGAAACTGCGACAGCATGCTAGGGGCATGGGTAAGCACTGCGGAAGCAGAGGAATGGGGAAGGTTACTTACTGGAAATCCTCCTGGAGGAAAAGGCATTTACTCCACATTCTGAAAATGAGCTGGTGCTGGCTCGTGTGTGAGAGGGGAAATGGCACCTCAGGGAGAGGGTGCAACCTGGGCATACGCTCAGAAGTGTGAGAAAGGTCACAATGAATGTTTAAGGAATCGTTCATAGTTTTGTATGGCCATATTGCAAACTACATACACACACACATGTGATGGACTATGACCCTAGAAAGGAGGGTGTGTCACATCCTGAAGGGCCTTGAAGATCAAGCTAAAAGGTACAGTTTTCCTAAGAGCAACAGTCACCAGCAGAAATTTCTCTGAGGCGTTGAACATGGTTGTATATTTTGGCTTCTCTCATTTTTGATAGTTTGTCCATCTATTCAGGTAGTCAGTCAGCTATATATTTAGCAACATGCTGAGCATCCACTATCTATCTAGTTGCTGTGAGAGCACATATTCACATAACTTTTATGACAGTATATTGTCATAGTTCTATTTTATTATTACTTATTGTTTTCAATCTTTTACTGGGCCTAATTTATAAGCTAAACTTTGTCATAGGTATGTATGTACAGGAAAAAACACTATCCATGATTTTAGGCACTCATGGGGATCTTGCAACGTGTCCCCTATGAATAAGGGGGGACTATTATATATGTTTACCTATGCATAGGCATCTATTTACTTGTACATAAATATTTATTTGGAATATTTATTTAGTTTGCTTGTTACTTACAAAGAAAGGCACCATAGGCAAGTCTCTGCCACCTTCTGATGGAGGGTGTTCCTCCTCATGTCAGAGCTTGTGGTTTGCTGGACACACTACAGCTCTGAGTAGGCACATATGGCTGAACTGCTCTGGGCCTCTGAAGGGGAGGATATGAAGGGTCAGCCTGAAAATTCAAGAGGCAGCATCAGGAGCCGGCAAGGGGGTCCTTTGTGAAAGGCAGGGGCAGAAAAGGGGCCCCAGTGGCTACATGGTGAAGAAGGGTTTGGGGAGAACGTAAGTGTTAATGGGATTTCCAAGTTGTTTTCTACATAGTATGTGCCATACAACCTCTCAAACGGCTTCCAGAAGACCTGTTTTCAAATTTTCTTCTCTTCCTTGTTTCTTCTGATATGGCAGTATTGTTATATACTGAATGTTTTTATATACCAGGGCTTATTTCAAAGCTATGTTGATTTATCAGCCTGTGAATTAGATTCACAGTTATAATTTTACTAGAGGCCCGGTGCACAAAATCCATGCACTGAGGGGGGGGGTTGTCCCTCAGTCAAACCTGCACCTTCTTGCAGTTCGGGAGACCTTGGGGGATGTCCAACTATGGAAGTGGGCCAAAGCTGTCAATCGGACATCCCTAGGGCTTCCATGATGGCGGGAGAGGCTCCTGCCACTGCTGCTGGGCTTGCCAGTTGTGAGCCCAGCTTCTGGCTGAGTGGTGCTCCCTCTGTGGAAGCGCACTGACCACCAGGGGGCAGCTCCTGCATTGAGTGTCTGCTCTCTTGTGGTCCATGTGTGTAATAGCGGTTGTTCCACTGTTAAGTCAATTTGCATATTAGCCTTTTATTATATAGGATATTACAAATTTTAAATTATAGTCATAAAGTGTTACATTATATTATTAAAATTATAAATATTTATAAACTATACATTTATATATATAAAAGCCTAAACGACCGTTACTATGGGTCAACCTGTCACTATAATGATGCACTGACCACCAGGGGGCAGACGCTTAATGCAGGAGCTGCCACCTGGTGGTGAGTGGGCTCCCACAGCTAATCTCCCACGGCTGGCCAACCTACTGCGGTCCCTCCTCCCAGCCAGCCGGTCCTGATTGGCCCCAATTGGCCCAGATTGCCGGCCAGGGCAAGGGACCCCACCCATGCACGAATTCGTGCACCGGGCTTCTAGTATAATTGTAATTATGTGGAGATAATTGACAGCTTTATAAAATTGTGCTTTTCCATCAAGAAGAATGATATATCAGCCCTTTATTAAAGTCTTGTATCATTCTTCATTTTATAAATTATATTAGAGTTTTCTTATACAGATCAAACACTTTTAAAAATTGGTCCTGGATATTTTTTTGTATTGTCTTTGTGAATGGAAACATTTTTAATTATGTTCTCTAGTTAGTCATTTCTGATATGTGATGTGCCTATGTGTGTGTGTGGGCGTGAGCGTGCTTTGGAGTTGGCTACCTTACTAGATTTTCTTATTCATTCTATTTGTGTTTAAGTTCAGTCTCTACTTTTCTTGGTAGGCAATCTCATAATCAATAAATAATCGTAATTTTATTTCATTTCCACTATTTATACCTAATTTCTTTTTATGATTTTATTAAAATGGCTAGAACAATCAGAAAATATCCTATATAATAAAAGCCTAATATGCTAAGTGTCCGGTCATCTGGTTGGCCGTTCAACCAACCAAAGCATAATATGCTAATGATATGATAAGGCAGCTCAATTGCTCGCTATGACATGCACTGACCACCGGGGGCAGGCACTCCAACCTGTAGGTTACCTTGCTTCTGGGGTCTGGCGATCGGGACTGAGCGAGATGGGCCAGACATGCCCTGGAGCCCTCCTGCGGTCCCTCCTCAACTGGCCAACCTCCCGTGTCCCTCCCTGGCCCCAATTGTGCACTGGTGGGATCCCTCAGTCTGGCCTGCACCCTCTCACAATCCTGGCTGAGGGGCCCTCTCCCTTCCATGCCCTCCAAGTGAATGAATTTCATGCACTGGGCCTTTAGTTTTATAATAATAGTAAATACTAGAGGCCCGTTGCAGGAGCTGCCCACCTGGTGGTCTGTGCACTCCCACAGGGGGAGCTCTGCTCAGCCACAAGCCAGGCTGATGGCTGCCAGTACAGCGGTGGTGGTGGGAGCCTCTCCCGCCTCCTCAGCAGCACTAAGGATGTCCGACTGCAGCTTAGGCCTGCTCCCTGCTGGCAAGTGGACATCCTCCGAGGGCTGCCGGGCTGCCAGAGGGATGTCTGACTGCCAGCTTGGGCCCGATCCCCTGGGGAAGCAGGCCTAAACCAGCAGGTGGTCATCCCCCGAGGGGTCCCAGACTGCGAGAGGGCACAGGCCAGGCTGAGGGACCCCCCCCTCCCGAGTGCACACATTTTTGTGCACCAGGCCTCTAGTATTTTAATAGAAACCTATATGATGTCTATAGTCTTTCAGGAATTGCATATCTTCTCTGAGAATTGTGCCTTTTATAAAAATGATCCTTGCCTCTTGTAAATTTTCTTATTCTGGATTCAGGTTCTTTATGTTGATGTTGCAATTCCTGGTTCCCTTTCATTGTACGTGTTAGACTTTCATTTCCTGCCCTGCTGCTTCCCCTTGCGTTTTACATCTGTCTCTATTTGCTATATTTTTCCTAAAGAAGATATTATGATATTATTGGAATTTGGTTTTTGACTAATAAAGTCTTTATATCCTTCACAGACCAATCAATTGATTTATGCTTATTACGTTGCATTCATGCCACTCCCATCATCCTGTGCTTTGCTTTGTGTATGATTTTCCAGGTGCGTGTTCCATCCTCTTTGTCTTTTCTGAGTACACGTATTGTTTCTATCTCCTCCACCACATATTGTTTATATTCTACTGCATTTTCTATTTCTAATTTTAAAAATGATTCTTCAAGATATAAAGTCATAGGTCTAGTACTTGGCTTTGAATTTCAGCCTTGACGTGTGCTCATTATGTGATCTGTGTGGAGTTCCTTGTCTTTCTGTGACTGTTTCCTTATGTAAAACAAATAGTAACATATGGTTAATGATTAAAGACACATACAGCACCTACAAGAATTACTGGCACAATATAAGGTATCAATAAATGTAATAGTTTTTGATTAGTTGGCCATCTAAATACAAACTAGGATCAATTGTCCAAGGCAGCAGAAGAGTGACCCCAAAGGCAATTTCGATATCATGGAGCTGTCCTCCTCATCATAGGCTCAGAGTGCACGGTCCTGGGGGCTAGGGGAGGGAGTGGAGGGTGCAGAACAATTTCGAAGGAAAGGAAGCTACTGCAGGGCAGCTCCTCACGTGGCAGCCTCTACTCCCCGAATCCCAGCCCCATGCTTTTCAGCTGCAGTGGACCCCAGTGTGTCATGCACCGAGCCTAGCATAGCACGGGGGCGTGGCTACTTGTCCCTACATCTTGGATGTTGGAGCATCCTGGGGCTACCCAGGGTTCCCGTGGCAGACATGGTTGGCGCCTGGCATGCAAGCCAGGCAGAGGGCTGCTGCAGGGATGATCCCCTACAGAGAATCTCCCCTAGGGAAACGCACAGGAGAGCCTTGGGGACGGGGTCAACTCCCACCCAGGAGAGCCACAGGGGTGCACTGTGTGGGCTGAACCCTGTAGAGTCATAGGGCAGGACTTCCCCGAGCCTCGGAAGCCCAACTCCTAAGCTTGTGGGTCTGGAAGACCAGGCCTGGGACCAAGAGGAATTGTTCTTGAGCCCTGGGGTTTAGTGTTTGCCTGTTAGGTTTTGGATTCACCTTGGACCCGCTACTCTTTTTTCCTTTTCTATTTCTCCCCTTTGGGATGGGACTACCTCTCCTAAGCCTGTCCCACTGTAGTGCTTTGGAAGCACATAACATGTTTGATTAACAGGTTCACAGCTGGAGGCTCACCCATATCTTATTTGGATGATGTTTAGATGAGACTTTATATATATATTGATTTCAGAGAAGAAGGGAGAGGGAGAGAGAGATAGGAACAACAATGATGAGAGAGAATCATTGATCAGCTGTCTCCTGCACGCCCCCTACTGGGGATCGAGCCCGCAACCCAGGCATGTGCCCTTGACCAGAATCGAACCCGAGACCCTTTAGTCTGCAGGCCAATGCTCTATCCACTGAGCCAAACCAGCCAGGGCTAGATGAGACTTTAGACTTTTGAGTTGATGACATGTGAGGACATGGACTGGGGGAGGGTGGGCAAGATGCTATGGGCTGAATGTTTGTGTTCCCTCAAAATTCAGATGCTGACACCTAATCCCCAGTGCGATGGTATTAGTAGGGGAGACCTTTGGAGCACTGTACTGGTCCCCCTTACTTGTTCTATGAGCCCTTGCGTCAGTCCTATCTGACCTGTTTGCCTCCACCTTCTCTCACTCAAATCCAGCCAGTTCACTGCATCTAGGTTAAGAGTTCAAAAACAGTTGGAGCAAGTTCTCCCCCACATTTGACTCTATTGTCTATTGAAGCATGTTCGCAACTTGGAATTCACACAAAAATAAAGTGGAAAATGATTCTTCAAAAATTTTCATATAGTTTTGAGTTGATGAAAATTTAGTAACTAACCTGCATAGTTTTTATTTTATTTTTTATTAATTAAATTCTAAAATATATCTCAATATATATAACATATGCTGTGCAATATATTAATTCACGATTAAATGCTTAAGTTTTACACTTATTGCCTTGTGTATAAAACCTTTGAGCCCAAACAGCATGGCTCAGTGGTTGAGCATCAACATATGAACCAGTGTAGGGCATGCAGGAGGCAGCCAATCAATGATTCTCTCTCATCATTGATGTTTCTATTGCTCTTTCCCTCTCCCTTCCTCTCTGAAGTAAAAAAATATATATATTAAAAAATAAAATAATATTTGATGCATCAATATGCACTAATTATGTTTTTCATTTAATGTAAAGTGCTTATAAACTACCTTGCATAACTATAAATTAAACTATGTAGTAATCTGTTGCATGGTGTATCGTTCTTTCCCAGAACTCAGGGACTTTTATAGAAATCCCATTTCATTAATCTTCACACATCTCTGATATAAAGGTTAGTTTTAATTATCATCTCTTCTGAGTTTGGGGAGGCTGTATGGATGCCATGTATCACTGATGTATACAGGCACTGTGCCAAGTGTGCTACGCTAATATAGAGTAGCATAACAGCTAAAAACCATCTCTTTCATCAAATATACATTATTGTTGAAAATTTCAGAAGTCCCATGCTGGTAGGAAAGGAGCCACTTTCTGTTCTATTCAGTACCAACAGCCTGACCTTGTCTGTTCAATGTTATGATGCGTTGCTCAGATTTCCAGGGACAGACGTCTGAACATCTATATATATAAAAAGCCAGCGACTGGAACACTGTAATGACCAGAACGACTTGTTGCTATTACGCCCATTGTGGCCAGTGAACCGGCCGTGCTGGGAGTTGGGCTGGTGGCCAACCTCCCATGCCCCCCATCCCGGCCGTCCCTGCCCCTAATCAGTCTCTCCCACCCCAATAGGGGGCGGGGCTGGCCAGCCAACCTCCTGCAATTCCTCCCCCCAACTGGCCCTGCCCCAGATGGGCCCCCACCACCCCAATAGGGGGTGGGGCTGGCAAGCCAACCTCCTCCAGCCCCTCCCCCCAGCTGGCCCTGCCCCAGATGGGCCCCTACCACCCTGTTCAGAGACAGGGCTGGCCGGCCAATAACCTGTAGCCCCTCCTGCCAGCCAGCCCCGCCCCCGATGGGCCCCCACTACCCCCATTGGTCTGAGGCCCCTCCCCCCAAGCCAGCTTTGCCCCTGATCGGACCCCCACCCCTATCAGGGGCAAGGCCGGCCGGCCAACCACCCATGGCCCCTCCTCCAGGCTGGCAGGCCCACCGCTCACAGCCCCTCTCCACATCCAGCCCTGCCCCCAATCAGCCACCCCACCCCAATTGGTGGCGGGGCCCACTGGCCAATTGCCCATGTTCCCTCCTCCCAGCCGGTCCAGCCCTGATCAGGCCTTGATCAGGGCTGGGCTGGCCAGCCAACCTCCCGACAGGCCTGGCTGGACCCCACCCATGCACAAATTAATGCACTGGCCTCTAGTTTGGTATAAAACTAAGATAATCTCCCCTCTGTAGCTCTTCTTCAGAGTCCTTGGACCAGTCTTATTTTTATTAATGTTCAAATTATTAGACATCTCTTTGTCCTAATTGTAAATTTAGGGCAGTAGTGCTACCCACACAAATTCCATAACCATCCTCTCCATTATTTTTCCACGAGCCTTGACTCGGGGGTGGGAAAGAGAAGAAATGTATGTAAAGATCAGTTAGCTCAGTTAATAAAGGGATAACCCCAGAGCAGACACTGCAGATGTATTTTTATATTTTCCCCCTGGGAGTACAATAAATAAGCACAGAATTTCCTTGTATTTGCATTTCTTCTGTTATTTTACTGTAAGTGATATATAAACAAAGGTGTAGTCACAGATATAAAATTAGCAGGTAGAGAAAGGGAACTGACTGGGGACAGGCTGAATAGAGGCAGAAACTCCAGGAAATTTTAAATTTCCCACCCACTAAAACTATGCAGATAATTGAGAATTTATGGCATTTCCAAAAGACACAGGGATAACTATCTACACTAATAAAAGAGAAATATGGTAATTAGCGTACAACCGCTACCCTTCCCATTGGCTAATCAGCATATCCTTATGCAAATTAACTGTCAGCCAAGATGGCGGCCGGCAACCATGCACTGAAGAGAGCAGGGAAGCTTGCTTGCTCCAGTGATGGCGAACTCCAACGTTCCCCGCCTAAATTGCCGACCTCTCAGCTGCAACTCTAAGCAACTATGTTGCAAATATAGAAGCTAAACAAAAGCCTAGAAACCGGCTTTCAGTCAGCCGGGCTTCAGCCAGCCGGCCTGCAACATTGTATCAAATACAGAAGGTAAACGCCAGAAACCTGCTTTCAGCAGCGAGGCCTCAGAGCTAAAGCTGGCCCAGAATAGAAAAAAAGAAAAAAGAAAAAGAGGAGCAGTTGGGAGCTTCAGTCACCCGCCAGCCGGAAAACGGCCCTCAGTCCCTCAGCCAGCCTGGCCAGGCACCCCAGTGGGGACCTCCACCCTGATCCAGGACACCCTTCAGGGCAAACCAGCCGGCCCCCACCAGTGCACCAGGCTTCTTTTCTATATAGTAAAAGGGTAATATGCCTCCTGGCACCGGGATCAGCGGAGCAGCGAGACTCCTGGCACAGGCATCAGCGTGACAGGGGCAGCGCCCAAACCCCCTGATCACCCTGCGGCTCTGTGTGTGACAGGGGGCGAGGCCACAACCTCCCTATCTGCCCTGCTCTGTTCCTGACAGGGGAAGGCGCCCCAACTCCCTGATCAGCCCTGCTCTGTGCCTGATGGGGGGAGCGCCCCAATTCCCTGATCGCCCTGCGGCTCTGTGTGTGACAGGGTGCGGCGCCCCAACCCCCCCCCCTCCCACGGGCCCTGCTCTGTGTGTGACAGGGTAGAGCCATAACCTCTCCATCGGCCCTGCCTTGAGTGTGACAGTGGCAGAGCCCTAACCCCCTGATTGGCCCTGCTCTGTGGGTGATAGAGGATGGCACCCCAACCCCCCTCCACGGGCCTTGCTCTGTGTGTGACAAGGTAGAGCCATAACCTTCCCATTGGCCCTGCCCTGAGTGTGACAGGGTGCAGTGCCCCAACCCCCTGATCTGCCCTGCTCTGTGTGTGACAGGGGGTGGTGCCCCAACTCCCTTATCGGCCCTACTCTGTGAGTGACAGGGGGGAGCTCCTCAACCCCCTGATGGGCCCTGCTCTGTGTGTGACAGGGGGGAGCTCCTCAACCCCCTGATCGACCCTGCTCTGTGTGTGACAGGGTATGGAGCCCCAACCCCCCTTATGGGCCCTGCTCTGTGAGTGACAGGGGGCAGCGCCCCAACCCCCTGATCGGCCCTGCTCTGTGCGTGATAGGGGGTGGCGCTGCAACCTCCCAATCGGCCCTACCCTGAGCGTGACTGAGGGTGGCATCGCAACCTCTGGATTCGCCCTGCTCTGTGCATGACAGGGGGCGGCTCCCCAACTCCCCAATCGGCCCTGCTCTGAGCCCGACCAGGGGCTGCACCTAGGGATTGGGTGTGCCCTCTGCCACCCGGGAGAAGGCCTAAGCCAGCAGGTCATTATCTCCCGAGGGGTCCCAGACTGCTAGAGGGCACAGGCCGGGCTGGGGGACCCCCCTCCCCCCCGAGTGCACAAATTTTTGTCTACCGGGCCTCTAGTATATAAAATAAAGACTAATCTATGCATTGACTTTAGCAACTGAAGAATAGAGACAAAAAGCACTAACTGAGATAAATTAATTTCTTTATGTGAATAGTAAATTACCTTTAATATTCACATAAAGGCATTTAGCAATTGTGCCTTCTACACATGGATATGCTTAATGCAGACCAAGAAAAGTTAAATATATTGAAATATAATTTACAAAAATGAAGGTGCTTAGCGAAATATATTGCTAATGTTGTTAGTAAATATAGTGAAAGACAGATAAAATAAAACAGATATTCTATGTTCAATGGGTAATTTTCCTACATTAATATTATTCACTGAATTATATAAGAATTAACTTTTAAATAGATTCTTTAATTTGAATATGAAAGAGTTTAAAGTTCCACCCTGACTGGTTTTCTCAGTGGTTAGAGGGTCAGCCCAGGACTGAAGGGTCAAGGATGTGTACCTGGGTTGCAGGTTCGGCCCCAGCCCAGTTGGGACCATGAGGGAGGCAACCAATCAATGTGTCTCTCTCACGTTGATATTTCTTTCTTTCTCTCTCTTCCCCTCCCCTCTCCCTTCCACACCCTTTAAAAATCAATGAAAAAAATATCCTTGGTGAGGATTAACAAAAAAAATGAGTTTGCCCTGACCGGTTTGGCTCAGTGGATAGAGCGTCGGCCTGTGGACTGAAGGGTCCAGGTTCGATTCCGGTCAAGGGCATGTACCTTGGTTGCGGGCACATCCCTAGTAGGGGGTGTGCAGGAGGCAGCTGATCGATGTCTCTCTCTGTCTCATCAATGTTCCTAACTCTCTATCCCTCTCCCTTCCACTCTGTAAAAAATAAAAAATATATATTTAAAAAAAAATGAGTTTAATGTTCTACTTTTTTTAGTTATTTCTTTTTCACTTTTTAAAATTTGTCACAGAGAGCTCTAGGACAGTGACAAACAATAGGAATTCTGAACTGCTGTCTACTTTCAGGCTGTTGTCAGCCTTGCTCTGGGAGGTGTGTCTTTCCCAAAGGTTCGTGGACTTCACAGTCAAACGCACAGAGAACACACTTCTCTCCTATGACTCTTCAGGATGAAGTGAGCAGTCTGTGGGCTGTAAGAAGGACTTGCCTGAAGAGATGAAATCAAGAGACAACTCATCCCCAGGTGGAGAAAATCAGTGACACAAAGAGAAGATGCCGAGGAAGGGTGAGGAGACCTCGAGCTGGTACTTAAGTAAACAACCCCAAACTCAGTGTCTGGAAACAGTAAACATTTCTCTTGGTGAGGCAGAACCCAGGAGCAGGTTTGCTGGATTGTTCTGGTTTTGGGTCTCTTTTGAGGTTGCAATCAAAGATGTCAGCTGGGACTGCATGGGTCTCAAGGCTCAAATTGCAACCAGTAAGAAATTAAACTTTCTTTGGTTGTTCCAATTCCTAGTTTTTCCATATTTTGAAATAAAGGTTGACGTTCTCCTATTATGTATTTTCTATCTAATAGGGAAAAAATGTGGAAATGATGCACCCAAGTGGATTGAAGTTCAGGTTGGGGCTGTGGGAAGTAGACAAAAGGAGAGTGGAACTTGATTATTTAGTTTGAGTAAATTGAAAGGGAAAATCATTTCAAGACTATTCATAGAAATTTCACATAATAGGACAAAAATGTCAGGATAAACATCCTATCTAATAAAAGAGAAACATGCAAATTGACCATAACCCCGACACCCTTCCCATTGGCTAATCAGCAGGATATGCAAATTAACTGCCAACCAAGATGGAGGCCTGCAGCCAGGCACTGAAGCTAACAGGAGGCTTGCTTGCTCCAGTGATGAGGAAGCCAAGGTTCCCCGCCTGCCACTGCCAGCCTCTGAGCTTGCTCTCTAAGAAACATGTTGCAAGTATAGAAGCTAAACAAACTCCAGAAACCTGCTTTCAGCCAGCAGGGCTTCAGCCAGCAGGACCGCAACAGTGTTTCAATTATAGAACCCAAACAAACCCAGTACCTGCTTTCAGCAGCCGAGGTCTCAGAGCTGCAGCCGAGCCTCAGAGCTAAAGCTGACTCTTAGCTCTAGTGACAGCCATAGAAGGTAAATAAATCCCAGAATAAAAGAAAAAAGAAAAAAAAGGAGAGGTTGGGAGCTTCAGTCGCCCACCAGCCTGAAAATGGCCCTCAGCCCCTCACCCAGACTGGCCAGGCACCCCAGTGGGGACCCCCAACCTGAAGCAGCAAGATGGAGGCTAATTTGCATACTGAAGGCGGGAGGCAGCGGGCAAGGCTGTCCGCGGTCTGGGACCCTGATCTGTGACCCTGCCAGGCAGGGGGCAGCCTGGGAGGCTGTCTGCTGTCCCGGCACCTGGATCTGTGACCCTGCCGGGTGGGGGGCACCACGGGAGGCTGTCCGCTGTCCCAGGACCCAGATCTGTGACCTGGTGGGCGGGGGCAGTGCTTAAGGCTGTCCACGGGACCAAGACATGGATCTGTGACCTTGCCAGGCGGGGGGCAGCGCTTGAGGCTGTCCGTGGTCCCTGGACCTGGATCCGTGACCCTTCCTGGCGGGGTGGCAGCTCGCACAGGGGCAGATCAGCCGGGGTTGGGCAGGGCAGGACGCCTGGCTTCCACCCAGCCCCAGTCACTCTGGGCAGGTGAGCAGCGCAGAGAGCCTCTGGACAGGGGAGGCAGGCCAGCGGAGGGCAGCCTGTACTCCCCACATGGCAGTGGTGACAGCTATGAGCGTGCCAAGCGAAGCCTGCAGGCTGATCTAAAGTAGCGTCTGCAGGCCATCAGCGCCCAGGAGTGGCTGTGCAAGATCCGCCTCCTGGCCCAGAAGGTGCAGGATCTCAGGGACAGCCACCATGGCAGGCCAGACTGACGTCCTCCTGGCTGCACCATGGGGGTTTGCGGATCTGCAAAGCCAGAGGCCTCTGGTGTGCACATCCCCCCCTGGCGTGCGAACATCCCCCAGCACACTGTCACCCTCCCATGCCTGCAACAGTTGCAAACCAAGGCGTGCACAAGTTCCCCCCACCTCTCCACCGCACTTCCATCAACCCGGCATGCCTAACACCCCCACAGGATGTGCACACATCCCCTCTGATGTGCTCACGTCCTTTGGAGAGTGTCTGGGTGTTCTGGGTGCTGAGGGTGGGCGCCTGTGAGATGACAGTGAGAGGGCGGAGTGGTGATGCCCTGTTCCCATGGAGGCCAGTGCAGCTACGAGATCACCTCTGGGGTGTTAATGCAGGTGCTGAGGCAAGAGCAGGTGCAGACAGACACACCTGGTGGGCACGGGCGGCCCTCTCTGAGGTGCCTTCGGTCAGCGTTCAAGATCAAGAACCCAGAGGCGGAGAGGAATTCCGTCCTCTCAGTGAAACAGTGGGATAGTCTGGGCGACTGTAGAGGAGGAATGTGCACTTTGGGTGCCAGCACCCATGAGCGAAGGCTGCCCTAACTGAGCTTCGCTTGCTTGGGGCCTAGCTCACTCCTGCCGGGCAGCGGGTGACAGGACGTGCTTTTACGAATTAATGAGAGAAAACATTGATTCTCCTGCTGCCCATGAATGTGGAAAGTGAAGTGGGGAGACATGTGGGGAGTGAACGAGGATCCCTGTCTGGGGGTTCCAAATCTGCTGTTGGTTTCTTTCACCGCTGACTAGAGATATACAGGGTATCCCCCCAAAATGTATACACACTTTGAATACCTACTAATTCCAATGGTTTTAAGCATAAGAAAGAAACAACAATGGAGCTGTTATCTGTTAAAAGTGTGAGCACAAACAGGTAGTTGGACATTCCCTGAGGGGTCTCAGATTGGAGAGGGTGAAGGCCAGACTGAGGGGTCCCTTCCCCCCCTACCCCAGTGCACGAATTTCGTGCACCAGGCTACTAGTATTTAATAATATCAGATAATTTGGGAATAGAAAATGGAGAATGACTTATATGGTGAGTGTAGGTAGCCAGCTATTAACAAAGGAATTGAGCAAAGGGAATCAGACAGTAAGCCCAATAAACTAGAGAGCTGAATTGGACATTAAGCCTCATTCACCAGGAAGCCACAGCATACACAGGCTCCCCAGGGGGCAGCCGCATCCTCCACTGAGGAAACTGTAATCCCCAAAGTGGGCGGGAAGAATCGGTTAAGGGTCATTAACCAGGATTACCGAGGGAGGGATAAGAACGGCAGGGGAGATTCCTTTGCAGGGCACCTGTGCAGTGGAAGCCACACTGGCCCAGGGAGGTAAGCACATGCATGTAGAAACCAGATGCTGCAGCAAAACTTTGGGGCATGAAGAACCTAGTCTGGGAGAAGAACCAGGTTGGATAAGGGTGTGGAACCCCAGGAGGTCCAGGAAAAGGATTGGTGGGGAGAGCCCAGCACAAGCCCGAGAAAACCCAGGAAGTTGGTTTCATAGTTTGAAAGCAAGACTACTTGTTCCTGAAGACCAAGAAAATATATGGAGGGACATGAGGGATCTCGGAGCAGTTGCTGCTAGAACCTGCTCACCCTCTACTCCCCCCAGGGCACACGATTTCCCTTCATCCCAATGAATCTTGCCACTGTGCTTAAACTTCTCCTGTGTCTGTATCCTTTGAAATTCCTTTCTCGTGACACCATAAGAACCCATTTTCACCAGCAACAATACCAAGTAGCTAATCAGATGTGCGGCACAGTGGATGATAGTTTTGGTATTTTGTTTTCCAATTACACTTGTATGATGTTGTGTTACTATTATGGATTTTGAGTTGAACAATGGAGTTTAAATTGCAGTTGGGGGCTCACAAGTATCTTCTTCATTCAATTTCTACATGATTGTTGCTTAAATATTACACATCCATGGTGTTCTTGAGCAGCACATATAATGTTAGCTGCTTTGGGTAGGAAAAGCTGCATGATGCTTTGAGATAGTAGGTTAGATCAGGGTTTCTCCTCCGTGGCACTGCTGACATAACAGGGGCTGTCCTGAGCATTGTAGGACAGTTAGCAGCATCTCCTACCCCATACACAGATGACTAAGAAAATACTTTTAGATATTGTCCAATGTCATAGGGAGGAAGAGGGAGACAAAAGTCACCTTCAGTTGAGAACCACTGGGTTAGGTCAACATAAAGCCAGATAAAAATTGCATATGATGTTCCATACTAATAAAAACAATGAGATAAAATGACATTGTCATGATAAGAGTATATTTCTGAATGGTGGATGTATGAGTATTTAAGTTTTCTCTCTTATGCTGTTTTTGCTTTTCAAAATTTCTTACAATATGTGCTTATTTTATAATCAGAGAAAAATTTAAATATTGTCAAATTAGTGACATTGAGCCTTTTTTATATTTCTATTTGCCATCTGTATGTCCTCTTTGGAGAAGTGTCTATTTAGGTTCTTTGCCCATTTTTTTAATTGGGTTGTTTGTCTTCTTGGTGTCAGGTAGTATAAATTCTTTATATATTTAGAAATTAACACCTTAACAGATGTATCATTGGCAAATATATTCTCCCATTCAGTGGGTTCCCTTTTCATTTTGTTGATGGTTTCTTTTGGTGTGCAAAAGCTTTTTAGTTGAGCTAGTCGCATTCATTTATCATCAGAGAGATGCAAATTAAAACCACAATGGGATGTCATCTCACACCCATCAGAAAGGCTATCATCAATAAATCAACAAACAATAAGTGCTGGCAAGCATGTGGAGAAAAGGGAACCCTGGTGCACTTTTGGTGGGAATGCAGACTGGTGCAGCCACTGTGGAAAACAGTATGGAGTTTCCTCAAGAAGTTAAAAATGGAACTGACTTATGACCCTGCTATCTCTCTTCTGGAACTATATCCTAAGAAACCAAAAACACTAATTTGAAAGAATATATGTACAACTACATTCATTGTAGCATTATTTACAATAGCCAAGATCTAGAAACAACCCAAGTGCCCATCAGTAAATGAGTGAATAAAGAGCTGTGGTCCATTTACACAATGGAATACTACTCAGTCCTGAAAAAAAGAAAATCTTACCTTTTGCAACTGCATGTTTAGACCTAGACATTATTATGCTAAGTGAAGTAAGCCAGTCAGAGAGAAAGACAAATACCATATAATTTCACTCATATGTGGAATCTAATGAACAAAATAAACTGACAAGCAAAACAGAAACAGAGACATGGATGCATGGAGCAGACTGACAGCTGTCAGACGGGAGGGAGTTTGGGGAGTTGGGAGTTGGGGTAAAGGGATTAAGCAAACAAACACATATGTACATAACACATAGACACAGGGAATACTGTGGAGATAGCCAGAGGGAAAGGGGGTAAGGGTAGGAGGAAGTGGGCAAAGGAGGAGGGAATGGTGGAAAGAGACTTTGTTTGGGGCAATGGGCACATGATGCAATGTGGCACATGTTTGTTGAGTTGTACACATAAAACCTGTATGGTTTTGTGAACCAATGTCCCCCAATAAATTCAATGAAAAATTGTTGAATTATTTTACTATAATTTAAATAATAATGAACTACAATGAAAATTTTATTAATTTGAAATGTTAATTCTTAAACAAAATACTACTAAATGTAACACACTTTTACCTTTAGTGGCTTATCTGATCATTTTAATAGGCTAAATGTTTTCTCCATTTTAATATTAATTAAATGTCTTGAAGAGGGGAGTAATTTCTATATGAACCCTCAGTTGAAAAGGATGAGCTAAGATCTGAATTCTGACTTTCTTCTTATCCATTGACAGTAACAGGTAACTGAAGTGTTGATGGATGTTACATTACTCTTTCACTAGAGGCCCAGTGCATGAAATTTGTGCACAGGTGGGGGGTCCCCACAGCTCAGCCTGCACCCTCTTCAATCTGGGACTCCTCGGGGGATGTCCGACTGCCAGTTTAGGCCTGATCATGGGGATCGGGCCTAAACTGGCAGTCAGACATCCCTCTCACAATCCTGGACTGCTGGCTCCTAATCGCTCACTTGCCTGCCTGCCTGGTTGCCCCTAAATGCGCCCCCCCTCCCCCACCTGCCTGATTGCCTCTCACTGCTTCTGGGTGCTGGCCTGGTCACCCCTAACTGCCCCCTCCCGCTGGCCTGGTTGCCCCCAACTGTCCACCTCCCCCCAAACTGGCCTGGTCACCCCACGCAGCCTGCTGTTCAGTTGTTTGGTTGTCCCTCGCTAACCCCCCTGCCGGCCTGGTTGTAGGCAGCCATCTTGTGAGGGTGTGAGGGTCAATTTGCCTATTACCTCTTTATTATATAAGATTATTGTGAATTCTACTAGTGTTTTTCTAAGTTGAGAACACTGTGCTCTTTACTGTCCTTGACTTCATTCACTTCTCTAACAATTCTGTGGGAGATATAGGTTGGATGTTGGAAACTGCTATAAAAGCACAGATGACTCTAGACCAGTCCTTTGGGTCCATGCCTGAGGTATGCTCATTGGCTGAACAGTAACAAACAGAAGAGAAGATATTAGCATCACTAATTAAATGTGGTGTTGTGGATTTGGGCACTATTTTATGAGGTGGAAGCGTCTCATGGGCTGTATAATTAGGTTTCTTTTCTTGTTACAAAGCTGATTTTGGAGAACATGACTTGGGTGTGCAGCAGAGTGGCTTCCCACCACTGAACCCTGGTTGTCTCAGTGGATCTGGGAATCTGTTCCAATCAAACATGGCAGAGGAGGGCAAGGAGAATGATGGCTTCTTTTCAGGACTTGATGCCAGGAACAAGGAGGGCTGGTAACACCCAGTTACACATCTCCAATCATGAGCAGGTAACTCGCTTCACCTCCAGGAAGAGGGGCTCTGGGTGGAAAAAAGGCCAGGCCTGTTTAGGGACCACACCCCCTCTGGAAACTAGAGCGGCGAGTAAGAAGCATTCCCTCTCATGCTTATCAACATTCTTATTCTTTTTCATGGAGAGTTAGCCAATCAACATGATTTCCAAAATAAGTTACATTTTCTTTTGAGAGGTCTTAGAGTCAATTTCCTGGGATGCCTCTGAATAGTGTAAGAACAGCAGTAACTGGGCTAGTGGTTCTGCAAGATAAATCAGGGCCTGGAGGCCTTCACTGAGAAATAAACAGGCAATCGAACAGGCCTTTACCCTAAAGAGGAATAATAGCCCAATGTAATTGGATTTTAGATACTTTTAAGTGAAATATGCACTTCTAAGAAATGCTTTAAGGACATTAGTCCCAATAATGTTAAAACATTGAAAAAAATGTAATTAAAAAAATAATTTACCTCTATTCCTATCCAGGAAAAAAAAAATGGTGAGATGGTCCTTGTAAATAAAAATATGGCATCTCCTTGGCGGGGAAGATTCTGTGATTTCAGTCACAGAAAATCCCTTTAAGTAGAGAACCTTGAGGAACACACATGCACCAAATTCAGAACAAACTGAGTTATTAAAACCATGGGCAGATGCAACCAGATAAACACACCAGGCTCCACCATCTAAGCAACATGACTGCTCTGCAGCAGCTGCTGTGGGAGCCCGCGGTGTCTCACAGGTTTAAAAGAGGGAATGACTAGGAATGGAATTTGTACTTTAACACATGTGGTTCTTGTAGGTCCTTTTAAATCTTGATCAATTTAGGGGAGCAAATCTTCCCCAAATCTAGTGTGTTGGAATCTAGGTAGCAAAATTTCCTCCTTTTATTTTTACAATTTCCTCCTTTCCTTCCTACAGTTTTATGTGAGAGGTAGTGAAATGACGGAATGTGGATAAATCAAACAGAAACAAACCTTCTACATAACAGATGGAACTTTCTGAATGGGATGAACTGTACCGTGTCCTGGATGCTATAATGAGAACTGGCACCTGTGACATGGGTCAGAGCACGCACCGTCACTGCTGATGGCGCTGGGCTTTCAGGGTGGACAGGGAAGAGCAAAGAGAAGTGCGGTCTTCTCTCAATGTTTTGATAATTGAATAAAAAGAACCTAAAGGGTAAGAGGAAAAGGAGGAAGTATGTGGCCAGCAAAAATGTAAAGGATTGAAAAGGACTGAAATTCTAAGATTGACCCAAGGAATTTCCATTACAAACGAACACAGAGTGCTGATCAAGATAAGAAGAGGGAGCAAGGACTTGAGCAATGCAGTTGGAAGCATACCACGCTGGGTTTCTGACCAACACCAACCACAGATGCTTTGATGGATTCAAAATTCTGCCTCCGTAACGGGGAGCCTGAGGGTGAGGGGTGAGGAGATGGGACTTCTCTGCTGACTTGGACGCCTGAAGCGGGAGTCCTCCAGCTTAATTATAACTCCACTTTTAGCTTAAAGATGATAAGTTGCTGGATCCACCCAATCTACCGCAGAATTCTATGGAAAAAAATGAATCCCTTTAATTTCTACAGTATGTAACTCACAATTTGGTAGATACCACATTTGCTCTCTGGCTACTGGAAATAGGCAGCTGTTTTGAAATAAGGTAAAGACTCACCTCTCTGGGCTGCGATAGACCAACCACCCTCTGCCTCCTGGATTGAGTTTTTCACATGACTTGAAACTGGATTCCTCTGCCACATCTCTTAACTTTATTCTTCCTGGGAAAATTGGCTGTACTATTAAATGGGTCAAGTATACAGAGATTGCTGGCCTTCCCTTAATGGTACACATCAACTTCTGAATACCAGTCATATGCCAAGCACTGGGCTAGGCTTGCTCCTTGAACTTTATTCCATGAAGTCTTCACAGCACCCTTATGAAGTGTGTGTTTTATCCTCAGTTTACAGAGGAAGGAATTGAGGATTAGCGAGGTTGTATGACTTGGTCAGCCATTCACAGTTCAAGCCAGGCCTATCTGGATACTCTACAGTTGCTACCTTGATAAAAAGCAATTCCCCCTGCCCTTCATCTTGGGAGTGTTAGCAATTAATAAATCATCAACAGCAGTAGAAGTGCAAGTATGTTAGAATTGAATGTGCATATGTGTGTGCATGTGTGTGCATGTATATGCATGTGTGTACCTGTGAATATGATAGATTTTACTCAAATAGCTTCTTATGGTGGAGAAAGGCACAGAATCATTCCCTCTATTAAACTTCTCTTTATGTCTCTAACATACTCATTTTGGAATTAGCACTTAAAAATATTTTATATGCCAGAGATATACTTTTTGCAACTAGAACCACCAAATTCTGTTCGCAAATTAGTCTCCTATGAGAAAGCTTTTAGAGGTCATGGAGAAATTAGACAAAGAGCTGAGCTGATTCCCAGACCTTTGTGGAGACTCTGAATTCAAACGAGCTTAATTATCAGCCAATTTATCATTTTAGCATTGCCGTGGAACACTATTCACCAAGCTAACATAGCTTTGCTCCTTGTGGCTATGTACAGTCCAGCTACAAATAACTCCATGGCAGTATCACCTACATTAACTTATAGGCAGAGTGATTTCTCCCAAAGAAGGGATTGCAACATTTCTGATTTTCCTCCCTAATTATTTACAGAGGAAATCTAATTTGGGATGGGGGAGGGGGGCAGATAGCTAAAGTTGTTATCTGAGTTTGCTAAAGGATTATTATTAAATTAAAATTACTCGAAAAAAAATAAAAACAGGGGTTTTACTTCCATACATCTAACTTATGCTACAGGCCAACGTGGACTGCTCAGGGCCTGCAGCAGACAAGCAACATCTGGGATAGTGTGAGGTGACCTGGGCAGATCAGGACCCTAAATGGACAACAGGAACATATGCCTTTGTATGTTCTCAGGTACTAAAGCTCATTTGACTTAATACTTTAGTGCAAACTTAAATCTAAAAGAGAGGAAAGAGGACAATAACCTTTTCCAGTATAGATTGAAAATCTCTACAATAAAGCTTGGCTTGGGCTGATATTTGACTGAATTGGATTTTTCAGACCCCAAACAGAAAAAAACAGTGCACCCCCATTTTGCTGCTTTCTCCATGGGTAACGATGGTGAGGAGGAGGATGACCAGGCAGACAAAGGACTGCGATGCAATGTGCTCCCATTAATGTAAATTCATGACATCATTTGCACAATGACTTGCCTAGCATGGATTGGCAGTGGGCTGTCAAAAATGACTCCTTGTGAAATCCAGGACCCTCTCTTCTGATCACTTTACGATGCCTTTAGCTAAGGTTCCTTTTTTACTTTAGAATATGCATGAAATCACAGACTGTAGCTCCCCACATGATAAAGGTGGGCAGCATTTGCTAACCAAAAGCACACTGGGAACCTGGGCTGTGTTATCCACAAAGCCCTGACCAGGCCTGGCTTTCTCACTGGGAAGGAATTCCTGTGAAAGATGATCACGAGGTATTTTCACACATGTTGCATTGAATCAGAGATGGGATGCTCTCCATTTAGCAAAAGAAAAGGGACCGATGAGCACGGATTCATACTTAGAGCGCCCTCCCTGGCCAGCGACAGAGGCAACATCATTAGTCCTCACTCTGCATTTCTAAAGCATGTCGGATTTCCAACGTCATGGGCAAGTCTGATAACCTGTTAGATTTACAAATTGCTTTACTATTAGAAAGCTCTTTGCATATGCTTTCTTGTTTATTTATCAAGATGAAAATCCTGTGAAGCTTGTCTTAATGTTATTTCCATCTTGGAGGCAAGGGCACGGGCCCTGAGAGCTGCAGGAGCTTGTCCACGGCCTCGCTGGGCAGTGTTCTATAACACTACAGAATGCGATCCACTGGGCATGACCGCTAGTGAACTGTGGAGGTTTGGGAAGCATTCAAAGGAACATAAGGGCACGGTGTGTACTGCTATTAAAGCACAGGGAGTCTGTATATCTCCATTTCTCTGTTGTTGTTGCTGTTTTTCTTCTGTACAATGCAGCAGGAGCTATTGCATTCCTCATGGAGAAAACAAGTCACCATATTAATCATTTTAAAATAAAACCCCAAAACAGTAATAAAAAAAGTGCTCAAAGAAAGGAACAATTGGATTATTTTGTCACCGACGGAGAGGGTGATATGGATGAAGATTTTCCTTCATGGGAATGGTACATTTTCCTGGCTCCTCCACGTTCCAGGAGCTGGGACAATTTGGATTTAGAAAAAAAGCAGTAGAATTTAATATAACCAAGTACTTAATGTATGAAGTCTTCCCCAAAACAGTACAAAGTTGAGTATTATTAAACCAATCAATTGCAGACTATATAGGAGGGAAATGTAAACTTGTAAAAAGAGGAGCTTGCAATAAAAGTTTGGATTAATCTATTTAATCTTTTACAGAGTATTCTTAGATTCTTATGTGTTTTAAACTCTTTGGGTTCAACATAGTAAGTGCTTGAGGCTTGGGGTTAGGTTGTGTCTTTGTCAGCGTGCAGTGGCCACACCATAGAGCCAAAGTGGCAACAAGGTGCCACTTTCTGAGGTAGCTCAGGACACTCTCCACTTGCTCAGTTTCAAGCGGAGGCAAGGGTGTGCCACACTCCAGGGATCCATTGTTAATATCTATGAAGAGGAGCCCGAGTTCCCTCATGCCCAGGAGATGAGTAATGCCTGGGGCATCCTCACAACACACCCGGGAGTCATGCCAAGATTTCATCCCAGGGCAGCTGTCCCGCTGGAAATTTCCATCCTGGGCCGGTCAGGAGGAGGAAGCCTGAGACATCTGGCTCTGCATTTGGGACACATAAGCACTCTCCTATCTCCTCTCCAGCCTGACTTTCTCGTCAAAATCCCCTCCCCTCAGCAGAGGCTCTGAGAGTGTGGCCACAGACCAGCAGCACCGGCATCAGCCAGGAATGCATGCTCTCGGGCCCACTCCAAACACAGGATTAGGAAACTCTATAGCCGGCTGCAGCCTGTGTTTTAACAAGCCTTCCAGGTGATTCTGAAGAATGTCAAATTCTGAGGACATCTGACAAAGGAATACTACCTGTGGGTACTTTTGTCCACTCTCCCCTGCTGTTCTGTGCCTCCATCAACTTGCTCTGAATGCCCTCCTCTGGCCCACCTTCCTCCTCTTACTCGCCTAGACGGCGCTCATGCCCACCTCCAACTCTCAGCTCATAAACCATCCTGGTGCACCATGTAGTGGAGCGCCCTTACCTTCTCTGTGCTTCCATCTCACCATGAAGTGCTCAGCAGTCAGTATCTCATACGAGCATTATCTGGGCATGTTGTCTGTCTGCCCACTGACTCCAGAAACAATGACTAGCATCATGTAGACAAGTTTGGGTTCAAATGCCCAGATGTCCATTCTCTAGCTGTGCCATCCCAGCCAGCTGTTGGCACGGAGTTTCCCATCTGCTCCCTCCCCGTCTGGCACAGGGGCCAGGATTTCTGACCCCAGCAGAAGTTTATTCAACTAAACTCGAAGTGAACCAAACAGAAAAGCTTTTTGACTAAACATTAAAGGCAAGAATACAATGGAACCCTGAGCTCCCAAGTGCCATGTGACCGAGGGGGAGCACGAAAAATGTGCAGAATGTGCTGATTGCCAGCTCCCCAGTCCAAAGCAGGGGGGCACATAGTCCGAGGAAAGAAGCACTAAATGGGAGCTTGTGGCATTGGGGCTCCCTGCAGGGCTGGGGTCTGAGCCCAAAAGGACTGTGGGGAAAAGAGTGAAATATGTAAATTATAACAGTGATTATTGCATATAGCATGCTTGCCAGGCACTGTATGTATGTGATGTCACCTAGCTCTCAGGACTCAGTGGTTGGGCTATTCTTCGCCCCATTTATAGAAGAGGCAATGGGGGTTCTCACAGGGTACTTGGGGATCCCATTCCAGAAAAGCGCAATAGCAGGATTGGAACCCAAACTGGTTCCCACAAAAGTAGAGCTTTTAACCAGCACAGCTCCCTGCCCTCACACATGGCGGGTATAATTGTAGTCGCTCCTGTGTGTGCCAACAGTGCACAGGGCTGCGGCACAGGGCAGAGTGAGATGACGCAATGGCACTAGCCCCTACAGTTCAGCGGCTTGGTGTTCAGTGAGGGGAGTGTGCTCTGTCCATAGCGGAGCTCACTCCCGCACACACTTGCAACTGCACAGGGCCGGGTGTGCCCCAGCACCAGGAGAGCCCCTCCCTCTCGGTATCAGTCCAGAGGGAGGAAGGAGGCCAGCAGGTCAATTGAAAAGCTCCATGAGAGCAGCGCACACATTGCAATGATGAGATCAAGTGGTGGAAAGGGAAGAAGAATTAAGATGGAGCTTCTGTTTTGAAATAGCATCTTAGACTGAGAATCACACACTCTTGTACCTGAGGCACCTATAGGTTTAATGATTTGCTTAAGGCCACATAGAAAGTCAGTGGCAAGAACAGGTTCAAAGCAGTCTTGACAGTCATACTTCTGTAAATGCAGCCCACAGTGGCTCACATTCCTGACAGGCTCTGCCTGTGAATTCAGCTGCTCGTGTGCCTGGGAAGGCCGGTCCTCACGGACTCTGCTCCGCAGATGGGAAGTGTCTGGTAGGTGTAGGGTAGTTTTGAACTCCTCCAAACTCCATATCAAAAACATGATCAGATCTTTGAGAGTGTGCTTTCTCACCCACCTCTCAGGATTTGCTCTTACTTGGCCATATGTTAAGGAAGCAACAGTTTGAAAAGAGGACCCCCCCCAGAACCTCCCCATTCTCTACTTGGCCAGAAAAGAGCAGTGGGTCACTTATCCTGGCCTCTTCATGCAGAAGTCCCTTCGAGCTGCTCAAGGGGACAGGTGCAGGTGTCCAAGGCACCCACGGGAATGTGTCTGCCTTCCAGAAGCTATGTGTGCACCTGCTGGGGGCTGCCACCTGGTGCTCCCTATGTCCCGCAGGCGAGGGCCCTGGGAAAACCGGCTCTTGATAAAATGATGTCTTAAACTGTCCTAATTTCTTGGTCCAAAAGCCTTTGTCATTGCCAAGTGTCCTGGATGGATTTCAAAAGAAAAGTGACACTTTCTACTGTATTCAGGCTGCTCCTCAAGCTGCTCTGCCTGTGCTCTGGCCCTTCCATGAGTTATTATTCCAAAGACACCCGACTAACCCAAACTCCTTGGTCTTGGCTCTGCGCACATATATAAATCTAACAAATGTCTGTTCAGCTTTAATCGTCCTTTCTGTTACTTACAGAGGCCTTATTTTAAGTGGCCTTATTTTACATTATCCTTAATGTTTTGTCAAAGAAGAAGGGAGTCACACAGCCTTTGTGAGTTGGGGACCCTCAAGCTCTCCGTGGTCCAGCCTCTGCTTCTGAATCGATAGGGTCGTCATGGTTAGATGGACTTGATCTTTGAATGTAATTGTGTGTGTGTGTGTGTGTGTGTGTGTGTGTGTATGTTTTGCATATATAGTAAGAATATAACCATATAACCAAACAAGTATGTAAATAAATTTACATCAGAATACTTTTCTGGCATTTGTAGCTTGCTTATCATTCATATTAATATGGACTATAAAATTATTTAAATCTAATGATTAGTTGTTTCAAGAAGTCAATATTATTTGGCTGACAATGTCCCCTGAAACAAATACCAGAACCAAATGCAGCAGATCCTGTTTCTCTCCCCTCCATTCAGGTTACATTTTATTTTAGGCTTGTGAAGGTTTTCTTTTTTTTTTTTTTTTTTTTTTTTAATATATTTTATTGATTTTTTACAGAGAGGAAGGGAGAGGGATAGAGAGTTAGAAACATCGATGAGAGAGAAACATCGATCAGCTGCCTCCTGCACATCTCCTACTGGGGATGTGCCCGCAACCCATGTACATGCCCTTGACCGGAATCGAACCTGGGACCTTTCAATCGCCAGGCCGACGCTCTATCCACTGAGCCAAACCGGTTTTGGCTTGTGAAGGTTTTCTTAATAGATTTCAAATTCTGTTGCCTCTTTCCCACTACTGACAGAAATTACAAACCTGTCATCCAAGTTATCAGAATCAACAGTGACTACATTTATTAATTGATTGTTTTTAGCTCTCCAAACCCTCCTAAGAAACCTGCCTTGAAATCATTATAATCTAAAATATATTCACAGGTGAAGGATGATGGCAGTGTAGGTAAATGTCTGTGCTTCCTGCCTCCCACAACCACATCAAAATTACAACTAAAATACAGAACAACCATCATCCAGAATTGCTGGAAAGCTGGCTGAGTGGAAGTCCTACAACCAGAGAAGTAAAGAAGAAAGCACACTGAGACTGGTAGGGAGTGTGGAGGTGCGGAAGGGGCTGGCCTAGCACCCACGTGGGCCACTTTTTTAATTGGGAGGGAGATCATTTCTGCGGAGGCCACCCAGAGGAGCAAGGGGTCCCAGTCCCACACCAGAAGCCCAGCCCAGGGTCCCAGAACTGGAAAAAGAAATCCCCATGGGCAGTAAGAACTACAGGCTGTAAAAACCAGTGGGGATTGGAGATGAGTGACACAGAGGCTGCTGGAGACCCAGCTGTTCCTCTTAAAAGGCCGGCACCACATACTAAACTTACAAGGTCCTGCTTCCTCTGAGCTCCAGTACCAGGGCAAGGCTCTGGGGGACACAGACACATACCAGGAGGAAGTGGATTGTCTGACATCAGGGTAGGAACTCCAGGGGCGGCTTTCTCCCAGATGGAGGTGCTCACAGGGATCATGGGACCTCCCCTGTTACAGGGCTGACTGGCAGCCATTTCTGTTTGTTCTGTCCTGGTGATTCCCGAAAACCCTGCCCCATACAATTTACAACCTCACCCAAGCTGTGTGCATGGGCTTTTGCATATGCTAAAACCTCTCAAACAAACTGCAGCTGGGTCACTGAGCCCTAAACCTATCAATAAAAGGCCCAAGACTTGGCACCAGCACCACCCTTCCTTGCCTCATAGCTGGGTCTCATCTGGGCACTTTCAAACCTGATAAAAAGAGAAGGAATCTGAAGATATCTCTGTAGCTCCTGCTGGGTGGCCTCAGGAAGTGGCTGAGTTTGCACCTCCCTGGAGACCCAAGAGCCCGTGTATCCAGTGGTCAGTGTCAGACCATACCAGATTACAACTCTACACATCCATAAGAGACACACTCAAGGGGCTGACTCAGTGAGCACCAAAGCCCCACTGAAGTGAGGCCTGCTCCATAGCGGTGTCTCCTGCATAGCAGCTCTCCCACTGAAGTCACAGCTGCTCCTCACAGCCAATTGGCCTGGAGGTTGATTCTTCCCAGTGAGGCCAACAGCAATCAAGTCTCAACTACAACAAGATTGTGCTCACAGCCTACAAAGGGGTGCACCTAAAGCTCCCAGATCAGGTGACTGGAAAGGCTGAGCCACTGGGCCCTATAGAACACCTACTACACAAGGCCACTGTACCAACTCAAGGAGACATAGCAGCTCTACCCAATATATAGTAACAAACACAGGGAAGCAGCCAAAATGCGGAGACAAAGAAACATGTCATATATGAAAGAAATGGAAGAAAGCAAACTACTGAATATAGAGTTCAAAACCACAGTTATAAGGTTACTCAAGAATCTTCTAGAAACCTCCAAAAAAGTGGAAAAGGACCAGTCAGAAATAAGCATACACTGACTGAAATAAAGAATAATATACAGGGATTCAATGGTAGAGTAGAGGATTCTGAAAGTCAAATCAACAATTTGAAATATGAGGAAGCAAAAAATACCCAACCAGAAAAGCAAAAAGAAAAAAGAATCCAAAAATAAACATGAAGATAGTGTGAGGAGCCTCTGGGACAACTTCAAGCATACCAACACTTGCTTTATAGGGGTGCCAGAAGAAGAGAGAGAGCAAGATATTGAAAACCTATTTGAAGAAATAATGACAGAAAACTTCCCCAACTGGTAAAAGAAATAGACTTACAAATCCAGGAAGCACAGAAACTCCCAAAGAAGAGGAACCCAAAGAGGACCACACCAAGACACATCATAATTAAAATGCCAAGGGCTAAAGACAAAGAGAAAATTCTTAAAAGCAGCAAGAGAAAAGAAGTTAGTTACCTACAAGGGAATGCTCATATGACTGTCAGCTGATTTCTCAACAGAAACTATGCAGACCAGAGGGGAGTGGCAAGAAATATTCAAAGTGATGAATAGTAAGGACATACAACCAAGATTACTCTACCCAGCAATGCTATCATTTAGAATTGAAGGTCAGATAAAGAGCTTTACAGACAAGAAAAAGCTAAAGGAGTTTATCACCACCAAACCAATATTACATATATGAAATGTTGAAGGGTATTCTTTAAGAAAAGGAAGAAGAAAAAAGATAAAAAATATATAAACAACAATATGGCAACAAATACATACCTAAGAACAATTAAATCTAAAAATCAAAATAAATAAGAAATCTAATGAACAGAATAAACTGGTGAATAAAATAGAACCAGAGGCATGGAAATGGAACAGACTGATGATTCTCAGAGAGTAGAGAGGTTGGGGGAGCCATAAGAGATTAAACAAAGACCTTATATGCATATATGCATTACCTATGGACACAGACAATAGGGTGGTGAAGGCCTGGGGCGGGGTGGGAACCGGGTGGAGGGGGGCAGTGGGGGGGATAAAAGAGGGGCATCTGTAATAATCTCAGCAGCAAAGATTTTTAAAAATCAAAATAAAAAAATAGAAAAAATATATTCACAGAAGAACTTATATGCATATATGCATAACCCAGGGACACAGACAATAGTGCGGTGAAGGCCTGGGGAGAGGGCAGGAGCGGCATGAAGGGAGACAATGGGGGGGGGGGGAAGGAGCCTCTAGGACAGCTATGCCCATTCATTTCCTACTTCACCCTGGTGCTAAAAACACCGTATTAAAGATAAATTAAAAAAAATAAAAGGATTGGCAAAAAATATATTCACAGATAATAGTTGGAATTTATAGGCTAGCAAATATCATAAAAACATATTATAAGAGAAATTAACACGGAAAGTTTGCTTTCTTAATAAGAGAGAAAAACATTTTAAAATGTATACACAGGACTAAAGAGCCTCTCCCATCAAAAGAGTAAATGCTGTTCAGATTCTTCCGCGGCTGTTTTATTGCCAGGAGAACCACATCACTTTTAAATACAGGAGAACCACACCGCCCTAATGAGAGATGCTGAACCAACCTCAGAGGAAAGTCTTCCTGGGAGGTTTGAATTAGGCTTCCTACTTCTCTCTTCATTTGCATTATTCAGTGGAAAAAATACCAAGTGGCATAATGAAGGGAATTAGTTATCTTTTATCAAATTTGACTTTAAAATTCGGGAAATGGAAAACATAGGAACACATAGGAAATTCAATCAGAACCTCCAGTCACATTGTGTGCTCTGTTCTCAGGCAACTGAACACTCCGATGAGCTTTCCTGGGAGCAAGTCCCAGATTCGCCTTCTTGGCTGCAACGCCTTTGCCAGCAACTTCCACCAGGGGAAGCTCTGAGCACATCAGTGCCTCCCTCACAGGCGCACAGTGATTCAGGCAAACAGGCAGGAGAGACCACAGGGGAAGCCAGCAAACTGTCCTGGTATGGCTTCGCAGAGGTTAATGAGACTGGGTTCCTTTAAGATCATGCCACTGTGATTTAAGAGTGGAGTCTGTAGAGCTGAGCAAAGGCGTAAACAATGTTTGGAACTATCACGCCCCAGAACCCGACTTCTTTAAAAACCCACTTGCTGTTTGAGAGCTCCACTCCCTGCTTCTGCTGCTTCAGTCCTCATCTGCAGGGTATTCAAACTATGCCCATGCATTTTCTACTTCACCTTGGTTTTAAATAGACACACACACACACACACACACACACACACACACACACTTCTATAAATGATAGATTCCACGTCTGTAGAAAGACAGTCACCTAATTGCACAGTGAAGCAGAAGAAAGCCTTGCAAATGGTATACAATTTTCAAAGTGTTCCAAGCCTTAGGCAAAAGCCTTTCAACTGTGTCTAAAACTGAACGATAAAATATGTTGTACAAATTATCTGTGAACAGGAAACATGTGGTAGTGGCAGGGGACTGAAATGTAACACTTGTAAAGAAATAGGAACTGCCAGTCATTTCGACCCTCTCTCTCTCTCTTTCTCTCTCTCTCTCTTTCTCTCTCTCTCTCTCTCTTTCCCTCTTTAGTTGCAAGTTTCAGCATTTCCCCCCCTACTATCCGTTGATGTTCAAGTTTATAATAAGACACTTATTAGATTGCACAAGGCCAATTGCAGCTTTATTAAAACAGCAACAACAAAAAAGAAGCAGATGAGGCTCAGGTTAGGGTTTGCCCACCCCTCCCCCTTGGTGAGACTCCTTACATTTTTTCTGCTCTGTTGTCTGGAACCTGGATGGTTTGCATGTGGAATTTTGAAAAGAATGGAAAGTCTTCTGAAATAAGAAAGATGCAAAAAAAAAAAAAAAAAAAAAAAAAAAAGAAAGAAAGAAAGAAAGATGCAAAACTCAGGTAATCACAAGTTGAATAAATGTTTCTCTGCCCTTCATTTCACAAAGGCCAGGTGCTCCTCAATCTTAAACTAGGCAAGAGGCAGAAAGGCCTCCACTGGGAAGAGCTTTTCTCTTTCCTCACTCACCACGCTGCTCTTGGAATGACTTACTGCAATTTTTCTCTTTCAAAGGGTCCCAGCTGCTTAGGACCCTCCCCGAGGACTCCTGACTAACCCCACTGGCTGTCACCGCTCTCTCCCACTCTCCATGAGCTCCCAGCAACTCTGTGTAGACTTCAAGCTTATGCCGCTCTCTGAGCAAAGCTGGTGTTAGTTTCATATTTATGCAAATAAGAAAGGAGGGGGCAGTCTGTTCCGTTGCATTTGTTTTCTGTCATGAAGGTCCTCAGCACTCAGGTCTTTGCACTCTTAGTTTAGCTTGTCTTTGGCACACAATGTTCGAGGGCATTTAAAACAGGAGACTTACTACTCTGCCCAGTGCACAGCCTGCCTCTTCACGACTGGGCTGGTCCTGAATGAAGTGCCTTGAATAGTTATCAAAATGAAAAGGAGGTAAATAGCTTATTTTGTGACCAAAACTCAATCGCCAAGAGGATCAGTGAGGTGAGTCTCCTGGCTCTCATGAGGAGTGCCCGTCCTCACATACACCCTCCGTTCCTGGACCCAGACATTACTTCCACTTCTCTGGTACCGAGAATGACCTTTCTCTTTGCTCACTTCCCCCTTTTCCTGTCTTCGCCCTCTTCCCTCCATTTCTTTTAATTCTACAAATGATTAAACACTGCCTTGTGTCAGTCACAGTGAGGAGCTGTGGTTTTGATGAAGAATAACATAGAGCTGTCCCAGGAGATGATAGTGTGGTAAAAAAATGGGAGTAAATTCATAGGAGTCCCAGTGCCAGCCCGTCCTTCCCATGTGCAGAGTGTGTCTGCACTCACCGCGGAGGCGCGCTCACACAGCGGTGCCGCAGCCTTGCTTTGGGTGCCAGTTCTCCAGCCAGTGTCCCTGAATCTCCGCATGTTGCTCAGAGGGCAGATGTTTCTCCTTCTTTCCTTCTGCCTCATTCCTATCTTTACATCGTTTGGTCTATTTTTTTAAAAAATCCTTTGCTGTAATGCCCCTTTTTATTTTTTTTGATTAACTAAACTTCCATTCCTTATAAGTTCATATCATACAGCCATTTTATATAAAATGTCTGCTAATACAATGGTTTCTCATTCAGATCCTTTACACCTTTAGTATACATTGTGCCTGTGTTTTCACTCTTCTTGCATCATTCTCTTGTCACCCTAAATAAGACTGTGAGCAGGAATTATATCAGCATACTGCCTTTAAAATAACGTTGGCAGCAATAACGTAGCCACGAGCATTGGGCGAGCATTATTGTCGGCCAGATGTCGTGCTGGGCTCTGTCCACACAGGCAATCGGCTAATGCTCGCAGCAATCTATGGCATAGTGTTACTGTCCCCACATTTTTCTGGTGAGGAAACTAAAGAAATGATTTTTAAAGTTAGCATGTCCAACTGGCAATATCTAAATTGGAACCCACATACTTTGGCTGAGTCCAGAGGGCGCACTCTTCTATGCTGAGCACCTAGGAAGTTTTCAGTAAACGTTTGCTCAAGCAAATTGAATGGGAGATGATTTGCAAATCTGTGGCCCATTGAGAAGCCTGCTGCAGGAATGCCTGGAGGGAGTGAACAGGGAGGTGGTAAATACAATTTCCCCACATAAATGTGTGTAGAAGTTTGGATATAGTTAAGCCCCACGCTTCACAGGCATATTTTGCCATGTGGGTGTGTGGAGGAGACTGGGAGAAGTGGAGGAAATGAGGTAGAAAAATAACATGGGCTTGGCTATGGTTCTCTGACTCCAAAAAGAGGAAAGAAACATAATGAATTAGCCCATTTTTGTTGCAATGCATTTCTAATTTATTTAACAAATTTCAGGTGCTCCATAAATTCTGTTAACTTGTTGCTTAGATGTTTCCTTCTGACGCTTCTCCATCCTTCCTTCTCTCTCTTCCCCGTTCTTCTTCACTGTGGTTGCAGGACTGAAGAGAAATGGCTCAGTCCTAAAAGCTGTACCAAAATCAGAATCAGGACAAGGCCCCGCTGTCCCTATCATCTCACACAGAATCACCCGATGGTGCAAACACGCAAGCTCCGCCCTTGGCTTCCACAGTCAGATACAGTTAGAGGCTTGGTAAGGAGGTCGCAGTGTTATATAGCTGCCACATACTTTCCTGAAGGCGTAGACTGGCCTCTCTATGGGGGAAACTAAACATTCAAACTGTGTCCTCTGTGAGCAATAATCTTAGAGAAGAGATTGGCACCTGCACTTTGCCCAGTGGTCATTCTGTAGCGGGGCACATGAAATTTTCACCTAGTCTGCTTTTATCTCCTAAACAGCTGTAGATACTCTGAAGAGCAAGGCAATGGATGTGGTACGATTAGTTCCTGAATTAGTTCTGTCATAGTGCAGAGGAGTGTGGGGAAGGCCCAGGTCCTTGTACCAACACATATGCCATCTGGTGCATATGCTGTGAAAGGCCTGCCCTAGAGACAGGACATGGTGACCCTGTCTCTGGCTGACTAGAAGCCACGTTTCTCTCCATTCCAGCTCTGGTCATGACTGTTTGTATGTCCATCCATCTTCCACCTCATGTCAACAAGCTTTGATTTTGACACTTTAGTTGGGTTTGCTTCTACTCTAAGCATTCCTCACTCTGAACCTTGTATTATGCGTACTTACTCCCCTCTCTTGCCTTCACTTTCCCCACCTGTGCCTGTTTTCTCACAGGTACCTTCAGTCCTAGGCTGGGTTTCTGAGATCCCAGTCTGCGAGACTTGCCCTCTTAGTTTTTCTACTTCTCCGTGCAGCCGGGTTCCCACGGATGACTGCCACCACGTCTTCCCATGACTCTAATGCCCTTGCTGGTCTCTTTCCAACACAGGGCACCCTCCATTCCAGACTAAATCATTCAGGTTGATGAACAACTCACAACAAAAACACACCATTTGTATTTCCACGTGTTCCCAGTCAACTTTATTTTCCATTCCAAGCCTTCGTGTTTCCTCTTAGACTTCTTTCCACTCTCTCCCTTTCATTCTCAGCAGGTGCTGACTTGTACTTGCTTGCAAAGAAAATGCTCAGGCATAGGTTCTCTCAACCTCACGTCCCTGTACCTACAAACATATGTATACAGGCTGTCCTGGACTATGTCTCCTTGACCTGTCTTTCCCTCCCTCATTCTCTTCTCCTCCTTCCTTTCTCCCTATCATCTCTTTTCTTTCACACTTTTTTTTTCTCCAAAGAGTCTGAGAAAAAGTGCTTTCTATTTTTTAACCTTTTTTGGTCTCGTTTTACACTTTTGCCATCAATTCACTCCTCTCTTTAAAAATTTTTTAAACTTCTTTTTTTCTGTTAACTAATTTCCATCATTTACAATCATGCTGAGGTGATCTCCCATCATTAAAAATATTATTGTATTGCCCTGGCCAGAGTGGTTCAGTTGATTGGAGTATTATTCTGTGCACTGAAGGGTTGCAGGTTTGCTTCTAGTTATGACACATACCCAGATTATGGGTTCAGTCCCTGGTTGGGGTGCATATATCAAGCAACTGATTGATGTTTCTCACATGGGAACATGTTCTCTCTCTCTCTTATCCTCCCTTTCTCTCCCTCTGAAATCAATAAAAAAGAAGAAGATTAGAAAAAAATATTGTCTTATATCTTTTTTAGCCATTAAATTACCTTATCCCCCTCTTTCTCTTCATAGCCAGACCTCCACATGTGTAGCCTACACTAGCAGTGGCTACTACTGTCTCACATCTGTAATCCCCTGAAATCTGCCTTAGGCCCCTGTGCTCCTCTGGGGCTGCCCTTGTTCATACCAATAATAGCTTCCAGATGCAGACTCCAGTGGCCACCTTTCCATCCTCATGCTGACCTGAGTGCTCAGACACATTCAGCATTGTTAGCTACTCTCGTCTTGAATTTCACCGCTCTTTTTGCTTCTAAGACATCAAGGTCTCATGGTTTTCTGCTTTCCTGTCTGCTACTCCTTCTCATTGCCTTTATTGCCTCCAATCCCTTATATTGCTGCTAAACACAGGGATCACAAATAGTTCCCTTAAATTTCTTATGCCATACACTCTCTGTAGACCACTTCATCTGCTTTCTACCACCTAAATGCCAAGGTCTTTATATTTATACTAGAGGCCCGGTGCACAAAAATTTGTGCACTGGGGGGAGGGGGGGTGGTCCCCCAGCCCGGCCTGTGCCCTCTCGCAGTCTGGGACCCCTCAGGAGATAACGACCTGCTGGCTTAGGCCTGCTCCTGGGTGGCAGAGGGCACGCCCAATCCCTAGGTGCAGCCCCTGGTCAGGCTCAGAACAGGGCCGATTGGGGAGTTGGGGAGCCGCCCCCTGTCATGCACAGAGCAGGGCAGATCGGGAGATTGCGATGCCACCCTCAGTCACGCTCAGGGTAGGGCCGATTGGGGGATTGGGGCACCGCCCCCTGTCACACTCAAGGCAGGGTCGATGGGGAGGTTGTGGCACCACCCCCTGTCACACACAGAGCAGGGCCCATCAGGGGGGTTGGGGCTCCATACCTTGTCACACACAGAGCAGGGTCGATCAGGGGATTGGGGAGCTCCCCCCTTTCATGCACAGAGCAGGGCCCATCAGGGGGTTGAGGAGCTCCCCCCTGTCATGCACAGAGCAGGGCCAATCAAGGGGTTGAGGAGTTCCCCCCTGTCACACACAGAGTAGGGCCGATAGGGGAGTTGGGGCACCGCCCCCTGTCATACACAGAGCAGGGCGGATCAGGGGGTTGGGGCGCTGCACCCTGTCACACTCAGGGCAGGGCCAATGGGAGGTTATGGCTCTACCCTGTCACACACAGAGCAAGGCCCGTGGAGGGAGGTTGGGGCGCCACCCTCTATCACCCACAGAGCAGGGCCGATCAGGGGGTTGGGGCACCGCCACTGTCACACTCAGGGCAGGGCCGATGGAGAGGTTATGGCTCTACCCTGTCACACACAGAGCAGGGCCGATCAGGGGGTTAGTGCGCAGCACCCTGTCAAACACAGAGCCACTGGGCGATCAGGGGATTGGGGAGCTCCCCCCTATCAGGCACAGAGCAGGGCTCATCAGGGGGTTGGGGCGCCTTCCCCTGTCACTAACAGAGCAGGGCGGATAGGGAGGTTGTGGCCCCGCCCCCTGTCACACACAGAGCCGCAGGGTGATCAGGGGGTTTGGGCGCTGCCCCCTGTCACGCTGATCCCGGTGCCGGGAGGCATATTACCCTTTTACTATATAGAATAGAGGCCTGGTACACAGGTGGGGGCCGGCTGGTTTGCCCTGAAGGGTGTCCTGGATCAGGGTGGGGGTCCTCACTGGGGTGCCTGGCCAGTCTGGGTGAGGGGCTGAGGGCCATTTTCAGGCTGGCGGATGACTGAAGCTCCCAACTGCTCCTTTTTTTCTTTTTCTTTTTTTTATTCTGGGCCGGCTTTAGCTCTGAGGCCTCGGCTGCTGAAAACATTGATACAATGTTGTGGTCCGGCTGGCTGAAGCCTGGCTGGCTGAAGCCCGGCTGACTGAAAGTCGGTTTCTGGGGTTGTGTTTAGCTTCTATATTTGCAACATAGTACATAGTTGCTTAGAGTTGCAGCTGAGAGGCCGGAAACTCAGGCGGGGAACATTGGAGTCCGCCATCACTGGAGCAAGCAAGCCTCCCTGTTCGCTTCAGTGCATGGCTGCCGGCCGCCATCTTGGCTGACAGTTAATTTGCATAAGGATATGCTGATTAGCCAATGGGAAGGGTAGCAGTCGTACGCTAATTACCATGTTTCTCTTTTATTAGTGTAGATTTCATGCCAGATTGCTCTTCCAATATTAAGATCATGATGCTAACTGCTTACACTATACTTTCACCAAGGTAAAGAAAGTTGCCTCAAAACAATATATCCAAGCAAAATTCACTTTTCTCCCACACAAATAAAATCCTTCTTCTATTTCTTCCCTTCCTGAGTAGTACTGCCACCCACTCAGTTGTCTAATCCAGAAACAAGGAAGACATCCTAGACTCAAACTTTCCCTCATACCCAAAAATTATTATCTTGCCAAGTCTTACGACTCCCAGTGCCTAAGTTGTTTGGATACATCTTCTCTGCCCCTCTGCCATTGCCTTCATTCAGTGGTTGTTTCTCACCCAGTGAGAGCGATGGAATACCAGCCATGCCATGAACTTGCCATGCCCTCTTTCCCATGGCCCATCTTTTCTCTAATGCAACCTCTTCCTCTTCTCCCCTTGTCCTGACTTACATGTCATCCCCTTTTCCGTGTTTCTGTGATATTTCTCCTTCCAGCGGAACACGTTTATTATATATTCTTATGACTACCTATTTCCTCCAAAATTAGACTATGAGCTCCCTAAAGGCAAGGTTTTTGTGGTTTGTTGTTGTTATGACTTGTCCAGTGTTTTATTTTTAATTCTTTTTCAAAATATATTTTTATTGACTTTTAGAGCGAGAGGAAGGGAGAGGGATAGGGACATAGAAACATCTATGAGAGAGGATCATTGATCACTGCCTCCTGCACGCAAAGCCACGTGCCCTGACCAGAAATGGAACCTGTGACCTCTTGGTGAGCTCTTGGCTCCTGGGTCAACACTCAACCTCTGAGCCATGCTGGCCGGGTATTATCCAGTGTTTTAGTATGTGGTCAGTGTTGGACATATGGTTTCTGAATGAATACAAGAAAAAATAAATACTTAACATTCCCAAAGAGACTGAACCTTTCTGATAGCTATCTGCCACCTTTTATTACACTTACTTAGTTGGTAAACAAAAAGAGAGTGAGTCATTGCATAGTCTAGTGCAGTGGTCGGCAAACTGCAGCTCGGCAAACTGCGGCTTGCGAGGCACATGCGGCTCTTTGGCCCCTTGAGTGTAGCTCTTCCACAAAATACCGACTTCTGTGCATGGGCCACAAAGTTTCAATTGCACTGTACATGCACGCCTGCATGTGGTATTTTGTGGTATTTTGTGGAAGAGCCACACTCAAGGGGCCAAAGAGCTGCATGTGGCTCGCTAGCCGCAGTTTGCTGACCACGGGTCTAGTGGGAGGAGGACTGATTAACCTTGTGAACTGGGAGAGTCCTGGCCATTAGGTATGTGACCTTGGGCAAGAAATAGCCTTTCTGGATTTCTGTGTTCTTATTTTTAATATTGGAGAACATGTGGAAAACAGTATGGACTTTCCTAAAAAAATTAAATTTGGAACTGCCATTTGACCCTGCGATCCCACTTCTAGGAATATATCCTAAGAAACCCGAAACACCAATCAGAAAGAATATACGCACCTCTATGTTCATAGCAGCATAAATTACAATAGCTAAGATCTGGAAACAGTCGAACTGTCAATTAGCAGATGAGTGGATAAAAAAGCTATTGGGCATTTACACCATGGAATACTACACAGCAGTAAAAAAGAAGGCTCTCTTACCCTTTGAGACCTGGAGGGACCTGCAGAGTATTATGCTAGGTGAAATAAGCCAGTCAGAGACAAGTATCACGTGATCTCATTTATATGTGGAATCTAATGAACAAAATAAACTGATGAACAAAATAGATACAGAGACATAGAATCATGGAACAGACTGTGGGATCTAAGAGGGAAGGCAAGGCTGGGGGAGTAGATAGGGAGAGATTAACTGGGAAACTTATATGCATTTATGCATAGCCCATGGACACAGACAACAGTGTGATGAAGGGGTGGGAAGGGTGGGTGTGGGATGGAGGGTGTCAATGGGGGAATAAAAAGGGAGGGACATCTGTAATACATTCAACAATAAAAGAAAAAAGAGACAAGGGAATGACTGATAATTTCACAAATGATATTGTAAAACTGAATAGGCATCTAGGGGAAATGTAATTTTATTGATAATCCATACCTTATTCCAGTAAAAATTCTAAAATATAAATATTTAAATGGAAAAATGAAACCATAAAAGTTCAGAAGAAAATATGGGAAAACGTTTCATAATCCAGTAGTGGAAGCCTTTCTAAGTATGACAAAACAGAGAATCTATAAAATAAAAGATGACTAAATTATACCTGAAAACGACAACAACATCAGAGAATAGAATTAAATGATTCAAAAAGATACTTGCAACTCTAAAATATTATAACCTAAAATGCAATCATTTAAAACTGTAAACAAGGAACTTAGCCTCGGATCCTTGATTAAGGTCTGGGGATGGGTGCTTAGGGTCTCTATAGACCAGATGAAATTGCATTCACATGTTTGCTGCTGTTATTTACTGTAGAGATTACTAACTGATAACTAATATGTATTCTCTTTTATTCTTTATTAATAGACTATACATAGTTTTATTTAGCCACATGGCCACTCATAAGAGTATGTTCCCCAGTCTCCCTAGCCATGGGGTGTGACAGAGTGACTAGGTTCTACGTGACCAAAAAGCTAAAAGTGTGAGCAGAAGTGACATGGGCCACTTCTTTATCACTCTGTGCCTATCCTCCACTCTTTCCTCTTTTTCCTCAGGTTGGATCATAAATATGACGATGTTGAACCACTTTTGGCCAAGAAGGGCAATACCCTAGGAGTTGACAGAGCAATACATTGGAAGGAAGCTGGGTCTCTGAGTGATCTTGTGTGGCTGAAGCTTTACCCTGCCATCCAAGACTTTACTGTAAGAGAGGTTTAAACCTTTCACTTTGTTTAAGCCACTGTTACTTTTAGTGTTTAATAAAACATTGAGCCAATATCCTGCCTGGTACATTTGCACATGTTCATTTCTAGAAAGAGGGCCCATAGATTTCACTAAATTTGGCAAGGTTTCTATGACCACATATATAGTGATGAATAAGATGGCCACACATTCTTGGGTAGAACTCCCATTAAGAAGTGGGGTTATGTTCCTCCTCCTTGAATCTGAGTGGATTCTGTGACTGCTTTGACAAACTGAATACAATGTAAGGAATGTTGTGCTAGAGCCCGAAGAGAATGGCAGCCCCTCTTCCTGTCTCTTGGAAGACTGCCTTTTGGAACCTCACTGCCATGCTGTCAGGAAGCCCAAGCAGCCCTGGGAGAAGTTTAGGTAGTTGGCTCCAAGACCTCTTCTTTGTCTCTTTCAAAGCTAACAAAAACACCATGAAGAATATGTTATTGTCTTGAATCAAAAGTTAGAAAAATAAAGAACTAAGGCTACTATTAGGAATTGTTATATTTTAACTCTGAATCCTGGTAGTCTAATTCCAAAGTCTGTGTGCTTTGTCACTGGGCTGTGCTGCTCAACAAGACAGTAATGTATTAAAGAAGGTATGCACATTCAAAAGGCTGTGTTATTTCAGTCTCTATGACAATGGACCTGAGGTATTACTATGGTAAGCTAGTCTTCATATATTTTATTTGTCTTGTGGATATCCACTGAGGTTCACATTAACATTTTAAAATATTATATTGTGATCTAGCTAGCTATTCATTCTGCCCAGAGAAGCACTGAGAAATGCACCTTTGCAATCCTACTATTATCAAGTCCTAATCAGTTTTAACCTTTCTCTTCAAGATACTTTAAAGCATCTTGGTATTCAAATAGCATTCTACAGCGTGCACCTCATAGTCTATATTGCTTAGAGATGTATGCTGGACATTCACATCCCTAAGTTACACTGCCTTTCACGCCCAAGAATACAACTATTCAATTGCTGCTCATGTGCCTCCTGAAGGCTCTGTTGGAACATGCCCGATTGATGCCCAAACATGACCGCTTTGTGTGGCTTTGTGCAAGGTTATATGCATAGCTGATCTGTCAGTCCAGAGCGACAGCCTCTCACCAAAGCCTCCGCTGCTCAGCATGAGTCTTGCAAACCAGATGTCAAGTGCATATTTCCTAGTATTTTATGGGATCCAGAGAGAGGCTCTCACAGTGTGGTTCAGACCTCTGTGAAGTGCAACTTGTCAAAATGAATTGTTTTGTTTCTGTACCACAAATGCCAGGTTGACAGACATGTTTTAGAAAGAAATCTGCATAAAAGTTTCCTTAGGCTTTCATGTTCTTAATGAAAGTCCCATGGATTTATGGTTGGGCCAAAGTCTTAGGGCTGGGGTGGGGAGTGTGGGAGAAGTCCGCTTCTTAAACTAGGTGTCAGGTAAGACATTGTCCTCTATCTCAGCTTATTTACCCATAAGGGGGATGGGATAAGAACTTTATGAGCTCCATGGCATCTCCAATGGTGGGTGAGCAGACTCCTGACATTATGGAGCAAGGCATAGTTTCAAGGAAGAGTTCTCCCTCCTTCATCTAGAAAAATACAAACATTAGCAACAGGTCATTCCAGAAGTTTCCATTTGCTCTTTGGATTTTTCCAACCTGGTATTCCCTGTTGCTTATTTAAAAGATGCACTGGGGAATTCTTCCCGACTCCCTTGGCATTTACAAGCTGACCTTTCATGAAAAGGATGCCTGCATTGCATCATGATGAAGAACTTGGTCTCTGCACCAGACAGAATGTGGTATGAAGAGTGGTTCTGAGATTCCTCAGTGAAGGTAGTTGGCTCCAAGACTCCTTCTTTATCTCTTTCAAAACTCACAAAAACACTATGAAGACTATGCTATTGTCCTGCATTAAAAATGAGAAAAATAAAGAACTAAGGCTACTATTAGGAAGTGGTAGATTTCAAATCTGAATCCTGGTAGTCGAATTCCAAAGTCTGTGTGCTTTTCACTGGGCAGTGCTGCTGAAGAGTCTTGGACTCTTAACTGTTATTATTGATTCTGATCTATTATAGCCCTTTCATCAATTCTCTTAGAAAATAAAGGCCATATGCTGGATTACATGTAAATGCTGCATTTGCCAGTCATGGACTTTATTCTTTGTCCCTAATTTTCTCACTTATCTGTCAGTCAGCCACAGCCACACTCGGCTGCTGGTACTGAGTGACACCTCATCTAACCTGTATTTTTTGAGGCAAGCTTGGGCAAGCACAGTATTTCAGGAGGTGCAGCCTCCGGCAGGGTCTGGGCCAAGTATGGCTGCCATAGGTTGGGCATTTGAGCTTGTATTATTCTAGGTGTCCAGAAGGTCACCATTTTCCCTTAACCCTAGCAGGCTACCACTTTTGCTTTCAGTGTAAGTCCCTGAGAATCTTGCTATTACCATAGCCTTGTCTCAAAACCCAGTTTGTGTATCTCTCGCACTTACTTATCAGTCTCCATCTGGGACACAATCCCTACTGTCCTAGGAACCATACGAAACTGTGAGAGTCCCCTGACTTCAGGTATCATTTACCACCTCTTTGTGCATATTCACTCTATCCTTCCTTTGAAGCTTTGTAGCAAGCTCCATAACATCCCAACCTATTTTTTCAGCCTTTCCTAACCATTGCAATTATCATTGATGTGTTGCTTCTCAGCATTTCACTTAATTATGGATTATATTTTCCCTAGTGTATAAAGTCTCTTTTGCAGGTTGCAACCTCTTCTGAGCTTTCTTTTTGACTCCTCCTTTTGTCAGCCCTATGTTTATATCTGTTAATGTACAGATTGATTCAATTCTAGAATAAAGAAAGGACTGGCAATATTCCCATAACTGAAAGCCCTTTATATTGTCAAAAACTCAATGCTTTAGAGAATGTACATGTTTTAGCTGGAGGAATGCTAATGTTAGAATTCCAGGACCTTGGTTCGAATCTTAGGTGTTCCACCTACTCTTCTGCTGCAGAAATTTAATCTTTCTGACTCTCAGTTTGATATTAGGGATGATGTATCCTTCTAATATGTATTTTTTGAGGATTAAATTCAGTAATTTATGTGAAAATATTTTGTCAAGATCAATGTTATTATTTCTGGGAATCCTATATTTTATTTATTTATTTTTAATTGATCTTAATTGTTGAACTTATTACAGATGCCCCCTTTGTTTTTTCTTTTCCCCCTTGACCCGCTCCTGCCTACACCCACCCCTCCCAGGCCTTCACCACGCTGTTGGCTATGTTCATGGGCTATGTGTACATGCATACAAGTTCCCCTGTTAATCTCTCTCCTACCCCACCCTCCAAGTCCCACCTCCACTCTGAAATTCATCAGTCTGTTCCATGATTCTATGTCTCTGGATCTATTTTATTCATCAGTTTATTTTGTTCATGAGATTCTACATATGAGTGAGATCATAGGATACTTATCTTTCTCTGATGGGCTTATTTCACTTAATATAAACTCTACAGGTCCATTCATGCTGTTGTACATGGTAAGAGTTCCTTCTTTTTATAGCAGTGTAGTATTCCATTGTGTAAATGTATCACAGCTTTTTTATTTACCCCTCTACTGATGGGCACTTGGGTTGTTTCTAAATCTTAGCTATGAGGGTTGCATATATTCTTTCTGATTGGTGTTTCGGGTTTCTTAGGATGTATTTCTAGAAGTAGGATCACTGGGTCAAATATGTTTACTGATACATCTCCTAGGGCAAAGGAAACTAAGAAGAAAATAAACAAATGAGACTACATAAAAATAAAAAGCTTCTGCACAACAAAAGAAAGCATTAAGAAAGTGAAAAGAGAGCCCACCATGTGGGAGAACATCTGATAAGGGGTTAATTTCCAGAATATATAAAGAACTCATACTATCCAACAAAAGGCAGACAAATAATACAATTAAACGTGGGCAAAGGACCTAAATGGACACCTCTCCAAAGTGCGCATAAAGATGGCCAAGGAACATATGAAAACATGCTCAAAGTCACTAAACATCCGAGAAATGCAAATTAAAACGACAATGAGGTATCACCTCACAGCGGTCAGAATAGCTACCATCAACCAATCAATAAATGACAGTGTTGGTGAGGTTGTGGAGCAAAGGGAACCCTCGTGCACTGCTGGTGGCAATCAGACTGGCAATCCTATATTTTATAAGAATTAATGTCAAGATGAATTTCTGGTTTACATTTATTATGTTTCTACTACCAACGTCCTTATGTCACAATCATGCAATAGTTAATTGGAACAAATGGCTTTGCTTCCAACATGTGTATATCTTTTTGGTCTCCTTTGCAGATGTGCTATTGACTGGACGTTGTTAACCACCGATGGCCTGTCTATTGAGCAGCCCATCCAGGCTGTCCCACTCGCATAGACAGACCCAGGTCCCACAGAGGAAAAGAAGATAACAGATATTTCTGACTTCAAACACTGAGATGAGAAGAAGAACATTTCTTAAATAGCAAAAGAGACAATGAAGTACGATTCATTGGTTTTATTCAGATCGACCCTCAGGTCTGGGAAGCCTGAGTGGAGCTTACAGCCCCTGCTGTGTGTGCCTGGGGAGGGGGGCGGGGGTCTGGCAGGCAGAGAACATGGTAGTAGACCCCGCAGTGGTCTGGACAACAATGAAAGAGCAAGTGCAGCCTTTGACTCTTTTGAATCAGTTACATTTTAAAAGCCAATTACTTCTTGTGAATATTTGTCTTTCCTGTTCTGCAAATTATGTATTTAAATAGTCCTTACGAAACAGCTCTTAGGGATGTTGTTTAGGAGGATGCTCTGAGCACCTAAGGCACACAATTCCTGAACTGGTCTCCGGTGTGCGCCCCTCATCAGACCCCTTGTCCAGGGGTCCTGCGGCTCTGCTCAGGCAGGTCTCAGGAGCCCCCGCTCTCCCCTCCCGTGGAAGCCAGGCAAGGGCAGGGGCAGAGGCCTCCCCGTGGAAGCTGGGCAGGGACAGGGGCAGAGGCCGCCCCGTGGAAGCCGGGCAGGGTCGGCAGCACGTGACCCACTTAACTGGCCTCTTCAAACACTTTGGGCAAAGCCTTTACTGAACGTTGTTACTCGAGTGAAAATGTCGGCACTCTGCAGACTGGGAAGAGGCGCTGGCTGCTGCGCAGAGGCCGCCATTTACCTGCTGGCACAGACAGGGGCTCTCTGAGGCTGGCGATGTCATCACGGCACCGGTAGGAGGAGCGGTCAGTGCTCGCTAGGAAAGGTCGAATGGACAGAGCCAGCCGCGGGATTTGTGAGTCCCGGTTGCGGCATTCCCGTCCTCAGGCGCGTGTGCGGCCCAGTCTCCTGCACCTCACTGATCCCCGCACAGGGCACAGGCTGAGCCCACGCAAACTAGCGGCTGCTCTTACCTGCCTCTTCTGCCTCTTGTCTCCATGCGCCTTCCCCGCCTTCTACACCGACATGTCTAACTCCTCTCTCCTTGGCTCACCCGTCTGTCTCCTCCCAGCCTCCGTCTGATGCTAAACAAGTGATAGTGCCTCAGAGTATCACCTCCTCCTGGGGTCATTTGTGTGTTTACAGAGCAAAGATCTTTAAATTGAAATAATTAATCTCTAAGAGTAAGATTTCAGGCTCCCATCAAAGGCTGGTGGAGAATTCCTCCATTCTTCCCCGCCAGCCGCGAGGCCTGCAGGGCCCGGTCACACCAGCCGGCAGACCCTGCGCGGGGACCGGGGCAGCAGACGCAGCAGTCCGGGCCGGGCTTCCCGCTTAGCACGGGCACCGCACCTGTTCCCGGGTTTTTGTTTTAGCCTCTGCTTTTACCAATGACAACAGATTCTCCCATTTCAGCACACTGACGTATTTTGTTATTTTCCTAGTAAGTCTTTTTCTGTGATTTTGGAAAGAAAAGAAATTTTGGACAGTCTCATTCCTAAAATTCTCCCAAGAAAATAGAAGCATTTTGCATTAAGCATTAAGGGGACTACTTTGTGGACATTGTAATCCATCCTTAAGAAGACTTCTCAGTGGAGGGGCGGCCAGCACATGTAACTGAAAGCAGGTCCTAGAGCCAAGCCCAGCCCGGGGCTGGCAATTAGCAGGAGCTCTGAGCACATGCCTAGGTAATGAATATTGTAAACCAGGTCCCGCTGGCTCCCCAGTCCTCCTGAGACCCGCTGCAGCCTGGGGAGGCTTTGAATGGAGTTTTGTCCCGGCTCAAAGATGTGCAAAATATGCCAACAGAGCAAGAAAATGTTGGAGTTAAAGGAAGAATGTGCCTCTTGCTCGTCTTGGTCCTAGTAGGTAACTTTCCCTTTGACACCCAGTGGAGGCCTTTGGAAATGAAGGCACCACATGAGACTGCAGGAGTTCTGCTGTTGTTTACCCGGGGAAAACGCTGAATGCATGCACAGCTAGTTGCCCGAATCCCAAGGCAAATACACAGATAGCAAAGCAGCAGTGGGAACAGCAAAATGAAAGCACGGAACTGGCAGTTGGGTATAAAGAACAGAGATTGCTCCAAAGGAGAAAAGACAGGCTGCAGATGATCAGACCTGTGTACATGCCAGCAACAGCAAGAAGAGAGGCACAAATGTGGACAAAGGACAAGGGCAACTGTGATCCCTCTGAGCGAGTAGCTGGGACTGAAAGCCCTTTCCTACTCGCCTTGGCGAATATTTCAAAGGGAGGGAGGCAGGCGATGCATTGCCCTCCTCGCATAGTGAGTGTCTAGGATCATTAGGACCCAGAGTAGAAAAATGGAAATAATTTGACAAAATGCCCAGAGGCTCCACATGACACAGAGCATGACATTTTCCACATATGTGGAGGTTGCTTCAAAATGGGTATTGCTTCTTAAAGGAAAGCTTCAGGAAATGTAGAGACAGACTCAACTTTTAGCTATCTGAGCTAATGCTGTTGAGGAGGATACACAAGACAAGTAACCTTTTTTAAAAAAGATAATAAAAACATGTATGTATGGCTTTAGAGAGCAAAGTGTTTGCGTGTGTGTGTGTGTGTGTGTGTGTGCATGCACACACAAGCATGGGCAGATTGGCATTCTGTGCATTGCTTAAGATTGAAGTGTAATTGTCTTGTACAAGGACACTGTAGGAGGACTGGTGAAACAATATCAGACCTGATTTCTAGTCCATACTGCTGCTGCCTTGCTGTGTAACCCTGGATAAGTGAGATACCTCTTTGGCTGTTGCTGACAAAATAAAGGAATTGGTCTTCCTATCCCTTTGAGATACATCCCAGCTATAAAGTGTAATGATTTTATTGGTTTGAGTGTCTAGAATACTCCATGATAGTCAAGTTTTGCAAATGTATTGGAGCTGGTAGACAGATGAAGAGGGACATAATAAAAATAACCCAGTAAGGAAAATGAACTGAGTATTTGAGAACAAAAAATTAGATCAGGTGAGCTGAGAAGCAGACACTGAGGGTAGGTTTAAGGATCCCCGCTGTGGGTAATCACTTTGTGAGCCCAGGGGCTGGGTCCTGACAGCTGGGACTCTCTGCTCCTGCCCTTGGGTCTGGGTGGCCCATTGTTGCCAGGTTAGTAAATGGCCCTCAGTCCCAGCTTTGGCCAGTCCCCTCCTTGTGGCCTGAATTACAGAGTGAGACCAAGTCCTTAGCCCTTCTGGGCAGCTCAGTTCCCTCAACCATGGGCCCACCAGAGGCCATACACCAGTGCAGCCCAAGCTACAGGAAAAGGGAAGGAGGAGGATCTGGGAATGTGGGAAAATGACGAGGTAGGCAGATAGCATTGATAAAGCTATCATTTACAAAAACAAAGCTCTTTTTAATTGTAATAGATCTAATATTTTGCCAATAGAAAGATTATTCTTTAATTCTCCTCTTCACATCATGTCTCCTTACCGCTGTCTGGAGTCACAGCCGAGTCCTGAAGCTCACGGTGCAGGGAGTAGCTGAGAAGACAGGCTATTGCTCCCGAGAAGTCTCTGAGCTCACTTCCTTGATTTTCTTGAGAAAGCAGTGATTTTAAGAGAAGTTTTATGGGGAGAGAAAGGGATTTCTTAAGGATTAAAATCCACACAAAGAGGGAGAACTGGGGAATTTCATTTTTGAGTTTTGTCATATTTTCAAGGACAGAAAAAACAACTGAACAGGACTTTAGGAAGGGAGCTCTTCAGGGAAGGGGATGATGAAGGGAGACACTCTTGAGAAAGAGGGCCCAATGGCTCTGTCTAGCCTCCTCTCGCTCTGAGCTGCCTACAGGTCTTGTGACTATGGTAAGGCACAGAGCATTCCGCATACCCCCATGGGAGGACGGAGCACTTGTCTCTGACTCTGGCCTAGCCAGTGTTGGAGTGTTGTCCTGAAGGAGTAGAAACCCACCTGGAGTTGAGGGCTACTGAGCAGGATGACTGAGTCTCTAAATCCCTTTCATAACATGAGTGGTAATGAGCCACATGGTAATCAGTTGCAGGATGTGCCAGATTTGACTCAAGAATTTCTCTTCTTATTTCTAATTTCTTTAGATTTAAGTCAAGAACACTGAGGCAGCACTTTCACTTTTCGTCTTTGTTATCAGTAAAGTAGAGTCACACCATTGGAGGGTGATAGCTCTGTAGCCTGAATCCTCAGAACATGGGAACAAAGCCAGCTGACCTGCTGCAAGAACCCCAATGGTGGCGCACACTTGAGTCCAGGCCTTTAAAAGGCTCTGCATGTGATTCTGCTGTGTGAGTGGGTTTCAAAATCTTTTTACTAACAAAGCCACTAAGGTGCTGTTTCCTATTTATAGATTTAAGATTTAGTTTGTTTCTCAATCTGTTGCCCTTCAAGTATAAACTTAGGTCAGGTGGTGTTTGCTGGGAAGCCTGTATTTTCCCAGCCTTGTCATGAAGCCCACAGTTGGGCTGATGTTCCAACAAGAACTAGTTGGGTTATGAAGCTTCCTTCTACAGGCCTTCTGGGGTAGATGTTGTTCCTTCTGTGATTTTCTCTGTGTGTGGGAAGATCCAGAAAATCACATATGTGGGTGTTCAGGAGCGTTTCCCTAACTGCCTTCATGGAACACTCATGCACTGGGAGGAAGTGAAAGGGATGAGGGGCAAATACATATGTAAATGAAGCATGTGTTCTCCACAGAAGGTCACAGTTGGTATTGGAAATGTTTAAAGAGGTGAGAAATCCTACAGGGGAAGAATTATTTAGATAATTTTTTGGCCAAATGAGACCCTTTAACCTTAAAATTTGGTGGGACACTGGTGTATTGTGCAAATGTTGACCGATGGTATCCTATGGAGAAGGCTTAATAAATAGCCCTCCAGTTATGATGAAAATAGACTTTACAATAATTCCTGGCTCTATAAACTGGTTCTAGTACTTCATTCCATTAATAAAACAGACTTAATTTTTTCAAGCCTCAGTTTTTTCACTCCTAAAATAGGGGCAACATGAAGACCAAGTGAATTAATACAGCTACAGCCCAAAGTGTCTGCTCTAGACACATTGGTGCTTGTGCCTGGTTTCACCCCCTTCAGGGTGTTCAAAATGATGGCTGAATTTATATCCATGTGATCAAGTGTGAGGCCAACCCACCTGCATGCTTTGGTAGGGGCTCAGACATGCTCACATTTACCACACACATGAGCCCACCATGACTCAAGCTCCTTTGAGGAGAGACCATGTTTCACTCACCATTAAATCTCAACACAGAACTGTCGTGGTCTTATTGATGATGTAAGATGGACTAGTTCCCCTCTAAACAGTAGAAATTTGGTGTTTTCTGTTCTTTACTATTACATTCATATCTTGCCCATTTTAGTTAATCATTTGGGGTTCTCCTTTCCCGGTGAACGTGGCGTTTAACTGTTGGTGCCCTCGTCTAGACTCGGAGGTCAGAGTGGATGTGGGCTGGCTGGTAGACCAGACACTGCTGAAGAAGACAGGGTCCTCCCTTCCCACAACACGCAGCATCTTGCTTCCACATGTCCGTTCTGATCCTGCAGAGCACATTGTTCTGAAAGCAAAAGTAGAACATGCATTTTCTGCCAGGGTGGGAGTACTATAACCACAGTGAACAGCCTTAAACCGTGGAGGGGAGGAAGCAGGCATGAGACTGGCACTTACTGACCATCTCACATCACTGGTCACTATGCTGGGCCCTTCACTTCCATTACTCCTCAATCCTCACAACAGCTTTGTGAGGTAAATAGTCTTGTCTCCATGTTACATGACACCCAGGATTTAAGTAAAGTGCCATGTACATAATGCAGTTACTGTCTTCAATAAAACTGAGCCAATATTATTAATTTTCCCTCCAGAGGAAGAGACCAGCTCAGATCCATTTAGCAACCTTTTCAAGGTCACAGAGTAATACAAAAGCAAAACCAGAATTTGAACCAGGTATTCTGCCTGGGAAATCTGTGCAGATTCTGCTCTGAGGCATGGCCTTCCAGAACAGATGGAGAAAGGAGGATCTGGTTGCTGAGGCACATGCTTCTCTCTTTTGTTTGGGGCTTTTAAAATTAGGAAATGGAACACAAATACAGAAAAATGAAATAATCACAAATACAATGCATTCTATGCAGCGAATACTCTGAAACACCCTCTCAGTGCTGAAGGAGAGCACTTCCAAATTTCGAAACCTCCATCACAGTCCCAGGCCCAACCGAGGAAAGTGCACCCCTCCCTCTAGTCATCTTCCTATTTTTTCTTTATAGTTTGTATCCCTCTCTAACCACATAATTTAATTTTCCATGCTGTAAAAACAGTATATGAATGGATTATGCAGAATGTACTGTTTTGTGTCTCACATGCCCTCACCCCCCTACTGTCTGTGTCCACTGGTTATGCTTATATGCATGCAGGCAAGCCCTTTGGTTGATCTCTTACCTTCCCACCCACCCTCCCCTGCCTTCCCTCTGAGGTTTGACTGTCCGATGATTCTACACTTTCAAAAAATGGCATACTACTTCATGGCAGAGCAAGTATCTCATAATAAAATATTCCTAATTCTTTTTTCTTTCTCCTTGTATCATTGCTGTCATTTATTTTACTTATACAAAATCATGCATAAGCAAATATATATACTTTTGTATATATGCAAATATAATTGAATCCATTATTGCTATTACTATTTTGAACAAAATGTTATCTTTACATCAATTAAGAATAATATAAATAAAAGTTTTCAATTTACTTTCACTTATTTATTATCTGATCCTTTTTCTTTCTTCATGTAGATCCAAATTTTGCTCCTTAGTTATTTCCTTCTCTCTGAAGAATTTATTTTAATATCTTTTGCAAGACAGGTCTAGTGACAAAAGGTCTTTCAATTTTTGTTTGTTTGAGAAAGTATTTTTACTTCTTTTTAAAGGATAACTTCTCAGGGTACAGAATTCTAAGTTGGTGGTGGTTGTCTTATCTCAACACTTTACTTATTTTTAACGACTTCCTACTGATTTTTAGAGAGAGATGTGGGGAGAGGTAGAGAGAGAAACATTGATATGCAAGAGAAACATTGATCAGCTGCCTCCTGCATGCACCCTACAAAGGATAGAGCTCACAACCCACTCATATGCCCTGACTGGAAATTGAACCAACATCCTTTTGGTGCATGGGATGATGCCCAGTCAACTGAGCCACACTGGCCAGGGCTCTCTCAACACTTTAAATATTTCATTCCACTCTCCTTTTACTTGCATGGTTTTTTAAAGGTAATCAGATGTAATTCTTACCTTTGCTCCTCTATAGTTTTTTTGTTTGCTGGCTTCTGCCAAGATTTTTTCATTATCTTTAATTTTCTGAAGTTTGAATATGATATGCTCATGTGTATTTTTATTATTAGCATTATCCTCCTTGGAGATTTCTGAGCTTCCTGGATTTGTGGTTTGGTGTCTAACATTAATTTGGGGAAACTGTCAGCCATTATTTCTTCAAATATTTCTTCTATTCCTTCTTTCTCTGACTTTCTTTCTTTCTTTCTTTCTTCCTTTCTTTCTTTCTTTTGTTCTTTCATTCTTTTTTTCTTTCTTTCCTTTTTGGTATTCCCATTACAACTTATAACACCCTTTGTAGTTGTTTCAGAGTTCTTGCATATTCTCTTAATTTTAAATTTTAGTCTTTTTTTCCTCTTCCCTTTTAAGTTTGGAAGTTTCTATTGTCATATCCTCAAGCTCAGAGATTCCTTCCTCAGCAGTGTTCAGTCTAATTATGAGCCTATTAAAGATAGTTTTCATTCTGTTATAGTATTTTTTATTTTTAGCATTTTTATTCCTTCTTAGAATTTTCATCTCTCTGCTTATATTATCCATCTGTTTTTGCATGTTTTCTATTTTTTAATTAAAATCTTAGCATATTAATCATAGTTAAAAAAAATTCCTTGTCTGATAGTTTCAACATTCCTGCTATGTCTAACTCTGGTGTTGATAATTTAACCTCTTCAAATGGAATTTTTATTTACTTTGCCTTTCTGTATGCCTTATAATTTGTTGTTGAAAAGCAGACATGATGATCTACTGTGTAAAAAGCACTGTAGTGAACAGGTTTCTTCATGCAGTAGTGAGGGACGGGGGAGGGGCAGTGTCTGATAGTCCTGTGGTTAGGACTTAGTCTTTTAATGAGTCTGTACCGTGAACTGTGATCTTCACGAGTATTTATTCCCCACCATCCCCTGTACCCCCGCACACATTATTTGGGACAGGAAGGCGAGAAGAGGCTGGAGGCTGGGTATTTCCTTCTCTAGATCATTTAGGCTCTGACTACATTAAGAGCTAAGCAGGCCCTAACCAGTTTGGCTAAGTGGATAGAGTGTTGGCCTGCGGACTGAAAGGTCCCAGGTTTGATTCCGGTCAAGGGCATGTACCTTGGTTGTGGGCACATCCCCAGTGGGGGGTGTGCAAGAGGCAGCTGATCGATGTTTCTCTCTCATGGATGTTTCTGACTCTATCTCTCTCCCTTCCTCTCTGTAAAAAATCAATAAAATATATTTTTTAAAAAAGAGCTAAGCAGGTAGAATTTCTCTGGAGTCCAGGCCAGGTTCCCTTTCCTCACATCCCACAGGAAGCCTGAGGGGATTTCTCTTCTATATTCTCTGTGAGGATCTTATAGAGTTTCTAGAGGTAAAGTCACAAAAATGTGGGGCCCTGCTATGCCTGGGTCCCCCTAAATTGTTAGCTCTCAGACCTATACACACTGGGACACCACAGACCCCTCCTCCTGGGACACCAGGGGAGATGTCCTAGACGCCGGGAACTGTGCGGACAGTTCAAGCCCAGATTCCTTCCTCAGCAGTGTCCGTCTAATTATGAGCCCATCAAAGGCAGTTTTCCTTCTGTTAGAGCTCTTTTATTTTTATTTTAATCGTTCAGCCGGACTTGGGTGGCACGGCATTCTCCGCGGCAGCCCCGAGGGAAACTGGGCTTTCAGTTTGGAAAGAAGTTGCACTGACAGAAGTGGTCAGAGCGGCCCGTTCAAGGTCTCGGATAACTCTTCGCCCTTGTGGTGCCATGGCGACCTCCCTGGCTGTGGAATGGCTCTCTTCCTGCATTGTGGATTGCTACTTACTGTACCTGCGCAGTCTGACTTGTTCTGCGTGTTTGCATTTGGCCTTTCTGACCGAGTTCCTAACAGTATCCAGGGGCCACTCCGCTAGGTCTGCCTTCTCAGGCCCTCACCGTGGTTCTGAGCTGGCACAGAAGTCTCAAGCCAATTTGGTTTGTTCTTTTTGACCCCTTACCAAGTATTGAGCTCTGTCGCGTTGGTTCAGCAAAGAATCCCGCCACTTGCCCTTCCCAGAAGATAAACTATGAACAATGGCAAGTGTCAGACATCTTCACTGAGGGGCTCCACTATTTTCGGGTCCACGTGGCGTATTCATATGCTGTATAGATCAGTACTGATGCACATTCACAAACTATGCTTTTAGAACCAGAGTGAGCAGAACCCCAGGACTTCAAGGGGGAAGAACCCGCTTCCTTTGCTGCCCCCAAATACAGTGGGGCCTTGACTTACGAGTTTAATTCATTCCGTGAAGGAGCTCGTAACTCAAATTACTCGTATGTCAAATCAAAAAGTGAACGAGTGGGACACGTGATGCTGGGCTGATGTTGTGGCGTTCACTGTGACGTTCGCTGCGCCAACTAGCGGTGGGGTATCTGAAGCTGGCTCGTAACCCGAATTTTAGCTAGCAACTCAAAGCTAAAAATCTGCCGAGAGACGGCTCATATCTCGAAAAACTCGTTAGTCGGGACACTCGTAAGTCAAGGCCCCACTGTACCTCCATCCCAATGCTGTTATGACTCTGTGGTGGTCTGTACAGTCACACAGCAGAGCCGTGCCGGGAAGGGCTTCTGGCTGAGCAGACACCCAAAAAGTGAGGCATTTATATGAAAAGCTGCCTCTTTCCCCCCAAATCCTCCTTATGCTCAATATCCAGAAAGTTGAAAGAAAAATGCATTTTTATCAGTTGTTCAAGAGCGTTGGCTATCCTGCTAGCCCTTCCATGGCCTCAGCCCGAGGCAGGGACTCGAGCCCTGCACCTTCCCCCTCATGAGTGCTTTTGCTCTGTCTCCTGAAGGTGCAGCCTCGGAGTCATCCCAGGCCACAGTGGCTCAGAGCGAGGTCTACGCACAGTGGAGCTGGCTGTCTCGCTGCAGCACCAGCTGGTTGTCTCCGCGAGGAAAGAATTGAAACGTATTTTACACCATGGAGATTGTCTTCCAGGCCCAGATGGACCGGGCTGTTCTAGCTTTGACAGGCCAGGACAGATATATTCAGAAAGCCTTCCAGCTATTTAGTGCCTCTTCCAAAACACTGTCAGCACCCATGCTAGCATGCAGGGAGTGGGAGGGAAGTCTCAGTAGGGAACTAAGCCTAGTTAGTATACATTTGCATAATTATCTTTTAGTGAATGGCTGTGTGACTGCAGAAGGGTGGAGGTCACCTGTGGTCACTGAAAGCCAGGAGGGAGTTGAGTCCCGGGCCAGCACCTCTCACTCCTTCACGCACACTCTGTGCACTCAGGTGTCAGGTTAAGAAAAGCAGAGCTCCTCAGTCAGCTCACCTGGGGCTAAAGAGATGCCTTTGGGCCTCAGGCCCTGGGTACACTTCTGGTTCTTCCCAGGGCCAGGGCCAGCCTGTGGCCCCTCCCCGCAGTCTGTCCAGCAGGGTGGGAAGAAGGACAGAAGCAGAGGCTGCACTCCATGACCCGCCTTGTCTGTGTCGCTGGAGCACCAGCTGGGAGGAGGAAAGGGTGTGTGTGTGTGTGTGTGTGTGCGGCGGGGTTGGGGGTTGGGTGGGCAGCAAGAGCTCTCCAGTCACCGGGAGCAAGATGCTGGCAAAAGCCAGGGTTTTACGAACTAGACTATTAGGGTGTATGGAATGCATGGCAGCACACCCCGCATTCAGTAGCTCTGTGGTTGTTAGAGAGCGATGCAGTGCTGAGCTGACTGTTAATGCAACTGCTTGCCTGAGACAGACTGGGGAGGGGTTGGGGGTGGGGGGGAGAAAGAGAGAGAGAGAGAGAGAGAGAGAGAGAGAGAGACCTTCACCTGAGTTATGAAAACTCATCTATTTTTAGGGTAAATATGTTCCTTTTAGGGCTAACCTTCACTTTTTTGCTTTGCAATTTATTAGATTAGAGCTTCTAACATTTTGGAATATATTAGTCAGGGGGAGCAGAGAAGGGTGAGAGATGCTGGGCTGCCCTGTTTACTGACACCTGTGTCGCTCATGAGATAGCTTCTTAAGCTGCAGAAATTCCTAAAAGGTCAAATATTTATTTTCCTCACTCATGCATCAGAATTTTTAAATAAAATTTCTTCAAGCTCTCTAGACTCACATATTTGAAAAAAAGACAATAAAATTATTTTTTAAAACAGTATTACATATGTCCCCTTCCCCCCATTAACCCCTTCAAACCCTCCCCACCCCCACCCCAGGGCTTCATCCCCTATTATCTGTGTCCATGGGTTATGCATATATGCATACAAGTTCTTTAGCTGATCTCTTCCCACCCACCCCCACCTTCCTTTTGATTTTCTACAAGGACAATAAAATTCTTGATATGGAATTTAGTTTTACTACTTTTCATAAGAAAATCTTGTGGTTTTTTTTCAAAGGAAAATACAATCTTTTCAAAGGAAAAATAAAAGTATTTTTGTTTCTTTTGATTTGCATCCGTATCTAAATACATATCATAAAACTCTGGTTTCATGATAATCTATACTTTAAAACTCACGTAAAATATTTTTACTGTTCTAACATTTTTCATTCAGTGCATTAAACTAATCATTGCTCTTTTAGGTGGGAATTACTGATTGTGTTTTGAGGGAGGGTGATCAATCACTGGGCTGTTTCTTGCCTTACACAATTCTCTTAGTGACCCTGTAATGGCTGATGATGAAGAGGCTTGAATAAACTTCCTTAGACGAGCAGCCTGGAAGGCACGGGCTCTCGCAGGGAAGGCATCCGCGTGTGCTCTATGCGTAAATGAATCCACGTTTCGAGTGAAACACCAGACTGTTTGGCTATTAGCCAGTTTCATGTAAATAGGAAAAAAATAGTCTCTTCTGTGCAGTATTTCCATCACTTCCCTCATTTAATGGTCCAGCATGCTCTAGATTTTGCCCAAGATAGTCAATAAAGGGAAAGGGAAAAATATGGACATTCTATTTTCCATTGGAACCAAAATTAGACAACTTAATTGGACCGACTTTGAAGAAACACAACTACTTAAAATTTTCTCTTTGGTTTTAGGTCAACATTATTCTAAGATGAAGTCAGAGTGTTCATAAAGAAAAATAGATGTTTCCCCTCAATAATCACTCCAAAACCAAGTCTTCCCTTATCATTACAGCTATGAATCACAGGGTAAGTTTTCAACCAGTTGCCTGAGTCAACTGAAATCCTTTGCTCTTGTCCACGTCAGTGTACACATGTCCAGTTCTCACTGTGGGCAGTGGGCAGAGAAGGGTTCTGCGTCTGAGCCCTGCCTCCAGGGAGGTGGGCACATAGGTGCTGGTCATGGACTCTATCAGGATTCTATATTTCCTAAGACGTTCCCACAGTTAAAATTATTTCTTCTCAATTCATCCCCTTAAAATGAAATGTTATCAGGTGGAATGACATTTCTGAATGTATACATTTCTGAAAAAGATTAATTCCCTACAATTCCTGAGTGTATGCAATTCCAGTAGACCATTTACCTATTCTAGGATTGAAACTTCTTGGGCCGCATGTCTTATTGATTTTCACCATCCATTACACTAAATCCTATAGTGAGAAAGGTCCAAACAGACTCTGATATCATCCTATATGATAAAACCCTAATATGCAAATCAACTGAACAGTGGAATGACTGGTTCCTATGATGTGTACTGATCACCAGGGGGCAGACACTCAACGTAGGAACTGCCCGTTGGTGGTCAGTGTGCTCCCACAGGGGGAACACTGCTCAGCCAGAAGTTGGCTCACTGCTGGTGAGCGCAGTGGTGGTGGTGGGAGCCTCTCCTGCCTCCACTGCAGGTGGCTTATAAGGAGCGAAGGGTCCTGGACTGCGAGAACCCTGGACTGGGAGAGGGGTGTCTGACTACTGGCTTAGGCTCAATCCCTGTGGGCAGGTGGACATTCCCCGAGGGGTCCCAGACTGAGAGAAGATGCAGGCCGGGCTGCGGGACCAACCCCCCTCCCCCCGAGTGCACAAATTTTGTGCACTGTGCCTCTAGTTCTTAATAATTTACTATGAAACACATGTAAAATGTGTATATTTGTATGTGAGATCTGTAGTTACCTTGCTGCTGGGTCTTGCTGGCCATGTGTTGGAAGTTGCTGCAGAAAACACCAGCATTTGCGTTTAAGCAAGCACTGTCCTTGAAGGAGGCATGCAGTGCTCGAAGGTGCAGCTCTGGTCCCTAGCACAGAGGGAGTCATTTCATTCTTCACGTTATGCCCCTTTTCTTTCTTCAGGGACATTTTAACTTTACATTCGCCCAAATTATTGGACATGCTCTGCATGGTGGCTGTGTTTCCTAGAAAGTATTTTGCAGATAAAAATGTCAAAATCCATGGTTGAGCAAAGCGCTCCCGGTATTTGGCTTTGACTTAAGTTTCAGTTACACAAATTCCAGAAGCAGAACTGGGATGTCCTTTTTCATTCTTAAAACATACGACTCTGGCCATCCCTCATGAATTGCATTCTCCTGCCACAAAGACCTCGCTCTCCATTGCTTAATGCCGTGGCCAGAGCTTGTCAGCCCGCCCGTGGCTTCCAGTGGAGACGTGAAGAGGGAGAGGTTGTGGAAACACCTTCCAGAGTGCTTGACCTGCATCCCAAAGGAGAGAATGAACAAGGTTATTCCAAGCGTTAAAAAAAGAAAAGAAAAAAAATGAATCACATCATTATCACAATGTTCCCAAACAGAATAGTCTCATTATGATAATGCAGTTTTTCTCAATCTGCATTTAAAATTTCACCTGAAAAGCCCTGGGAGCTCTCTCGCACTTCAAGTTTAAGTTAAAGCAGAACTTGGCCCATGTCCATCAGTCAGAGAGCCGAGCTGGGCCAGGAGCGTCCTCTCCAGGAAAGAGGTGCTGGCTGTCCCCTGGCCCATCAGCGGGAGCAGGGAGGCCATGGACCTGCACCACTTCCCAGGGCCGGGTCCTCGTGCTTGCGAGGCGGTTCCGCAGATGTGCACTGAGCAGCCAGTGTTGATCTCCGCTCCAGACACGGGGCATCACCAGAGCATTTGGGAGGCAGATGGAGTCGCCAATCACAGGAGTGCACCGGCCCTCGCACCCAGGCTACAGGGGCTGCGTCTCTTCCTAACCCATGTCCAGTCCACCGTGTCCGGTCCCACCATGTCCAGTCCCACCGGGAGCTGGACGTCAGCCACGGGTGGGTTTCCATCGCAGAAACTGCCAATGGTCCAAGTCAGGTGTTCCCCACCGCTCAGAGAGCTAGTGGGTGAGCATTTACCAGCAACCACTCTCACCTTGTCTTGGAGGAAAGAAGGGGGGGAATAATCCTATACAATAAAAGGCTAATACACAAATCAACCCGACGGCGGAATGACCGGCCACTATGACATGCACTGACCACCCGGGGGCAGATGCTGATGAAGGAGCTGCCCCCTGGCAGCCTCCAGTACAAAATCAATGTGTGCCAGCCGGTGGTGGTCATTCTGGAAGATGGATCAAGCATGGCGGGATGGATGGAGAGAGGGAAGTCGAAACTCCTGAAACGTTGCACTTTGTGCTTGTTTGCTGTTTTAGCAGATGACGTCGAGGGCAATGGTTTGCCTGCGAAGGTCCTGGCAGCACACGGGAGGCCGGCTGCCTGGAGGTGCGGGAGGCCGGGCTGCCTGGTGGTGGGGAGGCCGGGCTGCCTGGTGGTGGGGAGGCCGGGCTGCCTGGTGGTGGTGTGATGTTGTGCAGGTGCTTCAGCTTCCTGGGCCTCGGCTTTCTTGTTTATGACATAACTGGTTAGAAGCAGATGTTCCCTCAGACTGCTCTCTGCTCTGTGATTCTTTCCTGATTTTTTAAACTACAGGAGTGAGTGGAATTTCTATAGCGAGGCCCACAAAGTTACATAAGGGCAGAAACAAATGTTTAAAAATAATAATCATTGCCAGACCTGCTGCAGGCCCTGCGCATCTATAAAGGTGTCTCTGAAAGAACAGGGTCTTGGCATCAAGAGGAGCCCGTGGACGTGCTGTGGGACCCGGAGGATCACACGGAACACAGCAAAGCCAGAGGACCTGCTGCCCCCAGTGCTCCGCAGGCGAAGGCCCGCGGGAGTTTAGGGCAGGGAAACGCACTGACTGGAACTGCACTTTCAGCATAATTAGTGCCCAGTGGTGATGAATAAAGCAAGATCTCAGGAGGCTCCAAGTTTTCATGTGACCAGAATGCCCTGCCCACCCTGCTCCTCTTCCTTTCCTTCCACCGGCTTCCCTGCTGACCTCACAAGACAGGGCGGGGTGGGGGCAGCAGTGACAATCAAACATTTCCTCTGTACCCTCCCCCCCCCCCCCCAAGCTCCCACAGCACCTGAGAGGTGTCTCCTTCCTGTTCCCGGGAGCGCCAAGGGCAGGGAAGGTGGCTGCACCCGCCCTGGAGTGACCAGCTTAAAACCTGAGCTTTCAGTTACAAGTTCAGGTCTTCCTACTGCCACTGGCTGGCTCTGCTCCTCTAGGCAAATCATTTAAGACCTTTGAGCTACGGGCTTTTTTTTTTAATTGTATGCTTTTATTGATTTCAGAGAGAAAGGGAGAGCAGAGAGAGAGATAGGAACATCAATGATGAGACTGAATCATTGATCAGCTGCCTCCTGCAAACCCTACATTGGGGATCAAGCCTGCAACCCAGGCCTGTGCCCTGACCGGGAATTGAACTGTGACCTCCTGGTTCATAGATCAACACTCACCCACTGAGCCATGCCAGTGAAATGGCTCTGAAAGTTAAATGGTGGTAGTGTACACGATAGTACTTTGCAAACTGTGCAATAATTATAATATTAAGTGACATATTCCCTACCTAGTAGCATATTCTTTCTTTATAGGAGTCTTTCATTCTGGCTGTAAGGACATTTGTGCCACCCTTACCAGGCTCTGAAAAGAAACTGCCGTCAGGTTTCCGTGAGAGGCGTGCTACAATGCTCTTCGTACGGGAGCTGCAGAGAGAGGGAGGGAAATCAGGTTAGTGGGGCTCAACACTGACTGGTACTTCAGAGCTTGGAATAACTATAGTTTCGGTGCTGAACCACAAACAAGCACATTTCCAATGACGGAAATCAGCCCTGGGTGCCTGGATGCAGGAAAGCTTTCTTTGCAGCGTTGCAGAGCTCAGCTCCCTGGGAAATGAAAAGGCACTAGAAGGGGCATGAATATGAAACTGCCCTTCCTGCCTCTTGATGTTTTGTCCAACAGCTATTGTAGCTGCATCCTGTCCTCTCCAGCTCACCAAAGCTTTCATGTGACTTTAAATTTCAAAGCTACAGGTGGCCCACACGTACCACACTTCAAAGACACTTTTGATTAAATAAAACAATATTTGTGTAATGCAGGCCCAGGATCTTTAAGCTTTCCTGTTCGATTCATCCTACAGAAGTTCAATTAGGAGAGATCAGAGACATGTGCCCCTAGCCACTTTCAATCTGTCACTCAAGTTGGCCTTTTCAAATATCTTTTCTATCAACCCAGGAACAGCAACTTATTTTGAGGATGTATTAATCAGAACTCACTTCCAAAGGGGCGAGGTCTGAGCGGGCGCCGTGTGGCCGTGTGGCTCGGCCCCGGGAACAGGCCGGAAGGGGAACCGTAGCCGTGGCAGCCTGTGATTCCTCCGTCATGTTACAACTTGTCTCCCTTTTGATAACTTTCACTTTCTGCCAACAGAGAATTCCAGCCCAGGAGGCCGGCGGCGGGCGAGCCCTGCGTCAGGGACCGAGCATATTTCACTTCTGCATCTTGTGGTTTTGCCTTCAGTGAAAGAAAAACTGATCCTCACAGTTTGAAACTTGTTAATTCAAGCCATATGTCAGAGGCCCAGGCTCCATCTGGTGCCACCACCTTCTATTTACAGGGGCTGCTTTTCAAAACATTGTCTAAAAACCGTATTTGCCCCAAAGTTAATACTCAGTGGCATTATTGAGTACTGTTTTTAAATACCAGACATCAATGCTGATATAGCAAAAATATATGGATTTTTAAAAACTAATTACTGCCTGCTGTATTGACAAAGCAGTGCTGATCGAGTCCTGGAGGGGGGACTTATCAGTCCTCTTCGCTAAACACAGCAAAAGGCAAAGAGGGGACAGAAAGAAAGTCATAACGGTCTTGGTTCTAAGTAAGACTTGAACGTTTCAGTGCCAGTGTCCACAGCAGAAGCACAGTTACAAGTAAGGAACGATCTGTTCCTGCTGCAGCTCTGAGAAAAAGGGGAAGCGAAGCGAGAATTCACATGTCACGGAGGCCAGACGCTGGCCTCTGCGGCCGCTGCTTCCAAGCCGCCTCTCTACCTGCCGCCCTGCTCCCCGAAACCTTAGGGAAGGCTCTTCTACCTCCTAGTGAGCCCCTTCCCAGACACCTCCGGGGACCACAGATGGGCTTGCGCATAATGAGCTCCTAACAGCTTTGTTTGATCTGCAGGGTCCAGGCACGGCTTTCATTTGAGAGATGAGCTTTTGAACGCAGTTGGCTCTATATCGACGGTCGGTGCGAGTTAAACATAGCATTTCTTTCTTTTTCTGGACTAAAAAAAAAAAAAGTGTTTTTCTCATGTCTGGTTCCTGGTGGGCATTTATATATCCGTCTTACTTTACAGACTCCTGCAAAGTTCACAGCCAAGACTGAGGACGGCCGCCCTGCTCTTGGCTCGCGCTGCTGGCTGTAATTCATTGATCCTTCTCTGACTCCATTCTTGTCCTTTTTCGTTTGTAGTTCACACTTTTGTCCCCTGTTCCTCCATTTCCTTTCTCCTATATAACTCCTTAAATTCCTAGATTCTTCTCTTCTTCTTCTATTTATTTATTTTTCCTGAACAATTCAAAAGTAACATGAGTTTTTTTCTTTGAAACATATGAAGTGATTTTTGAAATTATAAACAAAACATGAGTTATAAATATTACAATGCATTTAAAACTACGTGAGGTAAAAGGTTCTTAAACACATAGGTTCCAAATCATGAACAATTAAATCAAGAGAGACACAATTTGAAAGTCCGCCTCTTTCCTTAAGCTCAGTATGTACACAGGTTAGTATCTCGACTTTGAAAGCAGGATGGGTCAGTGGTGGGAGGAAAAATGATGGACACATTCAGGGAATGAGAAGTTTCATAACTATTCATGGTCTCCCTTGCTTCTAAACAAAACGTAGCAGTTTTCTGAAATTAAAAACATGCACCTGTGAATGATCTTGCTCAAGGATTAAAGAAAAAAATCCACTCAGAATCCTCCCAGTTGGCTTTAACTCCCAACCAAGGAAGCCGCGTCGGAGCTTCCCCAGTACTAGTGCAGTGTGGGCGGTGCTGGCGGGAGCGTCACTGCCTTGGCCGGAGCACATCCAGACAAAAGGCACTCAGCCCAGATGGTCAACTCAAGACTGAAGAAGGTTAATGCTTTCTTCAGGTTATTAGGTAAAACCCAGCCCAGACAATCCACCACATGCCAGGGCGCCCTGCTCTCTGCAGCCAACGCTTAGGAAGACTGAGAAATAATAACAAGGGGTGATTTCTGACGGCAGATTGGCCTGATCATTATCTTAGTCTAAGAAAGATGTCTTTTCTGATAATGGCTCACTAAAATTTTTACTTCTGCCATGAAATGAAAGTAACATGTTTCCAAAATAGGCCAGCTTCCTTACCAGTACAATTGCTTACTGGTTAACCCATTACCAAGGTACAAACTGAATACCTTACAAATGGGCATTTTTTTAGGATCTCAAACTCTTTCGTTTGTTTGCTTTGTTTTGTTTGCTCCTGCTTAGGCCTCTCATTAATATGGATGCTCTGCCATACCGCAAAGGGATGAAATGGTGAAATCTGTAACCCCCACTCTTTGATCTGGTATTACAAGAAAATTTGGTTCTGATATGCATCCACTTTCTAAATTACAAGAGACACTTTGATTGTTGCCCAGAATAAATACCACATGAAACTCAGCGCAGCTGAGGGTTCTCTAGTAACAAGTCAGCTTTGGTCTTGAAAGAATGAGATGTTTTTGCATAGTTCACGAATAAAAACATTTCGCCCTAATCGAGCATTCTTGGTGTGGTATCAGGAAACATCTGGCACTGCCTATGACTATTCATGTAAGAGCTACCTGGGAAGAATCTAGTATTTAATCTAAAGCCTCAGCGTTTCTAGTGTGACTACCATGGAACTTTCTGGGGAGGAAGGCAGATGACGGAATTTCTAAGGGAGCCGACTGCTGGACAGCTACTAAATTATCTTCTAACGAGCTGAGTCACTCAGGACATATTAGGTTAACTGGCCATCAGCAGTGATTCCAGGAGATAAATTACACTTATTGAACTGCCCCCGGGCTGCAGCTTCTGATAAATTATTAATGTCACAGAATCGAAATGATTAAGTTGTAAATAGCATTTTTTACCTAGGCTCTTTGAAATATTCTCCCCTTTTTTTTAACATTTATCATCTGATATTACCAATTATGTTGTTCATAAGAAGGATAATAAAACATTAATTAAATCTTTAAAACATTAAATAAGTAATGGTGTCTTATTGAAGTGTGCAACAAATAAATGCAATCTACCAGTAGAGTTTCTCCTTCCTCTATTTAATTATAGTCGCCTTTTAGGAATTTAACATTTCATTATCTAGAAATGAGTACATTTACACATTGTCATTGCCATCTAAGATTTTGTTTTCAAAAATATATTGTTACAGTTCATGGCCTTTGAAATAATGGTGCAACTCTGATGACAGGGAGGAAAAGTAATGTTTTACTAGAAATAGGCCGCAGAACATATAGTAGTTATATTAATCATTCCATTTTCTTAGTATGAGAAGCACTTTGCATATTTCAAAACTACAGATTAAAATGTGTTGGTCTGAAATATGCATAATATAATTTAATTTTAAAGGCAATAGAATCATGACTCTTAAATTGCATTTTTATATCAATTGCTTTCTGTATGTGTGGTCCCAGTCTTTATTTTATTTATAAAGGTAAATATAGATGTTTTAAGATGAATTTTTGTTGTTCTATTCTCTTTGGGTTATAAAACAGACAGTCATTTTAATCAAACCACTCTTCCTTGCTTGAAAATCCTGTGGTCATGTACAGAGGTTTAGTGGTTACTCAGCAGCTGCCTGCCTACCCACCCCAGGCACCCCTGCAGATGGCACTGTTTTATCAGGCATCTGGTGGAGATCACCTGAGGTTAAGGTGGTTGACCTTCTGGGCTTGCCCGGAGATGAATGCTGATGGATATCAGTCAGGTGCCCTGTTTTTCTTCCCACTGGCCAGGGAGCATGCATCCACATCTACTCGGTGCCATCAATGAGACCTAAGGGGAGGGGTACTAGGGGGCACAGGGATATGGACGGAGGGGGTGGAATAGGAGATGGGTAGAAGGAGAGGAGGCTTCTTTTCTAAATAAAAAGACAAATCTCTTGAGACAAAACCCTCTTATCTTCCTGTCTATTTCCTCCTTTTGACCTTGAACTTGGATGTGGTAATGGAGATGTAGCTGCCTCTATGCTTTTGGCCCCTCAGGCATTTTGAAGTCACCCAGACCTAGGCCAGCACATGCCTTCCACTGGGCTTCTTGTCACGGAGGGAAATGAGCTTCTGGCTGTTTAGCTCACTCCACTTGGGTTTCTCCTTACTTGTACCCAAATGCAGCCTAACTGGTACAATTAGAAGCAGTGATTTTCAACCATGTGTCCCAGGTATCTTTAAAACATGTAATACCAATTTAGTCAGGGGCACTGACCTCTTTACCTTAGATTGTCAAATAAAAATTTGACAACAGCCAACACAACAATAGCATCTGGTGTGAATGAGTCAAAATTACACATATTTTTGTCAGATCAGCAAAAAATACATATTTTTGGTGTGCTGCAGAATTTTAATAATCTGTGCCATGAGATGAAAAAGCTGAAAATCGCTGTGCTATACAGAAATGAGACCAGTGTACCAACATCCAAAAGTAACTCATGTAGTGAGATTATAATTGTTTCCCAGGAAATCGACTACTTTAGGAGATACTATTTTTTACATTTTCTCTTCTATAATTAAAACATGTGTTATTTGAAAGTCTGGGGTGATACTTTCTGAGTTAATACCAATTAAATGTATTAGTAGGAAATGATTGATAGAAAACAGAATCGCCATTATCACAATGCCTTTGAGGGACAGAAGGGCCTGTGTCAAACTTTTGTCAACTTTTGTTATCTCAGTGTCTTTTTCATTTTTAACACAGATGTCTGGATGCTCCCCAAGTCTTCATGCCTGCTGGAATAATCCTGTGCTTGAAACATTGCATAAAAGTGCTCAAACATTTGTCTTCTATATGTCAGAAGTGTCCTCCTGGACTGTGGTGGGTGATGTCACATTGACCCCAGGTGCCCCTGGTCTGAGCTCTGGCTTCTGCCTTTTGCTATTTTCTCTCTTTTCCTGGAATTGACCAAGCATCAAATGCAGTCGTTTTCTGTGACTATGTGTGTTCTTTCAACATGTACCTTTTAACTTCATCTATGCGAAGAAGAATTAATGTTGTGGAGACTAAATGAGAGACTATGTAATATGCCTAGCATGAATGTGCCTATGAATATCTTGCCTTTCATAACAGAATCCTGATTTCATGCATAAAATCTGGTCAGACAGACCGGATTTCAATCCCTGCTCCACTCCTGTTTGACCCCTGACAATATAATTAGTCTTTATGAACCTTACTAAGACGGGGCCAAAGTAATTAATGTCTAATACTTTAAGATAGTTGAAAGTTCTAAATGAGATACTGCAAAAAATTACCTGGCAAATACACTTCCTATTAGTATTATGGTTTAAAGTATTGAGTGCTTTTTTCTCTAGCTTCTATTCAGCAGGTGGGCACTTGTCCTTTTTGTCCATTAGCTTATGAACATCAAATAGACATTAAAATGTGAATTTACTCCAGAATGTGTAATCCACCGTGGAGTATATGTGTTATCTCATTAAAACAGAACCTCACTAGGTATTGATGATTTTATTAGACTGCTGTTTTGTTTTGATGTATGGACTATACATTGCTTTTGATGTCCTTAGTACGCTTAAAGGGTAGTTGGCTGGGGGCTTTATTTGATCTGGGGCTTTTACTTTTCTGAATCTAAGATGTGTTTGCACAGAGAGAAACATTTCTGCTCTTTACAAATCCTCTCTGAAAACAACAGAATCCAGTGGGATGCACCAACATGGTGTTGGGTTTGAGTTTGAAATTAGCTTATCCTCAGTCCTTTGAGAAACTGGAAGAGTTTATGGACGTCAAGAAACTCCAGTTTTTGTCTCTTGGCTAAAAAGAGAAAGTTCCAAGTATAATGAGCTCCTTCTGGAAGTGTATTCATCTTGCCATACTCAAGTAAAAAACAACTGCCCAGAGGTTTTGATGGCCCAACATATTTCTGCTTATTTGGGTAAGGCCAGTGAACCTACCTGAAGATCAATTAGTTTCTATCAGTGAGGTAACACTTATTTTTGTTTTTAAGAAAACAAAATGCCATTCTCGCCATAGGAAAGGTGACATTTTTGAAAATCATTGACATTTTTCTATATCCTGGGCTATTTCAAACAGTAACATTACTAAATTAATTCAACAGAAGTAGAAAAATGCCCACAGAGTATCCAGCCAAATAGAAAGTCTGAATGTATAAATATTATCAATTGCCAAAGCATTTACATATTCAGAATCCCCCTTAAAATACATGACCTTGAGTCTCCTCTTAGCAAGTTGATAAGAACAATGAAGGTTGGATTTCTATATCATGTTTTAGTTTCCTTATTTCTGTTTATATGAGAAAAATAGAAGTAAATATGTTTAGAGTATATATATATATATTCCTACTGGGGGTTGAGCCCACAACCCGGACCTGTGCCCTGATTGGGAATCTAAGCATGATCTCCTGGTTCATGGGTTGATGCTCAACCCCTGAGCAACACTGGCAGGGCAGAACAGATATATTTCTAAAAAAATTGTCTGTAAAATGGAATTTTATATATGAAATACTATAATTTTGAATTTGAAGAGTTCCACTTTTGGATTATAAAATCACAGGAGATTTCTTGTTTTGTAATCTCAAAGAAACCTTAGATATTATAAGTTCAAAGGTTATAAGTAGGCTTCGGGGAGAGAATATGACAATTTCTGTCTATTTATTTTTACTTAAACAAATAAAAATGAATTTGAGCTAAAGTAATATTTAATATATAAACTATTCTCACACTCTCACCCAGTTTTGATATCAGAGGCCCAAGGATGTATCCCCAAAATGTACATTGACCAGACAGACCAATCAGATTGAACACCAGCCACAAAGTTGCAGGTGTTAACTCTTTAGTTGCTATATCTTGGGGAGATATGGAAGTCTAGAGGGAGGGTCAGATTGGTAGGTATTTTTGGAAGCTTGGGAGAATGGCTATTTACACCTGGAATAAAAGTAATTGAATTTTATATTTTAATAACCAGTATGGCAACATTATTGTATCCCACTTGAGTATAGTTCTGCATTAGTCCATATGGTACCCATGGCAACTGAGAGAGAAAGGGGAGTTTTTCCAAGGAGACTCATGGACAGGGCAGTTCCATGCATGCAGCTGCCCAAAGGTCACCATATAGGGAAGTTGATGTGAAGCTAGTCAAGCAGCTGTAGGCATTGGATTATGCAGTTTCAATCAGCACAAAATGATTTGAATTATTCTTGTAAAGAAACCACTGACTTAAGATGTACTAGTATCTAGTCTGTTAGCCAGTCAGAGGAAGAGCTCGTAGGACACACTCTTCTTCAGTCACATTGTGACATTTAAAAGAATTAAATGACAAGAGGTTGACAACAAAGTAAATAAATAAATGTTCAAGAGTGTTATTTAAAATATTTACATCCAATATAGGTAATGCTAAATGGAGTGCAGAATATACTGTTTTTCAGATAACACCGAATGACCCAATCACAGTTAGGAAGACATTAAAATATTGTTTAATATTCTCATGATCATCTCAAGCTTTTAAAATTGAAGTTTTAGAAATTCTAGTGCATAGAACTAGATTAATTTTATTTTTAACTTATTACTTCTCATCATCTTTGGTCCAAAGTCCCCTTTCATTTAAATTATTCTATATGTCATATGCTATAAGAAACATACATGATTCATGAGTATGTATGAATCTCTCACCCAAGGCAAGAACTAAAATGTTGCCAATAATTTACATATACATATATCCCTGGTTTAAAATTCTTCATATTTTGTGTATGGGTATATGATTTTTAATGTACATAATGTAGCAATGCAGTAGAATTTTCCTTTTTACTCCCTCAGGCCTCATTTTTATTTGCAGCAATACCCAACCATCCATTTACTGTAGTCTGTCTGAACCATGGCTCTGCCTTCTGCAGTTTCAGTTACCTCGAGTCAATGGAGATCTGAAAAAATTAAATTCCAGAAATAATGTATAAGTTTTAAATTGTGCACCATTCGGAGTAGTGCGAATAATTTCCTGCCTTCCCACTCTGTTCCACCCAGGATGTGAGTCATCCCTTTGTCCACCATGACATACCATATATACTGCCTGTCCTTAGTCACTTATCAGATCAGCTGCTAAGGTATCAGAGCGCTGGTGTTCAAGTAAAACCTATTTTATGTAATATCTAGAAGCCTGGTACACAAAATTCATGCCCTCTTGCAGTCCAGAATCCGTCGGGGGATGTCTGCCTGCTGGCTTAGGCCCACTCCCTGTGGGATTGGGCCTAAGCCAGCAGGCAGACATCCCTCTCACAGTCCAGGACCCCTCTCTCCTTACAGCCTGCCTGCTCACTGCTCCTTACCACTCAGTTTGCTGCTCCTTGGTGCTGCCGTGGAGGCAGGAGAGGCTCCCGCCACCTCCGCTGCACTCACTAGCCGTGAGCCTGGCTTCTGGCTGAGCAGTGCTCCCCCTGTGGGAGCACACTGACCACCAGGGGGCAGCTCCTGCATTGAGCATCTGTCCACTGGTGGTCAGTGCACATCATAGCTACCGGTTGTTCTGGTCATTCCACCATAACAGTAGTTTTGGCTTTTATTATAAAGACTAGACACCTGGTGCACGAAATTCCTGCACAGGGTCGGGGGTCTCTCAGCCCGGCCTGCACCCTCTCACAATCTGTGACCCCTTGGGGGATGTCTGACTGCCGATTTAAAGTGGAAGTCCGACATCCTTCTTGCATGCTGAGACCGCTAGCTCCTAACCACTCACCTATCTGCTGCCTGATAGCCCCTAACCACTCTGCCTGCCTGATCACCCCTAACCACTCTGCCTGCCTTCCTGCTTGCTCCTAACCACTCGCCTACCTGCCTGATGCCCATAACTGCTTGCCTGCCTGATGATCCCTAACCCCTCTGCCTGCCAGGCTGATTGCTCCTAACCACTGTGTCTGCCTGCCTGATCACCCCTAACCACTTGCCTGCCTGCCTGATCACCCCTAACCCCTCTGCCTGCCTGCCTGATTACCCCTAACCCCTCTGCCTGCCAGCCTGATTGCCCCTAATCATTCTGCCTGCCTGCCTGATTGCCCCTAACCACTTGCCTGTCTGCCTGATCACCCCTAACCAACTTTGCCTCAGCCCCTGCTGCAGCAGCTTCATCCAGAAGGACGTCCAGAATGACATTTAGAAGGTTGTTCAGCTGTCCAGTCTAATTAGCATATTACACTTTTATTATTATAGACTAGAGGCCCAGTACATGAAAATTCATGTACTGGTCGGGGGAGGGTCACTCAGCCTGGCCTGCCCCCTCACACAGTTTGGGAGCCCTCAGGAGATGTCCTACTGATGCCAAAGTCTGGCCTTCCTCTGCAGGAGGCAACCGGGCTGATCAGGGAAAGGCACCGCCCCATTACCCTAGTGTGCTGCCACTGCTGGCCATGGCAGCTGTGAGGTCTGAGCCCCAAGCCTCAAAGCCTCTGGGGCTCTCAGCTGCCTGAGCCCTGGGCCTCACAGCCTCCAGGGCTCATAGCAGCTGTGAGCCCTGAGCCTTGCAGCTGCCTGAGCTCAAGGCTGCAATGAGCCCTGGGCCTCAGAGCCGCCTGGGCTTAAGGCTGCCTGAGCCCATGGCTGCCTGAGTCCCAGGCCTGGTGACCGCTGTGGCTTTTTCTAAATGGACATCTGGATGGACGTCTGCCCTAATTAGCATATTACCCTCTTATTAGTATAGATGGCCCAAAACCCAAGAGTAGTGATGCTTGCAATTCGGATATGACAAAGTGAAGCAATAAAGTGCTTCTATTAAGTAAAATGGTGAAAGTTCTCAAATTCATAAGGAAAAAAAATGGTATGCTGAGTTTGCAAAGAACTAAGGTAAAAATGAATCTTCTATTTATGAAAATGCTTTATAAATTGAACTTTATCAAGTATGTATGCATAGGAAAATATAGTATATATAGGGTTTGATACTGGTTTCAGACATCTGCTGGGGGCCTTGGAATGCAGCTCCTGTGGATAAGAAGGAGCTGCTACAAATTTCTGGTCTCCCATCAGCTAGAACTAACTAGGTATGCCTTTGGGATCACATCACATAGTTGTTCTGTCCACTTTGGTAGATACAAGAAGGCAGCAAACCAACCACTGGGACAGAGGGCATCAGCTGTCTCAGCTGGGACCCAGTGGAAACATCTGAGTGCAACCTCCCTGAACACTTCAGGGAAGAAAGGAGAGCTGCTCTGCACTTATTTTCAAAGCAAGTTCATTGGAAAATAGTGAACAAATGGTGATCATAAGTCAAATGTATTAATCAGGTAAACCTTCAACATAGGAAACAAAGTTTTTCTTTCTCTAATATGCAACCCTGAAATAAACTTACCAATAAACCCCAAGGATTTAGTACAAGTAGTATAATTCATATTTGCCTCCCTCTTTCCAAGAATTTGCCAGTTTTCAGAAGAAACCCTAACAATTCCTGGAGTAATGAGTGCCTATGATTATTAGTCCTGGGTCTAAGCATTTAGAGCAAATGTATTTTCCCCCCAAATTTTAGGACACATAGACTATTACAGAATTTTTATTGAAAAATACCATATAGCCCTGGCCAGGTGGCTCAGTTGTTTGGAGCATCATCTCATACACCATAAAAGTTTGCATGTTCGATCCCTCGTTGGGGCACATTTGGGAGGCAACCAATCAATGTTTCTCTCACATCCATGTTTCTCTCCCTCTCTCTCTCTAAAAAGAAAAAAAAAGAAGAAAAAGAAAGGAAGAAAGAAAATCAATAAAAACATATCCTTGGGAGGGAATGAAATAAAAGGTTTTTATATAGTTTTAATGTATGTGTGCAAGGGTACGTAGATATGTGTACTTATATCATAAAACATAATCCACACTTCATAAATATCATGAAATGTATTAAAAAGGACAGAAATCAAGTCTGTTTTACTTAGTATTTTAAAGAGTAAATGGCACATATTAGATGCTCAATATTTATTGAATGAATGAATGAATGAAACCAGCTCTAAGTTCCCAAGAGCTTGGTCTTAAAGTCTTTTCTTCTTACTCAACAACCTTCAGTCTCCTGAGTATTCCCGCCCTCTGCATCCACACCCTGGAATGGCCATGTGGCCACAGCTGGGAGATTGATTCTGTCAGGAAGACGTGTCGGAGTCACTCTTGGCACCCACCGCAGTACCTTTGTCTTCTAGGCTTCTTGCAGTTTTATTTTCTTTCTTTGAAAGAAAGGCACTATCCAATTTGGTGCATTATTAATATTTCTTATCAGCACATAAACACATCTATGACAATGTCTACTCTTTAAAAGAGAAAACAAAGTCTCTTTCTTGAATCCAAACTTCCCTCCCAGCCACAACCTCATTCTTCTGACACTTTTCCAAGTTAAATACAAAAACAAAATAAAGAAAAATATATACACACACTCAAAAGTTGTCTGAATGTTATCTTCATTGTTCTACTTTGTACTCTGTCTTTAATTCATTTCATTCATGTCTATGTTCTCTGTACTCCACCCCAACTGCCCTCGACATGGCAACAGCGATCCTTGCTGCCACACCAGGACGTGGCACCTCTGGGTTTGCTCCTCTGGCCCAGGCCAGTGTGCCTCGGACCTTTTAATTGCTTGTCTTCCTTCTTGATGAGTCCCAGTTTGTTGAGCCGTTACACTTGGTGTTCTAGGTAATTTCAGGCAGTTCCATATTGTACATTTCTTCTAAAACCAAAAACTTCCAAATTTAAAATTCCACACCTCAGTTCTTACTTAACTCTCCAGAGCCCATATTTACTACCTACTTGAAATATCTACCCTGATGTCTAATTTGCATCTCACACTTTATATATAGAAAGGAGAGCTCCTGTTTCCTCACTCTCCAACATGTTCCTCTCGCAGCCTCCCCCTAGCAACTAACTGCACCACCTCACAAGCGGGTTATCCAGCCAAAGCCCCCAAACCATGCACGATCCTCCCCTCTCCCCACCACTTCTCTACATTCGACTCACTGGCAAGTCCTTTTGAAAGTATCTGCAGGATATATCCCACATTTACCTATGTCTTATCAACCCCGTTTCTGTCACACTCCCCCCAGGAAAACACCATTATTCTTTGCTTCAGTGATAGGCAAGAATAATGTACTCCATCCAAACTGTCAGTGACCCCTTTTTGGTTTTTCTCCTCTATAACTCATTTTCCCCAGTGAAGACAAAGTGGTTTTTAAATATATGACTCATTGCCTTATCTAGTACGTCCTAAAGCTCACCATCACATGCGGAAATTATACCCAAACTCTGTTGTAGAGCTTGCAAGTTCACTGACCTAGACTCTGATTCTTTCTTTCCTTCCTTCCTTCCTTCCTTCTTTCCTTCCTTCCTTCCTTCCTTCCTTCCTTCCTTCCTTCCTTCCTTCCTTCCTTCCTTCCTTCCTCCTTCCTTCCTTTCTTCTTCTCTCTCTCTCTCTCTCTCTCTCTCTCTCTCTCTCTCTCTCTCTCTCTCCCTCTCTCTCTCTCTCTCTCTCTCTCTCTCTCTCTCTCTTTTTCCATCTTCTACAACATTTCTCCCCAAGGACAACCTGAACTCTGCATGGTCTCCTTGCTGCCCTTACACATGCCAATATTTTTATTTTTTAAGTCATTGGGCCTTTGTGCCAACTCTTTGCTTTTCTTGGGGAAACCTTGGTCCAGATATTCCAGTGGCATATTTATTTTTGTCATTCAAGCCTGAGCTTAAATGGCATCTACTCTGTCACCTTGTCCAAGGGTCAGCCATACAATTGGAGGTGATATACCACTCCCCCCCGCCCCCCGAAAAATACATATGCACATGTAACTTTCTGCTCAATATCAGAGCATTCTGCTTTCTTTTTAGTGCTTTTTAGTATCTGATATTACCTTCTTTACTTTTTGCGCATTTGTATTCCCCAACTGAAACATTAGTGCCTGGTACATGGTGAGTGTTCAGTGAACACTTGTGAAAGGAATGGCTGACATGAGGAAGAGAGTCTACAGTCCAGCCAGACATTTTCAGGAAAATACAATTTTGTTAAAACATTGAAAGTATTTTTGAGGCACGATAGATACCCAGTGTCAAGACTGCTTCCTCAGCACGGATGTGATTCGGTGATACTTTAAACAAGAAATCTAGCTAACTTCCACTAGTTATCACTAGATTGCTCTCAGAGAACTACTCCCAGGCCCAATCTAGCAGCAAAATTCCCTAGAACAGGCAAATCTGTGTAAAATTGCACTGCTTTGTTTATGTGTGGAAACTCCTATTCAGAAAAATCAACTGCAGCTTTGGGCATCTCCATGACCTTTCCCAATTTTAGTTTTTCTTTGCCAGCCAGGTAAGGGATTTTGGAGAGTACACAAGCATGAGATGGGTTTCCATAGTAATTTAGTAATTTAAGAAAGACTCAAAGACTAGGAACACTTTCAGATTGGCGCCAAGGTCTTGACTTGCTCTTTTATTTTTTTAACTATTGAATCAGTTAGGCAAAAGTACCAAGGAAACTAATTTGTTACTAAAATCAATGATAGTATAATGTTGGTTCTCTGTTGGTGACCCTATCCAGTCTGACATGGTCCTGGGCACTGGGAATCCTGACACTGCACTGCTGAAGCTCAGTGGATGCTGCTGGCCCACCCAGGGCCACACACAGGTCCATGACTACACTGCCCATTTGCCTTTTAATTTTAAAAAGCTAGAACTTGGGCCTGGCTAGTTTGGCTCAGTGGATAGAGCATTGGCCTTCAGACTGGAGGGTCCTGGGTTCGATTCCAGTCAAGGGCACATGCTCAGGTTATGGGCTCGATCCCTAGTGGGGAGCGTGTAGGAGGCAGCTGATCAATGATTCTCTCTCATCATTGATGTTTCTATCTCTCTCTCCCTCTCCTTTCCTCTCTGAAATAATAATAATAAAAATAACAAAAAAACTAGAACTTGGAAATTGTATAAGAATTATTTATATTAAATTGTATGTGAACAACTAGAGGATGGTTCTCATCAACCAAAATTAGAATTCAAATGTTATTTAAAATCAGCATTAGGGCCAGTGCATTCACGATACAAGATACAGATAATCCATATGTATTAAACCCTAAGCAAATGGTTGACTACTCGACCGCTTGACTGGTCGCTATAATGCGTACTGACCACTAGGGGGCAGACGCTCAATGCAAGAGCTGCCCCTCATGGTCAGTGCACTCCCACAATGGGAGTGCCGCTCAGCTGACTAAAGGGCACTAGATGCTGGGTTCACGGCTGGCTACTGATAGGCGGCGGTGGTGGCAAGCGCAGCAGGACCGGTGCAGCACCTGGCCTGGGCTTGTGCTCCTTCCCGGCCGCCTGCCACTTCTTGCACTACTATATCCCTCGGGGGATGTTGGCTTGCAGGGATCGGGCCAAAACTGGCAGTCTGACATCTCCCGAGGGGTCCCATAAGGCAAGAGGGCAGAGGCCAGGCTGAGGGACCCCACCAGTGCATGAATCCATGCACTGGGCCTCTAGTCCTATATAATAAAAGCCCAGTGACTGAAAGGCGGAACGACCAGGATGACCGGTCGATCAGTCGCTATGACGCACACTGACCAGCAGGGGGCAGATGCTCAACACAGGAGCTGCCCCCCTGGTGGTCAGTGCACTCTCACAGTGGGAGCGCTGCTCAGCTGACTGGGATGAGCAGCTGCTCCCACAGCAGGCCGATCCCCGCAGGCCACGCCCCCCACCAGTGCAAGAATCCCGTGCACTGGGCCTCTAGTGTATTATAAAATGGTATACCTGAAACCTATATAATTTTTTAACCAATGCCACCCAATAAATTCAATAAAAATAAATAAATACTCAAAAAAAAAAGTCAGCAGTCTTAGATTATTTGGGCCTGGCACTAACTTGTCCCCACGAGTACCTGGAACTACCCCTGGACTATGCTTCCTATATGATTCTACTCTGAAACGATGGTATTTAATACACACTTCTCTTCACGTTTTTCTAAGTGTATTGTCATGTTCTTTTCTAGCTAAATAGAAAAATGGCACAACTTCTTACTGTCCTCAATCACTCCAACTCGCCTAGGAAATTAAAAGGTGAGAGAGATTCTGATGAACAGAATCATCTCCTTTAAATGCAGAAGGAAGAAATGGACAAGTCAAAACCTGAATAACATTAATACTGCATTTCAAAGATTATGTATTAAAAGAGAGATACTTAGTTAATTATATAAATCTAAAAAGGGACAAGTGTAGCCAGCAGGTTAATAATGAATATTTCAGAAACCAGTGCTTGAAAATGTTTCTTAATTATGCTCATTTACAGATTTCTGAAAGAAAAGGTGTTAATGGGATAAAAGAATTTCTGTACATGATATGAGATGAATCGAAATGAATTCTGAACAAAAAAAGAGAGCAGATGACATATATAAATAGGTTGTAAACAGTGCAGCCTCCTTCTCATCCACACACACTGACATAAAACATTCTGTTTGTTACTTCAGATTTGGAGGTTGAAGTTTAATTCAGTCTTAGACAAGGAAAGCTAACCTCTGAAGGCTTGCTTTTATGTATATATATATATTTACCGCTAAAACCTAGACTTCTTACCAGTGAATACTTTGTAACCAAGAATAAGGTCAGATAATGTCTATAACAAAGAAATTAACTAAAACACACACACACACACACACACACACACACACACAAAACAACACACAAAAAACAACAACTTTTGAACATTTCAGCAAAGAAGGGCCTGATAAATCCATTCTAGATGGATTTATCAAATCCAAGTGCACTTTACTGAAAATTGGACTTATATTCATATTTGCATAGACATTATAGTCAAAGTATTAAAATCAGTAATTATCTTGGCTTTGAGCTTTGGTGGGCACCCTGATTTGCTTCCATTTGACCTTTTGGGAGATTCAATTTATTTTAACTCAAATGAGGGTCACAGAATTATAGAGTTGAACTGGAGTTTAGAAATCACTGAGTGCCACTCCCACGCCCACCCCCACCTTGTGGACTGAACTCTGAGTCCCAAATAGCAAAGTTGTTAGTGCCCAGTGAGTCAGAGGGTGAACCTGTGCAGATATTAGGGTTCCCAGACCCCAGGCTGTTATGTTAAATGTTTAAAAAATGTCCCAAATGTTAAAAAAAAATCAGAATTTTGTTAGAGGGACTAGAAGTTCCTGTCTTCAGCCACATGGGCGGTCTGGTACCCCGGTCAGCCCAGCTCGGAGTGCTGACATGCCCTTCACCTTACCTTTCCATCTTCATCAATATTTTACATATGTTCAAAAATTATGCTATTTTACAGATGGAAAAAGAATTAGAGATTACAGATTAGTAACTCTGTAATCTGTAAACACTCCTATAGCCATTGGTAATGAAGGAGAAAATCAATCCTACATATCTTTTCTTTTCAGTAAAATGTTCTCTAAAAAGTAGGCACTATAGTCCTTGAAAAGTCAATTTCAACAAATACCCAAGACTGAACTGCTTCAGGTTTCAATTAAACAGTTTTCTGATGGTCTTTGGCTGTGATTCTACTTATTTACTCCAGGGAAAAGAATTTAACTAGTTGTTTTGGTGGAGGTGGTCTGACCAAATCAATTCTAAATATGAAAAGCATAAGAGCAGCAAATCTTGTAGGTGGCAGAGCTTTCTGTCTAGGCCCCTCTGCCTCCCTTTCTAAGAGAGAAGCACCTTGATTCGGGGTCTCTGTCTTTCTCTCCAGCCACAGCTTCATCAAATCAGTTCCCGAAACCCCATTTCCCTCGCACGTGCTCAGTGTTGGAACTTGCCTGTGACATAACAGAATGAGTTGTGAGAAAAGACCTCTTCTGACAAAGGAGATGCTGAGAAGAAGAGTATTTATCCGCTTCCACTGGACACTGGCATGTGAAAGTCATGTCCAGGTCGATGCAGCCATTTCGTGGCCCTGAGGGCAGCCAGCTGGAGGTTCCACGGAGCAGAGAGGCAGAAGGACAGAATGAGATGGAGAGATGCTGCTCTCCGCCACCCACCGAGCCTCTGGCCCACCAGCCCTTCCTCCGTGGGGCTGGGCTTCTTGCTGTCCACGGTAACACCATTTCCTCACCGCTGAGCCAGTAATTGAAGTTTTCTGTTGCTTTCTGCAAAAAGAGTCCTAATAGAAGTAGCCATTTTCCTGAAAAATTTGAAAATGTAGTGATCACTCTCAAGGACTTCCACTTCAGCAATAAATACCCTTCCACACTGAAGATGCTGCTAAGAACACACAGTTGGCTAGTTGGCTGTCCTCAGTGACGGAATATTCAAAATCTAATCAGTTTTCAGTTCAAGAGAATAACCACTAATAAAAAAATGCTTTTGGATCACTTCATGAAGCAGAGTACTGTATTCCATATGGCATGCTGCACACCCATATGGCTTCAGGAATTAGAGAGGTATATTTGTCAAAATATTCAATCAATTGCAGCCCTTCAAGTTGATAATGTTATGTGTTTGGAGCAGACACCATCTCCTGACTGGGGGTGGGGGGAGTCAAAGGAGCAGATGTCAGCCCAGGGGACATGTGAGTGTACATTCAGGAGAGGAGACCTGCGCTGCTGTGATTTAATCCAGATCACGTGGGCCACAGTGACTACACAGCGATAATCAGTCACAGGTAAAAGCAATTGTAATAAGCTTTACTCAAATTAGAATGGGGTAGACAATTCTGACTATTTTACATTTCAATTGGCATAATTTTAGAGTTTCAACTATATATAAAGCAGTTACCTTGAAGAAAAAGGCTTGTAATAGCAAACATAAACACCTTCAAAATATTTCAGTTTTTTTTTTAAAATTCTTTTCTGTACCAACCCTCTACCCAAACACACTTCAAAGATTGTTGTTAACGCCTTCTGGCTTTGGCTGCCGGTAAAGTATTTAAGTTGTGACTGATTTTGTGAATTCTGTAAAGTAGGCTTTCCAGAGAACTGGCTTAATAGAATGTGTGCCCACGGGGAACACAACACACCACTGACCTCCCATGGGTAGGCCCTGTGAGCTGGGCTGGTGCCTGAGAGTTAGTTGGCAGGCAGCTCGGAGAGCAGGCAAAGCTTTCTGGCAACAGGTTTTCTGCAGGTGCTAAAGGGAAAAGGGAAGAGAGGGACGATGAGCTAGACCTGCATTTCAGGGAAATTCTCCCAAGAGAGTGAGGGCAAAAGGTGTAAGATTCTAATGCTACGTAGAAAAGAAAGTTAACTACCAGAGAAACAAGGTCAGTTCCCCTGGGCGAACATAGAATTAAATACTTCAGTCAAAAGACAGATAAAAAAAATTCACTTAAAATATGGTGTGGTGGGAGAGCTCTACAGATACTGTGAGCTGCCAGGAAGGTGAATGAGAGAGCTAGAGCAAATGAAGGCTGAAACCTTGCTGGAGGCGAAAATGACAAAACTGAAACTTTCCTTCTTGGGGCACAGCATGAGAAGGAGGGTTCTTTGGAAAAGACAATATGCTGGGTGAAACAGAAGGGAGGGGGAAAAGGGAAAGTCCGAATGTGAGATGGATGGGCTCCATAAAAAAGCCACAGGCATGAGTCTCCGGGGCTGAGCAGGGCTGCTGAGAAGACGGCATGTGGACATCACTCATTTGTAGGGTCGTCAGGAGTCAGGAGTCGGAGCCCACTCAAGGGCATGTCACACACACACACTTGGAGATGCGAAGATTATCTTGGATTAGCCAGGTGGGCCCCATCCAATTACATGGACACTTAAAAGTAAAGAACCTTTCCTGGCTGTGCTCAGAGAATTAGAGAGATCGACATGAAAAGAACTCATTCCAGGGCCACAAGGCATGAAAAGACCACTTTCTAAAGTGCTCTCAAATCAGAAATCAAAAAATACCCAGTACATGTTAGGTGAGTAGAATGCAATGTGTATATGTGTCTGAATGTTTATACAAGGAATTTATAAATGAATAAATTCAAAATAAATTTTACTTTATCAAAGAATTATTCTTCAGATATTGTAGTGAAATTGGCATGACATACTCACTAGTCAATTTCCTCCAATTCTGCTAATAGCCAGTCCTTCTGCCATCTGAGTCACAGAAGTGACCTCCTCTGGGGTTTAGCTCACACTCAAAGTGCTAAGACAGTGCCTTTCAAACAACACAATGGAACTACCGAAGTTTGAACTACTGTAGGTAATTCAAATTTACTAAAAAACAAACAACACACCATGGCATAATATTGAGTCTAATGAATCAGTCCTACTGAGGCAGGATAGTAAGAAGCTAGGGCAATTGCTTGACAAGTGGAATAAGAGAAACAGACAAAATGATCAGACAAGGTCAAACAATTTGAGCAAATTGCAGCCAGCTAATAAATCAAAAGATTTTGTCTTCCCTAACCAAGGACACTTAGGAGCAAATGGTTTACACATTCCATTCCATCATGAGGCAGACTGGCCTCAGTCTCTGTCATTCCTCTTCAAAGTGTTCTTTAAAAATAAAACTAACCAGCCCTAACCTGTTTGACTCAGTGGATAGAGCATTGGCCTGCTGACTAAAGGGTCCCAGGTTCGATTCCAGTCAAGGGCATGTACCTTGGTTGCTGGCATTTCCCCCGTAGGGGGTGCGCAGGAGGCAGCTGATCGATGTTTCTCTCTCATCGATGTTTCTAACTCTCTATCCTTCTCCCTTCCTCTCTGTAAAAAAACCAATAAATTATATATATATATATTTTAGAGGTCCAGTGCACAAAAATTTGTGCACTTGGCGGGGAGGGTCCCTCAGCCCGGCCTGTGCCCTCTCGCAGTCTGGGACCCCTCAGGGGATGACCACCTGCTGGCTTAGGCCTGCTCCCTGGGGGGATTGGGCCTAAGCTGGCAATCAGACATCCCTCTGGCAGCCCGGAAGCCCTCAGGGGATGTCCACTTGCCAGCGGGGAGCAGACCTAAGCTGCAGTCGGGCATCCTTAGTGCTGCTGAGGAGGCAGGAGAGGCTCCCACCACCACCACTCTACTGGCAGCCATCAGCCTGGCTTGTGGCTGAGCAGAGCTCCCCCTGTGGGAGTGCACTGACCACCAGAGGGCAGCTCCTGCATTGAGCATCTGCCCCCTGGTGGTCAGTGTGTGTCATAGTGACCAGTCATTCCCAGTCTTTCTGCTGTTAGCGTAAATTTGCATATTACCCTTTTACTATATAGGATAGAGGCCTGGTGCACTGGTGGGGGCCGGCTGGTTTGCCCTGAAGGGTGTCCCAGATCAGGGTGGGGGTCCCACTGGGGTGCCTGGCCAGCCTGGGTGAAGGGCTGATGGCTGTTTTCAGCTGGCCACACCCCCTTCAGGGTGGGGGTCCCACTGGCGTTCCTGGCCAGCCTGGGTGAGGGGCTGATGGCTGTTTTCAGGATGGCCACACACCCCTTTAGGGTGGGGGTCCCCACTGGGGTGCCTGGCCAGTTTGGGTGAGGGACTGAGGGCCGTTTTCAGACTGGCCGGTGACTGAAGCTCCCAGCCTATCCTTTTTTCTTTTTCTTTTTTTTTTATTCTGGGATTTATTTACCTTCTATAATTGAAACTTTGTTGCCATTACTGGAGCTGAGAGCTGGGCTCCTGCTCACTACAGCTCTGAGGCCACAGCCTGCTGAAAGCAGGTATCTGGGGTTTGTTTAGCTTCTATAATTGAAACTTTGTTGCTTTCGGAGCTCAGAGCCAGGCTGCAGCAGGTGGGGAACCTTGGCTTCCTCCATCACTGGAGCAAGCAAGCCTCCTGCTCGCTTCAGCTGCGTGGCTGCTGGCCGCCATCTTGGTTAGCAGTTAATTTGCATATCTCACTGATTAGCCAATGGGAGGTGTAGCGAAGGTATGGCTATTATTAGATAGGAATATATATTATTAGATAGGAATATATATATATATATATATATATATATATATATATGAAAATGCCCTGACCCCTTTGCACACACATTTTGATGAATTGACATACTGAAGGACTTACCTGAAAAGCTAATAAATATTCCATTAAGACCCTTTCCAGAGACGTCCCCTATAATTCCACTGGCCAAAGAGAGATAAAAAGCTTCAAGACAAAGGACCCACAGAGCTCTCTCACTGTGGGAGCATGCCCAAACCTTTCCCTTCCTCCACAGGCATGCCTCTCCTAAACTCCAAGGTACCCCACAGACTTGCAGCCAGGGGGCAGTGGGCAGCAGCAGCTCAACTCAGGCTAACCCCTGAACCTGTCTCTAAGACTCTCTCTCCTGTTGCTTCTTCTACATTAAGTCCTTCCTTTGTTTCACTGTCCCCAGCTTTAATAAACATACTTCCCAAATCACTTGGACTCGTGAAATCTTTCATAAAAAAACCCACACACTACCAGCAGGCCCTTGCAAGACCTGCCCCAGGTTCAGACTCCATCCGATAACACTATATCAGGTTTGATAGTACTCTCTCTTCCCCAATTTCTTTCTAAATTTTTTGATGTGCACATATCACATCCTAAGCCCATACCATGGTTATGAGTGCCCTGAGAATAGGTCAGTGCCTTTCTGTACCCAGCCAGTGCCTGGTACTCATCAGATGTGAGGGTAGGCACGGAGTGAGGGCACCACGGGTACTCAGCCCCACTATTCATCAATCCAAATCCTTCCCTCTGAGTGCAGACTTTCCTGATATCCCCAGATCCCACTGGTGCTTCCATCTAGAAACTTATGGCTCTGTATAATTTAGTGTTTAATTATATTCTTCAACTTCCTTCCTCTCTTGCCTCAGAAAATAGCTATGATCCTCTGGATGACACAAGCCAGGCCTTGATTTCTCTTAGTCACTTTTTTTCAGTGCTTGGGCTGGCGCTGAGGATATGGGGTGCTGAGGATATAATCGATGTATTGATGGAAGAAGAGGATATTTCTAAGGCACTAGAAAAGGCTTGTCTCACTTTATGCTGACTCCTTGCTTCATCAAATTTAGCCACAATTACATCATTTCTGACTTTCCTCGGAGGGCAGCTGTAATAGAGTAGAATTGGCAAGAATTTGGAAACAAAAATCTGGTTTGAAGCTTGACTATTATTTGCTGACTTGTAACATTGGGCAAAATAGTCTCTGCTTTTTTCAGTAGCAAAATTGGAATAATACAAGGTGCTTGCATGTTTAGGGGAGCATTAAATGAGGTAATGCATTGGGTAGGATCTAGCATGGACATTGGCAGAGTCTCCTTTCCATTGATTCCCTTCATGTGCTGGTCCAATATTTTGTTTTCTGAACTTCCTGTTTCTCACTGGAACAAATTTCCATTTCCCTTGATGTTACTATTTTGAGAATATCCATAAGAGTTCCTATGAGGAAAGTCAGGGGATTCAACATCCAGAGGGAATGATTTCAGTGGGTAACTATTCCAAGGTCTCCTACTTATTGTATTAATACACATATAATTTATTCTGTAATAATTAATTCACATAATGTAATAATTATATAAATTTATATAACTTTAATATAAATTTATATGTATATAATTAACTGAAAACAATTGTAATAGTTTTTTATTGCTGCCACAACAAATTACCACAAACATAAAATGATAATGACAAAATAGATTTACTATCTTACAGTTTTGTTTAATAAGTCTCACAGTGCTAAAATCTAGGTGTTAGCAGGATTGGCTCCATTCTGGAGGATTTAGGGAAAACTCACTGCTTAACTTTTCCAGGTTCTAGAACCCACCTACATTTCTTGGCTCATAGCCTGTTCCTCTATCTTCAAAGCCAGCAAAGGTGCCTGAATTCTTTTCATGCTTCTCTCTCTCTCTCTCTTTCATTCTCTCTCTCTAATTCTCTGAGCACAGCCAGGAAAGGTTCTTTACTTTTAAGTGTCCATGTAATTGGATGGGGCCCACCTGGCTAATCCAAGATAATCTTCGCATCTCCAAGTGTGTGTGTGTGACATGCCCTTGAGTGAGCTCCGACTCCTGACTCCTGACGACCCTACAAATGAGCGATGTCCACATGCCGTCTTCTCAGCAGCCCTGCTCAGCCCCGGAGACTCATGCCTGTGGCTTTTTTATGGAGCCCATCCATCTCACATTCAGACTTTCCCTTTTCCTCCTCCCTTCTGTTTCACCCAGCATATTGTCTTTTCCAAAGAACCCTCCTTCTCATGCTGTGCCCCAAGAAGGAAAGTTTCAGTTTTGTCATTTTCGCCTTCAGTGATGTTTCAGCCTTCATTTATTCTAGGGCCCACTTGTTCATTTTTTTTGGTCTCCCCTCCAATATCGTATTTCAAATGAGTCTTTTTTTTCTTATCAGGCTTTTTCATTGTCCAACTGGAAATATGAGGGTATTAGTCTCTAATGACACATCTTTGCTCTTGGTGCTCTTCCCTAATTTGACCTTTGCTGCCCTTTGGAATGTCAGGCTTCTCTTGATTTCTTGGCTGCAGTATGGGTTTTAATTAATGACATAACCAAAGTAAGCAAAGTTTTTAACAATTTTAATGTCTTCGTTATCTATGTTAAAGTTGTGTATTTCTTCTGTACTCATAAATTTTGTCTTCTTTGTGTTTAATGTATACACAGAACATATATGAAAAACTGGGCTAGACTTAGAGGAAAGAGGAGTGAAAATTGGTAGAAGAAATGTGAATAACTTAAGATATGCATATTACACGCTATTATTGGCAGGAAGTAGCAATGACTTGAAAGGACTTCTGATGAAAGTGAAAGAAGAAAGTGCCACCAGCACTGCATTTGCACATCAAGAAGACAAAAGTAATGACTACATCTCAAAGTTCCTAATCAGATCTACAAAGTTCCTTTTGTCATATAAGGTAATGAACGCATCCCAGGTTAGGGCCTGAACATGTTTTTGGATTCTGCCTACCACAAATATGAAGGATACATTTGAGGCTTCAGTTTTGCAGAGCATGATATACCTGCTGAGAATTCCTATGCCACTTCAATCTATAAAATTGACCCATCTTTCCTGCAGACTTCTGACACTTTGAATCTTTACTCAGACTAATATATCTGTCCTCCAGCTTTCATTAGTTTCCATTGCACACATAGTTTCTTGGGGATAGCTAAACAATAACAATAACAACAAAAACCCTCTCATCTCCTGCTTCAGGCTGAGTCACAATCTCCGCTAGCAGACCTAGCCTTGCTTCTAATCAGCTAAACTGGGGTCTTGCCCATTTTCACTCTTTGAAAGCTTCAGGATGTACTACCTACACTTCCTACCTAGGACACTCAAATCCCTAAATCCTTACTGACCTTTCCAAGACAGAGGAACCCCCAAAGAATGTAATTCTTTGTTTAGGGAGTTTCCATCTTATTTCTCATTTTAGGGTTATTCTTGCATGGATACCTCCCCTATTCCTAGCATATCTTTATCCTTCCTCTGTCCACTGAACCCTAATGCTCTGACAGAAGACCGTATGCTCCCCAACTCTCAATACTTCTCTGCATCCAGCTCTAATATGTACTTTGTGCTTTGCTAAACTCTCTTAGTCTTCATAGGGGTACAGGGGTAGGCCCTTGATCCAATTTGGTCCAATTGTATAGAATCCTGGACTTGAATGGACTGACAGGAAAGCCATGCTTTTATTGCTGGTTTGTGTTCTAATAATGAAGATGGTGTGAGTCTGGTGCTATCAGTAGCCACCACATGTAAATGGGATGAAGCCAACATAGAGTCTGAGAAGAAAAGAAGAGAAGCTAGGTACTATTGACCTTGACTGATGCAGACCCTGAGCAACAGATGAATGATTACTCCAACACAAACTTTGCTGTGAAAAAGAGAGCTAAGGGACTGCCTGGCTAAAAGAACCAGACAGCCTCAATTGCCTGCCTTGTTAGGCTTTTATTGTAACAGCACTTTTGAGATAAAGTTTATCTTTTAGATACAATCAGTAGGGTAAGTGCTATTGGGAGGACACATGTGTTTGCAGTGTCCTTTAAGCAAGGACCCCTAAAGATTAAGCATAAGGATTCCAGCAAACACCAGGGGTCTGCACATGCACAAACTTGTTTGGAAAAGTCAAAGAATAATTAGGGGTGCCGCCTTCTGCACTCCCCTAATTTTGAATTCCAATAAACAGGGTGGGCCACCTTCAGCACTCTTCCCTTATCTCCGAATGTCCTCCTAACAGACTTTCCAGCTAAGTCCCATGCTTCCCCACAGACTGACAACCAGATTCCAGCCATCTCCTGAAGTCAAATATCCAAGAACTTATCGGTTATGATACAACATTAAAAATTTCATCTTAGCTTTAATTGAATTACTCCTCACTTGTTTCTCTCTGGAATAATGTAAGCAATGCCTTTTCTCACTGGGTTTCATGTCTCCCTAAATAATATGACTCTGGATTGTTATCTTGTATAATACTGTTTGAGCTGGTGCAGCCATTCTAACATTTATTTAAAAAGTAATAACAATTTTACCAGTGTGAAAAGTGGTGGGTACATCAAACAAATAGTAATAGCTCCTAAGTAAGAAAAAATACTTAAAGGTTTCATGGGTATGTTTTTATTTAGGGAAAAGTAGTTTATTTAACCCACCACTTTTTAGTTTCACCAGTGTTATTACTTTTTGTTGAAAACCAAGTACTTGATAATTAAGTTTAAGAATATATTACCCTGAGATATAATTATATCTTGTCTCTTCTTAAAATAACATTTTTTAATGATACTAAAAAGATAAGTCAAGATGGTTAAGATAAATACTGATTTGTTGAGACAATTAGTATGTCATTTTTTTTTTTTTTTTGGTCCCACCATTTTTTTCAGAAATGAAGTAAATGGTACTAAAGGGCATTTGTATTCTTTAAAAAATCTATCCAAAGATTCATATGCACAACTTAAACTATTTTTTTTCAAATTGTTTAGCTTATTATTCAAACAAAATTTAGATAAAATAGAATTATTTTGAAGCATGCACCCCAAAAGATAACTCTGTACCCATTAAGCAGTCACTTCCAATTCCCCTCTAGCCCATGGCCCTGAAAAACACCAACATGGTTTCTCTTTCTATGGATTTACCTATTCTAGAAATTCCATCTATATAATAGGATCAAACACATATATTTTGAGTCTGGCTCCTTTTACTTCACATAATATTGTTGAAATTCATCTACATTGTAGCATGTATCAGTATATCAACTTGACTTGATATACTGATGGCTGAATAACATTTCATTGTACCATAATTTGTCTATTTATCTACTCACCAATGGACATTTAGGTTGTATCAACATTTTGGCTATGGTGAATAATGCTGTTCCTTTTTTTGTTTGGACACATATTGCAAATCTTTTGGGTATATATCTGGAAATGGAATTACTTTGTAATCTAGCAATTCTATATTTTACATTTTGAGGAATAATGAAACTGCTTTCCACAATGGCTTCACCATTTTACATTCTCATCAGTCATGTACAACTGTTACAATTTCTCTACATCTTTGCTGACACTTATTGTATTCCATTAAAAAATTTTATAAGCCATCCTAGTGGGTGTAAATATGTATCCCATTATAGCTCTGATTTGCATTTTCCTAATAATCCTATCTAATAAAGTTGGAATATGCAAATTGACCATCAGTTCACGACAAAGATGGCAGTGCCCACAGCCAATAAGGAGGGAATGTGCAAATTAACATGACAAAGATGGCAGCACCTGGCCCTGGAGCAAAGGCAGGAGGTGGTGCCCGGCCCCAGAGCAAAGGTGGGAGGTGGTGGCCAGAGTGAAGGCCCAGGTCCTGGGTGACAGAGGGAAACTGGTGCCAGCAGCCAGGGAAGGAAGGCCTATTCTTGCACAAAAATTTGTACATTGGGCCTCTAGTTAATTATATTTAGCATCTTTTCATGTTCTGCTTGGTCATTTGTATATTTTTTACTTTCAACTTTTTTGTATCTTTGACTCTGATGTGTTTCTTAAAGATGGCCTGTAGATATATGGTTGCATTGTAATTGGTGTGTTTAATTTATTCAGATTTAAAATGACTACTGATAAGGAAGAACATCCTTCTGCCACTTTGCTATTTGTTCTTTATATGTCATATCTTTTTGTTTCTGTTCCTATAATACTGCCTGCCTTCTTTTGTGTTTGATTACTTTTAGTTTATGTTTCCCTCCTCAAAGTGTATTTTATGTTATTTTGTTAGTGCTTAATCTGGGGATTACAATTAATACCTTAAATTTACAATAATCTACTTTAAATTGACACCATCCTAGCTTCAATAGCATGCAAAACTCTGCTTCTACACAGTTCTTCTCCCTCTCTACTTGTGTTGTTGTTTCTACAAATTATATATTTATATACCATGTGATCATTAACATAGAGTGATACACTTTTTATGATTTGTCTTTTAAACCATATGAAAACAAAAACTGAAGTCATAAATTCAAAGTACAACAATACTAGCTGTTATATTTACCCATGTAATTACCTTTACTAGTGTTCTTTATTTCTTTGTATGGCTTTGAGTTATTATCAAGCATCTTTTATTTTATTCTGAAAGACCCCCTTTTGCATTTCTTACAGGGTGGGCCTACCAGTAACAAACTCCCTCAGCTTTTGTTTGTCTAGGGCTAGCTTGATTTCTCCTTCATTTTAAAGAATGGTTTTACTGGATAGTGAATTATTTGTTGAAAGTTTGCTTCTTACAACACTTCATATATGTCACCCCACTGCCTTTTGGCCTTCATAATTTCGGATGGTTCTAGGCTGGCTGTTAACTTTATTGAGACTTCCATGGTAACTGACCAGGTCCTTCTCACCTGCTGTTTTCAAAATTATCTCTTTGCCTTTGTCTTTCAATGGTTTTACTACAATGTATTAAGTTTAGATCTTTTTTGAGTTTATCTTATTTGGAGTCCTTTCAGCTATTTGAATTTGTGGATTCATATCTTTCATAAAAATTGTTAATTTTTTAGGCATTATTTATTTAATATCCCTTTTACCCCTTTCTCTCTTTCTGTTCTACTTCTGGAAGTCCCATAATGCTATATCAGTACACTTGATGATGTCTTATAGGTTCCTTAGACTCTATTTTTTTTCATATTCTTTCTGCTTGTCAGACACAGTAATTTCAAATGTCCTATCTTTAAGTTTATTGATTCTTTTTCTGCTTGTTCAAATATGCTGTTGAAACTCTCTAGTGAATTTTTAAATTTTTATTTTTCAGTTACAGCTTACATTCAATGTTATTTTGTATTAGTTTCAGGTGTACAGCATAGTGGTTAGATAATCATATACTTTACAAAGTGTTCCCCCATTATTGCTTGTACCCACCTGGCACAAAACATAGTTATTTTTTATTATTTCAGCTTTTTAGCTTTTCAGCTCTATGACTTTTCAACCTTTTCCTATTGGTTTCTTTTTCTTCTTTCTATTCCCCTGATGTTTTCTCTTTGTTCAAATGTCATTATTATTTCTTTCTTTCTTTCTTTCTTTCTTTCTTTCTTTCTTTCTTTCTTTCTTTCTTTCCCTCTTTCTTTCTTTCTTTCTTTCTTTCTTTCTTTCTTTCTTTCTTTCCCTCTCTCTTTCTTTCTTTCTTTCTTTCTTTCTTTCTTTCTTTCTTTCTTTCTTTCTTTCTTTCTTTCTTTCTTTCTTTTCTTTTCTTTTTCCATGGTTTTCTCTAGCTCTTTGATCACATCTAAAACAATTGGTATAAAAAGTATTTTTCTAGTAAATCCAGCTTGGCTTCCTCAAGGACAGTTTCTGTCAGTTTGTCAGTTTGTGTTTTTTTTTTCTTTTCTTGTCTTGTTAATGGGCCATAGTTTCTTGTCTCTTTATATATCTAACAATATTTTTGGTTGACAACTGGCCATTTGAATATTACAGCACAATAACTTTAGTAGTCAGATTCTTCCCACTTCCTGGGGTTTTCATGTTGTTCTTTTTGAGGGTTATAATATCATTAGTAAATTTTCCAGCCATTTTTGCAGAGGCAGTATTCCTTGTGATCTTTAAAACCTCTGTTTCATCATCTCAGTGATTAGCCAGTGACCTGAAGAGATTTTCTTCAATGACTGCAGCCAAGAAAAAATAATGAATGCTCTCCTAGTTTTTATATATTGCCTCTGAGCTGCGTACCTTTTGACATTTAGCCAGGCCAATGACAACTCTGCCTTAGCCTTTCTCTCATTCTTGCACAGAGCTCAAAAATCATCCAGAGGCGCAAACCTCAGGTTCTTGCTGGTCTTCTGTGGCATGCATTCAAGCCTGGGCTCAGGCATTGAATCCAATTTTCTAGGTGTTTGCAGTAGCCCTTCAAAGCCCTTATTTCCACGAGAATCTTTCTTCTCAGGTTTCTCCTTCCTAGGCCTTTGGTTTATTTGCTTCTTGTCCTATCTGCCATCTCTTGCCCCAAGTGGTGGTGGGTAGTATATGGACTTAAATGCTTCTCACACATACCACCTTGGGAAACCAGAGTGGGGAGAAAAGGCAAACCTCTAAGTCTCTTAGGGAACCACCAGACAGGTCAAAATATGCAAACACAAATTTTTACAAATAAGATGCATAGCCTCTCCACCTTCATTCCAGAAAGCTGTATAGGAATGCAAGTTGATGTCCCTGTGGATACTGCTAAGCTGTGGACTAGGGGATGGCAGGCCATTAAGCAAAAAGTGAGGAAATGAAATTTAGCAGTTTCTTCCTTCAAAGTTGCTGTAAACATTCTTTTATTCAATTGAGAAGTTCTAGGAACAGTTGATTATATTAGTTTGAACATTGCTTCAGTAGATAGACTGCGTCTTGCAGCTCTCTAATCCACCATTGTCCAAGACATCACTCCTGAGTCTATTGTTTCTTATGTTTCTCTATGGGATCTATATTAAACCACACAAGTTGTTTTTCCATGGGAGAAATAATCCTTCTGTGGTGGTAAAGTGTGACATGTGCCAAGATAGGGCATTCTAGGTGCTCTAGGAACCTCAGGGGAAGGACGCACTTTGGTCAGGGTGTGATGTGCCAATTAAGACTTTTGGAGCATGTATCACAGTTGCTGACTTTTGCAAGACAAAGGGGTGGGTAATGGGCCTAAAGAGTTCCAGGTAGAAGGGGCAGATGGGGCATGTTGGTAAGCAGTGTGAAGTGCTGGGTGTGGCATGTCTTTTGGTGCAGCTGTGAGCTGTTACGCAGAATATGGCATTTATTTGGAGCTGCAGTCAGGTGAGCTGGTATGTTCTCAAGGGGATTTGATCCTAAAGGCACTGGGTAACTATGGGGAGATGTTAAAAAGTTGAATGATTTGACTCAATTTTTTTTCTGCTACAAAAAGTTACCTGGTAGCACTCCGGACATAGACGAGAACGCCGCAGACATTGTCAGGCTAGAGGCCATTAAACACAAAGAAGATATAATTTTTAGTTAAGGAAATGGCATGATGAGGAAAGAAGGCATGGGTTTTACACTTAATTTAGGAGGTTGACTTGGGAACCAATTGGATGTGGCAAACGAAAGTGGGGAACGAAATGACTCCTACATTCGTGGCTTCTGTGGCTAGCAAGAAGGACCACAGAAGCCTTGTATTTGACAAGGGAAAATAATGAGTTCAGTGTTGGGTCTACTTTTTCTGAATCTACAAGGGACACTCCAGTGGACATGAGTAGATGATTTTTCATTTATTTTACAAATTCTTGTCAAAGTACCTAGGACACAGGAGGAAGGCCTAGACTGTTGACATACATGGAGGGATTATTTAATACAAAATCTTTGTTTTTTAAATTGTTAGGTGATAACGTTTTAAAACGAAAACAACAAAGAATATCCTTTTGAATTTTTTTCCTGACCTAAAACCAAACCAAACAAACAAACAAACAAACAAAAAAAATGAGCAGCCTTTACATCAATGATAAGAAGTAAAACAACCTAATGAATGGGCCAAAGATTTAAACAGTTTACAAAAGAAGATGAACCCTGGCTCAGTTGATTAAGCATTGTCCCATGCACCAAAAGATCACCAGTTCAATTCCAGATCAGGGCACGAGTTGTAGGCTCATTCCGTAGTAAGAGGCATGCAGGAGGCAGCCGATCAATATTTCTCTCTCACATAGGAATGTCTCTCTCTCTCTCTCTCTCTCTCTCTCTCTCTCCCCCTCTCCCTTTCTCTCTCTCTAAAATAAATAAATAAATAAATAAACAAATAAATAAATAAATATTTTTAAAAACACACACACAAAAAAACAAAAAGATGTAAAGGGGGCCAGTAAACACATGAAAGGATCTCACCACCTCTGGTCATCACAGAAATACAAATTAAACAAGAATATGATACCACTATGCATCTATATGAAGGAATAAAGAGACTGACAAGACTATGTGTCCATAAAGCTGTGAAACAACTGAAACATACATATATTGTCACTAGGAATGCAACATGGTCCTACTGCTTGAGAAGTCAGTTTAACAGTACTGTAGGAAGTTAAACATAATTGTGCCTTTTGACCCAGCCATCCTACTTCAAGGCAAATGAAAGCAACACACTTCTACACAAGTTTGTTTACACAAATGTCTCTGATAGCAATATTCACATTAATCCCTTGTAACTCAAAATGTTCATTAACAGATGATTTACTACTTGGTAATTTAAAAAATAATAAAGTATTCATACAACAACATAGATGGATCTCAAGAATAATGTGCAAGTGAAATCCATCGAACTAAGACCACTTACTTGTCTTAGTCTGTTTGGACTGCTATAATGACACAGCATTTTAGGTGTATTTCTTACAATTCTGCAGGCTGGAAGTCCAAGGCCAGGGTGCCAGCGCTTGGGTTCTGGTGAAGGCACTCTTCAGCGTGGCAGACTGCCAGCCTCTGGCTGTGTCCTCGCCTGGTAGTAGGGCTAGGGGTTCAGTGGGCTCCACGTCATAACCTATGCACACCTCAAAGACCCAACGTCTCATATAGTTTATCTCTAGGGGTTAGGGTTGGCTGGACGTCACAATACTATGTAACCCATTGATATAAAATTCTAGGAAAGGCAAAAGCATAGTGACAGCAAACAGATCAGTGGTGGCCTGGGCTTGTCAGGGAGGGGAGAGGACTGAGGGCCACGCGGAAGCCGCTCAGCGGCAATGGAGCAGCTCTCCCTCAACTGTCCTGGTGCTCACATGGTTGCCAGGAACTCCACATCCATCCAGTTGTGCACAATGTGGATGAACTTACTATGTGTCATTTACACCTCAATCAAGAAATAAAGAACTGATCTCAGTAATAGAATGAGGGGAATACGGATGCATTTAATTAAGATCTTTATAAATAAACACTCACCAAAAACAATAATTTATCGTAATAATGTCATTGTTTTTACTCTGTGCTCTTACTTTGGCTTAACGTGGTCTTTCAGTAGAATATGTTACCACTGGAAGGTACACAGCCACAGATAACGTGAAGCCACTCCAGGGAACCTTATCTTTCCTGGCCTCCTTGAGATGCTGCTGCCAGGAGCTCCCCTTTTCACTCATTCTTCAGCGGCGGGGGTCCTGAGACTCCTATGGCACAGTGCTGTTTTATGCCACTTTAAAATAGCAGTGCAAGCTGCACTAATGTCTCTTTTCTGAAAGGAATCGTCTCACTTTGGGTTTGAATTGTGTCTGTTGCCATTTCTACAGGGGCTCAAATGCAACTGAAATGTGGGAGAGCCTGAGTGTGTACTTTGGCCACTTTACCCGTGTGACACAGGAACAGGAGTAAGCCAACTGAAATGCAAATCCTTGTTCTTGGAAGTAAATTACAAATGGAGAAAACAGGGTTACAGAGTAGCTTTAAGCCTCGGAAGGCTCATCCAAGATCTATTTCTTTCAGGTCTAAATTGCAACCACACTGTTATCGAGGGTAATAAGGGGTTGCTGAGGCAAGCTGATTACAAGGTGCAGGTAAACAATGCTTTAAAAGCAGTGCCTGAGTAGAAGAACTCACAACATTAATCACCTGAATTCAGAAAGACTCACGGAGGAAAGAGTAATTTCCCCAGTGCGGCCGCTCTCACTGACCCCTGCAGGGGGCCCACACGAGGATTCCTTTACAACACTAGTTCTTACTCTTTAATAATCATCACCAACTCATGTCAAGTCCTAATTGCTAGTCCACTGGGAAAAGAAAAAAATGATAAATTTTGTTTTGTTCATGACTATGATGAGTTATTATCATACCAGTCAGCCCCATATCTGGGGGGTACATTCCAAGAGCTACTGTGAGTGACTTAAACCACAGATAGTACCAAATCCTGTATACATGTTTTTGCTCATATATACTTATGATAAAGTTTAAGTTATAAATTAAGTACAGTAAGATAATAACAATAAGGACTAATAATAAAATAGGACCATTATAACAATGTACTAGGATTAAAATGATATGAATGCGACCTCTCTCTCTCTCCCTTCTCCTTCCAATATTTTTTTTATATTTTCAGACCGAACCTATTCCTCAATTTGTGTGTCCACCCCATCCTTGCTGTGAAAGTTGCAGAGTATCCCTGGCTGAGGTCTTTGGATGGGCTCAATGCTTTCTGGCACAAAATATTGCAGGCCCATTGGAATACATTTTTTGTTTGTTCACCCACAAATCTAATGTGTGTTTTTTTCCTTCTTAGTTAAGTACTTGCTATGTACTTTGGCAGCTTGAGGTGTGATAGCAACTTCATGCATAGAAGATCCTGTCTTACTGTAGATCTTAGGAAACTCAAGATATAATTTTATTAATTGTTTTTAAGTTGAGAACTTTGACCTTTTTACTTCAAGGAAGCACTTTACAGCTTCTCTGTAAATGTCCGCTTCACCACTCTCATGCTGTGGGGCCATTACCAAGTACAATAAGGTGACTTGAACACCAGCATGCAGCACTGGACAGTCCATCTGCAGCCAGACCGCTACTGAGTGGCTAATGGGTGGGGTCATCTGTAGTGTGGGCACTCAACAAGGGGGAGATTCACATCCCAGGTAGGATGGAGCAGGACAGCACCATGCTACTCAGAATGTCCACAATTTAGAACTTATAAATAGTTTATTTCTGGAATTATCCATTTAATAATTTTGGACCACAGTCGAACAAAGATAACTGAAACCACAGAAAGCAAGGGGCTACTGTATTATTATTATTACTATTACTAGAGGCCTGGTGCATGAAAATTTATGCACTCAGGGGGGAGGGGTCCCTCAGCCTGGCCTGTGCCCCCTCGCAGTTTGGGACCCCTCTGTGGCTGTCCACCCACCCGTTTATGCCCACTCCTTGGGGGATCAGGCCTAAGCTGGAAGTCAGACCTCCCTCTGGCAGCCCAGGAGCCCTCAGGGGATGTCAGACTATTGGCTCCATCATGGGGGAGCGGGCCTAAGCCGTTAGTCAGACATCCTTAGTGCTGCCGCCAAGGTGGGAGAGGGTCTCGCCGCCGCCGATGCACTGGCCAGCCATGAGCTGGCTTCTGGCTGAGTGGCGCTCCTCCTGTGGAAGCACAATGACCACCAGGGGGCAGCTCCTACGTTGAGCGTCTGCCCCCTGATGGTCAGTGCATGTCATAGTGACTGGTCATTCCACCGTTCAGTAGATTTACATATTACCCTTTTATTATATAGAATTATAAGTGAAGCTTGGAGTTGTCAAGAGTTGAAGAGGTGCCCTAGCTGGTTTGGTACAGTGGATAGAGCATTGGTCTGCGGACTAAAGGGTCCCAGGTTCAATTCTGGCCAAGGTTGTGAGCTCAATCCTCCCCAGTAGAGGACGTGCAGGAGGCAGCCAATCAATGATTCTCTCTCATCATTGATGTTTCTATCTCTCTCCATTCCTCTCTGAAATAAATAAAAATATATTTTTTTAAAAAGAGTTGAAGAGAAAAAAGGCATTAAGCAAAGTCTCTACTTTGTTTTGTTTTGTTTTTTAAATCTTTATTGTTGAGATTATTACAGATGTCCCTCTTTTTTCCCCCCATAGCTCCCCTCCACCCAGTTCTCACCCCACCTCTGGCCCTCACTACCCTATTGTCTGTGTTCATAGGTACTGCATACATGCATATAAGATCTTCGTCTAATCTCTTCCCACACACCCCCACATCCCCTTCCCTCTGAGAATCATCAGTCTATTCCATTTCCATGCACCTGATTCTATTTCATTCACCAGTTTATTCTGTTCATCAGATATTTTATTCATTTGATTTTGATTCACTTGTTGATAGATATGTATTTGTTGTCACTTTGCTGTTTATAATTTTTTATCTTTACCTTTTTCTTCTTCCTCTTCTTAGAGAATACCCTTCAGCATTTCATGTAATACTGGTTTGGTGGTGATGAACTCCTTCAGCTTTTTCTTGTCTGTGAAGCTCTTTATCTGACCTTCAATTCTAAATGATAGCTTTGCTGGGTAGAGTAATCTTGGTTGTAGGTTCTTGCTATTCATCACTTTGAATATTTCTTGTCACTTCCTTCTGGCCTGCATAGTTTCTGTTGAGAAATCAGCTGACAATTGTATGGGCACTCCCTAGTAGGTAACTGTTTTTCTCTTGCTGCTTTTAAGATTCTCTCTTTGTCTTTTGCCCTTGGCATTTTAATTATGATGTGTCTTGGTGTGGTCCTCTTTGGATTCCTCTTTGGGGTTCTCTGTGCTTCCTGGACTTGTAGGTCTATTTCTTTCACTAGGTAGGGGAAGTTTTCTGTCATTTTTTCTTCAAATAGGTTTTCAATATCTTTCTCTCTCTCTCTCTTCTTCTGGCACCCCTATAAAGCGAATGTTGGTAAACTTGAAGTTGTCCCAGAGGCTCCTTTCACTATCTTCATATTTATGGATTCTTTTTTCTTTTTGCTCTTCTGGTTGGGTGTTTTTTGCTTCCTTGTATTTCAAATCATTGACTTGATTCTCGAAATCCTCTAGTCTACTGTTGAGTCCCTGTATATTATTCTTTATTTCAGTCAGTGTATGCTTAATTTCTGACTAGTCCTTTTCCATTTTTTTTTTTTTTTTTGGCATTCTCACTAAGATCCTTGAAAGTCCTACTAAGTTCCTCAGAGGTTTCTAGAAGATTCTTGAGTAACCTTATAACTATGATTTTGAACTCTATAGTCAGTAGTTTGCTTTCTTCCATTTCTTTCATTTGTGACATATTTCTTTGTCTCTGCATTTTGGCTGCTTCCCTGTGTTTGTTTCTATGTATTGGGTAGAGCTGCTATCCTCCTTGAGTTGGTAGAGTGGCTTTGTGTACTAGGTGTCCTATAGGGCCCAGTGGCTCAGCCTCCCCAATCACCTGAGGTGGACACTCTTGGTGCACCCTGTGTGGGCTGTGTGCACAGACTTGTTGTAGTTGAGCCTTGACTGCTATTGGTGTCACTGGGAGGAATTGACCTCCAGGCCAATTGGCTATGAGGACCAGCTGTGACTACAGTGGGAGAGTTGCTGTGCAGGAGAAATCTTTATGGGGCAGGACTTGCTTCAGCGGGGCTTTGGTGCTCACTGAGTCTGTCCCTTGAGTGTGTCACTTATGGATGTGTAGAGTTGTAATCTGGTATGGTCTGATACTGACCACTGGGTACACTGGCTCTTGGGTCTCCGGGGAGGTACAAAGTCAGCCACTGCCTGGAGCCACCCAGCAGAAGCTATAGAGAGATCTGCAGATTCCTCCTCTTTGTATAGAGTTTGGAAGTGCCCAAAAAAGGTCCAGCTGTGAAGCAAGGCAGGCTGGTGCTGGTGCTGGTGCCGGCCTTGCGGCTTTTATCGATATCTTTGGGGCTCCCTGACTCAGCTGCAGCTTGTTTGACAGGTTTTAGGCTGAGAAAGGACAGGCCATTCATATGTAAAACCACTGAGCACAGCTTGGGTGGAGTTGTAAATTGGCTGGAGCTGGGTCTCAGGGAATCTCCTGGGTGGAGCAAACAGAAATGGCTTCCAGTCAGCCCTGCACCAGGGAGGTTCCAGCATGGGAACAATGACCACTGTGAGCACCTCCATCTGGAAGAAAGCAGCCCCAAGTTCCTGCCCCTATGCCAGACAGTCCAGTTTCTCCCTGTATGTATGTGGGTCCCCCAGAGCCTTTCCCAGCACTGGAGCTCAAAGCAAGTGGGAGCTGGTAAGTTCAGTTCATGGTGCGGGCCTTTTAAGAGGAACAACTGGGTCTCCAGCAGCCTGTGTGTCACTCAGCTCCAATCCGCACTGTTTTTTTCAGTCCATAGTTCTTACTGCCTATAAGGACATTTTCCCCCAGCTCTTGGACCCTGGGCTGAGGGTCTGGTGTGGGGCTGGGACCCCTCACTCCTCCAGGTGGCCTCCGTAGAGGCGATCTCTCTCCCGATTAAAAAAGCGGCACACTTGGGTGCTGGACCAGCCCGTTCTGCGCCTCTGCACTTCCTACCAATCTCAATGCACTTCCTTCATTACCTCTCTAGTTGTAGTACTTCCACTCATCCAGCTTTTGCATGATTCTGGATGACAGTTGTTCTGTATTTTAGTTGTAATTTTGATGTGATTGTGGGAGGCAGCTAGTACAGGCGTTTACCTATGCTGCCATCTTGGTTCCTTCCAAAGTCTCTCCTTTGACTTCTCTTTTACTTTGGTAGAAGGTGTAGGATGTGCATGAGTTCACAGGTCCATTCGGGGGTGGAACGGTGCCTGCAAGCTTGGACTGCCATGTTGGCCGAATGAATGAGCAGACCTATCTTATTAAATTCTAAACTGAATGCTATGTCTGAGATTACTACAAGCTAGTTTTTAGGTCTGCTGGGCATGCATGAGTGATTGAGACAAAACAGGAATCTTCTGGTTGGTTGGCTGGAATTAATTTTTTGGTGTGTAATCTCATATAACATTTACACTTCTAGAAAATATAATTTACAGTTTACTTATCCCATATTTAACTATACTCCAAGACAGACTTAATTATTCTATTATAACTTTATGGATCAAATACCTCAAAGATATGCTGATCAAGTCTCTCTTTATTAGGAACTTGAAGCAGGTTGGTCTGTTACATTAAAGAACTCAGCGTTCAGAGTCCTCGGTGATATGCTCTCATCATTATCTTTCTCAACATCATTTTCTACTTGTTGGAGAAAAGCTCACCTCACTTACAGTAGTTTCCAGTTATTCTCCAAGTTTTTCTACCCTTTAAAATCTATTATTCCTGAAAAAGTTCTTTACGAAATTGCCTATGTTGGTACCATTGAATGAATGTTCTACCAAATATATGAAATTATCTCAACCTATTTGATATTTCTTAGTTACTTAAATAGGTCACTGCTCTCCTCACTGAAAAATTAATCCTTTCAGACCATGTGAATTCTTCCTGGAGTCAGGATGTAGATGCATCAATGCATAGTAGCAAGACCTTTATCGGTAGCAAACACTTACCAGCTGTAATGGTATCTCAAACATTTCTACATTCTTCAGATATACAATGGACAACTCTGATGAGAACTTGATCAGGCCACACAAACATGAGGCAGCCTGGGCACCTTCCTCTCTTGGAAAGCAGCATCAGGGTGGTGGGATGCCTAATAAAACTAGTCAAAAAAAAAAAAAAAAAAAAAAAGAACAGAAGGAAGAGAGGGCCGGAGGGAAGGAAGAAATAGAAACCTAATTCCAAAATTATCTTTCTCTATGACCTTGGGTAAATTCATCTATCTAAGTTTCTAAGATTGATTAAAAGAGATGAGTTATATCACTTTTTTCAGATTTTATCTAGTCCAACACACAATATATCTATGTCTTATATGCAGACATATATCTATATCATATATATCCCTATCAATCTATGTAGATATAGATATAGATATAGATATAGATATAATAAGATTTTCAGTAGATAATAATGCCCCGGGATGACCATATTTTCCTACCTGTATATGGCTGTCTTCTTAGTGAATAACATCAGTGGCCTGTGTTTTCAAAAATGTAAATGTGGAAGCATTTTCTCTCCTTGTGATATAAACTTTGTTGATTCCATTCTTCATGCTAGAAATGATTAGAGTAGCTTTGATTTTGTGGTTTGAATCCTACTGCTTGCAGAGAAATGGTATGAGATAAGGTATAATTAGATTTCCTCCCAATGTATTGTATTTTTTGCCGCAGAATAAGATATAGCATAGTTCTGTATGTGGTGATTGGTGATAATTAAATGACAATTCTGTGTAACTATTTTAAAGGACTGAACCAATTGAACATTAACACATAAGAATTATATCATGCCCAGCATCTGCACAGCTGAGGTGCTCTGGCTGTCTTCTAGAAAAACTCAGTCACTTGTGTCTAACTGCGGCTTATTTGGATGAGTGCTTTTAATTACATTTTTATAACTGTGATATTATTTTGCCTAAATAAAATGTAACTAACTTTTACAGTGTTATTTTTTAGACTTACAAGTTGGATGTCTGTAAGATTAATTATTCAGACCTATTTGTAGGGATGAATGGTGTATATTTAAAAATATGTGTGGGTGACAGGCATTAACAATGGACCATCCCAGACATACTGGTATATTGGCCATCGTACTTATGAGAGACTCAGCTATTTGAGAAAGAGAATTGGAAATGCTTTAGTAGGCAAAATCTCTCTAATCTCTCTAGTGTATTCTGGTTTGGAGACTCTGACTAGCTTTGAAGAATTCCATTAAGCTATAGTTTCAAGAATACTGATTATATCAATTTATTTTATAAAGACAGTTTGTAACTTCAGAGATGTAACTTCAAACAGAAATTTTCACCTTTCACTATATAATCTAGCTTATGCTGCCCCCAAATAGGAAACTAAGTGAAAGGCATATTTACAAAGTTCAACTCAACATTTCAATTGTAATCAAACCTAATTATAAAACTACTAGAGGCCTGGTGCATGAGATTTGTGTATTGGTGTGGGGGGGATCCCTCAGCCCAGCCTGTGCCCTCTTGCAGCCTGGGACCCCTCAGGGGATGTCCATCTGCTGGCTTAGGCCTGATCTCTCCAGGGATTGGGCCTAAGCTGGCAGTCAGACATCCCTCTCACAGTTCTGGGCTCTCACAGTCTGGGACCCCTCACTTTTTACTGCTCCCCCCACCCCCCCTGCAGCAGAGGCAGGAGAGGCTGAGTGCACTGACCACTAGGGGGCAGCTCCTGCATTGATCATCTGCCCCCTGGTGGTCAGTGCCCGTCATAGTGACCAGTTGTTCTGCTGTTGGGTAGATTTGCATATTATGCTTTTATTATATAGGATACTTGAGCCTTTGTAATTTCTACATTGCACTTAATATAAAGTCTTATGGTCATAGGGTTTGGACAACTAGCCATTATTATTTTTACAAACATTTTGTTGAAGAAATACAAACATTTTGGAGTATTTTATCCAATTGCTACTCTTCTCAAAAGTAACCCTTTTCCCCTTCTCCATGACCTATGAGCTTTTCAAAGTATCAAGTTTGTCTTCTAATAATCAAAGTATTCAATAATGTGCACACATGAAAGGTAGCTTCTATTTCATTACTAATTCAATTCAATCACAAAGGCAGCTGACAGTACAAATTTGTAACAAATTGGGCAATTCAAGAAGATATATTAATGAACACTATGAAACACAGGGATCACTTGTGTAAATGGGATTGAAAAATACACCTACTGCTTCCAGCAGCGATAATCATCATGTAGCCAGACCACAGGATAAGGCTGCCTTCTGGGCTGGTGCCCATTTGGAAACAGCCCTCCATTGTTACTTTGCATGTGGAGAGGGCTCGCAGACGGCAGGGGTGGCAGGAAGCGAAGCTGCGGGGGTCACGGAGTGCAACCCTATACTCAGACAGGTGTCACTTTTAGATACTTTAATTGATCTCATTTGTTAGTTATACCTGCAAATCACACTGTTATCATTCCTGAACAAGGAACAGAAACCAGAAATTGTCACAGGCTGAAGACAGCAGACCCAGTCCCCAAATGGACCAGCCATATGGATTTCCTAAGCTTAGTTTCCCAACAGTACATTAGATTGAAATTAGACACCAGGAAAACTCCAAATTACATGAGGCCTCTTGTTTCTTTATATCAAAATTGACAGAAAACATGGTTTAATATTTGATGGCAGCCAAGGCTGCATATCATACACTAAGATGGGATGCGTGGGAGAGAATTTTTCAAGCTGTGGGGCAGTTCCGTTTCGGCACAGTGAACAGAACCAGGGCACAGCAAGTATAATGACGCATTCAGGCTGTTAGAAAGTGCCACTGCATCCAGTTACAGGCTCTCCAGTATCTGAGTGATGGGAAGATATAGTCCGAGAATATCAATGGATGAGAATAAAGAGCCATTCAAAGGTGGAGGATTTCAAGGGTGCCCCAGCCTGGGTGGTGGTGGGATGGGGGGGGGGAGGGTCTGCTTGTCTATGTTTCTTTAATGAATCACCCAGAAATAGATAACCCTCATAAGATCCCTGAATGAGGATACTCTGAGAATCGTTAGGGATTAAGTGCAAATTCAAGGCAGACAGTCCATTACCAAAAAGTCCTCACAACCTTGTATTTATTCAACAAAAATACAAACCTACTGTCTTCCGAAGCCCAGCAACTCTCACTGTACTCGTCAGCAACAGTGTTGACTGGACCCTGCACCAGTCATTGGGGTGCATCCCCAAGAAAACCACCCCACAGCACATAGCAGCAGCTCTGCTTCTGGGACTGGCTAACTGGAGGCCAAGCCAAATCTCATTTCAGCTTCAACTTAGTGCATTGCTGTGAAACACCATCAACTCAGAATTGTAGTTAATACAATAAAATCTGTGTTCAATTCTTGAATGTTCTAAAGTATTTTGTTGTGACTATACTTAACGATGACTATTATCTAGAAAAAATATCCATGTAACTGGCATATGAGAAATGCCTAAACTTGTTCCAAGTAAAAGATACACGAAAGATGTCCTTTTGATCAATCTGAACTTTTGATATCACTTTTCATTTGTCTCTTTAATGCATAATTTAAGTAGTAAAATTTTCTTTGTCGTGAAGTTTTTTTTTAATTTAAAACAAGTTAACCATATTTATAAATGAAATAAGAGCAACATATAAACATTCAAAAATATATTTAAAAATAATAAAAGGCTGTGAGGTGAGAAGCTGTGGCAGATGCAGTTGTTTAAAATGTGTTGAAAATTTACTAATATTCGTCAAATCAATGAGTCTTAGGCTTTTGGGGGCATAGGACTCTTTAACAATCTTGTTAGACACTCTCCCCAGCAGTGAAATCAGCATACTTTATTACAGATTTGACACCTGGCATCGATTCCTTTTATTTTTAGAATGTTAAAAACAATCTTTACTCTTATCTTTCATGAGCAACTCATTGGCCTTTATTTTTGAAAGAATTTGAAATTAGACCACAGTTTGCAAATGAACCAAAATTAGTTTTATTCTGCTCAAGTATAACTTTCAATGAGAAGGCTGCTGTTATTTAGGGGCAATCGTATTTGAAAATGGGGGCGTGGTCTTTGATAAGGGAGTGATCTTTACCCTCTGACCAGTTTCGGTGTTTTGGTGCTGAAACACTTCCCTGTGAAAGTCCTTGAATAAAATCTCCCCTAACTTAAGTTGCCAGAAGAGAGTAAGAATCACCTGAAATCTCCAAGTCCGTTCACGCTGAACTCATGCAGCTTTACTTACTTTGTCTGCAACTTCATTAGATTACAAGCCTGTGTGGCAGAGCTGGATGCTATGTGGAGACTTTGCCAAGTCCTGGTGTAACTAGCCTCCTTCTAAGAAATGGTTCTTGGTTTGTGACTATGTCCTGATGGGACTCTATTGGCCATACCAACCATGGTGTCTATCAAGAACATGATTCATGTTGACATAAGACCTGGCATCTCTAAGAGGCACACAGTCATCAAGTGGACAAAATGTTACACAAGGAGCAAGGCCGGAGCCAATCATCAAAGAACATAAAGAATGCATGAGCCACTGGGTCATATTCCGATTGTGTCCAATCTTGACTCCTTGCCATTCCCTTCCAAGGCACACTCATAGATTCATCAAGAGTTTCCTTTGACTGTCTGAGTAAGAAGGAAAAATACTAACCTGAGTTATGGGTGACTAGCATAACTGGAAAGAAGGTTTAGGGGGGTTATGTCCCCATTCATATGTGAAAAGGTGCAGAACGAGAATCCTTCCTATGGACAGAACTTTTGTTTACCTTATATTGTAAGGAGAGGGCTGAAATACAGATCCTAAGTCAAAAACTGGCTGGATGGTCAGATATTTGAAATGAGCAAACTTAATGGATTGACAATGAAGTGACATATTTGTGAATGGATCTACTGCAAGTGTGAGAAATTTGGGCCTGATGTGCTCATCGAAAACCTCCCACTGCCCAAAAGGCTCATAAGTAGCAGAGGACATGCTAGCCCAGCTGTGGGTGTCGGAGAGCCTCCTTACACAACTTGTGCAGTGTCTGCCCAATTGGCTATGGTGGCAGAGATGGGAGCTATGGAGATCTCAGTGACCAATGAGGAGATAAGGCTGCTGCTATGCAGTGGGGTGGATGTTCTGGGGATGGGGCACAGTTGAGGTCCCAGGATTTCTCATGTGCTAATGTTATTCAGAAACACAACCAAAGAGTCACATACTTCAGACTATTTGTGTTTTTGAACCTAAATGTAATAAAAAATAGTTACTATAATTGCCTGCCTAATAATTCCAACATCTTCATTTTATCTGAGTTTGTTGTGGTGATTGCTTTGTCTCTTCAGATTATGTGGACCTTCCCCTTTGACATGCTTTCTGTAATTTTTTGTTGAAAGATGGTCATGTATTAGGTAATAGATACTGAAGTTATAAGCCTTTAGTGTTAAGATTTATCTTAATTTAGCTATGAAGTGAGTGTGCTTGCTTGTTGTAATTATACTAGAGTGTTCAAATCCTCTGGTGGGTTTATTTTGTCCTTCCTCTTGGTTTTGTATCTTGCCTTTATACTACTTCTCAGAGAAAGTCCTAATCTCAAAACTATTTCAGCTATATTTTACTGTTATTACTAAGGACTTGGTGGTGCAATTGGGTGCGTAGGGGAGGGAGATCTCTAACATTTTAATAAAGTCTCAGTTCCCGAGTGTATGGGTGGCTTTCAGAATTATTTAATTTTCTACTCCACCTACAATTAGAACGCCCCCCCCGCCCCCCCCCAATGACTTGTAGCTCCTTAGCAGATACAACATCAAGACGGAGTGGGGCAGAGTTCCTCTTCATATAGCATTGTCTTCTGGGGAGGCCCTTCTCCACAGGACCTGGCCTTTGTCAGGAGAAGAGTCAGAGTTTTTACAAAGGCTCCGCTTCCCTCCCCAGCCAGGCTCATCAGGGAGCTGTCTTAGATGGTAAGGCCCTAATAGGGTTGCTAGAGGGAAAATTAGTAAAAGCGTAAGAGTCCTTCTATGACTATTATTCTAGTCTGAATTCAGCCTCTAACATTTAGTTAAAATAACTATTTAAGTATTTCTACTCATTATAAATCATTCTGCAGCTTCTGCTGCAGGTAAGCTAATCTTGGGTACTTTATGTTCCTGAATGCATCTGACTCAACACATTTGTGGTATCAGTGCCCCTTTCAAACTCACTTCTCTGATGGGTCCAAGAAAAGTTGTTGTTTTCAGTCCCGCACGGCCCCCCACCTCCATCTATTTCTTGTAAGAATGAGAGTAATGAATTCCAAGCTCTTTACATATTGAGATAAAACATATATTTTCTAATCTTATTTTAATATTTCAGCATTTTTTATCTTAGCAACTTTGGCAGGTCTCTAGTAGTGTCTCATAATGGTTTAATTTATTTTTCTGACTGCTAATATTTATTGAAATTAGACCACAGTTTGCAAATGAACCAAAATTAATTTTATTCTGCTCAAGTATAACTTTCAATGAGAAGGCTGCTGTTATTTAGGGGCAATCGTATTGTTGTAATTATACCAGAGTGTTCAAATCCTCTGGTGGGTTTATTTTGTGGTCATTTTCTGCCTCTTCAAGTCTCCTACCCATTTCTACTGGCTCCTTAGGTTTTTTCTTTTTGTATCATAGAAGTTCTTTATGTATTTCAGAAATGAGATCTTTGCTATTATATGTATCTCCCACTCTGTAATTTTCTTTTGTACTCCACATATGATGTTTTTAAACATCAAAGAAGTTTTTAAAAATATATATATTTTTTTATTTTTCAGGGAGGAAGGGAGAGGGAGAGAGAGATAGAAACATCGATCAGCTGCCTCCTGCACACTCCCTACTGGGGTTGTGCCTGCAACCAAGGTACATGCCCTTGACTGGAATCAAACCTGGGACCCTTCAGTCCGCAGGCCAACGCTCTATCCACTGAGCCAAACCAGTTAGGGCATAACACATTATTTTGAATATATTGAAAGATAACACATCCTTTGATTAATGCATTTACTATTTTGAAGATGCATAACCATTTAGATGGGTGACAAATTTGGATAATAAAATTTCTGTTGGAACCAGTAGCTTTAATAATGCAACAGACTTCCTTACATAGATTATGCAATAAATATGACATTACCAAAAATATTTTTAAAATGACTTGTGGTGGTAATATGGGGGCATAAGTCAATACTTCATAGGTGATAACTTAGAAGGCAGCTTGGAATTTGGATTAGCAAACACTAGTATGCCTATTAATGTTGTTTATTAATAATTCCAGTGTTTTGATAATAGTCATAGTATGAATGTTTTAAATATTAATGTAACTTCATTAATAAAACAGGGTGATTGACATCTTAGTCTCTTCATTTTGATTCTTTCCTCTGTCTTCACGCAAACTTTGGTGCTTCAGGCTTTCTATGTCCAAGTACCAATGTGAAAGTGCCTTCAGGACTGCTTGCTTCATGTTTTCAAATGGCCCATTGGCCAAAGTCAGTCACACAGTCAACTCCAGATTGAAGGGGTAGAGAAATAGACTCCACCATCTTGTGGGAAGTGTGGCAACATTAAATTGCAAGAGTATGTATGCAAGGAAGGGGGATTTGGAACTATTTTGGGAGCTATTATATTTATATTGTAGGGATAATACTTTATAGGCACAGCATTCAATCCATAGAAAGTACTTAGTAAATATTACTCCATAAATATTTGCTGCCTAACTGACCTACTGATTGAATGAATGGATACTGTAAAAGTAGGCATTTACATTTTAAATTGAAGTTATTACTTTAAGCCATGGCTGTTCATTCTTACTTGAGAGTAAGAAATACAATGAAATGCATTTATATTTCATCATGGCAAAGTGTTAAAAATAGACTGTTTAACAGACTTTTGTAGGTTAGAGGTTTTAAACATCCAAATGATGAGGAGGAAACAGCTTCAGCATTTTGTTAGTAAAGGTAAAAATAGAATATATAGTAACAACAGGAAGATGTTTTCCCCTGTAAGTGGAACAGATAGGATGGCATATGCTTTCCTAAATGTGGAGATGCTCAGTGCTAAGTACAATTAGCACAATGGTAGCAATTAGATGACTCAGCATCGAAAAATGTTCCTTAACTTCAGTATGCAAAGTCAGTGGTCTAGAATGAAATACAGTGAAAACTACAGTTAAAACATTGAATTTGAGACTTTTTTACTACATGTCTAGATGGGTTTGATATACTGAAAAACTTTTTTGCCTGAAAAGTCAGGACATTTTTTCACATGTTCTTGATATGGCCTTGAAATTAAAGAGAAGTGACAGAAGCAACAGTTGGTTTAACAAATAATTTTCAACATTGCTCCTCAAAAAAGGTTAAAGATATGAACTCACATATTCTTTGCAGACTGTGTTGTCAGAGGCATTCCATTATAATCCTCACATATAAAGAATTAATGTATTTGAACATACTTATAAAAGCTGCCATGAGCATCATATTTCTTGGTTCTATGATTAGATTTTACAGATTGGGGTACAATTAAACTAGTTTCCAACTTACCCTATGTTTTAATTGCTTCACTCTTTTCTGTCATTTATTAACTCATTTGCCTGGAGGTCAAAATGGGACCAGTTACTAATCAAGGCCAATGGCAATGACTACTGCATTGGGCACCATGTTTCATCTGTCAAGGGGCATCTATTACTCTTCTCCTTGTCAAAAAGAAAATTGAATTAGACTAATGCAAATCTCTGTATTTGCCCTGATTAAAGGCCTACGTCTACTCTAGGCATTGCCTGACATGATTTGGACTTGTGAGGGACTCAACGTTCTTACAACATCATTTGAAGAGAGTGTGACTGTCTCCCTGGGTCATTAGGCTTCAGATTCACGTATTTCTATGTACTGTAGGCTAGATAATCTAGATGTCCTTTGGGGTGTTAATTAAGAAGTGTATCCAAAATTAATCAACAGATGCACTAGGGCGAAGGAGAGCTGTCTGAAGACCTTGGAATATAACATGCTTCTGGTGCAGAGAAATGAGCCTTCAGCTATTGACAAAAAGCAAACAAGTGTACAGACGGTAATGTGACATAAAAATTCATATATATATACACGTATACACTCATTTTTCTTGTCAGCTTGTCAACTTTAATTATAAAGGTTGATTTGCTATTTGGCAGATACTAACATTGCAGATATTGGCCATTTGAAAAGCATCATATGGTCAAGGTCTTAGAACAGTGGCATAGGAAGGCAAAGGATGAATGATGTGGTTAAAACCCACACTGGGCACAAAAATCCTTGTAGCTGAACTGTAAAAATTCCGTCATCCTTCAAGAAAGGACATACTTTATCACAACAGAATATTATTAATGGATGAAAACCTTGATTTAGAAGGTGCATTTTTCCATCATATTTTGTATCATTCTCTTTTTTAGCTTATTACTTTATTCTAATATGTTTGTGCCTGGTATTAAGGGTTTTCTTAGAACTTTAGGTTAAAAGTAACTTTTTTAGCAACTCCTGGTGTTTGAACATACTAAAAAGTAAGTAAATTCAACCTTTAATGTTTTATTTTATATATATATATATATATATATATATATATATGTATATATATATATGTATGTGTGTGTGTATATATATATACAGTTGATTTCAGAGAGGAAAGAAGAGGAAGAGAAAGATAGAAACATCAATGATGAGAGAGAATCATTGATCAGCTGACTCCTGCACATCCCCCACTGAGGATCGAGCCCAAAACCTGGGCATGTGCCCTTGACTGGAAACGAACCAGGTGCCCTTCAGTAGCAGGCCGACACTCTATCCACTGAAGCCAAACCAGCTAGGGCTAATCTTTACTGTTTTAACTAACTTTATTCACTTCTAACTTATAGAATCACATATTACTCTTTTATAATGCTTACTTAATTAGTAACATTTCGGTATCTCTCAACTATCTGTTGTTAACCCCACCTGAATGGTTATCTTGTTTGCCAAATCAAAGATGATAATGGGTTCTCATTCTATAAGTCAGATTTTCAACATCTTTTCCAAGTTTTGAAGTTAAGAGACACTTGCTTTTGACCTTTACCACTCTAAAAGCTCTTTGCCAGACGGGAGACTCAGTGCCCATGTTCTCTAAAGAAGGTGTACTTTAAGCCCTCTTGCCTGTAATAGGCAAGAGATGAAGAAGCTGTTCAGTGGTCCCACTAATTAATGTTTGGATCCTGAGATATCCATATTGATCCTGAAGTTTGTACCAAGTCTGGTATTAGTAGAATTTGCAAAGCATTATGAGTACAACTTTCAAATTGGTGAGATTGTTTTATTACAAAAACTGTTTTATCCCAAATCAACACCTTGACTTAGATTGCCAAAAAGTAAAGAAAATCAATTAAGGTAAATCATTCTTTGCACTTTTTCCTGGTAATCAGACATGTATTCCCAGAACTAAGTTGCATATTTTAATACTCTAATTTAATATTACTATCCAACAGGATGATTATATAATTTATGTCTAGTAGACAATATATACCTATGGCCTATAAAATATTCCTACTTGATTGTGCATATCCAGACTATTCTACCAAAGTGTATTTCTTTTTTATTTTTAAAATTTTTTTAATAAAATATTTATTGTTGAAAGTATTACATAGCTCCTGCTCCCCCCCCCCGCCCCCACCCCCCCCCCCCCCCCCAATTAACCTCTTCTAGCTGCTCCCATCCTTCCTCCTGCCTCAGGCCCTCACCACCCAACCAAAGTGTATTTCTTAACTAATTTTTTAATTTAATCTTACTCATATTTATAAAAACAATTTTATGTGTTATGATTTAGTGTCAAAACTTATTATTGACAAGATAGAAATTTATGCAAAAGACAAAAAATATTTAATGATCAATTTAAAAGACAATACAATTTTGTTTTTCTTTGATTTTTTACTAGAGACATACAGATAAAGTTTTAAAATGCAAAAAGGAGGACACATATGTAATACCTTAATCAATAAAGAAAGAAGAAGGTTGGTATGATGTTTAACAAGTAGCATACAGCTCGACATACACTAGAGAGTGAAATGATCCATAAACCGAACCACTGCCAGCAGAGGGCATAGGGACATGAGTACATCTAGAATTCAAAGGTATCTGGAGGAACCTGGAATCTGGGTTCAAGGTACGCTCAGCGCATTCTATGGGCAAGAAAAATCCAACTAGCATATGGTTTATACAAGACCTTACTAAAGGTAGGCAACAACAAAAGGGGAATAAACACACCAGCGTGGACAAAAAAAGGGGGGTCTATAGGAAGTAACTGCACAGAGTAATCTGATCATAAATTCCTAAGTAGGCAGGTCATGGTGGGTAGTCATGCCCCAGGCCTATAACTTCTTTAGTAAAAGGTTTTAAGCCAGCCTGTCCATTGTTTTTGTGCATTTAGGTTAACACACCTTTGAAATACCAGAAGCAATACCTCTCTAACGGGGTATTAACCCTCAAGAGAGCACATTATCTTGTCAACTATCCTGTAACCAATCCCCGCCTTGCTTCCTCCCACCTCCATGTACATTCCCTCCTTAATCTCAAATGCATAAAAGAAGCTGAGAAACTGTTAATCTTTGGAATGTTTGAGATCTTGTTCCCCCAGTATGTGTTATCAGTTTGGCTCAAATAAACTCTACAAGTAAAAATTCTCAAAAACAAACAAACAAACAAAACAACAACAACAACAACAACAACAACAACAAAAGAGTTTTCAAACATTTATAAAATATTTTTAAAATTCAATATTCTAAATGTTGGCAACAAACTTAATTTATTAATAATATTAGTATTTGTTTCAACTATGTCTTGGGATAATTGATAATTTAATGGTCTTTTAAATATTTTCCCCCAAGACCCTGCTCAAATTTATAGTTCTTTTTATCTTCACTTTAAGAGTTCAATCTAAGTACATTGTCTACCATATGAGAGCTTTTCACCTGTTCATTTCAATGCATAGTCTTACACACAGACTACACATACCCAAAATTCTTTTCGTTCACATTTGCCATCAATCAACAAATATTTACTCAACTTCTAATGTATCTGTTTCTCATAGAAATTACATTTTCTTGGGCACATCATTTTCCTGTAACAATATACACCATCATTGAAAAAAAATATCCTTTAGTAACAAGTGGATAGTCACAAGGGAAGTTTTTAAGTCCTTTAGTAGATCCACTTAACTAAAACAAAGTCACTGTCCATTAGGTCAACCTTATCATTTGTACAGTTTCTAGTTCACTTAGTCTCCATCTGAGGCCACTCCTTGGGTAATGGAGGGGATCAGACAATGGCATTTATTTTCAAAGGAAGTAGGGTCATATTCGCCGCCTTTAAAATGCCCTTAATAACTCTGAGTTGAGTCAATTAACTTTTTGAAACTATAAAATGTGACTATAAAAAAGAAAGTACCCTGACCAATTGTGTGCAACATATCAGATATCCAATCAGAAGTGGATAAAGACCATGTAAACTAGAGACCCATACATAAGAGATAATGAAACACGGAATGTACAACAGGATGGAGAATATTGTGCTTACCATAAACCCTTATGTGTATATTACCACAGAGATTGCCAGGCTGTCAAGAATAGGTCTCTTGGAATTGAGGAGAATGTTGAGATGTCACAGAACCCATTATTTGGTCCAGAAGAATGGCCACCAACTATCATTTGGAGAAGGCTAATTCTGTTTATTTTTAGAACATTCTTTTGCTAAGTGAACATGTCATAGTGAGATGAGGAGAAGAGAAGACTTTCTCCATGCAGTGTCAAGTACATCTTCCAAATAAATAATGAGAATTAAAGTTACTGTTGAAATTCCATAGGACGCACATGTCTCTGTTTGGCCTGGCATCCCAAGACTTCATACATTTTCACATCTCATGCCGACGTTCAAACAAGTCTTTGAACTTTTCTTTGGGGATTTTTCTGAGAGTTAGTTGTACATTTTTAAAAATTTTATCACTGTAACAAATATATTTTTGAATGTGAGTTAAATTCATTTTAAATTTGTTTTAAACAGTAAAATGTCATTTGATCTTGGTAAATTAATTTCATAGCAAGGCTAACTGATTCTCTTTTGGGTAAAAGATATGGAATAAGAAGACTTACAAGTGAAGGATAAAGCTACTTACAAAAAATTAGAGGTTGCAAAATTTTCTAAGCAAAGGTATTATTAGAGGAAGTTATAGTCTACCAAGAAGTTGTCAGGTCAACATTTACATTGGGTATAGATTCTGCATGCTTGATTTCAAATGTATATTTAACTATGACATTTTGTACTTATAGTGAAATTTTTCCCAATAAGATAGATCTAATGGGTGATATTTTACATTTCATAAAATAGTCATGCCAGACTTTGAAGATTTTTGATATTCAAAAATAGAAAAATAATTTTGAAAAAGAAATTTTTAAAATCATTTTATATACAGGTAAGTAAATTTAAAGAATACACTACCCTGTGAAATAGAATAATTTGAAAATGCAAGTGGAATTTTAAAAAGGTTAGATGTACTCCTTCATAGAAGATGTTTATTATTAATGAGAACTGCGAGAGGAGGCTCAAGGCGGTGCCCCTCACCTGGAGCTTCAGGGGAGTCAGTGGAAGGAATGACGGAAGGAAGGCTGGCTGATGCTGAAGAAAATCACTGTAACCACCAGTTACTGGTTTCACTTGTTTACCACTATAGTTGTCCATGCCTACAGATGATTTATTTTGCATTTTTGAATAAAAATACATTTGTTCATTCCTGATAAGTAAGTGCAAGAACTATGCACCAATGTATTGCTTTCCACTTAAATCACTGAGGCATTTCTGCTCCTGTTTTGTTAAAATCAGGATTGCAGTATTTGCCATCATCACCCGAGGAGAGGTTAGGAAGCAGCCTTTCTGTGGAGAGTAAGAGTAATTATGTACAAAGTAGAAAAATACCCAATTATGTGACCTTTGTGTAATAAAAATTTATTTAAAGTTAAAAAATGCTTATTTTGCCTTAATATATGGTATTTTTTGAGTATTTTTAGCACAAAATCTACTGAACATACATTTTCTACTTTTATTTTCATAATAGTCTGAGAGGACATTAGTAACATTAGAAACATTTTCTACAGCTGCAGTAATAAAAATTTAGCAAACTTCTCTTTCCCTCACTCAGAGAAAAAACCAGACACCAAAAATTTTCCCTCCCTTTCTCCCTTCTAATTTCACTTAGAATAGTGAAATTCTAAGGAGAATCTGAAGCACCAAAGTACTTGGTAATACATTTATCCCAGGCCGTATATCACATCTTGGTGCAAAAAGACACATAGAAGTGTGTGCATGCACAAGCGTAAATCGAATATATTACATCACATCAACACAGGCATAATGATTCTGTCCCAAAGCCTGAAGAAGTATTAACATTTATTTATTGCCGCCATTCATTGCCTAGTATATTTCTAGTAGCTATTTCTTAGAGTATATTTAAAATTTTAGATTTAAAATTTAGATATTTATTTACTTAATCGATGTAGCTTGGATCCTAGATACTTTTGCCCCAATATTTCAAGTTATACCTGGATAATCTAATGATTTAGGAGGGTTATTTAGGTAAATATAAATCCCATCAACTTGCATTTTTTTCTAAACCATGACCATTGAATAATGAAGTATTTCAATGCTGCATAATAAGTTGCCAATTCGGAGATAAAACGGTGAAATAGTCAGCACACAAGTAGTTGATAATTAACACATAAAATTAGTATTAACATAAGCACGTCTTCATAATTTCATTTTCTCAGATGACTCATCTCTTTGCATCTTCATAGAACACATTCCCACAAGCTATTTTTAAAGTTGTAATATACTTTATGTACAATGACTGCTAACTTTTACAAATTAGGGAGCAGATCCACTAGAATAGGAGAGAAATTGGTAAATTTCTAAACATTTTAGAAATGTGTAATCTATATTTGCTTTGATGAATTTTGGACATTTACATTAACTAATGAAAATAAGAGCAATATTTTAGAACTGTTAGCACTTTAGATTACTTTCATATTTTTTAAAAATATTTTTATTGATTTTTAGAGAGAGGGGAAGGGAGAGGGAAAGAGAGCAACATCCATGCACAGAGTGTCACATCCATCAGCTGCCTCCTGAACCAGGGAAACCGAGCTCACACATGGGCATGTGCCCTGACCAGCAAGCCTTCGGTGCATGAGATGCTCAGCCAGCCAAGTCACACCACCAGGGCAGATTCTTTATGTTTTTAAAGTTGGTAAAATTAGATGCTGTGGACACTTAAACATGTCCTTTCAAACTGTATTTTCAGGCTATTTCTTCATAAAATATATATTTATTATAGATGATATTTTTATCTATAAAATAAAACAGTACATATGGTATATAGCATATAAGTTATATAACAAAAATAAAGGTAAGCAAATGTTTCCAAATATACATTCATAAACCATGGTATTGGTAAAACTTGATAAAAATGGGACTATAAAAACAAAGTCATCACAAATTCTCAAGAGAAGTTCTAAATGTTTTTTTAGTTTTTTATTCCAAATAAAGCAAATATATAAATTAAATTTCTAAAAGAATAATTAAAATTATTAATCTTACATGATCCTAAATGTGTTTAAATTCTTCAAATAAAAACTGTGACTGTATGGCTTAGCATGGGTCTGACACAGGGATCGAACTGTGGTTACCATAGATGAGGCACTTGGGTTGTCTAACATAGAACACAGAATTTTGAAAGAGTTAATGTCTCAATGATGGCAGATTCCTTTTAAAGGAGAGTTAAGTTACTATTAAAAATGACTCAGTTTCTTAAGTGCCTATCTTGTTAATTTAATTAATAAAAAAAGAGAATAGCATAAATTAGAGTGAGAAGTGCATACATTTCCAGGTTGTTTAGAAAAGATGTTAGGTGGGCCTGAAGTCAGTGCAACTTGAGCCAAACCTTGGGGAGTTTTTCCACAAATGCACTAATGTGCACATGTTTATAAGCTATGTTCTCACACCAGCTACATTCATAAACATAAATGGTTTAAATTATTTTCACTAAAGGAGAAATGTGCCTTAAAAACCTATACTGCTTGAATATAAACTATTTGTAATTTCTCTTAAAATATACATTTATTTTAAAAACAATTTATTGCTTAAAATAAATAATTTATGCCTCCCAGGATCTAGATTCATGAATTCTGTATCTTTGCATTAAATCATGAGCACTTGACAATTAAACTGCATTAAAAAAATTTAACAAAGTTCAATGTTTACATGTTTTCCTGGATATTGTCAATGTATTTAGATTTTCAGTGGGAGTAAAACCACTGGTATTCTAACAATTATTTAAAATACAAACACAAAGGACTTTGTCAGTTCCACCAAAACAAAGTAACAAATTGAAACTTAACAATAATCTACTTAGGTAAGCAAGGAGAATCTCGAATCTTACCATCTAATATTCTCTCTGTGTGCTTTTCATCCACTTCACCTCCCAGTGAGCCTCACTCCCTTGTCCTAACTAGAAATAGACCCACAGAGAAAACTGTTTCCCCTTTTCACTTGCTCCTGGCCCAGTCCTTTCAAATGAAGACTTCCTTTTTCTTCAAAATACATTTGTATGAAAAAAAATGTATTATTTAGGAGGGATGAGAACATGAACATGTAATTTTACTCTATTATTGGAAAGAAAATTAGATTAGAGGTAACTATCAAAAAAATCATGTTTATGTTTTCATTAACCTTTATCATGAACTGTTCACTTGTGATAAACTTACAAACCACAGCTCTGAAGTTTGCGTGCTTCATTTGACTGGCCATTTTCCTTCTGATTGAGGTTCCCATGGAGAGAGCCACCGTTTCTGGGGCCGGCAAGCATCATTCTGGTGAAAGCCTGTGAACGACACAGGGCAATGAGACTAATGTGGAGGTTTTGTTTCTACAAAAACAGGTGAGAAAATAAAAACAAATTAAAAATTAGTAAGATTTTATATAAAAACAAAATTATTTAATGTCTTCTGAAAAGATTATTATAGTCATTTACTCTTAAAATATTATCAAATTTCACCCAGAGAATTTTTTTTGAAATGAGATTTTAAAAAGTCTTTGAATCAACTTATTAAATGTAAGTCATAATAATGAAAAAAACAATTCATAAATACCATTGCATATTTTAATAGTAAACTTTCAACTTGAATACGTGAGGATAACAAGTTTGTACTCATAGAAAGGTGTTAATTAATGAATGGCCAACCTTCACCAACTGCTGACACAGTCTTCTCTCATTTTGATATATGAAACATTTAATGAAGTCATAGTTTATTACCAATAATATACTTTTGATTTTTTTAAACTGTGAGAGAAGGATTGAAATAACTGATTTAGTTTCAGCCACATAACTTTAAAATCACAGCAGGTGGGAAGCTGCATTTTTGTCTGCCTCCTTCAGGCTCCAGGAAAGGTCATAACCTCCAGGTCATAACCTCTGAGGACAAAATCGGGATCGGCCCTTGCACATCGAAGCTCAGCTCTGAACCTGCACTCCAGGCCTTCACTCTCCTGGCCACAGAGCTGTCGGTTCGTTATCTCTGAGTGAAATTTTATGGCCCTTAGTTTTCCGTAACAAGGCCTGGTAGTCTGTGAACACAAAGGGAAAAACAGCACACCTTTCCCTGAGCATCCTCTCTGGGGCTGAGGGATGGCACGACTCAGCGTGGACAGTGAGTGGGCACGCTCCACGTCACTTCTGTCCCATCCTCTGGGATAGCAAACTCCTCCACTAGGATCCAAGCGGGGCCGGACACTGCCCTTCAGCCTGAGCCCAGCAGGGAAACGTTTTCGGACAATAACTGCAATCATTCCTCGTGGAGAAAGTAGGTTCATCGTTGCAGTTCCAGGAAAGACGATTTGCTTGTCGCATTTCACCTAAGATTACAGATTCCCATCAGGTGGTGTGAGCAGGCCCAGGGTGTCCTTTGCGAAGGAATCCACGCGTGTCTCCTGCAACGGAGGCATTGCCCCGAGAGGCTTCCAGATGGAGCTGTTCGGAGGCCACAGCGCACTGGAGCCTGAGCATGTCTCTACCTGCCTTCACACAGCTCCGCAGTATTGCTTTGAGTGTTTAGATAATTGTCTTACAAGCCTGTTCTGTGGCAGTTTTGAGAAAGGACAACATTGATGACAGTTGCATTTGTGTGTTAAGTAGTTACAGTTCCCATGCAGGTGAAAGGCTTTTTCTGTCACTGTTTGGGGTGTGGGGTGGCCGTCTAGTCTCATCTGTCCTGGCTGCTTCCCTCCTGTCCCTCCTTCTCCCACAGTCCGCCCTACACGCAGTGCACTCTGCCCGAGGAGAGCCCTGCGGGGCACAGGAATCACTGGGGCCTCGCATTTGGAGAAAAAGCATGTAACTGTAAGAAGACGTCTTGGGTAAGCTGGAGGCGAGGTGCGAAGTCCCCCGCAAGGTTGCCTTTAGGAAGCTTGCCCTCGAAAGTGAGCTTCCAAAGAGACCCGAGGAGCCTAGCCATGAAGGCTCTTCCTGAAGGAGCCCCAGTGAGGAGGAAATGTCACTGCTCTCCCCAGCGCAGCTCTGCCCTGTGGGCTAGGACAGCTGCTCCGAGCCTGCATTGCTCCAGGCTGAGGGCCTCTTTTATTTTATTATTTTTAACTTTTAAAATCCTCACCAGAGGGCATATTTTTACTGATCTTAGAGACAGGAAAGGAGGGAAGAGGAAGGGAAGGGGGGGAGAGGGAGACTGGTTGCCTCCTGTACTCACCCTGACCAGGATCGAACCTGTGAGCCTTAGGTGTACAACCGGCCAGGGCTGATGGCTTTGTGATGGCCCAGTGGTGAGAACGATGGAAGAGGCCCAGTGGATGGCAAGGACGAGCCCCTTCACTCCCCTATGACTTGCATCTACACTCCTCTATCATTTTACCTGGGAGACATGCCCATGTCCCACTCCCAGGGCATGTCAAGCACCTGAAGGGGGATCCATACCATGGCTTAGCGTCCAGGCCGGTGTCTGGTGCACAGGACCTGCTCCAGGCAGCAGCTCAGCCAGCAGGTGGCAGCTGGCTGGTGGCATGGGGGCTCATTCTTTCATTGCATCATCAAAAGAGGCTCAGGAGCGAGGCCCTACAATGCTGCCCATTTAACCAACAGAAAACGGAGGTTTGGTAACTAGCAGAGGTCACCAGTCAGAGAAGCAGGGCGGGGGGAATCCGGGAGCATGAGGCAGAGCCCTAATCCCAGGCTCCTCTGCCCCCGTAAAATGTGTTTTTTAAAATATATTTTTATTGATTTCAGAGAGGAGGGGAGGGAGAGAGAGATAGAAACATCAGTGATGAGAGAGAATCACTGGTAGGTTACCCTCGCCCCCTGGGGGTTGGGCTGGCAACCCAGGCATGTGCCCTGACCGGAATGGAACCTTGACCTCCTGGTTCATAGGGTGTGTGTGTGGGGGGGTGGGGGGGGGGACTGTTGCTCTCTCGAGGGCCTGTGCCTGGTCCCGGGTCCGAGCTCCCTCTGCGCAGCAAGTCAGAGGCTCTGCCTCAGGGGCAGCTTCCTCAGCCCGCTCCCGCCCCACCCGATGCCCCAGGCGCTCACATGCTGACCTCACTGGTGGTGTCCCACATGCTGACCTCACTGGTGGTGTGCGGGGTTAGGGGTGCATTTTCAGGGCCCTTTCCGGTGCGGGAAGGGGGTTTGTATAACCGGTGCCTTCGGTTCCTGAAGGCGCTGGGCTTCTCTTTCCACCCACTCAGCACCGTCCATGAGCGCTCTCGGTCTAGGCGTCTAGCCAGACAGCGATGGGGATGGTCCGGGAACCAAGCAGCGCACAGAGGCGCTCTCTGCTCTGATCTCCAAACAGAACAGCTAAGGAAACCTTTATAAAGGCTTCGTGTCCGCCTTTCTCACTCATTGCCAAGGCCATCTTTCACACCCCAGCTCTGCCTTGGCGGTGCCACCTCTGGATCCTCTTCTGTGTAGAATAGACCCCACGGGGACGTTCTGGGCAGCTGGCTGGGGTGACACAATCCAGGGCGGGCTGTGACCATTTTCAGAAAGACAGAGAGCCGAACACTCAGAGCGAGGTGTGCTGGGGCAGCTGGGCATGGTCCTGGGAGTAACTCCTCAACTCTGACACAAAAGCTCCCCTAAAGAACTTATTTAAAGGTGACATGAGATGATCTTTGAAAAGATTTAGAACAGATTTAGGCACCAGTAAGTGCTCGAGAAATGCTAGCATCCTTCTTTCCTGTGGGTGGGAGATAAAATGCAATGACACATGTAAAAAAATTCACTGCAATATCAATGCTATTAACGAGTTATAGACCAAGTAACCCTTTAAAACAGAAGACTGTTAAAATCACCACGAACATCAGGGTCTACTAATCAAAATTCTTGTTGCACTCCCTTTGCAGAAAATGTGGTACCTGTGGTGGTTTCATAAGACAGGTGATTATGTTTAAAGGATGCTTTTGCATGCTGCTGCTGTCTTATTTGCTTAAGGACAGATTAAGGAAGTGTTAAAGCTAAGCAGCAAGCAGCTCTATTATTTTCAAAATACTCATTTTTAAAACCTCATGTAGGTTCTTCTCTCTGGGATCAAAGCAGAGAAGGTCTGCTACTCTAGAAACCTAAAAATAAAATATTACAGCCAAAGAAAACATTGGCTTCTTTTAGAATTACACAGCTAGATGACAGGTGGAAAGGAAAAGTGCTACTTTTCCTTAATTTCTCTATGCCTGAGCAAGTTCTCCACAGGAACGTATCATCTAACCATTTAAATGTAACACAAAGGTTTCTATCATTTCTTTTCTGAATGACTTCTCAATTTTAAAAATTAAATACCTGGCCTAATACTGATCAGATCTTAAGAAGACAATTTAACATGAAAGCTAATCCATGTTCCCAAGTTCACTCAGAGGATTTCGTGGAGTTCCGTCCTGAGCCACCACACGGGAGACCCTGCGCTGCCTGCAGCCTCAGGACGGAGGGGACAGGAGGCTGTCACTTCCACCTGCTGTCTTGGGATACACACCTGAGTGTTTTTATTTCTACATGGGTGCAAACTTTTATACACCAAACCCAGTTATATTTATGAATGACATAAAAAGTTGGAATTTCACAGGATAAAAGAAAACATTAAAAGCATCAAAAAATAAATCCCCTGTCATTGCAGACTTATATTTTAAAGATTCTTTGAATCCAAGCCCAAGGATGTATCTTTTCTGGGATGATCTGCTTGAAAATAATTTATTCACAAAGTAAGACCCTCGGTGCCTTTTTACAAATCATTTCAGTAGCAAGTTAGTTTCCTCAACTTGACTGAGACTCACTGAACTCATTACTGTGGTGTCTCAGGAACATCGCCATGGATCGTGAGTGAGGCATTTACAGAAGTGTTAATGCTCTAATGACTTTGTTCTCATACCTCGCCTAACACGGACCATGGTATGCAATTTCTGAAAGACACTTTTACAAAAATTAAATGCTGGAGATTGATCCTCATTCTGAATTTTATATGCATTTAGAAAAAATTTATCTTTAGGAACAAATAGTGATGGCTTAAAGAGAAGTTTTGTTTTTTGTTCATTGTTTCATTACTTGTTTCAATTTTAACTTCTAATATGTAATCATTTAAATTGTAAGCCTCAAGTGCCAGTTGATGAGAATATTTAACAATGGGTGTCAGTTTCTGAGCTCCTCCTGCGGATATCCCCGACTTGCTTACGCTGGCTTTATTTCTCTCTACCTCTCAGAGAATGCGCCTTCAGTTGCTGCACCATGTGAAATACTATAATTGGAACCTACTCTACATTCAAATAGATAAATTATTAATACTCTGCTGCTGTTAAACAAGCATCACATTTGCAGCATTGGAATTCTGATTTGTCAAGTATTGGGGGATGTAACTATATTAAACAATGCCTTGATGTGAGGGGAAACATTCTTGAGAAGGGGCATCTTAATCAGTTTCATGCTGAGCAAAAGAAAATTGTAAACTATGCATTAAAAGAAGATTTACTGAAAGTTATTTTTGCTAGATTCACTGCATTCTAATTCACCGCTTCCCGTTAGCTTTCAACGTATAACATAGGTAATCTGCCAGCCACATTCATGAGCAAAGTTGGATGTGGATTTACACTTGTGGGGCTACATTACAATGGGTAGATTTAAGGTCTTACGAAATGAGTTTTTGGATTTGTTACAGAGGTACGGAGCCCCCAGATACAGGCAGATAGGTTTCCCAACATATGGCAACCACCTTATTATAAAACAAAACAGTGTCAAATCAAAGTACCTGATTACGATTCTCCAGAGCTATGCAGTTCCGATGGCCAGGCTTATATTTAATACCTCAGAAACAGCATCATTTATTTTTCTGTCTTCTCTTATCCATAAGTTATTGGGTTTGTAGGCTTTGAAACCTTAAGCAAAAGGATAAAATACAAATTATAGGAAACAGTGGAGTATGAAGAAATGAAATGACATTCTCCCCAGGTCTGAGAAAGAGGGCCGCATCCCTCTGTGCAGCCTGGGCGGATCCTGTTTCCGGAGAGCTGTGGAGGGGAGCGTGGGTAATCTTTGGGCCCAAAGAAAGCATCCACACCTCACCAGCAACAGTCAGTGATCACAGAGAGTTAACTTCCAGGTTGGAAATAACAATAACCCAAGTTTTTGAACAATAAACTCTATCATTGACAGGACTCAGATAATCAAAAGAATTGTCAGACATTGTTTACATACAGTGGGAATCACTGAAGGTCTGGTGTGTTTTATTTTGGAATAAGTGGGTTCCGCTTGTTTTCAGCTCTTTCTTCACATTTCAAATTCTCTGCGAAGTTGTGGGTTTGGGATGCTCTCAGGACTGGACATGAATAAAAACAGCATCACTATCAACAGCAGAAGCAAATTCCTTTACAACGTTCGCTTCTGAAAAATAAGATCTTTGTGGAAATTGTAGCAAAGGACAAAACACTGCTAGTGGATAAATATATTCAGTGGGTGTAATAACTGGTTAGTTTATAACCAATCGGAGATCAGGGTTCCTGGCCTTGTCCTGGGCTTTGTCCCTGTCACCACGCTGTTATTCCCGAGGCTTTAGTCCGGGTACTGATGACACAAACCTGGGCTCTAAGGAGCGGTCTGCTCCGCGGAGAGCGCTGGTGGTCATGTAGCATGTTAGTTACAATAACGATCATCTTTAGTGCTTTTAGCTGTCAGAACTTGCACAGCTAACAACAACCAGTCTTTTACTAAAATTCTACCTCATCAAACTAACTTAATTAGCAATTCAACTCCTTATTTTTGTTTTGGCTTCCCCTCTGGCTACTAATTAAAGCTTAATCGAATCCGCTGAACTGAGGTTGTAAAGAATTCATTAATATTAAAATTAGCCCCAACAATTTTTGGGGGGCTGGTGCAATTTCTATTTGTTACTGTCAGAGATTTAAAACTCAGTTGAATTGCTAAAAAAAAAAAAAAAAAAAAAAGCCTTCCCAGAAATTCTCATTCTGCCATACACATGAGCTGAGCACATATGACGAATGCCAATAGTTATATAAACAGATCATTTCTGACCAGGCAAACTCAGCCCGCTGGGGCATTTACAATATATTTAGCCAAAATAAAACTTAGGCTATTTTTCTGAAGTCATTCACATTACTTTATCCTCCTAAGTGGTTTCATATTTTGGATAAAAGAGAGAAGAAGGAGCTCTGGAAAAAATTTCAAGAATTGATCTTTGTGTATTATCTTGACAAGATTAATATATTTGAAAAATGAACAGATTTAGCTCTTCACTTTGATTTTTTACTTTTTGTAACATCAAAGATTACTCTAAAAGCCATACTGGTCATTCCGAAAAGTAAAATCAGATCAGCACCAAACTCTACTGCTCTGTATGGGACACACTTTACTTTTTAACTGAAATCGGATCTTTTATCAGGAATGGCTGAAAAGGGAATGTAATACGTTTTGTTCTCCAATAAAATAATTATGTTGGTGTATGCCTTCAATTATTTTCCAGATTTCTTTTGATGGTTTAAGTAGTAAATTTAAAACTATTAGGTTTTTATTTTAAGCCCGCATTAAAAAGTCATTTATTCAGCATTTGGATATTTGTAAGTATTCGCAATTTCAATGAGACCACATTTTGTCTTCCAGTTTGTGACATGTAAATGCAAATTGGAAATGCTTTTCTTGGTGAACAGGAAATGATTTTCATAAATCAAATCCTTTTCATTTTTGATATTTTAATAAATTTGTAAAAACGTGTATATTTATTTTACCCTTTAGGAAAATTCCAAATGTGTAGGAAACAAACATGTTGGCACTAAAATATACAGCAACTAATACTACTTAGCATATTTTATTAAACCTGAAAATTAAAATACATTTATAAAATGCAAAGCTTGGTCAAAATATACATGAAAAGTACTGTTGCATCTAGGTTTCATTTAGATAACACATGTTACAAAATAATCACACACACACATAAAAGAAATATATGTCAATTTATAATCCCTGGATTAAATCAACAATGGCATACAGGGCACACAATTTAAATCTTAGTGACAATTTCCATGAAGTTATTTAAATACATTTTGACTTCTGACAAGAGGATGTAATTTATAAAACAGCACTTACCTAAAGTAGCATGACGATACTTTCATTTCTGCAAACACGACTTCTGACATCCCAATATGGAGCCTTTAAAAGAAACCAGCGGGATAAGTGGGGTGTAAAGGGACTTGCCTTTGGCTGGTGGGTGCACACTGTGTGTGCAGATGATGTGTTATGGAGTCCTATGCTTGAAACCTGTATGGTTTTATTAACCAAGGTCACCCCAGTAAATTCAATAAAAAAGAGAAAAAAGTAAAAATGAAAACTAAAATTTATTGGAAAAATAGTCAACATACATAAGCAGAAATTGATGGATAAAATACTTAAAACATTTATCTGATTTGAGGAAACAAAAAAATTACTTTCAAAAAATAATTCTTCCTCAAACTAATAAAAAATTATTCCTTAAATATAGAAAAGTCAAGTCCAGCTTCAGCTGCAGTCATCCTGTAAATGAAGGGTGGTGTTTTGACGTTATCATTGCCTGGCAAAAGCATTATCTGACATTAATGTTGCATGGTATTTTATCAGTGTTTTGAGTTAAATTCTTAAATTCTTATTATGTTCCATACAAACACACTACAATCATAAGATAACATCTTAAAATAGTTTTACAAATTTCTGTTTCAAGTGAAATGAGGCTGATTGTTAACTGAGTGATTTAGGTTATTGGAGAAACATATTAAATTAAGGGAAAATAAATACTTATTTTAGCTTAAGCAAAATCAATCTGTATTAATCAAAGAAAATGCTACTTTCACCATTAAATTTGAATTTGACCTGAGAAGTAATGAAAGAAGCCACAAGCTCTCTATAGAGTATTTGAAAAAAAACAACAGAGCAGTTAAATTAGTAAAGTCTGCAACTATCTTTGAAGCTTAAGTTTTAAATATTATGAGATTACAATTTTCAACACAATAAAACAGTGATACTTTCCAAACATATTCCTAAAATACCACTGATATTCTTTGGATGCATTTGGATTTGATGCTCTTAAGTAAGCTAAGAAATCCTCTGCATCTACAGAGTCTCATGGAAGCTTGCATTATTTTATACCAGACCAGACTGGCAAATGCTGCTATACAACTGAACATCTACACAGGACAATGTCCTAAAAGGACATGGGAGAACAAGGAATTACATGCTATACTTCAGAGTACATGGTGCTATCATTTTGATATTATAGGAATGTGACAGTTTGATATGAATGTGGTATAAAAATAATATGACTTTAAAGTAGAATACAGACAAGGCTAATTAAGATATTTTAACTTTACTGTTTTAACTATAACTTTATCCATAGCTGCTTTAATGATTCTATTTTTTAAAAATTTATTTATGATCTTAAATGAGGGCGTCTCCTGCACAATTAACACATCATTATTGGCATTATATAAAACCTATCTGTTACACACAGACTCCAAGTATATGTTTTGGTATTTCTCAACATAGCCTTGTTTTGTCAGTACTTCATACTGTTTTCTTTCCCCAGTATATAGGTCAGAACTATTATTACATTTTCAATTTTACAGAGGTAAAATATGTAGCTATATTTGTTTTAATTGTAGCATTGATCTTAACTAGCATTAGAAGTCTTGTTACAATGTTTTAGGATATCATAGAATAATAAGCAAAGGAATATAGGACACCTATCATTCATACAAATATTAATTTTCTTCTTTTATTCCTCTTCTCATCTATATATACTTAATCCAGAAAGTGTTATTATTCCTCAAATATTTAGTAAAAAAGAAGAGGATGCCATACACACACACACACACACACACACACACACACATATAAAATACCACCTACGATTTCTTTTTATAAACTGAATTGATCATAAAAGGCATTATGTAATTGTAACCATCTACTTGTATGAAATTAATAAAAATGTTATCATATGTGAAATAATGATTTTTGTATAAAATATTAAATAGTTCTCAGAACACTTTACCATGGTTTTGTAATAAAGCAATACCACAAGAAGAAAAATATTTGCTTGTGTATATAAAATACTACTGTTTTTTTCAGTCATATTTTCCCCTAAGGATGAAGGAAAGTGTGGAGGGGCTGGTTTGGGTTGGTGAAAGGGAGCACAGAATGACATCCGGGGATAAAGGACCTCAATTCGCCTCCGTGTCTGCCCCTAATGATGCACGGGGACCCAGTGCTGGTCACTTGAATGAGCTCATTGGAGCTCAGCCTCAGTGCAGTCCCCTGGGTCAGGCCTGTAAGTGTGACCTCCTTTATAGAGCGTTTGAGAGAGGCTTCCTTTCCTAGGTTCCTCAAAGGATGTGAAGGAGAGTCAGCAACAGAAGAGCATCACAAAGGGGAACATTAAACAGTGGTCACCAAGGGCTGGGAGAGGGGTGAGGAGTTGAATGAGCAGAGTCTGGATTTTGCAAAAGGAAGAGCTCTGTGGGCGAATGCTAGTGATGGAAGCACACCAGTGTGAATGTACTGATGCCCCTGGATTGTACGTTTCAACATGATTAAGGCAATTATTTTTGTGTTCTGTGTATTTTGTCACAATTTAAAATATAATATAAAAACGGAGGACCTTTATTTTAAAGACAATGCATATCTAAGCAGGACGAATCCCCTGTTCATTTCAGGATCAATAACATGATCCGTGACCTGGGACAGCAGACCTGGGGTCAGGTGACTAGGAAAAGTGGCCGGTGTCTCAGGTGAGAAATACCATCCCTATCTAATTCACAGCAGGGAATTCACAGGCACAATTTTAAAGTAATTATCTCGGATTGCCCAGCTCTGAAAAACAGGTAATAAAATCAAGAAACTAAGTTTTACAATTTGAGCAAACACTGTCAGTGAGAATAACAATTGTCTTGAGAACATCTTTTAAGTACAGGTAGCTATTTCAATTTTGTATGCAGAGAATATGATAGGGGAGGGGAGGAGAGACAACAGTGACAAAACCACAGGACAGAGTTAGTTGCAGGTAGAACCAATACCTTCATGCAACTGTATCATTATTCCAGTAAAAACAGCCTCGCAGTAGATGAAACCTGTGGTTTACAGGACAAAATGCTGCTTAAGTTAACCAGTTCACAAATTTCATACCATTTCCTTTTCCATATTGTATGTTGAGTTATTTGAAATGCAAATATGGACTTTCTATAAAGATTAAAGATCCTTCTCAAATATATTAAATATGAGTATCTAAACATGGTCAGACCAAAATGACACACCCCGTGTGCATAAAACACACTCTTTTCTGATGGGCTTAGCAAGCTTTAGCCCTGTCTTGGTATTATGCACTTTACAGAAATATGCAAGAAGGTCCAATGATTTGTTGTCAAAGATTAGGAGTAAGTGAATTATAGCCAGAATGCCTAACAATTAGGAGTTAACTGTATAATTAAGAAGATCGATTGTACAAATTTTCAAATGATTTGGGAATGGATTTTTAAATGAACATTGTAACTTATATGTGTTTTATCCTTGTAATTATAAAACATGCACAAGCTGAGCCTAGCACCCCGCACACACACACTCTATTCATGGCTGTTAACTCTGCTCAGAGCATTCATTGGCCTTTCCGCTGGAGGACTGCCAGTAACACTACTTGTAAACTGAAATACATAAACAGCATTGTATTTTATATTTAAAATCATTTTCAAGTAAACATTGAGAGCCTTGTTTTATTACAGTCTATTATGACTTTAATATTTCTTTTATTTATGCGCTTAAATATATACTCTTCACCTATAAAACATGAAAAAAATCAAGTGATTTTTGACACAGATTGCATTTTAATGTAAATAAAGAATCTGCACTTCCTTTATGGAAATTTGTGGAATATTCTAAATTAATTTTAGCAATAACTTTCCTAAAATGTAAGAAATTATAATAACATTAAAAAGATAATATTTGTCTCCTTTGGCTTCGAGAAGTTATGAATTTAAAGCCTAGTTTAATAGCAAACATATATACGTGCAAATTTGTATTAAAATTATTTTGGTGATTTTGATATCATTTTTGATCTTTAAATTGATGAAGAACAAGCATCTTATTTTTCACTGGATCATGTATTATTATGAATAAAAATTCTGAGCAGTTTAAAGAATTTAACAAAAAGCTAAAAGTTTATTTCTAATATATAAAGAAATACACCACCAGTGACATCATTTTCCCATTAGACTTAGCTTGCAATGTACAAAGCAATTAACCACATCTTGGTAAACATTAATGATTGAAAATAGTGATCATGATTGACACCATTGCAAAATGTCTTTGTTTCGGTCAGAATTCCTAAGTAAAGTTTATTGAAAAAATCTTATATTAATTCTACTGATTGGTTTATGGTTGATTTTTCAATGGCAGCTAATTATTCTCAGCATGTTTTTAGTTACGAATTGTAAACCAGCATCACTTAGACTTTTTAGTTTTACTTCACTTATAAAGCACATGCTGGTGATTTCTCAGATTACATCAGATGATTTAAGCCTTTAAAAAAAAACTTGGTTTGTTACATTAAGTATATTAATAATGCTCCGTCAGAATAAACACCAACATAAAAAACATTTACACAGCTTAAAACAAATTATTATTTAGCTTTCATTTCCCCTAGAAAATTCAAGATAAATATACATAGAACTCAAGAATTTGTTGATTGAAAATATAATTCTAAGTCCAATGAATTGGGGAAACCAGTTGGAAGCAAATGAACTTGCTGCCAACCTAGCACACATTTGAGCTGAACAATTATGACAAGTTCTGCTAATACCTCGTATGCAATCTCATTTACAAAGTTCTCCACAGCTTTTATTGGAAACACATATGTAGACAATTTTAACTGAAATCCAACTTTATCTGACTAGATAGGAAGTGAGTCCTTTGGAGCGTTTGTGGGAGGGAGCATTTTCAGTGACAGAAATTTCTTTACTAATGTGGGCTTTTAAATACCAAATTGCAATACAAGTAACAAAAGGAGAGAGGAAAGAAAGATGAGGCGATAGAGAGAGAGATGGACATGACAAAGGAGACGGAGGGCGAGATTTCTTGCCCTTCCCTTCGGAGAGAGCCAACATCTCTTCAAGTGCAGGTAGAGTAGGAGAGCTGGCCCACGGAGGCGCAGTGTAAGCCTGGCCATGGGGAGGATGGGAACCACTTGCCCAGGCACATACTGTGGCAAGTACTCCCAAGGTCCGCTGTCATAGTCCCAGGTTTTATTTCTCATCAGAGTGCGTTGTAGGAGAGAACCATTTATTTATTTTTAACTTTAAAAAAATATATATTTTTATTGATTTCAGAGAGGAAGGGAGAAGGAGAGAGAGAAACATCAACGATGACAGATAATCATTGATCAGCTGCCTCCTGCATGCTCTTAACTGGGGATTAAGCCCATACCCAGGCATGTGCCCTTGATCGGACTTGAACCTGGGGCCCTTCAGTCCGCAGGCCGACGCTTTATCCACTGATCCAAACTGACTAGGGCCTTTTTAACTTTTTGAAATGAAAGTTAACAATGGTCATAACTTAGCTCATGAGGTCAACATCCCCAGGAGAAGGAAGAAAAAGTGGAAATTGGCTTATAAACTTTTACAATACAATCAATTACATCAGTATCTTCGATCTCAGATTGATCACTAAAATGTTCCTTGGTGGCTAAGGTTGTATAATCAGAAAAGTGTGTGGAAGAGAGTGTTGAGCAGAGTTAAATGATCTGCTTTGGAAAGAGGAGAAAGGAGGGAAGAGCTAACTTTTTCAGCATTCCTTAGTTTTCATCTCACAGCTGGGCACAGCATGTCGGTGCGCACACCTGGCCAGAGAGCAGGCTGCCTGGATTTCATGAGGACCCTAATTACAAACAGACAAGTGCAGAGATGCACCAGGTCAGCCAGCGGGGCAAAAGGGGAAGGAAAGTGACAAATTCTCAACATTTCCCAGAGAGTAATAATATCCACAACTCTGGTAGCCCTTTCATGTGAAAAAGATCCAGAAACTGTCTGTCATCAGGACAAGAGGGTCCTGGCCAGGCCCCATAGGCGCCCCTAGCTCTGGTTACGTTCACCCACTGTTCTGTACCTTCTTGTAAGAAGACCAGAGAATCTCTGGCGGGCCATGCGGAGTCATACATGAGGAAGGTAGAAAAGAAATCAAGTCGTGGATATTGGGTTTTCCCCCAGTGTGGCAGTTCATTGGAACCCCAATTTGTCTACAGGGTACCTGTTTTTATCCTTCCTTTGAGGACCTGTGGAGCCTTTCCAAAAGCCAGGCCATACATAACCCTCAGTTCTGGAGTCCTGCCAACCTCAGGATACCTCCTTTCGTCTCTGCATAGCCGACCACCGTGTTCGGCACGGATCACGATGTGCTGTCCCAGGAAGGCTGGCTTCTAAGTGGATTTTTTACTGAAAGTGTCTCATTTGTTTCCCTCCTTCCTATTTCCACAGGTTCTGTCTTTCTGAACCCCATCTCTTCCTCTTCTGCACTTCTACTGTCTCAGCATTTAATTCCTCCTCAGTGCTTCCAACTCCCACTCGCCTACAGAGGTTCCACGAGGAGCTCAGCTGCACCTGGGAGCGAAGGCAGGAGAGCTGACATGGGCCTTTGAAGACAGAGGCACAGAAATTGTGCTCACTCAGTTTCCCTGGAATTACATGAGCACTCCCTTTTCACACATTTACCTGGGAATGAACAAGTGCATGTACACACACAAAGACGCGTGGTTGATGAATAGGTAGCATGATATTTGGTTTTCAGGCTTGGACTTTTAAAGTTGAACACAAAAGAAGGTCAAGGTATCAATTAGGTTGCTGTAGGCTGTGAATTTTAGAAAACCCAACTGACAGTGGCTGAAAGGGTTCATTTATTATTTACTCAGTAGGCATCCTGGGTTGGGAGTGCCAGCATGTACAGGTAACTCACCATGCGCAAGGCCAGTTCTTCCCATGTGTCTGCTAGGGCTGCTTCAGCAGCAGGGTAATGTGTTTCTTTTTTTCTTTTTTAAAATATACTTTTATTGATTTCAGAGAGGAAGGGAGAGGGAGAGAGAGATAGCGATAGAAACATCAATGATGAGAAAGAATCATTGATCGGCTGCCTCTTGCCTGCCCCCTATTGTGGATTGAGCCTGCAACCTGGGACCGGAATCGAACCTGGGACCCTTCAGTCTGCAGGCCAATGGTCAATCCACTGAGCCAAACCAGCTAGGGCTCTTTTGTTTGTTTGTTTAAATACCAACTTTTGTTTAAATAAAAACTTCCTGAAAGTTTCCTTCCTTGTTAGGAGAAGACTGAGGCCAAAGCTACAGGGATCACATTCTGTCCCAAAGGAAATACCGGGAGGATGTTTACCCTCAGGTGAGAAATGTTTCCATTGTTCCTTTCTCCTGTTATGAAAGAGACTGATCAATAAGACGTGTTTTTGGACTGCTGGTTGTACTTTAATGCGTAATATGTGAGGTATAAGAAACTGCATCTTACAGTGAATAAATAAAGAGGAGTCAGATCAGCCATCGAGGGCTCCTGAGTGAGCAGCATGCTATGGCCTCCGTGCCTGTCATCTCTGCTTTCTGGATGTAATTTAATAAGATCTCAATTCGAAGAACGGTATTTGCAGCTTCTGTAGCAAATTTCAAGGTCTTAAGCTTAACTGTGGTTGGTTCAAACACCCCTGTTTGTTGTTTCGAGGTTTACCACTGACCAGATCAGACCATCCATTTTAGGTTTTTATGTTCTGGGTTAATTTAACCTCCTTGCGAAAAGCTGTTAACTTTGCAAAAAGATCAGTGGGGTTTGGGGCAGCACTAACAGCCAGTGTGATAGGAATAACAAGAAAAGATCTTGCAAACTCTGCAATAGCAAGCTTTTCCCACAACCTCCTGCTGGTGGCCTAGTTTTCAAGGTACATGGAAAGTCTCCTTACAGCACCCCGCCTGAAGCCATAGATTTTGACTCCAAAACGCTCTTTACCACACAAAGAGCATCATGTAAAGAGCTCTCCATCGCATCACACATGAACCCTTTGCCCCACGTACGATCACTGCCCCGTGTGTGAGCCTTAGCGTTGTGATCAGGATCATTTCATCGTCACATTCTCTCCTGTCCCACTTCTACAGCTTGTCCCAACATGGACGCTTCACCAGTTTCTTTACCTTCCAAATGGGTGGAGTTGCTCCAGAAGCTTAAGCGATGTGTTTACGGTCCCTTTGTAAAACTCTTCTAATTGCCAGAGCACCAGTCTCCACAGAGCACTCCAGACACTATCGTCCATCCCACCATGGGTGGGAGGAAGGTTGGCACCAGTTGCCAGGATCTGGATTTGCTCCTGGTGACATCCGATTCTCTCTGTCTAAGCTGGTCCAGTTGCTCCAAGTCTGTAATCACCACCTGCACACCAAGCGTCATGCTTGCTTTCTGCAGGCTGAAGCCAAGGCAAGCACATTTTGCATGAACTGTTCTCTTGGGCATCCCCGGGGTCCCGCCACACAGTGCGTGCGCAGACAGTGATGAACATCCTCTCCACATGACTTCTCCCACAGGCTTTCAGAATCTTCACCGACTGACCGTGAGGGAGGCTGGCCTTTCCCATCTGTGTATTTAATCACAGGTACAGCATTTACCATATTGGTGATGAAACCGTGTAGTCAATGATTTTGGATGGCACTGAGGTCTTAGAGCCTTAATCAGGCAATCCCTTCCCAGGTATAACGTGCTGCTTCCTTGCAAGCAGGCCGATAGCATAACTGATGCCTTTGACTAACTCGCCTGCAGTTTTAGGAGTTCTGCTGCAACCACAGAGGTAGTTCCATCTCCCACCTCTTTGTCAGCCAGCTCACAAAGAACTTGAGCTGCAGTCACTTCAGGCTGGCTGTACCATCATTATAATGGCATCACCGATATCATCTACCAACATCTTACCCAAGCCCAGGGGACCAGGAGAACATTTTACTATTTTGGCAATAGAAGCTGCACCCTCGGTGCTGGGAGCCGATCGCCTCCCCAGTGCTGCATGCTGAACATGGACAAAGGCCTCTGCACCTTCCAGCCGGGTAATGTGTTTCATTCATACCTCAGACCATTAGTGTCTGGGTTCTAGGCCACACAGCAGCGCCTGGAAGGAGGCCGAGCCATGTGGCAGGGGCTGTGAGAACACCGCTCCAGCCCTGCCCCAGCCCCTGCCCCACGCCGGGCAGGGCAGGTATAAAAGCTGAATAAGACTTAATGACCTTTCCCACAGTTACCTCATTGGCTGGAGCTGGGTCACATGGCTCCCGTCAAGCCACCGTGAAAGTATTTGTGGCCTGTGGCTCTGGTGGGAGCCTGGAAGGAAGAGCTGCGGAGGATGGCTGCTGAGAGGCCGGCCCATCGGCCTGCACCAGCTCAGCTGCCCAGGGCAGGTGTTTGGGAATACAGTAATGAGTTTTGTTACAAGTATTTATTTTAAGGGGTGCACCGTTACCAAGGTAGCAACACAACAAAGAGCTGCAGTGAATTAGAAATGAAGCTTAGCTCCTAGGTCAGAAGGGGCCGCCTGTCAGCAGAGCCACGGCCCTGGCCACAGGGCAGTTAACCAGCAGGCTAGTTCCACTTCACTTGTTTCCTAATGCACCTTTATGCATCCAATCTGCTCAGCAATAACATTTATCCCCAATAAAATGCTGTGTATTACATCACAGGTAATCTGGATAACTCACCTCATATTAAGGAAAAATTGGTATATGATTTGAAGTAAAAAAACAAAAAAAAAAGAAGAAGCAAAACTTAAGTTTGGAGAAATGAATTCCTTTTCACTTAACCTGCAAGGCCAAGGGTGGGTGCCTTCGTGGAGGATAAATCATCGCACGGTGGACAGGAAACCACAGGGCAAGGGGCTGCCTCCAGCAGCATCCACAGGTGCCGCTCACAGCCGAGGACCGGTCCAGCAGGGCTGTTGGTCAACTAGACCACATCTCAGCATTGTGGGAGCTGAGGACACCTGACACCAGTCAGCTCCAGATCCGAGTCAGCTGACTCCTGTCCCAGGATTTCTCTTGTGAGTCAATCAGTGCTGGAGTTTAGTTTTTAAAACTTGGTCTTAGGGGGTTAGAAGTCAAGTTGAGAAAATAAGAGGTATTTCAGTGCAGCCCTGACTTTGACAGCGCCTTCCGGAGAGTGCCTCTACATGCCATGCTTGTGGGCGCTCAGCTGTAAGCCTCCACCTTTCTTCTGCTCTGCATGCTGCCAGCTCACTTAATCCTCGGCAGAGCAGTATCCATTCCTCCAATTATAAAATTTAAGCACTCATGTTTTCCCCTTCTCTGTGGAAGAGTGAAGGTACTACTTTCATCCCAAGTAGCTGTTTTAAATTTTATTATTCTCATGTATAGCAGTCCTTCCTGACAGGCTTAATTCTCTCGGCTCAGAAGTGACCCCTGGCAAGATCTTGAATTGCTGGTTATTAGTGTCTCTAAACCTATTTAATGGCCCAGGAACCAAGGCACACAGGGTTGACGTCCCTGCCCTCCGGAACCAGAGCTAAGGTTCACACACAGGCAGGCTGCATCCAGAGCCCTTGCTCTCAACCTTCAGTACCTGTGGCTCCAAGTTAAGACCAAATATATGAGTAGCCTCCAGCATTGCAGGACTACCCTTACTCCACCAGGGCCCAATTCCCGCCTCTCCGAGGGGCTCTCTGTGTGGTGTCTCGCCCACATCACTCCTGGCCACCTGTGTAGGGAGCAGGTGGTGTCAGTGGGAAATCCTAGCCCTGGCCCCGTCATCCTGATTCTGACACAATAATGTCCAACACTGATCACAGAGTCCCCTGAAAGAGGCCCTTTCACCTCTGGGCTTTGTTTTCTCATCTCTACATGAGACGTGAAAACACAGCCATGGCCTCCCACACCTGCCCTCTCGGCACTGGCAGGCTGGGCCTCCCCTTCACCTGGGAGGCGAGCAGGAACCAAATGGAGTTTCTTTCCTTTTTGATTTTCCGGGGTTTTGATTTGAAGAAAAAGAAAGTGTCGGACTGCAGTGGGAAGGCCAGGGAGGGTTGGGGGACAGGAGGGAGGGGAGTAAGAGATCAACCGAAGGACTTGTATGCACCCATATAACCATAACTAATGGACATAAGACACTGGGGGGTAAGGGAGGGCAGGGGCTTGTCAAGGGCGGGGGGGGGGGGGGGAAAGGACACTTATGTAATACCCTTTGTAATACTTTAAGCGGAAAAAAAAAAAAAAAAAAAGAAAGTGAACTGCAGGCGACCAAGTCATCTTCCCAGGGCTCCCCCAGCAGCCTGTCTCCGGGGCTGTTCTGACTAATGGCGGTGCCTCCCACTGAGCCCATGGAATAGGCATCAGGAAGGTGTTTCCTCAAAGGTTTACACCCAAGTGTTGTGAAGGTCAAAACCAGTGGTCGGCAAACTCATTAGTCAACAGAGCCAAATATCAACAGTACAACGACTGAAATTTCTTTTGAGAGCCAAATTTTTTAACCTTAAACTACAGTGGGACCTTGACTTATAAGTGTCCCGACTAACGAGTTTTTTGAGATACCAGCTGTCTCTTGGCCAAGTTTTTGCACTGAGTTGACAGAGTAATTTGAGTTAACGAGCTCCTTAACAAGCTCGGTCTCAGAAGGAAATAGACTCTTAAGTCAAGGCCCCACTGTATATAGGTAGGTACATTGCTATTGACTTAATTAGGGTACTCCTAAGGCTTAGGAAGAGCCACACTCAAGGGGCCTAAAAGCCGCATGTGGTTCTCGAGCCTCAGTTTGCTGACCAGGGGTCAAAACAATAGGGCCTCTCCCTTGCAGGCTACACATCTTTGGATTAGAAGACGCTGGTTTGCTGTTCTCTGAGCTCCCTGGGTCTTGCTCTTTTCTTCCAGGCTGACCCAGCAGGTCCCGGGAGGAAGCTTGGGGTGTCTGCCCGGGGCTGGGCTTCGGGCCTCGGGACGAAAAGCAGTGAGATGTGGATATTCACAGCCTCGCCAGCTTTGGAGCACATGTCTAGTTTGCCTTTAAAACCCGTAATATTTTAAACCAAAACAGTAATATGAAAAGTCCTTTGCACCGGAAGAGCCAATCATACAAAACACAGATGACATAATTTCTTAAAATTCAAATGTCTCCTTTTGTCACATTAAACAATGACCTTCCACCTCCAAATTAGTTTTTCCTTCCTTTATGATCTTTCCTCGTTTTTTCTCCTCTCAGCCTCTCTACCTCCTGCACAAACAACCCTAAGAAATAGAGAGCAAAATGCCACAAATTGGAATGATTGCCTCCCGTCTGCTGCCGCAGCTGTGCTGGGGAGATTCCTGAAACGGAGGAAGCCAAAGGTCACCGTGAGTTTCCTAAATGTCAGATGCTGTCAAAGTGCAGCCTATGCTAGTTCCCGCCACTCGGGAGCCGGCCGCAGCCCTGCCTTTTTCTGCTGCACGTGGTGGCACCTTCCCGGGGCCGCTGTGGCAGCCTGGACCGCGGCCCAACAGCGAGCGCCCGCTGAGCGGCCAGGCCTCTCCAGGCGCCATGGCTTCCACGGGGAGATTTTCACCTTTTCACCTGGACAGAAGGCATGTTTCTCTTTCAATGTTGATAAGTGCTTATCTTTCTGAGTACCCATGCCGCCCTCCATGAATATGAATGGCCACTTTTACTTTTCCAAATATGGAGATGAGTTCAGACCATTAAATCTATTGGATTGGATTTGAGACAAACACAGCGACAAGTCATGTGATCAGGAGAAAATGAAGACTACAAGTGTGTGTTGAAATTTGTCATTTGCTGGACCACCCTTTAGGAATAAGAATGCTGGATGGCGTGCCAGGAAGAGGAGGAGCGTCAGCACTGGACAGGGAGCTGAGGGCTGGCCAGATGCTGCCTACAGAGGCGAAAGGGAAGAAGGACCAGGCAGGGGGGTAAGCCCTTCTCCCCTCACACTTGGCCGTGTAAACAGGTGTCTAGAGAGGTGGAGTGCGAGCTGGAAGTGCTGCTGGCCGCAATTTGCCGCCCCGCTCCAGGCGCCAATATCCAGTTCTAGGCTAGATGAGCAACTGACTGAGCCTCTGAGATGACACTGAAGGTTCACTATGGCATCAGACCTGCAGGCCAGGCAAAGAGTGCTACCCAGTTCTTTGAGATGATTCTAATGCACAACGAGCCATAGTGTGTACTGGGGCCCCTGGCAAGTGAGTGGAAATGGAGGACAGCCCATGGAATAAGCCCTGTGAGGAAGACTCAGAGCACTTTGTCAAGAGCCTGAATATACTGTTGGACAACTGCCAGGCCATACACAGAGACAGAACTCTGACTCATACTCTGCAACAGGCACAGGGAACAAACCCACTCTCTTCAGTAACTGGCCCAGAAAGCTAGCGTGCTGTTTCTAACTCTGACTTGCAGGGTCAGGCCATGATCGCTAACAACATTCCAGAAAGGCAAAGAACAACCCCGATGGCCAGGACTTGGTTAATCACTGACAATGTTCTTAATTTTTGTTCCTAGTTCTGATTCATGACCAATCAGAGAAAGCTAAATATGCTCTCCTAACCGATTACCTGGTGAGCCCCTCTCCCAGCTAGCTAGCCTTCAGGTGCCCCATGCCAACAGCCTCCAACGAGGGCACATACCGATAGCCTGAACAATCCCTTTCTCCATCATACATCTTTCCCACTCCCCTGTTGGCTTTTAAATCTCTGCTAAAACAAGTATAGAGGCTGACCCCCTTCGCTAAAGCCATAGCCTTTGCTTCTTCTCACTTGATTGATGTTTATTTCCACATTGTAAATGGTTATTGGTTGTTGGGACAGAACGAGGTGGCAGGAAGAGGGTGAGGGTGAAGGTGCTGAGAAAAAGTGACTGCTTGGAATGGAGTCACCACCTGACTCAGGGAACAGCAAGGAAAAAGAAGGTTTGGGAAAAACTGGATCTAGACAAGAGTTTATTATAAATTTCTTGGATTCTCTGGGTTTTCTTGTTTCTGTAAGCATGACATGTAAAGAAAGGCTCTTTGTTTTTGAGACTATGATTTAAGCACTTTTTGTGATATATAGGGCCCTGTATAGAGTCTCATTAAACTTCAAAATAAATCTGTAGGTGTAGATTTTCTTTCCAATGTTTAAAACGAGGAAACCAAAGCTCAGAGAAGCAAAAGATAATAAGTGCAAGGTCACAGAGCTGGTCGGAGAGAGGGTTTCAACTCAAGTCAGACTGACACTCAAACCAATACTTTAGTCACTTTAGTATCACTTTTGCTTCACCAGCCATATGGCCATGAACTTCTGGAAAAAGGAATTGAAGAAACAGCTTCAGAGTTAGAAATTTACTTTGAGAATTACTTCTGCATCCTTAACATGAGCTACTCCTGGTCGGCATCTACTGGACTTTTAGAGGTAGCATGAGATTTGCATTTCCTCTTCACAGTGTCAGGAAAGGTGGTCCCAATATCCACGCTGTTGGGTTTGCGTCAGAAGCTTGGTCTGTATTTTTCCTCTGCCATTCCTCACTTAGAAAACACGGGCGCCTAGTCAACCTCTCTGGTCATGGCTTTTTCCCTTTATGCTGAAATCAGAATATCAGGCCTTTCTTTTCTCTCCGATGATGGAGTTGTGAGATTCAAATTATCATGTGTATAGGAGAGTACTTTGTAAATTCTAAACTGCAATATAAATGAAAGATACATTCAAATAAACATTATTACTCTAACATTCTTAACTTTGAATATTTGTGAAAGAGGCGTCACATTTTAAGTGTATTTTCCAAGTACCTACAGCTCATTTATCTTATCTGCACATGCATCCCATACAGAATAACAAACTACATGGATCACTTATTTCCCAAATAGAATGTGGACACTGCCAAGGGACCACACATAACCCAGCTCCTGCACGTACAACCGCCTGGTCTTAGGCACCTGATCGTCTGGACAGTCAGCAGAGAGGAGCATATCTTTGCAGCTGACCTCACAGGACCTCTTGGCGTTTCCCACCAGGTCCTGTGTGAGGAAGTGCTCTGTTAGTTGAAAATGCCCACACTCATGCAAAGAATTTTGATGTTGCATTTAAAATGTGCGATTTAACTGCCGCTCACTATTTTTTTTTGCTTTTATTATAGTTGAAGAGCATAATGGATTTCAGCAACTAACAATACAGATATGGAGTCTTTCACCACCATGAAAACTCCCTGGGTGTTTCACTTTAATAAGTATACGGCCTTTCATTTAGAGCTACATATTGATATAATTAACTTTTATATTATGTGCTTAGCTTTTAATTCTGAATACATAACTGATAATTATTTCATTGTATTTACCCCTATAAATAGGTTTTACTTTATTTTTAATTAAATGGAATGAGGGAACATATGAAAAACTGGGATAGACTCAGAGGAAGGAGGGCTGAATTTTGGTGGAAGAAATCTCAGTAATTTAAGATATGCTGATGACACCATATTAATGGCAGAAAGTAGCAATGGCTTGAAAGGACTTCCGATGAAAGTGCAGGAAGACAGTGACAAAACAGGACTGCATTTTCACCTTATGACTAGAAAAGAAATACTCGACTGTAACATAGACAATAAAGACATTGACATTGTTACAGATTGTTTTTTACTTCGGTTCAGTCATCTGTTCAAATGGAGACTGCAGCCAAGGCATTAAGAGAAAGCTGAGGCTCTGAAAGGCCACAGTGGAAGAATTAGGAATGATCACCAAGGACAAAAATGTGTCATCAGAGATCAAAGCTAAGATCATCTATACCCTCATAGTCCCACTGACTATGAATAGGTGCAAAAGTTGAAAAATGAAGAAGGTTGATAAAAAAAGAAATATGATTCATTTGAAATATGGTATGGGAGTGAAGCTCTATAGATACCTTGGACCTTCAGAAAGATGAACAAGTTGTTCCAGAGCAAATTAAGCTTAAAACATGGCTGGAGACAAAAATGACAAAACCGAAGCTGTCCCAGTTGGGGCACATCATGAAAAGGCAGGGTTCTTTGGAAAAAACAATATGCTGAGAAAAAAAAAGGAAGGCAGCAAGAAAAGAGGGACCAAATGTGCGATGGGTTGACTCCATAAAAGAAGCCATCGGCTGAGTCTACAGGTGCTGAGCAGGGCTGCTGAGCACACGACCTGCAGACATCACGCATCCATGGGGTCGCCTGGAGTCAGAGCTAGCTCAATGGCATGTAGTAACACACACAAGGGACATGCTATCAGGGTCACCATACTTATGCTTTTCCTCTAATCTGTTATGTATGACTTAATGTCTTTCTATGTGCCTGCCTTTAGCTATGGCTGACTGGATATAAAGGTTTTAGTTCTGAAAAAAATGTCAATAATTAAGATAAGGAAGAAATATTAAAAAAGTAAATGCTGCTTTGAGTCACTTATAAAATCAGCGAATTTAATTTTAGACAAGAATTTAATAATATTTTATCTATCACTTGGTGTATTTGCCCCTATTTCTTTACCTCAGAGGATCATCTTAACAAATGTTTCTCAAATGTTCCTCAGTGTTTCTCAAAGTTAGTGTTTTAGTTTCCTGGAAGCTTCCCTTGATTATACAAACAAACTTTAAAGGATCAAGTTACATGAATTATATTTTGGGGTACATACTGCCTTTATATCTTTAAAAGCCTTATAAATGGTTTAAATTGATTTGTCATTCAACCACCAATGATTCTCTAGGGACCATAATTTGCAGGGAGACGTTCAGGGCCCTGTGGCTGTAAGTACAGGCACGCCACCCATCTTAGCTTGTCTCTGTTCTGCAGCCTCACTGCATTAGCACCCTGGTGGCCAGCCTGGCTCTCTTTAGCATCTCAGTTTCACATTCATTATTTCAGCCCCTGGGGTGAGACTTCAGTTATGCTCTCTCTGGTTCCATGTCCACAAATTGAGGGGAAGGGTCTTATTGGCTCACTTTAACTCAATTGCTCACCCACTGGACCCAGAGAGTGAGGCCAGTATAAATAACATATAACTTTAATTTAAGTATGAGACTAGGTGGTAGGAAAGGGGGCCACTAGTACAAAGGCTTGATGGGAAGAGTCTTGACTATTTGACCTTTGGCATCACCAGCTTTTATACAGTATTTTGGATAGAACCTGAGCTCATGATATGCCTAGAATTGATTTTATTAGTAAAACTAGAGGCCTGATAAATGAAATTCATGAAAGGGGCTCAGCCCCCACACCCATGGCGGCTTGCCTCTGCCCTTGCAGCCCCAGCTTCATCTGGAAGGTCATCCAGAAGGTCATTTGGCTGTCCTGTCTAATTAGCATATTATGCTTTTATTATTATAGATTCTCCAAGTATCTAATCTAATAAAAGAAACATGCAAATTGACCGCACCTCCGCTATGCCCAAGCCACGCCCACCAGCCAATCAGAGTGACTATATGCAAATTAACCCAACCAAGATGGCCACTGGCAGCCATGGAGCTGGAGCAAGCAGGAGGCTTGGTTGCCCCGGCGATGGAGGAAGCCAAGCTTCCTGCCTGCCCCAGCCGGCTGAGGCCTTCTCTCAAGGCAACAAAGTTTCCATTATAGAAGATAAATAAATCCCAGATTCCTGCTTCCAGCCAGCCTCCACTGGGAGCTTGGGTGGCTGGGGGCTGTGGCCAGCCTGCAAACAGCCATCCGTCCCTCACCCAGGATGGCCACACCGTCATGGGGTGAGAGTCCCCGCTGGGGGGGTTGGCCAGCCTGAAAACAGCCATCAGCCCCTCACCCAGACTGGCCAGGCACCCCAGCAGGACCCCCCACCCTGAAGGGGCTGTGGCCAGCCTGCAAACAGCCATCAGTCCCTCACCCAGGCTGGCCAGGCACCCCAGCAGGGACCCCAACCCTGAAGGGGCTGTGGCCAGCTACAAACAGCCATCAGCCCCTCACCCAGGCTGGTCAGGCACCCCAGAGAGACCCCCACCCTGATCCGGGACACCCTTCAGGGCAAACCAGCCGGCCCCCACCCATGCACCAGGCCTCTATCCTATATAATGCAAACTGACCCTAACAGCAGATCGGCTGGGAATGACTGGTCGCTATGACAGACACTGACCACCAGGGGGCAGACGCTCAATGCAGGAGCTGCCCACTGGTGGTCAGTAAGCTCCCACAGGGGGAGCTCTGCTCAGCCACAAGCCAGGCTGACGGCTGCCAGTGGTGGTGGTGGGAGCCTCTCCTGCCTCCTCAGCAGCACTAAGGATGTCCGATTGCAGCTTAGGCCTGCTCCCCACTGGCAAGTGGACATCCCCTGAGGGCTCCTGGGCTGCCAGAGGAATGTCTGACTGCCAGCTTAGGCCCAATCCCCCGGGGAGTGGGCCTAAGCCAACAGGTGGTCATCCCCCGAGGGGTGTCAGACTGTGAGAGGGCACAGGCTGGCTGAGGGTCCCCCCCCCAAGTGCACAAATTTTTGTGCACTGGGCCTCTAGTCTAATAAATAAAGTTACAGAATATTGTGTAATAGTTCCACCACGTTGTCAGCCCCTGGATGTGTGCATTATCTCATTTAATTCTGACAATGATCTGATTGCCCTTATTTTGCAGCTCTGAGACATGAGGGAGCTAGCTGATTGTGCGGTCAAGGCCCAAACAACAAATTGCTCAAGAGAAAAGCTTGTGGCATGTTCACCATTAAAATTATCAACAAAACTTCCTTCCAGAACTTTTGTGCTAAATTCAGATCCATCTTTCTTTAATCATTTCAGTATTTCAAGGTTTCATTTCAGGGTTAATAAAAGTTACTTATCCAGTCCCATGCTACCATTAGAAACAGATGAAATTTGCCTTGCTTTTTCCAACACTGCTTTCTGAGACATTTCTCCATTTTCATCTCTTCTGTTGTGTTCACATCTTTGGACAAATGATAACCATCTGATAACCATATTTATCCTAACATCTAGATTCTTAGTGCAAAGTCTTCTTGAAGTATCTACATTGTAGAGTGACAGTCAGTGATTATGCATACATAGCAAAAGATGTCACTGGTTACTTTTAAAAAAGATATGATATATATTAAGTTTCAAATAGGATTCTGATAGTTGAGAGGAATTATTCGGAAACAAGTGTTTACTGACAGTTTTTGATTTATCGGTTTAATATACATTTTTAACTTTTGATCTATAATTTATGCACATGAGAAAATGTAGGGCATTTACAATTCTGGGAAAGAAATCAATAATCATAATGATGTATCTGATAGAGATTAAATGACTGTCATCAACTCTTACCTTAATAAGAAATCAAGATATTCACTGAGCTCATGTAAGAAAAGAACACAACACCTCATTCCGAGCAGGCAAGCCCCTAAATGATATACTGTGAAAACTTGTTTTAGGGTTAAAAGAGGAATGCACCATGGAGCTGTGCCCAAGGTCACCACCATGGTAAGGAAAGGCTTTGTGCATGAGTGGGGAAGGTATGACAGGTGCTTTCATAAGTAACCATATCTTCCTTCTGCTAGAAAGTGAGGCTGCTCCATGCTCCTACCTTGTGGCTCTTTCTAACACATCCACTGAGAAGATGGTGCCACTGGCCCTGAGCACAGGGGCCCAACCAGAATTTTGTTTGTATCTCCGTTACCTGGACGTGGAGTGCGGTAATCAGAAGAGTCTTGAACCAGATCTTCACTTCCATTTGAAAGTAAGTTCTGCTGCAGTTTCGTCCCTGACAGTGTCCATGTGGTGCGTTTCTGACCTCCTCCTGCCCTGCAGCAGCTCCTTGGCAGCGTGGTGGACGCGAGGCCACAGGCTGGGATCCAGACCGCTGTCCCGGCCCTGAATTCACACCTTTCTTGCCCTGTGACGTTGTACAAGTCGCTTGACTTTTCTTAGACTTGGTTATTACATTGACAGAATAATGGTGTTGCACCTACCTGCAGGGTTAAAGTTAGGCTTATAAGAGATTTTTTCAAAGTCTTTATTCAAAACATTACAAGAGTGTGAGTAAAGTACCTAGACTTGTGTTTGGCTAATAGTAGGTGCTTCAGACGTTCATTCAGTGTTTCTTCAATTTAATAAATGTACGTATTATATGCTAAGTGATGTGCTGAGCTCTGCGATCCAAGAGTGAGAAAAACAGGTGCAGCCCCTGACTTCATGGAAACCATATTTCATCGGGGATTGTGTGATCATAATCACAGAAATATATACAATTACCACCCTGGGTAGAGTCTAAGAAAAGCAATGCTGGGTGTTAGTCGTGCAAGCAACACCATGGCCAGGTGAGGGCAGCACGGAGCAACCTTAACACAGGTGGGCAACTGAGAGCCTAGGAGAGGAAGAGCATCTGGGGCTAGGGAACAGCAGTGCAAAGGGTGGAGGCTGGGACTAAGTTTAGGAATTGAGAGCAGCATGACTGGGAGGAGTGGGAATGCCAGACTGAGGTCTGAGCTTGTAGACCTAGTAGAGAGTCCCATCCATTGGCTTAGGGAATGGGACATCATTAAAGGATTTCTGCCAGGGTGTGACGAGGCTCTAGTCTGGATAAACACTTATGTGAACACAGCTTCTCTGAATGGCCACTCTTGATTAATGGACTATTATGGGCTGACCATGAGGAAAGCTGGTAACTTGGACCGGGGTCCTAGTACTACCATGTATAGATGGAATGAGGACAGCAGAGGTGAGGCCATGTTGACCTGTGAAGGATCAGATGAAATAGCATTGAGAGGGGACTTTGTGTTTGCTTTGTCTCCCACCCGAGATTGTCTGCTGTGCTGCACACCCATGTCCTGGGCTTTTCATCTTCCTCACAGCAAGATGTGGCATGATCCACAGCCCACACAAATATAGCACACACTTATTTGGCACAAATACACAGACTGAACTGACACGAGGCCACTTAGAGTCTTTATTTCACTTGCTTTGAATATTTTGCTATACAATTATGTCTGTGTTTTATTACCCCAGACCTTGCCAGGGTGGTATGCAATATGCAGCATACATATCATATTTCCCATGTAAATTCTGAATTACTCTTAATTCCACAATACATCTGGTTCCAAGGGCTCACAGGCCTGTAATAACAATCTTAAAAACCAGCACACCAAACTTTGCAAAGTTAGTTGCCCAGGGATTCCCACCTGCCAAAATGCGATGCCAGGTTTGTCTCATGCCAGAACTCAGACCACTCACCTCCACATCTGCTCTCTCTCTCCCTGCCATTATTTGTGCCCTTTTTCTTTTATTTATTTGTTTATTTAAAATATATATTTTATTTAAAAGAGAAGAAAGGAGAGGGAGAGATAGAAACATCAATCATTGATCATCTCCCTCCTGCACGCCCCCTACTGGGGATGGAGCCCAAAACCTGGGCATGTGCCCTGACCTGGAATTGACCCTTGACCTCCTGGTTCATGCGATGATGCTCAACTACTGAGCCACACTGTCTGGGTCCATTCTCTTTTATTTACAATAACCATGTATACTGGCCAAGTGCCCTCTCTCTAATTATGAAATATAAACAATAGGGAAGCAAAAGAGACTCACTCAGGCTATGAAGTGCAAAAGAATTTCCTTTCTCTTCTCCTCAGATGCCTCCTGTGAATGTACAGAAAACCCACTCCCCTCCTTTTATCACAAACTTCCTTAAAAACTATCTGTTTCACATGCATTTCAGTTACAATAACCACTCACTTCTCGATGTTGCTCCCATTGCATGGTGTTTTATAGGTGCTCATTGTGTGCATTTATATGGTAATCCTCAAAGGAAAAGGGAAAATTCTTGCTTTGTTCCATCTGCTGCCCGGCACACTCATTACAGAGCTGCACCCACCTATGTCCTATGTAAATAATATGTAAGACGAAAATCACCACCACAGCACGTTTCATCCTTGAAAGTTAAGGAGCAATACTCGCCACATCAAGAAAGCATCACATAATTTGATGGGGAAACTTTAAAAAAGTTATTACTGTCCAGCCAGCATGGCTCAGTGGTTGAGCATCAACCTATGAACCAGGAGGTCATGGTTTGGTTTCCAGTCAGGGCACATGCCCAGGTGTAAGCTGGATCCCCAGGAGGGGACATGGCACGAGGCAGCTAATCCATTCTCTCATCCTTGATGTTTCTATCTCTCTCTCCTTCGCCCTTTCTTTAATTAAGAAAAAAAATATTTTAAAAAAGTGAATATTTATTTAGCTAGAATCTTTCATTAATTTCAAAGTTAAAATTTGTAAGCCATTTGGTATAGGTAGATAAAGAAATATCAGTTTACAATTGAATGGATTGCTGAAACAAAGTCACCATGAACACATCCTTAAATTTAAAATAACAATCTCATCTTACACGTAAGAAAGATGGAAATCACTTGTGTGAGCGGGAACAAAGTGGGGACAGCTCATGTTTATGCTGTAAATCTGAGGTTGAGGTTCTGTGATGCACCAAAGGCTGGATATACAGTGGCTGCCCAGGAAAATAAAGTAACGATGGGAAGGTGCCGAGGGTCTCCTCTGTCAGAGGAGTTGACCTGGAATGGGGACCTGAGTTTCAGTTTCAGAGATAGAAAGCCCATTTGTGACAATCTGCCTTTTCCTGACCTTCATGAGTATTTTGCTGCCTATGGTTTATGAAAGCCAAGTTTGAAGGCTGACGGGTGTGATGACCTATGAGCTATCTTCTTACTCCACCTGCCGCTCTTTCACATCTGATGGGTGTTGATACTTTGTTTGTAATTTTAAATTTAAGGGATTATCATTATTCTCTTGTCAAGAAACTATAAAGGGGAGTATCCGGTATTCTGTCATATGTAATTTGCTACAGCTGAATGCTCGTGCCCTCCATATTCACAGTTGAGATTCTAACCCCCATTCTGATGACACTTGGAGCGGGGCTTTCCGAAGCTGATTAGGATATAAGGGCAGGGCCCCCATGAATAGAACTAGTGCCCATAGTAAAGAGACCCCAGAACAGCCCCTGCTTCTTCTGCCACTCAAGGACACAGTGAGAAGATGGGCTCTAGGAACCAGGTTCTACTGGACACCGAATAGGCTGCTGCCTTGATCTTGGACTTCCCAGCCTCCAGAACCATGAGGAATAAGTTTCTGTTGTTTTTCGGTCTCCCAGTCTATGGCACTTTGTTAGAACAGCCTGATACAACTGATATCACTGATTACTTCCAATAACAATTACTTTCATACTTCAGTACTTACTGCTTACACCCAAAAAGGCACACTGTGGCTTTGGGCAGGTACACTACTGCACCTGCACCTGAAATTGACTCCCAAAGACTGTTTCTGGCTCTAAGTGAATTTTTTTTCTCCTTAAAAGACTTACTTTGCAGAACAGAGTTCCCTAAAATATAGAGGTGGGCATGGGTGACCATGGGGGGTTTCTGTGCGGAGGGGACTTTAGCACGGACACCTGAATGAAGAGGGGGTGCTAGCCATGAAAATAACTGGGGTGAAGATAAACCAGTGAGAGAAAATAGAAAATTCCCATCTCCTGAGCTGGAGTGTTCCGGACGTGTTCAAAGAACACTGGTAATGGGATCATGCCCCACCAGGATGTCAGTGCTCTAATCCCTGGGACCTGCCACTATATCAGGTACCTGGTAGGAGGGACTTTGAAGATGTGATTAAGTTAAGGATCTTGGGAGAAGAAGATTATTCTCAATTGTCCCAATCAGTCCAATGTAATTACAAGGGTCCTTATAAGAGGGAGGAAGAAGGCTCAGAATTAATAGCCAAGGAAGAGAGAATAGAAGCAAAAGACCAAGATGATGTAAGGAAGGGGCCACCAGACAAGGAATGCAGGTGGCCGCTCAGAGGTGAAAACAGCAACAAGCAAAGAGCCAGATTCCCTCCTCAGAGCCGCCAGGAACCAGCCCTGCCAGCACGGACTTTAGCCAGTGAGACTCCTGACCTCCAAAACTGTAAGAAAATAAATTTGGGTTTTTTGAGGCACAATGTCTGGTAATTTACTGGAAAAGCATAAACATCATTAAGGGTGGAAGGACACGAGGTTAGAGAAGGAGCAGAGGCCAGAGCTGGGACAAAGGCCCTGTGGGTCAAAACAAGGACCTGAGATTTGGATGACTATCCTATATAATAAAAGCCTAATATGCTAAGTGTCTGGTCGTCTGGTTGGCCATTCAACCAAACAAAGCGTAATATGCTAAACTATGCTAAGCCCGCTCAACCACTTGCTATGACATGCACTGACCACCAAAAGAAGATGCTCTGACTGGTAGGTTAGCTTGCTGCTGGGGTCCAGCCGACTGGGACTGAGCACGATGGGCCAGACTTGTCCTGGAGCCCTCCTGCAGTCCCTCCCTGCTGGCCAACATCCCATGTCCCTCTCCGGGCCCGATCATGTACCAGTGGGTTCCTCAGCTGGCCTACACCCTCTTGCAATCTGGGACCCCTTGGGGGATGTCGGAGAGTCAGTTTTGGCCCGATCCCGCAATGCATAAAATTTGGATAAAATTTCAGCTGCTTTATGGAACCATCTGAAGCCCACACATGGGTCTCAGCTTACATATCTTTGTTCTACATCTAAAATGACTGAACAAGCTTTAAAAAATCAACTTTATGTCATTATTCTTTTCTGTTGAAGTTGGCTCTCTTGGCTAGGCTCCGAACAAAGGCTAAGGCACAGCTTTGGATGCAGACAGCTTATTTTGAAAGTAAGCCTAGGGGGCAGGAGGACAGGAGGGGTGAGGACTGTCGCAGGGGAAGGAAACAATCAAACTCAACGATGTTTTCCTGAGTTGGTGCCCCATCTTTCCCAGGGTCTTTTGAACTGTATCTCAGTATTGTCCATCTGGTGGGTGAAGGGAGGACCGAGCGAGACCTAATGGATGAAGGGAGGGCCAAGACCTGGTGAGAGAAGGAAGGACTGAGGGAGACCTGGTGGGAGAAGGGAGGACCGAGACCTGGTGGGAGAAGGGAGGGCCAAGACCTGGTGAGAGAAGGGAGGACTGAGGGAGACCTGGTGGGAGAAGGGAGGACCGAGACCTGGTGGGAGAAGGGAGGGCCAAGACCTGGTGAGAGAAGGGAGGACTGAGGGAGACCTGGTGGGAGAAGGGAGGACCAAGACCTGATGGGAGAAGGGAGGGCCAAGACCTGGTGGGAGAAGGGAGGGCCAAGACCTGGTGAGAGAAGGAAGGACTGAGGGAGACCTGGTGGGAGAAGGGAGGACCGAGACCTGGTGGGAGAAGGGAGGGCCAAGACCTGGTGAGAGAAGGGAGGACTGAGGGAGACCTGGTGGGAGAAGGGAGGACCGAGACCTGGTGGGAGAAGGGAGGGCCAAGACCTGGTGAGAGAAGGGAGGACTGAGGGAGACCTGGTGGGAGAAGGGAGGACCGAGACCTGGTGGGAGAAGGGAGGGCCAAGACCTGGTGGGAGAAGGGAGGACTGAGTGAGACTTGGTGGGAGAAGAGAGGACCGAGGGAGACCTGGTGGGAGAAGGGAGGACTGAGTGAGACTTGGTGGGAGAAGGGAGGACTGAGTGAGACTTGGTGGGAGAAGGGAGGGCCGAGGGAGACTTGGTGGGAGAAGGGAGGACTGAGTGAGACTTGGTGGGAGAAGAGAGGACCGAGGGAGACCTGGTGGGAGAAGGGAGGACTGAGTGAGACTTGGTGGGAGAAGGGAGGACTGAGTGAGACTTGGTGGGAGAAGGGAGGGCCGAGGGAGACTTGGTGGGAGAAGGGAGGACTGAGTGAGACTTGGTGGGAGAAGGGAGGACTGAGTGAGACTTGGTGGGAGAAGGGAGGACTGAGTGAGACTTGGTGGGAGAAGGGAGGGCCGAGGGAGACTTGGTGGGAGAAGGGAGGACTGAGTGAGACTTGGTGGGAGAAGAGAGGACCGAGGGAGACCTGGTGGGAGAAGGGAGGACTGAGTGAGACTTGGTGGGAGAAGGGAGGACTGAGTGAGACTTGGTGGGAGAAGGGAGGACTGAGTGAGACTTGGTGGGAGAAGGGAGGACTGAGTGAGACTTGGTGGGAGAAGGGAGGGCCGAGGGAGACTTGGTGGGAGAAGGGAGGACCGAGGGAGACCTGGTGGGTGAAGGGAGGACCAAGGGAGACCTGGTGTGTGAAGGGAGGACGGAAACCTGGTGGGAGAAGAGAGGACCGAGGGAGACCTGGTGGGAAAAGGGAGAACCGAGACCTGGTGGGATGACCGAACTAACCACAGCTCCTGTCTCCCCGCAGTGCAGTGGCTTCATGGTCACAGATGCTCCTGTAATTCCAATGACACCACGGTGGGTGCCCGCCGCAGGCCTTGCAGTCTGGGGCAGGAGCGAGCAGCTGAGGCCCAGCAATGGTGGTGCTGAGTGCGGTACTCACGGGGCTGGTGGGGACAGATGTCTGTCCAGAGTGATTTCTGACACAAGGGCTGGAACCAAGAGAGCCAGGGCCTTTACAGGGATCCTAGGAGGTGCCCGTCACATTGGATACTTCCTCACATCCGTCATCATGGTCTGATGGGAGAGCAAATTTTGCTTTTCACATAGTTATTTTAATCAAGTTCAATCAGAATTGTTTTGACTTTTGTATATATGTTGTTTGAAAAATGTTACTCTTTATTTTCCTTCATGCATTGACAGTCTATTTATATCTAGACTATTGAATTAAACTGTATTAATTTAGCTAAAATGACAATAGGTAACACATATTGCATTGTATACTTATTTTGTGCCAGGCGCTGTGACAACAATTAAGTGGATTTTCTCAGTGAATCCTTACAATGAGGTAAATAATATCACCCCCTTTTCATAGATGGGAAACATGAGGCTTAAAGAGGCTGGGTCATGGGCCAGGGGCAGGTGGAGTGTAACATTGGATGTAAGAGTCAGCCAGTTACCTAACGCCGGGGCCATAACCCACTGTGCTCCTCAGCATCTGTGCTCCCCACGCCCAGAGCGTGTCTCCCACCCCCCACCCCTCCACAGTTACACAGCAACACCGAGCGCCTGTCTAACCATGTTCCTCAGCGTGCATTGCATTTCCGGCTGCAGTGGAAGGAGGAGGGTATCGGAGAAGTTCTGGGATGTTCTCTCCCGGGAACACATGGTGATTCTGCTTTGGCCCCAGCCCCGCCCAGCCCAGGGCTTTGTGCCTGTGAGCTGCAGGCACGGTTCAGCTTGTGAGGCATTTTCTTGTTGGAAATCCAAAGAAGCACATCCATCTCACAAATGATGTTTCAACTTTGCCTACAATATAAATATTTATGAGAGTGAGGTTAACTATTTGGCATGCGACACATCTTTTTCTGTTCAAGTTTTCCTATTAGAAGATGGTTGCTTGGGGAAGCCTCAGAAACTAATATTGCATTTCACTTCATAAAGACTGTGGAAAACTAAACACTAAGAGAAACCACATTCCAACTGCTGATGAGAAGTGAGGACACGTGCCCACAACCTTCCAGTGCTAACGAGTTACAGTCGCATCCTGCAGCGAGCTCAGAGCTGTTCCCAAGTCACAACCATGGGAGGAAAGAAAGATACAGCATCAGGGCTGAGGGCTCCTGGAGGGAACCAGGGCTGAAGGGCTCCTGGAGGGAACCAGGGCTGAGGGCTCCTGGAGGGAACCAGGGCTGAAGGGCTCCTGGAGGGAGTCAGGGCTGAGGGCTCCTGGAGGGAACCAGGGCTGAAGGGGCCCCTGGAGGGAACCAGGGCTGAGGGCTCCTGGAGGGAACCAGGGCTGAAGGGGCCCCTGGAGGGAACCAGGGCTGAGGGCTCCTGGGGGGAACCAGGGCTGAAGGGCCCCTGGAGGGAGTCAGGGCTGATGGGGCCCCTGGAGGGAGTCAGGGCTGAGGGCCCCTGGAGGGAGTCAGGGCTGAGGGCCCCTGGAGGGAGTCAGGGCTGAGGGCTCCTGGAGGGAGTCAGGGCTGAGGGCTCCTGGAGGGAGTCAGGGCTGAAGGGCTCCTGGAGGGAGTCGGGGCTGAAGGGCTCCTGGAGGGAGTCGGGGCTGAAGGGCTCCTGGAGGGAGTCAGGGCTGAGGGCAACTGGAGGGAGTCAGGGCTGAAGGGCTCCTGGAGGGAGTCAGGGCTGAGGGCTCCTGGAGGGTAAGCCACCGTAAGGTGAGGCTCAGGGGAACCAGTCACCAGACTGGCCACAGTGTTCTTGTCTGAGCAACACAAACACCAAGCCAACTTCGGTCCCCACGGTCAAGGACAAGCTGCAGGCCACCTCATTGGCTTTTCCAGTTGGAGTCTGTCACTGGGGGGTGAAAACTGACCCCGCCATGTTAACATCAGATGTCAGATTCACATCACATCAGAACTTCGGTAGATTTAGGAAAGGAAATCTGTACTCATTTGTCTAGGAAATCACGTAGGTCATCTTTCCTGAGATGTTCAGTTTTTTCTTCAAAGCATGTGATGGAAGGTGTGGGCTTGGAGTCCAGGGGGCCAGTGAGGTGTTGGCTCATAATTCAGTCTTGTGTGTGGAAATGATCCCGAACCCGAACAGCGCCGGACACGCCATAACCATGTGCGTGCTTCTTTAATATGGTCAGGCTGGTGCTGCTCTCCAGCCAGGAGCACTTCCTTCTAGGTGCCTGTGATGAATGAGTGCTTTTTCTCCATGATTTGGAGGCCTTTGTCTCATCCTATGTAGAGATTTACACAGAGAAATGTTAAGGGTAGATTTAAGCCTCTGCCAGTTTGGGACAGTGACTTAACGCATGGCCATGTTGCTTTTTAATTGAGAAGGTAAACATATAGTACTTTTATATGTGCCCCTTAGCAAACTGAATCAGAAGTTGGGATGGAGGAGAGAGACAACAAATGTGAGGGAGAAATGACATTAGAAAAGAGAGAGAGAGAGAGGGAGGGAGGCGGGAGAAGTCTAATAGCATGTGGCAGCCGAGCTGTCTGAAGTCACGCCGACCACAGCACGGAGGCCTCGGCCAGCGAAGGCAGCTCAGGGAGGCTGAGCTCCTGCTGCACATGCATCGTTTCCTTCAGTCGCACAGCAGCTGAGAGGAAGTGCGACTTTCATTCTCACGGTACAGACAGGGGCTGGGAAGTACCCCGAGGAGCCACACTGCCCTGCCCGGTGCTCTGGCCACCCAGCCCCCTGCTGGTGCTGCACCTTCCATCCCGCACGCTGCATCCCAGGCGCCCGTTCTCCTCCGTCTCCGCTGGAGTAGTTCTTACAGCAGAAGGTGAGGAAAAAAGGCTCGTGTGCGATGTAACAGCATTTGGATTTGTAAGACTGGGTGAAAGGGGCATGAGAAGAAGGTGTTGGAGAGAAGGGTTGGGTGGTCAGCACTGCTCTCTGTCGCTGTCTCGGTAAGTGCTGGGAAGAAGCATCAGATGCAAGGCCCTGGGGGCTGGAAAGGAAGACGGAACCTGGAAGTAACATGAGAAAAGTCAGCAAGACAACAAAAGGCAACTCAAAGCCATTGCAATTCATTATAATTTTCAACTTGGGGGAGGGCAAGAATATAAGGGTCTATTTGAACTCTGATGATTCCCGGAGGGTTAGCACATTTGAGGTACTCTGTTTCCACAAGGAACTAACTTATGGTAAAACTTGGTACTTGGGAGAGCTTAAAATGATCCCTTAAGTTGGTATGCTCTTTGAGTTATTGTTATGAAGTAGTTTTAGTATGAGCCTTAGTGCTATATTAAGCAATCAGATTTTTGTAATTCCAGCACTATTGATTCAAATACTTTTAGACTTGTTGAAATAACTGTATGTGAGAAGTGACAGAATAATTCTTGGATTTGGATAATCTATTCTTTTATATATATATTTTATTGATTTTTTACAGAGAGGAAGGGAGAGAGATAGAGAGTTAGAAACATCGATGAGAGAGAAACATCGATCAGCTGCCTCCTGCACATCTCCTACTGGGGATGTGCCTGCAACCCAGGTACATGCCCTTGACTGGAATCGAACCCAGGACCTTTCAGTCTGCAGGCCGACGCTCTATCCACTGAGCCAAACCGGTTTTGGCAGGATAATCTATTCTAACCTTTCATCAGTTAATGCTTCAATTAAATCATGCTGTTAAATTCTTAGAAGGTCAGCAAAAAAATAATTTTAAAATACTCAGTACACACACACACACACACACACACACAGGGAATGGCAGCAAGTAGCACATTTCAAGAGTTTATAGGAGCCACTGCTGCTATGCTCTTATTTCCATTAAGGATAAATAACTCAACATATACTCACTGAGCTACCCCCCCCCCCCCCCCCCCACACACACACACACACTGCAGTGACTGTTTGGGAGAAACTGGGACAAGCAGTGATTGTTGCTCTTAACTAAGCCAAGATGTGGACTAGAAAACAGATAAATGGCTAGAACATGAGTTGATGCTTTTTATGAGGAACACGCTATTAACAAGGTTGATTGACTGCCTCAGATCCCTGGCACTGTGGTTTGTATTCTCTCTGTGATGACTAGGAGCAGAGGATGGAGAATTTAGCTGAATGCACAGGTGTATGTTGGGTTTTCCCCTTGTCCCACGTGTAGACTCTGGGATGGGACAGAGTTCTCAGGCCTGGTCATACCCAGCCTGTCAGCCCAGGGACTCAGGACCCCTGGGGAAGTATTCGCGCAGACTCCTGGCCCCGAAAGGCACAGCGGCATTTCTGAGAGGAGTGGGAGCAAGTGGCCGGGCTGCGTGCCAGCTGTTGGCCTATACAGCGTGCCTTAGGATCGTGATCACAAGATGTGGACTTCTCGTGTTCTATCCATCCAGTGACTCCAGATGGATTGTTTTCTATTCTGTAGGGCGTTGAGACTACTCAGGAAGTGACGAGGAAGGAATGGCTGCCTTATTGAGTTTTCCTAAGCCGCTCCACCGGCTCTAGTAGCTGCATGGGGAGTGAACGGAAAATTTGCCTCTCAGGGCCCATCTTACAGAGAGACACTTGACTTCAGACAAAGCTGGGCTCCCCCAGCCGCTGAGGAGCTCAGATCAATGCAGGATCTCAGAGCAAATCCCTGATTTTGTGAAGTGGGTAGTCTTTGCACACTTCTGACAAGTATTTCTCTTGCTTCCTAGACCGCCTCGGTATTGCAAGTAAACCCAGGCCTGCCCTTGCATTCCCACAGCCTCTCATTGTTCGGGGCTCTGTCCTGCGCAGCCTCCTGGGCTCCTGGGTGGCATGTGGGGACACTGGAGCAGGCAACGGAGTCCTGCTTTTCTTTTTAAAAATGCCAGTTTATTACTGAGCTGATTCTTTTGGCTTCCCCTGAACACTCCTTTATAGAGGTTGTAAATGGCCTCAAACAGAGAGTAATGAAACTAACAGCAGACAGCACTGCACAGGGTAAGGAAGAGCACCCACCAGTGTGCGTTCGCTCCTCCTACGTGTCTCTGTGTTTCCAACAGGACTTGCTCATTGGTGTGGAGTCCTGTCAGGCCAGGGGTCCTGCACCCTGTCCTGGGCCTCAAGGCCTCAACAGGGAGGCCATTCACTCTGTGCTGAAGGCCAGCTTTCAGTAATGTGACGGGGGAGCCTCACTGTTGGGGTCTTATTTTCATGCTAGAACAAATGTCATGGATCTGTTGCTTAAGTCTGAAGGCGGAGGGGTGCTGTGGGCCCGGAGGCGGGGTTGCTGTGGGCCCGGAGGCGGGGTGTGCTGTGGGCTGGAGGCGGGGTGTGCTGAGGGCTGGAGGCGGAGGGGCAGTGAATCCGAGCAGAGAATGTAAGTGCTATAGTTACGCTGAAGGTGCATGTGAGGTCTGGCTGTTAAACAGCCAGTCATCTCGGAGCAGGTGCTCGCCTTTGCATATGGCAGGGGTCCCTTCTGCTGTGTCAACAGGAGGACCCACTTCTTGCAAGAGGACAGGGTGGAAACTTCTCTGCTTGTCTGAGCCCTAAGATTGTGGTTCTGGAGGGGAGGACAAACCCAGACAAATCAGAAAGACTTTTGCTATGAGAGTTAACTCTGGAGTTAAGAAACTATTCACCAACTTCCATCTGTTCTCCCTGCTCATAGCAGTGTTGGTAATGGGCTGGTATCAGGGATTGGGGTTGGGCGTAGTGAGGTGACTCCAGAAGCAACCCCACACAGCTAGTTCAAGCTTATAAATCACCCATAGAGTGACCTTTACAACTCTTATTTAACTACTTAACAATCTGGATTTAGGGAGTCATTGAACATTAGGCTGATGGGCTGAAGCAGGCAAAGTGTGTGCACGTGTGTGTGAGTTCTGCTGCGGGCACTACTGGAAATGCTCATGGACCACTGTGTAGGCGTCCTGGCTCAGTGACCCTCAAAACCTATATTCCGTGTAACCATCCAAACCCACAGACGTCCTGTGCATTAGACCTGAAACCAGTCTCCCTTGGTGGGACATAGTCATTGAGAATCTGTGTGGTTCTTGGTTCCTCCGTCTGGACCAGTCCTTTTGTGAAAGTTTAAAGCAGCCTTAGTTTAAAGCTTCACGTTCTGGTCACTTTCTAAAGTTTAAAGTGTGAGAAAATTCAAAGGATTTTCAAGGCATGAAGTTGTGTTGATTATTTCCATGTAATTGCAGACAAGTCTGGCAAAAAGATGGTAAATTATAGTTCTTTCTTTCTTAAAGAGCATAATACTGAGAATTTGTTAACAACCAGACCAAGCAAAACTTCCAGTGCTGCATCATCTTGAGAGAGAACGGGGAGCCCTGAGGAAAGGTCACTGCCGGTGTCGTTTCCTTGGACACTGATGGTAACACAGATGATGGTAATACACCTTTAAACGTATGAGCGCAAGGATTCTGTATGTTTCTCTCTAAATGTGGAGAACGTTAAAAATGCTCTAAGAATTCCATTGTTCTAAACTTTCTTCCATATATTTCTCTACATATAGAGATTTCCTGCAATGTAGGAAATTGAATGTGAGAACACCAAGCTAAGAAAAAGATAGGTTAGAGCAGAAACAAACAGACAATTAATACACTTCTTTCTTTTTGCCTTCTATATAAGTTAATGCGTGCTAATTAATAGGTACTAAGAATTCACATTGCAGGGTAGGGTTATTAAAGATTTTGGGGTCCAATAGCTTTAATCAGTGTAATATGCCCTCCTACAAGTAGTGTCTAATTACAGGGATTAGCATGCAGACACTCTCTTAGCTTGAATTTCTAGACATATACCAGCCCCAAGCCCTGGCTCTGACATTGCACTGCAGCGCAGGTGATACCGATGGTAAATCCAGCGGCGAGAAGGAGCAGCTATAAAAGAATCTATATAATTGGCTGCAATAACATCTCTGAGGAGCAGGTGCTCTGTAATCTTGCAAATCAAATTAAAAGTAAAACAAACTATTTCCTTTTAACTGAGACCAGATTCAGTGTCTTTTTGGTATTAAGGAAACAAAACATTCTTAATTGTTTATTGATTATTCAGATCATATAAACCTGAGATATATTAGTGTGGTTACATTCTCTCAGAGCATGGGCTCCAGGACTGGACGGGAAAGCAGTGTGCGGAGCTGCTAGGTGCAAGGGGTTTGGATGTAGCTTCTCCGGGTGAAGTGACCTGGGGTGGGGCATACAGGGGTGACCCCTCCATTATGCTGAAGGCTGAGGAAGCCTCGTAAGTGATTTTTCTAGCAGATTGAGACTAAGTGTTGAGACATCTACATAGAAATTTCCGTTTGGCCTCTCTAGCTGTGGTCTTGCCAAGTAGTGAGCTGGCAAGAATAAAAAAGCAGAGAGGGGCGGGAAAAATCTGAGAGATGATCCTTTGCTGCCCAAATGAGTTTTTGGTCAAAGCCTTTGAGCACAGTGTGAGGATAACCAATAGAGTGGGAGGAATATTTTTCAGCTCTTTTGCAATCTAATAATGTTAAGTTTAAGGGTTGAGGAGAAGAAAAATATGGGGGATGAGAAAGAAGTAAAAACATGGTGAGATTAAAATGTTATTCTTAAATATTGTGCTTCAACGACACAGCGGCCAAGGGCTTTTTGGTGCTGGCTGCTCCAGAAAGTATGACTAAATCTTGGTTTCCTTGTGTTTGAAAGTAATTAACTGCTCCCTGGCACCACTAGGTGGAGCTGTAGGTTTACCAAGAGCTCGGTTGCTGGCTAAAAATGGCCTGTGATGGCTGTGAAATCCTTAACAAAATTTAAAATGTTCAAGATTGATCAATTGTAAATCATGTTGGTCACGAATTCACACTAATCTTGGGGGTTGGGGGATGGGAGAGGGGATTTTTAAAAATCCCACATCAGATAACAATGGCAAGTAACCCTCCGTGTGCAGTTGTAAAGTTGTTCACGTGAATGATGATTTTTTAAGCCTTAAGTTCTGATGTTTAAGACTCTGAGAGAATAATCATGCCATATTATAGATTGTCTGCTGCCAATACACACATATTGTCCTCTATTCTCACACCAGCTGCGAGCTCATGCTCTCAGTGGTCAGGAACAAGCAAACAAAAAATCTACCCCTGAAAAGCAAAACAAAACCCACAGCTTCCTTTCCAACTTCACCAGTGGCACCGAGCCAGCCACTGGCAGGAGCTGGGAACTGTGTGTTCAAGTTTAAGGGGTTGTTTCTAAATGTAGTCCTTTTTGAGAATCTCATTACCTCACATCTTGATGTGTGAAGTGTGATTCACAGCTCAGTTTGCTACAGGCTAGTTAGCTCTTGTCGTAACGGCCTTGGGTGTCCAGTATCCCATTAATGCAGCCTCAGTGAAACGGAGCGTTTCAGTTTGTTTTGGCTGAGCCTCTTCTCCCCATTAGCTGGCCCCTTTCCTTTCTGTGAACTTTCCCGTGCGCTGGTAGGTGGCAGGCCATCAGATGGCTTCCAGAACAGACAATGGCACCGATGGTTTTCTGGAAAGGCAGCGAGTCATTTATTATCCCTCCTTTCACACTTGTCTCCCAGTTGAAAATGCTCCTGAAGTTCATGTAATCATTCACTCCCACTTTGCTCCCTCTCCCATTCTCTCAGTCTCTTTCATAGAAAGAATACCTCACAGATTTCATCTCAGTTGCCCATGTAACCCTACTCCTCAGCTAGCGGGCTGCTCCACCTGCCGGGGCTGCGGGTTACAGAGCGACACAGGTATCACCGTCCCGTGGAAACTGCCACGACGGATGTCAGAGCTGAGAATAATGAATTGTGGCAGTAAAGTGGTCATCATACCAAAAGATTTGAATTTTTGTTAAATATTTTCTCCTTAAAATGTCAAAATACTCAAAAGTTGTATTATGATGAAAATTAATCCATGAAGAAAAGTAGGGAACAGATTTCAGTGACTAGTATTTAATGGCCAGGGGACAAACAAAAGTACAAAACTAAATTACAAAAATTCGGATTAACATGTAAGACATGGCCTTCCATCTCACTATTAATTTCCAACGGCTGCAAGGCAGTACTGACCTAACCTTTCTGAGACATGATGCCACAGGTAGGGCCATCCCAAGTCAGGTAATCCATCCACAGTGGGTGCTGTGTGAAAAGGGGAAGCCCCTCTTTGTAATCTCAGTCATGGGCTTATTTTCAAAGCCTATTTCATGGCAGCCAATGCCAGCATCACATCTGTTATTTTCTGATTCTCAGGGGAGGGTCATTCTCACTGGAAAGACCTTCAGAGGCAGCGAGAGCTGCCATCGCTCCAGGGCGGGGCAGCCTGGCCGGCTCTGGCCTGAACCTGCAGAAGCCTCCTCAAGGCCCCACGGGGCTCCTGCGGGACCAAGGCCAGCGTCCGCTGCACCAGGACTAGCTGAAAGTGGGCTCTACTTTCCTCAGCCAGTGAAATGCCTCAGAAGTCAGCAGAGTTGTTGGTAGGAACATAGAATCCTTTACGCATGGAAAAAATAAACATGCAACTTTCTAAAACCAGCTGATTGTTTTTCACGCGTACTGTGTGCTAGGTGCTAGTTAAAGCGCTTTGCATGGGTAAGCTGACCGCCTCCTGGGGCGCGGGGTGATGACAGTGCCCATCTGCAGCAGAGGAAACTGAGTTGCACAGAGGGCGGGATCAGCCCGCGAAGACACAGCTGGAGAGCAATGGGCTTGGGATCCCAATTGGTCTGCAACACCCACTACCTCACCGGCTGTCCTGTATGTGCCTTCAGTACCTCACAGCTTCTTTTCTCATAGAAGGAGTTTTCTTAGCTAATTTGGATGTATGCATTATCCCCAAAAATACCCCATGGAAGTGCCACTGTTCCCAGAGAGATAAATGCATTTTTTAAACATTGGTTTGTGTATGTGTATGAGAGAGAGAGAGAGAGAGAGAGAGAGAGATATCAGTGGGTTGCCTCTCGCACACACCCTATGGGGTTGAGCCTGCCACCCTTTGGTGCACCAGATGCCCCTCTAACCAACGGAGGAACCACGCCAGCCGGGGCTGTGTTTTCTGTAATTCGGTCCTGTCGCTGTATGTGCTGTTTTTAAAGTTTGGAATCAACACCTGAAGTCGCCAGCTCTCCCGGTCACTGAAGACACTCCAGTTTTACACTGGTGGTGTGAGTGTGGGGCTGTTTGTGTACATGAGGGATGATACTGGGCCAAGACGCGTGCTTTAAAATGAGTACACTCTTCCTTGGCACAGGCAGAAAGGAACTGTTGCAACAAAACCACGTTGTTAAGGGAAAGAGCTCCGCTGAGCAATGCCACGGGAACATCAAGAATATCACACACACGTTCAGCAAATCCACACGCAGCTCTCTGAGCAACATCAACAACAGCACCGACTTCCTTAGCTCAGAGGAGACAGTCCTGAACCACGGATACTCACACACACTGGTCAACTTTTAGTTAGACCGAGACTTCGAAAATCCACCGAGAAATCACCTGAAATCAGAGCCTCCTGGGTGTCCAGCGGGGAGTTAGCGGGGGAGTGAGAGGCCCCTTCCTCCACGCTGGCCGGACGCGTCCTCACCAGGGCCCTGAGCACAGGAGCGGTGCCCATTGGCATCTCCCCCACATTACACCGAGGGTCCGGGGAACGGCCTGGGGGTGCGATGCCCGGGGTGTGTCCTTACAGGACGCAAACATCCCGAGAAGCAGCGCTGACATGAGGCGTCCTGCCGAGGGCCTCGCAGGAGAGCAGATGGGCCGGGCCGGTGCGTGGGTGGCGAGGAAAACAAGTGGGAACAAGCTTCTCACTAACCAACCCTTTGGTCTGTCGCTTTTCCTGCTATAACCTCCGTGGGCTCCCAGGTGAAATGTTGCAAAAAGGCAACCCTCTAGAGGAGATGCAAGCGCACAGAGGCAGAGCAGGGGACTGCGTTCGGCCATCACCTTTCTTTGTGGCCCATCCGCATAAAGATGGCCAGGCTGGCACTTCTGGGTTGAAATTAATTTGCTTCACGTTTTCACTTTTTATTCTGGGAGCCTCTGGTCCTCTCCACAAAAGTGTATATCCTGGACATTTTAGTTGTTGATCCAGTCAGATGGGAACAGAAAGGAGAGAGAGGTGGCCTCCTTGAAGTCCCCTCCATTGGCGGAACATGTTTGATCAAAATGCACTCTCGTCCATCTATTGCAGCTCTTTGCCGATCATGTTTGCTGGAAGGATAAGTGAACGCCACAAAAAGACATCTGCCTAAATGATCCCCATCAAGTGCCGTCCTTGTGGGTGAAGAAAAATGAAAGAGAAGGCCAGTCTGTACACGTATGCCTTACACTTGAATTAATTGAGAAAAATATAAAGATATATTATGTGACGAGTGTTTCTATACATCTATGTAAACAATGTATGTGTGTATGTATGTGCATATGTCTGTCTGTCTGTCTGTATGTATGCTTATATATGTTACCTAGGGTCTAATATCCTAAGTTATCCTTGTGGCCAGCTATTCAACTTGAACACTTTCAAAATCCTTGTAGTGCCCCAACCTCAATGTAAATGAAGATGCATCACTAGCTCACTGATAGGGAGCCAGTCACCAAGTTGTAAACAAATCTGGGTAATGCCAGAGAGTCTGCAGATAAGAAGATAGATGTAGAGTTTCTCTTAATTAGCCTTTCTTAATGACAAACAGCAGCAGTATTGCGATCAAAATGAACTCTGGTGGGAGCGTGGTCACTTGGCTTTCTGGGTAGCACTTGGGGAGAATGAGATTTCCCCTTCTAGGATAAATGGTGCACTAAAGGAGGAATAAATGGTGTCTGTGAGCAGTGTCCCTTTGGTTTTTATCTGTGTGAGATGGATGTGCCTCTTGCCGTTTTCAGAATGGCGTGGGGGCAGACTTAGCCATCATTAGCACCCCAGGATGGATCCAATTCACTAATTACTTATGCTGTCCTGGCTCACTGAGATTTAAGTACCAAGTCAATCCCATTATCTGCAGTCTCCCAAGCTTGCCAGAGCCATCCGTCTTTCACTGAAAAGAAGCACCAGGGTTATCAATTGGGCCCTGCAAGACTTGGGATTTTCCGACTTTGGGAGAAGGCAAGATTAGTTCAGTCTCAAGTCCAGGCCCCTCTAAGCCGCCACTGTGGATGCAAACTATGACAATTATCCAAAAGGACGTGAAGAAGCAGGAGGGAGGAAGCAGAGAGTAAAGGGAAGAGGAGAAATAATGAAAGATGGAAGAGAGATAAAAATGCAAAGCCAAGCACGCATGCCCCTACTATGACCTTAGGCCTGGGGTTTCAGGCTGCTTTTCACATCATAACTACAAATGACAATTCATCTGTTACAGACACATGCTAATATAGTCAGAAATCAGGAATTAATGTATTCTGAAGGCCTCAGGCCCCTCTGAGAGAAGGGGAGAGGGGGAGGGGCTGTGGGAGGGAGAAGGGATCAAGGAGTGCCTGCCCAGTGCCGGGCCTCCTCCCTCCTCCCAGACGTATCTGATGCCTGCGTGTTGCTGGCCCCTGGCTGCCTGGGATGGGTGATTGGCACCTGGCAGCGACCAGCACCACTGCTGTGCTGTGTCCTTGTGCACTTTCAGAAGCAGCGGCGAGGCCACTCACACAGAGAGGAGTCTTCGAGGCAGCGTGCCGTCCTTCGGAACGGGGTATTTGTCTTTACAAACCATTTCCCTGCTGCCAGCACTTGACACGGTGCTCGCAAACATGTGTGATTGTTGGAAGTGTAATGATGATTATTTGCATATTTAATGTTCAAACAGCACTGAAGAGGAAACCTAGACTAAACCTTTTAGGGGCAGATTTGAATGCGTTCAGCCTCAGCTGGAGGAGTCCCAGGGAGTAGGAGGCATCCGATGGAGAGCAAACGCAGGGATAATTGGCTTCACGTTCAGCGGCACCAATAGAAGCCCTGGTGCTGTTCCATGGAGAGCAGCGCTCTGGACCCACGCGAGGTGGAAGGCCACAGCCAGAGAGACACTTTCTCTTGGCTTGCGTCCAAGCTGCCGACCTGGGTTTACATTAACCAACAAGGAATCCATGAACAGCAGCCAGGAAATTGGGATCCAGTTCTGATGCTCTGAGGAGGGATGGCTCACACTAACTCATCCCACCTTCATCCACTGGCCAGTGGAAATTGTCCACCCATCGCTGTACCCCAAAGCGATCGATTTTTGGGGGAAATCTAACTAAATTATTAAAGTAGCATTATATCCAAATTTGCAGAGGGAACATTTTATTCTCTTAAAAAGTAGATGTACTTATCAGATTCTTTTCCAGCTTCCACTTATGGACCCTTGTTTGAGTAACTGTTTTTTCCTCTGGGTGTTAACTAAACACTAAAACGGTTGTTTTCCCTTGGGTGTTAACTACAGTGATTATTGCAGTAATCATTTCACGATTGAAAGGGCGAGGGCTAGGCCCTCCATCTTGCCCCAGGGTAAAGGCTACGCCCTCCACCTTCCCCCAGGGTAAGGGCTACGTCCTCCATCTTACCTTGGCCACGTGTTGGGCAAGGAGCTTCTTCACGGAAGTCTAAGACTCTGCTAGCCACACCCAGGAACGGGACATCGACTTGTGCCTGGCCAATGGGCAAAGCACAGTCCTTTCTCCTCCCTTACTCCAACCCCCCCTATATAACCGGTCTCTGGGCGGGGTTGGCCTCTCTTGGCCACTTGGCTAGCCGATGTGTCGGTGAGTCTGGTGGATGGAGAGCTCAAGTTAGCTTGAAATACAGATTCTTATGCTTTTGCATCGGATTGGATGGCTCCCTGATGTGGTTTCTTGGGAATCTTGAAATCTGGGCATAACAAGGATATATACAAATATCAAGTCACTATGTTGTATGCCTACATCTAATACAATGTTATATGTCAATTATATCTCTATGTTCTTTTCTTAGAATATTTCTTAATAATAAAGACAGCAGTTGACATCTACATGAAATTAGAAGCACCTCTGTTCCTCACTCCCTCTATCCCAACTCCTCAACTTTGAACTCAAATGCCTCCTGTGGGGCCCTTAGGCATGAAGCAGATGCTCTGTCTTCCTGTCCCAGCGGTTGGGAGGCCCCAGGTGACTCTACGGGCGGTTTCCCCAAGTAGGATCCCTTGCAGACCCTGTTTCAGAAAATCCAGAAGGCAGCACATTCCCCGTGCAAATGACACTCACGGTACCGAATCCCTCGATGGTGACAAAGGCCTGGCCGGGGAAGTGACGCGCCTCCTCTCAGCCAGTGCTAACCAGACTCCCAGCAGGCCGCCCTGCCCTTCCCACACTCGCCTGCACATCTTGAACAACTTGAAACTCAGGGACTGTGCCGCCTGCTCCAAATCAGCAGGAAAGGAGACTTTAGACGGTGGTAATTATCTCAGGAAAAACACACCTCGCTGAAATCAATAGAATAATTTTTGATAATGCAGCCACTTGATCCGGTAATTTGGCCTTTCACCTGTAGTGAAGGACTTCGCTGGAGACTTTCTTGAGCTATTAGATGCCTCTTACTTGGAGGCGAGCCTGTTCTTGTCTCTCAAAGTGCTTAGAATAATTAGCTTTTGAGTTTAGTGCTTTCCCTCCTTCCTCTTTCCTCTCTCTCTGGCCTCCCCCACCCCCAAGCCTGCTCTCAACGCTCCTGCAGCCCCAGCCCAGGCAGGTGCCATAAGCCCCAGCTCACACCACAGCTGCAAAGGCCTGGGAGGGGCAGCATGATTGATTATCATTCTTGAAATTGGTTTTTGAGAAGTCTAATGGGTGAACAATGCGGAGCACTGCCATTCCCCACCTGTCATCCCAGGGCCGCTCCTGGCGGGGGTCTGAGGACACCCGCTGCCTAAGCGCTGTCCTGGGCTGAGTGGCGGATCCCTGCAGTGGGTGAGGCCTGACAACTCACCTTGTCCACCTGCCTGAGCGCTGTCCTGGGCTGCATGGCCGGTCCCTGCAGTGGGTGAGGCCTGACAACTCACCTTGTACACCTGCCCCACAGATGACTAATTTTGGAAATTTACAAATACATTAATTTTGCTTCTGAGATCAAAAGGTCAACTGCTCTGTGGAAGGTAAGATTACCAACAAGGAAGTACTGAAAGTGAGCCATTCTTCCGTTCCAGGCCCCTTTCCAAATTCACTTACCCTAATTCACTTACCCATATTCGCATGACAGCCTGAGGAGACAGGCATGTGATCCCAAGTTTACAGACCAGGGACCTGAGGCCCCAGGCAATAAAGAATGAGATGAGCCCAGTGCCATCCAGCTCACAGGGGTGGGGGTGGGGGTGGGGGTGGGGCTGGGGCTGGGGGTGGGGGGATGGGAGGGGTGGAAGGGTTAGGGGGGTGGGAGGGTTAGGGGGTTAGGACTCCAGTCTCACCACTAAATGGCAGTGCCTCTTGGGGGCTCCCAGCTGCTCATGCCACGCCTTGGGGCACCTACAGCCGCCAAGCAGTCTGGTCTCCATGGGATACTTTGTTTCAGGAAGGAAGCCTCCTGAGCCTGACCCACCCACTCCCTGCTCCTCGCCACGTGGAGCTTGGAAAGCAAAGGGACTTGCTCTTAAAATAAACTCTTAAGCCAACCCTTGGGACACAAGTTGAATTTTATTCCTTGTTAAATTCTTTAAAGGGCAAAATATTTAAAAAAAACAACATATTAGCCAATAATTAGCAGCGTTTCTTTAGGGTTTTGCTGGTTTGACCTTAGCCTTTAATCTGTGAGGAGGGAGGGCGGGAGGAAGGGGCACAGGCCAGGTGGGGAGGAGTGGAGGGGGCAGGGGGCAGGCAGGGCTGCATGTAGCCTTCCAGCTTTCCCTCCTGCGGAGGTGGGTGCAGGGCCTGGAGCTCAGGGCCAGCTGCCCGCAGGGATTCCAGGCCTCCCAGTGCCTTCGAAACTGACACAATGAAACCTGTGCCAGGAGCGAGAAACACCCCTTGTTGTGGCAAGCCATTGATGCAGGGTGCTGTTGTTGCTGCAGCGTAAAAACTCTTCTTTAACTACGGCTATAGTCATATGGGTCACCATTTCTAGTCATTGAACTGAATCAGGGGTGGGCAAACTTTTTGACTCGAGGGCCACAATGGGTTCTTAAACTGGACCGGAGGGCCGGAACAAAAGCATGGATGGAGTGTTTGTGTGAACTAATATAAATTCAAAGTAAACATCATTACATAAAAGGGTATGGTCTTTTTTTTTTTTTTTTTTTTTTTTTTTTTAGTTTTATTCATTTCAAACGGGCCGGATCCGGCCCACGGGCCGTAGTTTGCCCACGGCTGGTATAGATCCTTTCCATTCTCTCATCATCCACCAGCAGTTAGTTGATTACTATCCCAGATCAGATAGGAAGAATAAAGGGAAATTCCCGAACATGTCCTCCTTTGTAAACGTTGTACCCAGTGCTTTACAAGGCCATGTCTCTTTGGATTTCCAGAAAACTAGAGGTTAAACATTGACATTTCATCATTTGTGAACTAAAAAGGGAAATGAAGCTCGGCTGGCATGGCTCAGAGGTTGAGCGTTGACCTATGAGCCAGGAGGTCATGGGTTCGATTCCCAGTCAGGGCCCATGCCCAGTTGCCCGCTGGATCCCCAGTAGGGGGTATGCAGGAGGCAGCCAATCAATGATTCTTTCTTATTATTGATGTTTCTATCTCTCTCCTTCTCTGTTCCTCCATCTGCCGCTTCCCTGGGCTCACGGTTAGGACGCCCTTTATAGGACTACTTCACCGCCTCCTAACAGCCCACAAAAGGAAGGTGGGAAAGATGCTACTCTTATGGCCATGTCACATTTGGAAACTGAAGCTTGGGGCACTCAGGGGCCACGCTGGTTGATTTGGAAGTCTATGTGCCACTAAAACTAAATTGAGCCCTAGAAAAAGTAGTCTGGTCAGCCCACTCTTTTACAACATTAGAATGCTGCTCGCCTCATCAGCATTTGAAACGCTCAGTTTCATAAGTAACCACGGCATCTTTCATCTTTCAACTAGGGATGCTGTGGCTCGTGGGTTCATGGGACTCACCTTCAGGTGGCGGCCCTGGATGCAGACAGAGCCTAAGGGAGCGTGGTGCCTGGGGCGACCTGAGGTCAGCTCTCCTCGGGTGGGTTAGCAGATCACGCACATCATCCGCCTGGAGGAAAACCCGCTCCGCCTCCTGCCTCAGTGTCTGTGACAGGACTGGCTGGCAGAGCCTTTTGAAATGTTGTATGCTGACATTGGCATAGCTTCCATTAACTATTGATCTTTGATTAGTCCCCTCCTCTCTTGGACCACAATTTTCTCCTCTAAAGTGAAGGAATTTATTCATTGGCTTTTACACTTTTCTTAGAATTGTAAATAGATATTGATGATGCTAATCAAGCACTGAAGGCTCCCTGCAGGCCAGGACTGTGTGGGACACTTTAACAGGGCCGTGGGCGGGCCCTCCACCGGGTGACGCCCACAGGAACACAGAATTCAGGGTGTGCCCCCGGCAGTGAGGCAACCAGAAGGCTCCCTTGTCATTGCAGCTTCCCTCCCTCATGACAAGGCTCAGGGGTAGAACTCGATGTGTCCCACTTCTCTGAATTCTTCATTACGTCATTACAAACCTCCTCTGCTCACACCAGGCTCGGCAACATTCTTAGAAGCACATCCTTCTCTTCAGCCCCCTGACGCTCTGCCTGTCCTCTTCTGGGAAGTGCCAGCTTTCTTCTCCGGAAACGCTCTGCTCCAGGTCACCTCTGCACCTGATAGGGCGCCCTCAGCGAGGGAGTCTTGCCCCCTCAGTGCCTGGGCACCGAAGATCCATGCCAGGCCACAGTGCTCTCCTGGCTGCCGCCATTTCCTGTGCATCCTTCCCCAGCAGAGTGTGGTCTTCACTGAGGCAAAGATGGTGCCTTCCCTCAGCCAGAAAGGCTCAGCACCTGTCGGCACCGCGTGGAGTTTCCTGAGATGGTGACTCAGGCGCACAGTGGGCGCTTTCCACGCTTTGCTCTCTCCATTGTTCTCTGTGCTCTTTACAGTGTGACACTGCCATTCTCCACTCCCAGCTCATCCCCTGAAGCGGGAATAATGAATACAAATGGCTAACAAAATAAATATAAATGTTCAAGTTTGGCTTGTTTTTTACACCCTGGGTCCCAACTATTTAAATATACGCTTAGAAAACTCAAAAATATTAACTAGATTCTTCTGCTAAAGAATAAGCTTAGCACTGCAGGACACTTGAAGCAAATTGCCATGAGAGCCCGGAGTGAAGGGGTTGGTTAGACTAGAAGAGCGGTGGGCCGCGCACAGGGGTAAATGTTGGTAAAATGAAAAGCAGCACCAGTGGGCAAGAGTGCGAGAGCACAGGCGCTCCCAGAGCCCAGGGGAGGCCGGCTGTGCAGGCCCAGGAAGCCTGGCGTTGGCAGAAGCAGAGCACACCCGGGCCCCGGGCGCAGGGCTAGACTATGGGATAGAAGGGCAAAAGGAGACCAGAGTGTGATGCAACCTGAATCCGGGACGAAGGCATCTCTTTCGGTGAAGGCTACCTGTGGGCTGCGGGTGAGGTGGGGGAGCACAGTGCTGCCCTTTGGGCGGGCGTCTGGCACAGCGCACAGGGGGTTGCAGAAAGAGGAGTCAGTGAGGACAGGAAAGCTATTGCAATGGTCATACACTGGTTTTCCTAGGAACACTATTCATATTATTGCTAATCATACACACTATGTATCTTATCCGCTCTGGTGGAGAACGCTGGTCCAGCCTAGAGCAGCTCCTAGCCCACTGCTTCAGCCTGGTTTAATACTACCCATCGCAAGAGGAAATGTGGGGAGGAGGGGTCTGTGCAGGACAGCGCCCAGAACGGCAGCAGAGTCATAACTGCACTAGAGTTTCCTGAAACAGAGCCCAGGGCTTAAAAAGGCCGCCTGCCAGTGTGGCCAGGACCGGCCCCTGCACACGGACCTGCCTTTCTGTGCCCTTTGTCAGGTACCCTCCCCGCACGACAACACGTTGCAGTGCTCTGGCCCAGCTCCTGCTCACACCCTTTCTGTTTGGGGACCAATCCCAAGCCCCACTGCCATTTTCTTCCCTCTCCAGCTGGGACACCTAGGCGCTCTGGTCGAGTGCTAGGGGACAAGCGCAGAGCGGAAACAGCAGGGAAAAGTTCTTTCTCAAGAAGTGACGTCCTGAAGGTGGCTGCCAGGGACCCACCAGATGTGAAGTTTCAAGACTGAGTGAAGGAAACCCTCAGCTAAGAAATGGAGACTTCATCTGCTCCAGCAAATCCCTTCTTTCTTCCCTTCCTTTCTCTCCCAATAACAGCTGCCCTCTCATTCCCTTACTCCGCTGTGAACAAAACCTCCCTCTGACTATCTGTTTTTCTTTCTTCCCCAGAGTAGGTCTCATTACTGGTGATTAGCAGATGATTAAAACCGATTCAGCTTCCCCCAGTCGATGTTTTCTCCCTGTTTGTGCCGAACACGCCAGCCTTCAGCGAACGTGCTCCTAAGCTTATTAAGGGGCTCAGAGGATTAGCGCCAGGCTCAGTGGCTCCCATATTGTGATGCAGGGAGTGACATGGAACCATTTTCTGAGCGAGGACAGGACCGCTGGGTCCAAACTATCTGAATCACAATTTTATTTCCATGTCAAGCAAGATGAAGAAATCCCAATAATAATTACAAAAGCCAGACGCTGGGACTAGTCTGGAAATACCCTTAACCAAAAAGCAGCCAAAACCAATCATGAGGGGCGTGTCTGTGTGTGTGTGTGTTAGTTTACGTGAATGTAGAATCACACAGTCTATCTATGTTCACACCCACATATGAAGATAAAGGTCCAATTTAGCATCTGTGTTCACGTTGCTGTATATATACTCTGCATGTATTTGTACAGGTCACATGTGGCTAGATCTCTCTTTGAAGAATTAACTTAGAATACAACAGACCATAACTTAGATACTACTTTAAAGAGCATCTAATTTTCCAAAACTGTGAAACTTGGATATTGGCAGATACAAAAGAATTCAAAGGAACTGTTTTTGCTTCTGTTTCAAAACCACAAAATTGTTTTTCACATTTAGAAGGACTATTTCCCTGTCTGCAAGAATATGGTAGGTTTTTTTGGTGTGTGTGTGTGTGTATGTGCAAAATTAACTACATGTTATTATGATAATAATTATCATGATAATAGTAATAGATTTATTAGCTGAGACCACAATCAGTAGATTAGGAAGCAAAATGGGCTAGTTTTAGAAAGTTTGAAAGGACAGAAACCTCATGATATTACTGTGGTAGATGATGCATCTAAAAGGTTGTGTTTTGGGGGCTGGGATAGTGTTATTGTTACAAATGGTGTCTTATTCTAAATCTTTAAGTTTTTCCCATTTTATTTCTTTTTCGCCTTCTCAATGCAGCTTAAGTCGGAGTGTGCTGGAGCTTGAAATCCAGTTTCTGATTCATAATAGCAACAGGGTTTGCAGAAAATGTCAACAAATCCCCCATCAGGAGGGGTGGGAGGAAATGGGAAAGGTGAGCCCCATCGGTCTCCCCGGCAGATGATGGGGCAGGAAGGCAAATCCTAGCAAAACAGATGCTCTGACAAGTGGTGAAACCACAAGGCCAATAAACAAAGGGAAGTGATGAGGAATTAGGGGAAGGTATCGTCAATCACGAAAATGGCACAATCATATTTTATTTAATTTCAAACACTTAATATCAAAGGAAAAATGACAGACAAAGACTTCTTATTGGTTTGATTTTAACAGCATTGAAAAAATTCCAGCAATGTCCTTGACCTTGGTTGGCCCCAATAAGTAGGTAATTGCTAAAGGATCAATTCCCTCGTCATTAAACAATAGGCCTCAGACAAATGCAATATGTGTAATCAAGTGACAGATGAAGGTAACACAACACAAAGGAAGCATCGAGAATGATATTCACACAACACTGCGATAAACACCAGGAAGACGTACAAGGAAGAACACACAGTCGTGTCCCTGGAGTGCACAGGGAAACTATGCTTTAATAAGCTTCCAAACATTGCATGATATGCCTATGAGGCATGACATAGAGGAAGACAGTCGTGCTATGATTAGACAAAGATACATATTGTTTAATGAAATCCTTTTGCTTGGGAAATTTCACTGGGCCTGGAGAAAATGTTCATGCCACTAAAGGGACGAGTTCAGCAGCGGGGTTGTTGAAAGAGTGACGGAAAGAAAGAGTGACGGAAACTGCCACAGGAAGGGAAAGCCGCCCTGCTCCCTCCTCAGCCAGCTCTGCACAGTCCAGGGCCAGGGCAACATTTTGAACGGAGGTCCCTTCACTACTGAATTAAACATCACAGGAGGAGGATCGCTGCTTTTCTCCCACGATTCCTCAAACAGCCTTCACTGTAATGCGGGCCTCACTGCAATGGGTACCCTGATACTTAAGGAAACTGACAATTATTTCTGACTCCTTTATATACCTGGTCATTTTTATCCCTCACAATGTGCCCTGTTTTCTCTTCAGGGTCATAGGATAGAATTCCAGGCTGCATGTGATAGCATCTATCAAGAGAGAACGTGCCCCATATGCTCCTTTCATCATTATCATCAGAACTATGGACTTGAATTCGGACCAGCTCTGAAGAGTCCTAGGGGCATGATCTTGAACTTTAGTCACAGCATTTGTAATATTGGGAACATATTTCCCATCTCATAGAATTAGCAAGGATCAATAACACAATGAGGGTTGGTCAGGTAGTAGTTCTCAAAGGACTCCGCACACCACTGGGTGTGGGTGCAGAGCACACTGTTGGTCATAATAGTAGTGCCTGCGAGAGGGCAAACTGTGTCAAATGTTCTGTGATGTGTAGATCCTACCTCACTGGGCGGCGGGGTGGGGGGAGCTGGTGCAAAGGGAACTATGTGAGTTAATTAAGACACTCACAGGAAGTTTGAGATATAATAGCTACCTCTTATAAACCTGGATCTTGTAGAAATAGAAGGTGGGAACTGGGGTGAGTCAGAAAGATACAAGTATAAGGGACAGAAAACATATCTAAAGATCAATAACATTCCAAGCAACATGGTAAAGTGATAAATGTGTCGAAGAAAACACATACTGTCAGGGAGGGCGGGATCACTAGGGTGTGGGCTTCCAGGGAAATGCAGAACCAGAACTGGGCTCGAAAGAAGACCAGAGGTGTGGGAACGTGGATAGCAGCCTTGGTGGCGGGCACCCAAGCATTCCTTTTCTTGTGCTCTAGAGGATTCTGTCCAGACAGCCATCCGCTGGATACTTGCAGAGTAGGAGACTAGTATGCTATTATGTTTGAATGAATATTCGGCTAGTGGGAGGGTTATTACTATTATTATTATTAATGATAATACTACTTGAAACCACAGCCAATTTAACCCAACCATTTGGAAGCGCTACATTGCTCTATTATCCAATTGATAATTTCAGGGTTTATTCATTGGCACAATCATCAGAAAAACAAGGAGAAGACAGTCTCTCAGTTGTGTACATATGCATAGACTTTGCCTTTTGAGAACATAATTGGGGATGGAAATTACAAAGAAAAGATCATTTAGAGTTACAAAGGAAGGAAGAAAGAAAATACCCCATTGCCTTCTTGTGCCATGTGCCAAGCCCTCGCTGGCCTGCTGGATTTTATCTGTGCCCAACCAACTAGGGCAGAACTAGGGCAGGGGCCTCAGAGGCAAGGAAATTAAAGGGACATAAGGGCAAAGGAAAGTTCTGTGTTGCGAGAAAGCTGCAAAACAATGTTCTTTCACTTAATATTAGGTTCAAATAGCAAATATAGCTACTGGCAGAGGTCCCCTCCCACTGGCCCACCCATCCAATAAACAAAGTGTCTACAGCTAGTCCACACATCATCACTAAGGCCTAGAGTGGCTGTGGGTTCGCAACCCAGTCACTTCCTGCTTGCAGTCTAGAACCGGGCAGGGGTGAACCTGGGAAGGGAGCACAGTTTAGGTGGACATGACAGGTCCTCTACAAGGAAACCCAGAATCAATTAAACTGTGAGGGCATGGAGGTACTGGAGTGTTCCACAGTGCTGGTCAGAAACAGAGGAGCGACTTAGCAAACTGTTTCCACCGAGAAGCCAACAACTAAACATAAAAGACAATTAAAAATATCGAAGGTTATTTCGATATTTTTTATTAAAAATATTGATCAGTTTTAGATCAATCACTCAAAAAATTTGCTAAGGACTTTCTAAGATGTAGGGAAAGTAGTAGTGAAATAATTCAGTCTTAGATTGTGCTGCTAGGTAGGTAGACAGATGATGCTCTGGTCTCTATATTGTTCGATATGATATCTAGTTTCCCTGTCTGTAAGCCTGTGAAGGTAGAATTTATTACATCTTAAATTTTCTTATAGAAGCTACTCCAGTGCAGTGGAATGAGAATGCTTTGAATGAATACACAAACCTGTATAAAGAGATGACCAGACACAGATGCAGGATTAGCGGTTATGTAAGAGGCTACAGCAGTGATGCCGCACCCTTTGCCAACCATCTCAGTGGCTTTGACTGATTCTGTGCCCCTGGGAGGCTGGTTGTTAGGTGTGTAACTGGGGTCTCCTGGCCCAGGAACCCCTAGCACTGCAGTGGCCACTTCCTCTGGGAAAGAGTAACAGCTAACGCTTACGTGGGAGACACCTTGCAAGTGTTTTGAAGAGTAACATGTTTAAACCTCATACCGGTCTCATGGAGTAGGTGCTGTTATAGTTTTTATTTACATGTAAGGAAGCCACATGCAGAAGGGGTCTGAGGGCCCAGGCAGGAAGCGAGGGCCTTCCAGGTTTCACACTGTGCACTGAGGCTTTTGTATCTCTTAGTATTTCTCTTTTCCTGGGGTTTTTATATGATTTACTAGAGGCCCAGTGCATGAAATTTGTGTGCGGGAGGGGGGGTCCCTCAGCTTGGCCAGCGCCCTCTCCAATCTGGGACCCCACGGACATCCCTCTCACAATCCAAGACCTCTGGCTCCTAACCGCTCACCTGCCTGCCTGCCCGATCGCCCCTAACCCCTGGGCCTCGGCCTCCACCACCATGGCTTTGTCCAGAAGGAGGACTGGATGACCAGAAGGAGGACCAGACAACTGGAAAATGTCCGGTCGACCCAGTCTAATGAGCATATTACCCTTTTATTAGTATAGATTGGGAGTCTCTCTGTTGTTTATTGGTGTTAAGAAGTAAACCTAGTGCTAGCAATACTTTTCAATTCCAAAGTTTCAATAATGGTGGGGGACTATAACCAAACACCTAAAACCTGCCCAAATATTTATTCTATACCCCTATTACTGAAATATTAAAAAAAAAAAAAACTAAGAGAATATTCCAAACATTCTGAACAAACTGAGCAATCATTCTATTTTAGTATATATTTCAAGCCCGAATAGGCTCCCTAAAACAAAGGGGGTATGTTTACCATATCAGGTAGTTTTATTCCTTGGTGCCCCTTATATAATGCATCATATGAGAGATTTCATTCAATCTTTAAAACCTAGAAAGTCCAACTAGGTTTCTGTAATGATATCAGATTATTTGGTATAGATAATTTTAAATTACTTTTATAACATTTACTATGTAATATTGTAAGCATATTATATACTAAAATGATGCATTAGAGGAATTTAAAATGTTTAAGAATGATTTAAGATAATTTGAGGTGTTTTAGGAGTTTAAGAGATGAAATAAAGAGAGAGAGAAGGAGGGAAACAGGGAGGAATGGAGAAAGAAAGAAAGAAAGAAAGAAAGAAAGAAAGAAAGAAAGAAAGAAAGAAAAAGAAGAGAAAAGAAAGAAGAGAGAAACAGTATAAAATCTACTTAAAAAGATACAGAAGATATGGTCCTTGCAGACATCCACAATGAACTGATTGCTATGCTTTTAACTTAAATTTGGCTCTAGGTCTCCAACACCTATGGCAAAAGAAGAAATATATTTTGAAATAATTGTGTTATTATATTCAATACATATTACACATTTTATTTTTATACATTTTATACATGTGCTTAGAAGTACTTGTTTTGTTTTCAATTTCTAATTTATTAACAGTGTTAAATATAACTGAACCCAGTTATTTACATTCCACTTGAGTAAGTCTCTGTTTTTGTATGACAAATATAATGTAAGTCAGTCTCTGGAGGCTTCTGAATTGAATTATCACATTACTGATACTTTGTTATTAAAGACATCTTAGATTAAGATAAAATACCACTTGATGCTGAAAGGTAAGTTGATGAACTAATTACTTGACAAGTTTCAAAAGAGACTCCCTGAAAACAAATAGAAGGAACACTTTTGAAACTGAAATATGATTATAAAGTAATGAAGATTATGTAGCACTTAGATCCTTGAGTATTGACATTGAACCATCAGACACGTGCCTGAGACATGGTGTGCATTTCCCCCGGCAGATGTTTTCTTCTGGCTGCTCAGGATGGCTTCTGGAGGTGGGAGAGCAGACAGACACTGTCGTCTGTGGTGCTGGATGCTGGGCGTCCCACGCTTGCACAGTGGCCAGAGGAACACTTCAAACATGCTCAGCCCGGGATTGTTCCGGCCCCTGACTGAGAGCCACGAAGCAAGAACTGAGAAGGCATCCATTCTCAATGGGCACAGGGCAATGCTTTCCTCTAAGAACCTAATATATGCAGGCCAATTACTCTTTCTATACTTCAGCTCCTACTTCAGTTTTTAATTTGCAAATGGGAAACATCATTTTTATTTTATTAGTTACTAATTGAAATAATATTATTGAAGGAACTAACAGACACAAAGAAGCCCTTGTCCTGATCTGCGTCCAGATGCTGATAATAAGTAAGCAAGCCCGTACTATGTCCAATAGTGATGATCTCTATAGATCCAAATAAACAGGGTAATAGGGACCCCAAATGCTGGGACCAAGGTTGTTATCACATGAAGGGTCCTTGGGAGACCTTACATAGAAGGGATGATTGGAACAGAGGTAAGGACATATGGATATTTTCTAGAGCAGCGGTTCTCAACCTGTGGGTAGCGACCCCTTTGTGGGTCAAACGACCCTTTCACCGGGGTCGCCTAAGACCATCGGAAAACACATATATAATTACATATTGTTTTTGTGATTAATCACTATGCTTTAATTATGTTCAATTTGTAAATGAAATTGGGGGTCACCACAACATGAGGAACTGTATTAAAGGGTTGTGGCATTAGGAAGTTTGAGAACCACCAGTCTAGAGGAAGGCTGTTCTAGTCAGAAGAAACAGTAACTACAAAAGCCCTGAGGTGGGTGTTTTCTTTGTATGTTGGAGAAATAATAAGGGGGTCCTTATGCCCTGGAGGAGTTGAGTGAGAGGAAGCATAGTAGAAAATTACATTGGAAAGGCAAGAGGAGATCAGGTCATGTTGTTAAAAGGAAACTGGCAAGGATTTCCTATTGTAACTAAATAGAGTAGCCATAGTTCCCAGGTCTTTTTTTCTCACATCTCAAAACATTGGCCATAATACACTGAACAGGCATAGAAAACTCTAAAGGTGGGAAGGAGGAGATGGACTATCTAGGGTCCTTGGGATATGGCAAACAGAATGGTGAGTTTCCTGGGTTTCCTTTTCACTCTCATATATCCCGTATAGGATCCTGCAGGAGCCTCCATTCAGAATAGCCAACAGGCACTGACCAATAAAAATAGCTCCAAGAGAAGACTGTTCCTCCTAACCAAAGGACTGAGAAAGGATGGTCTATCAACAGAAAACATTGTTGGCAATGCTCACACCCAACACTCACCACCCAAATACCATGAAAACTACTACACTCCTCTAGAAATAGTGAGCAAGTTCCTATTTCTTTACCTGGTAGTGTTGGTGGGGCCAAGCAGGGAGCTGATCTTTCACCCCGCATTCTGCAGAATCAAGTGTGCTCGGATTCCCTGCCAGGATCCTGTTAGCAGGGTCTAGCACAAAGCTGAATTGTCATTAGCACCTTGCACCCAGGAGACTTAGTGAGGTGGTTAGAAGCATGGCTAGTCAGCATTCCTTTCCTCCCATACCAGTATGAGTACAGCCCAGTGGGGAGATGATGCTCCACCCCTGACCATGACTAATGCGGCAGGATGAGGTGGTAAGCAATAGGGTAGTTTTACTCTGCTTTGCCTTCTCCTTGGTGTCAGTGGGGTGCAGTGAAGAGCTGAGCTTATGCCCACACAATAAAAAATAATGTGAGTCAGCCCTTTGCTTCTGCCCTCCCTCATGGTATTGGCACTCAGCAGGAAGCTGATCTCACATCCCACTCAAAGAAATAATGTAAGGTGTGCCCCAAAGTGAAAGGAAAAGGGCCAGGGGCTGTCACTTCCACTTCACCTACCTGTAATGAGAAAAGTTGAATCAGTTCCTCATGTGTAGCCAAGTGGTGTTGCCAAAGCCCATCAAGAAGCTGATCATGTCAACCTGATCTGCATGAGACACATACACAATGGGAATGCCTGCTGATGAGACAGGAGCCAGAGTCTCCTATCTTCTTCACCAAATGAACAACAATTATAAAAAAAGAACCAAATGGAAAGAATATAACTGGAAAATGTAATGCCTGAAAACTCAAACAAACAAACACAAAAAACTTGTAGGAGGGATTTAGTGGTAGACTAGAGTTGGCAGAGGATGAAATCAGTGAACCTGAGGACAAGTAAATAGAATTTGTCCAATCTAAACAGATTGAAGGAAAATGGACAGAGTCTTAGGAATTTTTCAGTGATTAAGAAAACAGCTAAAATTTGTGTCATCAGATTGGAGAAGGAGAGGAGAAAGCATGGGCTTGAAAAAGTATTCCAAGAAATAGTCTCTGGCAACTTCTCAAATTTGGTAAGAGATGTAAACCTACAGATTCAAGAAGTTCAGTGAACCTACAGATGATAAATCCACAGAAATTGATACCAAAACACAGTATAATTAAACTTCTGGAAACTAAAAACAAAGATAGAAAACAGCTTGTGAGACATTTACAGGAGAACACCAATTCAAATGACTCTACATTTCTCATGTGAAACCATGGAAATCAGAAGAAGGTGGTAAAACATTTTTCAAAGACTAACAGAAAACTGTCAACTGTGCATTCTGTGCCCCATGAAAATCTCTTTCAGGAATGAAAGGGAAATTAAGACATCTCCCAACAAATTAAAACTAAGAGAATGTATTGCTAGCAAAACTACTCTTAAAGAATGTCTAAAGAAGTTCTCTGCCACAGAAAGAATATGGTAACAGAAGAAAGCTTAGAAATTCAGAAAAAAGAGAAGAATATCCAAATGAGTGAAATTAGCAGTAAATAGATTATCATACTTCTCATGAGTTTCTTAAATCATTTGGTGGTTGAAGCCAAAATTATGACACCATCTGATATGGTGTTCAATGTATGCAGAAAAACTACTTAAGAGAAGTATATTTTAAAAGTGGGGAGGATAAAGATACTTACATGCTTTAAGTTTTCTGCACTTTACTCAAAGTGGTAAAATGTTAATGACAGTAGACTGTGGTAAGTTATTCATGTATCTTGTAATACCCAGAACAACCACTGAAAAAAATTTTACATGCAATATATTTAAAAAGAATTATACATAAAGCAAAAAAGACTCCTACAAAAATGTTCAAATAATTCAGAGAAATATAAGTGCCCCCCAAATAAAATAAAAGAAGAATCAGAGAAAACAAACAGAAATCAAATAATAAAATGCCAGAGATAAGTCTTAATATATCAATAATTACTTTAACTGTAAATTGTCTAATTACACTAATCAAAGAACAGATAATAAAATGGACAAGGAAATAGACCCAAGTATATGCTTTTTATAAGAAATTTTCCTGACATTCAATGACAGGTATTTTGAAGGTGAAGGAAGGGAAAATGATTTACCACATAAATATTAATCCAGAAAATACAGGAGTGGCTATATTATTCTCAACAACATAGATACCAGAGCTAATAAAATCATTAGACACAAAGAGGACATTATGTGATAAAAGGATCAGTTATATTCAAAATATATAGAAGAAACGGGCCACCTCCTTAAAAACTACAAACCCAACCAAGGTAAAATAATCTGTATGATTCTATAATGCAGGGGAACTATTTAAGAAAAGTATATTTTCAAAGTGCTTCTATGTTTTCTGCACTTTACTCAAAGTGAGAAAAGTTTTTAGTAAAAAATATTCTGAAAAAGACACTTCTAAGCTCATGTAATTTCATTAGAGAATTTTACCAAACATTTAAAAAATTAACACCAACATAAGATAATTTAAAAAAAAAAAAAAATAGAAGTGGGGATATTTCTCAACTTACTTTTTTAAGGTTACTATTGTCCTGCTACTAATATCAAATAAAGACAGTAATAAAAAAAAGGAAAAAGAAAAAGGAAAATAAAAGTACAGATTAATATTTCTCATAAATTTAGATGCAAAAATCTTCAACAAAATTTTAGTATATCAAATCTAGCAATGTATAACAAGATTTATAAAATATGACCAAGTGAGCTTGATTACATGTATGCAATCAATCAATGAATCAAAACTGGTTATTCAACATTTGAAAATCAATGTAATCCTTAATAGAAACAGAAAAAGAATAAACTTTATATGCTTATGGCAACAGATGTGCAAAAACATTTAACAAAGTTTAGCTCCTATTCCTAAAACACACACAAACAGTTCTCAGTAAAGAGAAACAGAAGGAAGTTCTTCAATTTGATGAAAATCACCTGCCAATAAACTCTATTCCTAACATTATAATTAATGGCGAAAGATTTTGCCCCTAAGATTGAGAAACAGGCAAGGACTTTAATTATTCTTATTCAACATACTAGAGGCGCGATGCACGAAGATTCATGCAAGAATGGGCCTTCCTTGCCTTGGCTGCCGGCACCGCCTTCACTCCAGCTCGGAGCCACCTTTCCACCTTCCCACACTGCCCAGAGGCCCGGTGCAGAAGGCCTGCGTTGTCACCATGGTGACGACGCATGTGTCCAGGCCCGCCCCCGGCCACTTGGCACCTGCATATGGAAATTAACCCACCATATTTGTTGGGTTAATTTGCATACTCACTCCTGATTGGCTGGTGGGTGTCACAAAGGTACAGTCAATTTGCATCTTTCTCTTTTATTAGTGTAGATTACTGGAAGTTCTAGCAACTGCAATGGGGCAAGAAAAAGATACACAGGGCATACAGATTAAAAAATATATATAAAACTGTTCTTATTTGAAGTTGACATCATTGTCTACATAAAAAAGTCCCCCCAAAATCTAAAAAAGAAACTAACAAAAACAAACAACAGCTCTAACCGGTTTGGCTCAGTGGATAGAGTGTCGGCCTGTGGACTCAGGGGTCCCAGGTTCGATTCCAGTCAAGGGCATGTACCTTGGTTGCGGGCACATCCCCAGTGGGGGGTGTGCAGGAGGCAGCTGATGGATGTTTCTCTCTCATTGATGTTTCTAGCTCTCTATCTCTCTCCCTTCCTCTCTGTAAAAAATCAATAAAATATATTTAAAACAAACAAACAAACAAAAAACCATACAAACTGAAAAAGCTAAAATTTTTCTAGGATAATCACCAATTTTAGTGACATCTCTGAATACAAGATCAGCACAAAAAATTCAATTACATTTTATATACTATCAATGAAGATGTAGAAAGTAAAATTAAAAACATAATACCATTTACAAACACTGCAAAGAAAATTAAATGCTAGCTATAAACTTAATAAGACATGTATGAGGTCTATATGCTGAAAATTACAAAATGTGGAGAAATAAATCAAAGAACCCCTAAATAAAGAGCCATACTATATTCATAGATTGGAAGATTCAAGTAGTAAAGATATCAATTCTTCCCAAGGTGACCTACACATTTAACCCAATTCTTATACAAATCCTAGCATGGTTTTTTTAGGCATAAACAAGTGTATTCTAAAATGTATATGGAAAGAAACAGACCTTAAGATAGTTAAAACAATCTTGAAAACAAGAATTAAGAGGGGGGAATCACTGTGTAGATATTAAGGGCTATTATACAGCTATAGTAGCCAACGTAGCCAAAGCAGTGTGGTATTATCATCGATGCATAGATTAATGAAACAGAGTAGATAACTCAAAATTGTCCTATAAAAATATGGTGAAAAATATTTGCAAATGTGAACAATTAATTCAACAGGGTTTAGGATAGTTCTATGGATGGGATCGTGCCCTTCAGACATATGTGTTAATGCCCTACTCACTGTATTTGGAGACGGGGCCTTTGGAAAGTATGTAGGGTTAGATAGGGTCATGAGGGTAAAGGGAGAGCCCCATGATTGGATTAGTGGCGTTATGAGAAGAGAGCCAGTAGGAAATCTGCTTTCTCCACTATGTGAGAACACAGTGAGAAGGCAGCATCTTCATGTCAAAAGGAGGGCTGTCATCTGAAACTGAATTGGCCTGTATCTTTATCTTGGATTTCCCAAAGTCAAGAACTGTGGGAATGAAATGTGTTATTTAAGCCATTCAGTCTACCGCATTTTGTTAAAGCAGCCCCTGAAGACTAATGCAGATAGCCTCATCCGCAAATGGTACTGCAGATCTGAGCATCCTTAGCGAAAAATGAGCCCTAACTTAACCTCACACCTTATACAAAAGTCTCCTCAAAGAGGATGACAGACTGAATATAAAATGAGAATCTGGAAAATCTGCTCTCTGGGCTGGGAACAGTGTTAGACTTGACACTAAGAGCATGACTAGGAAAATGTGACCTTATCAGAATCACATTTGTTTGGTACAAAATTAAATTAGACCTCATTATAAAAACAAACAAATAACAGCAACAAACTTTTGCTCTAAAAGCCCTCAAAAAGAGGATGAAAATGCAAAGCTATCGAAGGGGAGACAATATGTGACCATGGACTAGTATCTAGACTCTATAAAGAACTCAAAATTTAACACTAAACAATAAACAATGCAATTAAATAACAAGCTAAATACACAAACTGACATTTAACAGAAGAGGATATACATATGATAAATATGCACATTAAAAGATGTTCCACATCATTAGCCACTAAGGAAATGAAGATTAAAACTACAATGGGACACCATTACACACCTATCAGAATAGCTAAGATAAAGAAGTGTGACTCCAGATGTTGAGGAGGATGAAGAGAAATGGCACCATTCACACATCCCTGATGGCCATGAAAATGTTCCAGCCACTCTGGAACACAGTGGGACAGTTTCTTATAAAGGTAAGACTGCAACTACCATAGATCTAGCAATTGCATCTGTATTCATCCCAGATACATGAAAATTCATGTTCACACAAAAATCTATATATGCATAATTAAATCAGCTTTGTGCAAAATAGCCAAAAACTGAAAACAACCCATCTCAACCTCACCCTACCTTTCTACACACCTTAGGATGGACTTCTTCTCCTTAGCTGTGTCTTTGGCTTTTCAATTTTCACTTTTTGCATTGTTCACATCAGTGTCCACCTGCAACCATCTTTCTTCCTCATGAGTGATCTGGTAGAGGTGCCTCCTTATGCAAATTCTTATCTTTGCAGCAGGAAACGCTAAATGACCCTACATTTACTAATCTTTACTGGATGAGTAGTGACTTTTGAAAATTAATTGGAAACAAATGTTTTGTGCACTTTTGAATACAGAGCACATTATCATTCACTTCAACACAAGCCCTCAATATCTTCTGTGATCTTCAAGAACACGTTGGCAAACCAATTTGCTTGTTTTTACCGATCCAAAAGCTTCTCTGGAACTTTCCAACTAAGTACGCAAGGCACTGGCCTTTACTTGATGACAACTCATCCTCTCAACTCCTCTGCTCTTGTGTGACATTTGGCAGTCCAATCTGGAATGTATCCACTGCAGCTCATGAAGAGTATTCTAGTCTTGCTACTCAGACAGTGCAAACAGGCAAAGGATAATCCGTACTTCATTGGTGCTGACATGAGCATCTTTCACATCTCAGCTATGCAAAGAAAATAAGCTGGGAAAAACTGTTCCACTTCTTTGGGAAGAGTTAAGATTAAGTTTAATGTGCTCAGAATCTCTTTCTCCGTCTCCCTCTCTCCATAAATATTTGCTTATTTAGTGGGCGAAGGTCCAGAATATAAGCTCATTAGGCACCTTCCAACTACTTTCACATCTGCCTACAAGGTGGAGAGTCCTCGCAGATGATCAGCATCGTTGCAAAACCTTTCAGAAAGTCCTTTATCATGGTGAGTGGGAGACTGGGTATACAGTAATTTGGTTTCTTCTGTAAAATAATGATTTCCTATAGTAAACAAACAGCAAACTTTTTTCAAGGGGAGGCATCGTAATAGAGGGAGGACCACTGAACCTGGATTTTCAGCAGGGGAGAGCGATTCGGCTTAACTCCAAATACAAGGGAAAGTGGGAATTAATTCATAGCCTCGGAGGTGTGTGTGTCTGTGTGTGTGTGTGTGTGTGCGTGTGTGTGTGTGTACGTGCGTGAGTGCATGTGTGTGTGTGTGTGTGTGTGTGTTGGGTAGGGATTCAGTGCATGGAAAATTACTGAGAGGAAACTTCAGGGGTAAGTAAGGGGGAATCTGGCTAAATCAGATGGAGGAGAAGAAACCTAATCAAACATCAAGGTGATCAGATAGAATGATGGGAGATTCTGGTAAGCTGACTAAGCAGGAATTTTTCTGAAGTTGGACAAGTCACAGATGACTACAGAAACCCAACAGTCAGGAGGGTATTCAGAAGACCCTAAGTAGAGTTTGGTGAGGGAGAAATTCTTCATCACACTTCATTAAAAAGAATTGCAGAGCAAAGCAGCCTGGGCTGTCTCTGACCAGTGCCTTCTAGTTGATGTATCTGAAGAGTATTTTTTATCCATATCTACAGGCTCTCCAAATCACCCCCGCCCCCCGCCCCACACACACAGGGAGACCATGCTCCAGTGCAGGTGTACCTTGGCCCATACCCTTGAAATCTGTCTGGGAACCACTGAGTATCTTTCAGGGAGAAACCAGTCTATGGAAAAGATGTGAACTGAATCCTGTTTCCCTTCCATTCTTAACAGTCTGTAAACATTTCCTCAGCTGGTGCGCCTCTGAGCACGAATGCCAAGAGAGACAAATGGTCCTATTCAATGGCTACTGCATGTGAGAAGAATTTCATCCTTGAACTTCCTGTGATATTATGTGCTATTGTCACATCATCTGCCAGACCATTCACCTCTTTCACAAAGTGAATGTCTTCAAAGAGCCGTTCAAAATGACTTAATTCCAGTATTGGCAGTCGCTCCCAACGAAAGCACAGGTAATGGTGTGTGACAAGGGTCCACACACTAGTCACATGTTTTCAATAAATGAGAAGACAAATGCAGCGTGCTTTCGTGCTCAGGAGCAATGGACATTGCAGGGCGTGGAGGGCGGAGCTCAGCCTGGTTTGTCCGCAGACAGCAAGAGGGAAGAAAGAATCTTCCAGTCCAGAGAGGCTACAGAAGAATCACTCCTGATATTGCAGCGATATTCACCCACATTTTCTTCTGTTGTTTAAAATAACACCACGGATTTATGGTAGCCAAAGTATTTGTTGAGAATAGAATAAATACACACTGAGAGAGAACCAGATATATTTTACTCTGTAATTAATTTGAGAATACAGATGTAGAATAACCCATGGAGGCTGCATGTGAAATTCCTGTCCATACGCCTTTGATTCTTCTCTGTGGGAAAAATGGTGGCATCAGGTCTTCACGTCTAACTGCTTTTATTCTGATGGATTTAAATCATTTTTTTCTGGGTGTAACATGATATCCCAGACAACGTGGGCCTAGTTACTTCCCTCAGCAGAAGAGCTATGCCCATCATTTGCTCAGAGTTTCATGTGCAAGTGGAGTGAGCCATCTTCTCAGAATACAAATTCTCCACTAGGACTATTGAGGGAAATGGTGATTTTTCTACAATTCAAACTTGTGTTTGCAGTGAAACATCTATCCCCCACCATGCAGACAGAAGTTGTTTTAAGTGAGAAACGGCTAAGACCTCTGCCTCAGAGCCCGGGAGCCCAGTGGTGCTTCCACCTGCGCGGTCTTGGCCTGTCCTCCTGCTCATTCAGTTCCCGTCCAGGACAAAGGCCGGGCTCACGCCTGTGTGTGATGTTACAGGTGACGGTGGGGCCTGTGTAACCTGCCACCAGATTGTTCTGATTCAAGAGCTGTTGTTTCGGCGGTTAGTGGTAATAAGCAATGCATTCAGCTGTCTGCCAGCCAAGAGGTAAAGAATTTCACTATCAAAGGAGAAGACAGTAGCTCACAAAAAGCACTTATATGACCAACCTTTAGCAGTTTATTTTTGTAACTTACAGCCTAACTTGCCTAGTGAAAAATATTGGTGATAAACATTACATATTAAGTGTAATCTTTAAATGCTCTGTGATATTTCTCTTGGGCTCAAAATAGTTTGGTTTTCCCAGAGAATGTCTAAAAAGGTCAAAGGCTCTCTCCAGAAAAAATAGTTAGAGATGCAGATTATGTTGAAAAAATAAGCACTTCATCCAGGTTGAAGATGAGGTGGCAGTCATGGTTCCAACCTGGAGAACTCTTCCTGATTGGACTCCACAAGTATATTTTAAAGTCCAACCTAAATATCTTAGTTTTAAATAATCACGGTTGAAGATGGATTTCAGACAAAGCACATCATCAAATACCACCAGTGCTGGGACCAAGAAAGAAAAATATGATTATTTAGAATCACCAAGGGGCTCCTAAATCTAAAAGTGATGACAGGGATTAAGTAGAGAATTATTGATTTATTTGATTAAAATTTAAACATTTCTTTATACCAAAACCTTTCATAGACAAATTTAAATGACAAATTAAAAATTGGGCCACGTGTAAAAGTAAAGGTTAACTTTCTGATAAATCAATTAAAAGTCACAAACACCTTGAGTGGAAAGTACATGAAGCACTCTTTTGTTCACTCTTTACTCATCTAAATAGTAGCATTAGGTCTGATGCAGGTCCCGCATCCCACTGGTTTTGAACACTGTGCCAGTGGGAGCTGCAGTGCTGGGCTCCCCTCCTCGCTCCTGAAGCCTCAGCAGCAGGTGCTGGCGCTGGGCTGTCCACACAGACAGAGGAAAATCAGGACATGGCCCCGGGGTGTGGACACACAGGGCGCTCCAGGTCACATGATGACAGTGATACACTGAGTGCTTCAGCTTCACAGATAACCTCATTTTATTTAAAACAAGGCATTTTCAATGTATATAGTTGGGTGACTCATATTGACGAATGGAAAGCCGTCCTTTCCCTTGTAACCACACAATTGTGAAATGGTCTGCTTTTGGCCAAAGACTCCCTCCTAAGGTCTGGAAACTGCAGTGCCCCTTTCCTGGCACTGTGTGGTGTTTATAGCAGAACAGAGGATGGTATTCCCTCCCAGAGAGCAGGAGGGTCATGGTAAAGTTTCCTGTTAAGCCTTGAGTTCAAACTGCTATAACATTTATTTGCATGCTTGCACAAGGAAGCGGAATATATAATACATAAAAAGTGGCCCCACTCAAACACAGTCAGCTCAGTATAACCCGTTTCTACCAATTAGGTTTCAATACTGTTTCCAAGATGTATCTGGCAGAAAGAGAAGGTGGTTTTGACACAGGATCCATGACACCAGCCTCCACTTGGGTTCTTGTATTTTACACCTGCAGGTGGGGCTGAGAGCATGAAACCTGGACCCGTTCACCCACGTGCAGCAACTGGTGCTCCCGTTTACCAATGTGTCCTGTGAGCAAGTTATTACTCTGCGGTGTCCCTCCATTACCATCTCTGGAATGAAGGCATCGTATTGCCTACCTCACAAGAGAGTGGGAGCATTAAATGAGGGAATTTATAGTCAGGCACTGGGAACAGAGCTGCACAGAGTACAGTCTGTCACCATCACCATCACCATCACCATCACCATCAGCATCACCATCACCATCTCCGTTTTCCCAGCAGTGGTTCTCAACCTGTGGGTCTCGAACAATGAAAATACATCCTGCATATCAGATATTTATATTACGATTCATAACAGTAGCAAAATTACAGTTATGAAGTAGCAACGAAAATAATTTTATGATTGGGGGTCACCACAACATGAGGAACTGTATTAAAGGGTCGAGGCATTAGGAAGGTTGAGAACCACTGCCTTAGAGTCTCCCTTGGACAGCTTATACAGTGGTGAGGAGAGACTCTAACCCTTTCCCTTCCCTGTGGGTGTCCAATGGGCTAAAGTCTAAACACACAACAATCGCCAGCCTTGTAGACACTGTGGAACTTTCCAGCTTTCAAATAAGAGTACAGTAGGCCCCCTTATCACTTTCTGTGGTTTCAGATATCCATGGTCAACCACAGCCTGGAAACAGTAAATGGACAATCCCAGCAGTATGCCATTCTGAGTAGTATGAGGAAATGTGGCACCATCCGCTCCATTGCTCAGGACACGAATTGCCACTTGGTCCAGCATGTCCCTGCTGTGTACACACCTCATCCCTTAGTCACCTGGGGGCTGGCTGGGTTATCAGACACACTGTCTGGTGCTACAGTGCTTGTGTAAGTCACCCTTATTTACACTAATAAAAGACAAAGAGGCTAATTGACCCTACCTTCGCTACGCACAAGCCACGTCCACCAGCCAATCAGAGTGACTATATGCAAATTAACTCAACCAAGATGGCGGCTGGCAGACACAGAGCTGGAGCAAGCCAGAGGCTTGGTTGCCTCGGCGATGGAGGAAGCCAAGCTTCCCACCTGCACTGGCCAGCTGTGGCCTCCACAAAAGGCAACAAAGTTTCAATTATAGAAGCTAAATAAATCCCAGATATCTGCTTCCAGCCATCCTCCACTGGGAGCTTGGGTGGCTAGGGGCTGTGGCCAGCCTGCAAACAGCCATCAGCCCCTCACCCAGGCACCCCAGCAGGGACCCCCCCACCCTGAAGGGGGTATGGCCAGCCTGCAAATAGCTATCAGCCTCTCACCAGAATGGCCAGGCACCCCAGTGGGGCCCTCCACCCTGAAGGGACTGTGGCCAGCCTGCAAACAGCCATCAGTCCCTCACCCAGGCTGGCCAGGCACCCCAGCAGGGGCCCCCACCCTGAAGGGGCTGTGGCCAGCCTGCAAACAGCCATCAGCCCCTCACCTAGGATGGCCACATCCTCATGGGGTGAGGGGCGCCACTGGGGGCCTTGGCCAGCCTGCAAACAGCCATCAGCCTCTCACCCAGACTTGCCAGGCACCCCAGCAGGACCCCCCACCCTGAAGAGGGTGTGGCAAGCCTGAAAACATTCCTCAGCCCCTCACCCAGGCTGGCCATGCACCCCAGTGGGACACCCACCCTGATACGGGACAACATTCAGGGCAAACCAGCCAGTCCCCACCCATGCACCAGGCCTCTATCCTATAAAATAAAAGGGTAATATGCAAATTGACCCTAACGGCAGAACGACTGGGAATGATTGGTCACTATGACACACACTGACCACCAGGGGGCAGATGCTCAATGCAGGAGCTGCCCACTGGTGGTCAGTGCACTCCCACAAGTGGAGCTCTGCTCAACCACAAGCCAGGCTGATGGCTGCCAGTACAGTGGTGGTGGTGGGAGCCTCTCCTGCCTCCTCAGCAGCGCTAAGGATGTCCAACTTCAGCTTAGGCCTGCTCCCCGCTGGCAAGTGGACATTTCCTGAGGGCTCCTGGGCTGCCAGAGGAATGTCTGACTGCCAGCATAGGCCCAATCCCCCAGGAAGTGGGCCTAAGCTAGCAGGTGGTCATCCCCCGAGAGGTCCCAGACTGCGAGAGGGCACAGGCCGGGCTGAGGGCGCCCCCGCCGAGTGCACAAATTTTTGTGCACCGGGCCTCTAGTCCTATATAATAAAAGCCTAGTATGCTACATGTCAGGTCATCCAGTCGTCTGTTCAACCAATCAAAGCATGACATGCTAATGAGATGCTAAGGCTGCTCAACCAGTCACTATGATGTGCACTGACCACCAGGGGGCAGATGCTCTGACTGGTAGGTTAGCTTGCTGCTGGGGTCTGGCTGATCAGGACTGAGTGAGATGGGTGGGACACGCCCTGGAGCCCTCCTCTGTTTCCTCCCCAGCTGGCCAACCACCCACATTCGTCCCCAGCCCCAATGCTGCACCCGTGGGGTCCCTCGGCCTTTCTTGTGCCCTCTCACAATCTGGGACTCCTGGGGGGGATGTCAGAGAGCCAGTTTTATCCTGATTCCACAGGCCAGGCTGAAGGGCCCCACTTGTGCATGAATTTGTGCACCAGACCTCTAGTTTTACTTAACAATGGCCCAAGGCACAGAGCATGATGCTGATCATTCAGATGTGCCAAGAGAAGCCTAAAGTGCTTCCTGGAACTGAGAAGGTGAGTATAGTGCAATGGGATGTTTTAAAAGCAAGAGAGACCAAATTTAAAAACACATATATGTTTTTATTGATTTGAGAGAGAGGAAGGAAGAGAGAGAGAGAGAGAGGAACATGGAGGAAAGAGAAACATCAGTCGGCTGCCTCCTGTATGGTTCCTACTGGGAATTGAGCCCACAATCTAGGCATGTGCCCTGAACTGGAATTGAGCCGGTGACCTCCCAGTGCATGGGACAATGCTCAACCAACTGAGCCACACCAACCGGGCAAGAGAGACCACATTTATATACATTATTGCATATACTGTTCTAATTCTTTTATTTATTGTCAGTTCTCAGGTTTGGTGCTGTCCACGGTGTCAGGCACACACGGGTCTTGGAGTGTATCCGTGGTAAGGAGTGGCTGTGCTGCCTGTCTGTGTGGCTGAGGGTGCTGTGTTCTGTTGCTGCCCTCAGAAAAGGCCTGATCCCGAGGGCAGGCCAAATGCAGGGGTCTGCCTACCAGAGCGGCAGCGCATGCTGGTGAAAAATGCATCAGCAACACAAGTAAGTGGTTGTCTGGAGAAGCCTGTCTAATGACAGTCATTGCTATGACTATATAACTGTATTTATTGAATATCTTCTTTGTTCTAGACACCTTTCCTAAGTGCTTTGCATAAATTTTCTTAAATAATCCTTTTAACAACTCTATGAGGTGGATATTCCTATTGCTGGCATTTTATAGATGTGGAAACTAAGACATAAAAATTAGGAAATTTCCCCAAGAACAAATAGGTATTAACTAAATGCCAAAACCAAGAAAATAACTCAGTCTTTCTCTAAAATCAAGACTCTAGCTGCGATGCCAGGAAGCACCTAAGCTGGTCTGATGCATTTTCCATTTCATAGAGTGCAGTTCCTCACGGACACCCATTAGGAGGACATCCACAGAGGGGTTGGTGATTGACATGTTTCCTGTTTCTCAGCACATTCCTCCTGGAACTGTGGCATTTCCGGACACGCACCATTTCAGTTACACCCGATTTGCCAAAATACCCTCCAAAGTGGCTGCACTAAATCTCAATGCTGGTGAGACTAAGGGAAATAAAGTAATTTGTCTAAGTATATTTAATTTGTATTACTGGAATCAAGACTGAAATATAGAGACTAATATTTGTGACCCCCAGACCTGGATGCTAACTAATTCTGTACTTTTCGTCTTGTCACAGAACACATTGAAGCCCAGGCATTATCTTATTTAACGTTTATCTTGCTTTATATCCTCATGATGTAAACAGTGTTTTATGTAAATGCAATTATTTTCCACTTCTGAGTCTAGCACATGTGTTAAATAAAAACTTACCAGTTCATTTATTCTAGATTATATCCTCACAGTCTTTATACCTGTCCCAATGTGAGTGGAACACAGCCCGGTGTTATAAAAATACTGCATTCATTGGTTTTTGGCAACATCTCTAAATCACTCCCTCTCTCCTGCATTCTCTTCAGCTTGTAGATACTGCCTTTTTTTTTCTGAATCAACATGTGAACCTTGTTTTGCAGGATTTGTTAAAAATATAATTAAAATGTTGTATAAAGGTTTAGGCCAAGTTGGCCTGGATCCTAGAACACACTCTCAGCAAAGCCTCCAGGAGTACAGGCTCGTGGAGAAGGCTTCTCTCTGGGATTCCTTCCCACTTGCTTTAACCTCATATTTTGCTTATACTGCTCTGAAATTCCTCTGAGGAGTGAAAGAGTCGCTTGCCTCATTAAGACTCATCATTTACAAGATGTTGACAAATGTTGGCATTTATCCTGTTAACGTAATAAATGTGAGAAAAATGACCATTTGGCAGAGATATTTCCATGCAGAATGCAAGCGTGGTTGAGAATGAGGGTGACTTGTTGGGTTGTCTAAGCATCTAAGCAGCTTCGTTCACTGCTACATGCTGGAATATGTTTTGGAAATAATAATTATTTCTTCTTTGATATATATATATATATATATATATATATATATATATATATATAGCTAGAGGCCCAGTGCATGAAATTTGTGCACTGTGCAGGGTGTCCCTCAGCCCAGCCTGCACCCTCTCCAATCTGGGACCCCTCGGGGGATGTCCGACTGCCCACAGGGATCGGGCCTAAACCAGCCATCAGACATCCCCCTCACAATCCAGGACTGCTGGCTCCCAACCACTCGCCTGTCTGCCAGACTGATCACCTAATAATCACTCCCCTGCCAACCTGATCGACACCTAACTGCTCCCCTGGCGGCCTGATCGACCCCAACTGCCCTCCCCTGCTGGCCTGATGGCCCACAACTGCCTTCCCCTGCTAGCCATCTTGTGATGGCCATCTTATGACCACATGGGGGCGGCCATCTTGTGTGAGGGTATGATGGTCAATTTGCATATTACCTCTTTATTATATAGGATATATATATATAGTGGGCAGCCAGGTTGCTTGAGACATAATAAAACCTAGAACTCAGAAAAGTATCCATATAAACGTTTGTTTATTTTTTTCACCTTAACAAAGTTTTGAATTTTCTCCCTTTGGGAAGAAAGTTATTATTTTTTTTAGTACTTGGTTGTACTTTTTATCCTATCGCTGATTGACAACTATATGTTTTTTTGTTCAACATGAGTGACATGATGATGACGGAGTTCTCCAGCATGGGGTACTGGCTTTGTCATGGCCGTCCCCTATGAATGTCAAGAGCTTCCAAATGTTCCAGTGAGTCCATAGGCTGAAAGTGCCAAGTGCACCCTGGGTCATTGCCCTCCTGGTGAATGTTCTGGAAGTTTAGTAGGTTTAGTGGCTGTCTTGAAGAGACTTTCAGGGTTAGAGTCTACACTGTTCAAACCTACGTCCACCTACTAATCAACCCGCCTCCCAGGCTCTGGCCTGGGACCATCAGGGCTTGTTTATGCTCCGGGGGCGTGTGCTTCGGTCCTCCGAGGGGACTGCCTGCAATGGACAGCCTCTCAGGGGAGCCCTTTGAGTTACTACAGTCGGTCCTCAGTTTGTGCACTGACGGCTGTGACAGAAATTTGGGGGGAAATCCTCATTCTAGAGAGGATGCTTTGGAATAGGACAGTGATCGCAAACCTATGACACGCGTGTCAGAGGTGACAGGCAAACTCATTTTTTTGGTTGATTTTTCTCTGATAAATGGCATTTAAATATATAAAATATAAGTCTTTGTTTTACTATGGTTGCAAATATCAAAAAATTTCTATATGTGACACGGCACCAGAGTTAAGTTAGGGTTTTTCAAAATGCTGACACGCCGAGATCAAAAGGTTCGCCATCACTGGAATAGGAGATGAAAGTCCGAGAGAGTTCCTAGCTCAGCAAATATTCCCAGCCACATTTCTAGGGAAAGAACACAGAAATTCATTCCAAACCACCGTTTGTGTTACTGCACAGACTGTTAAATGCTGTTTCATTGGGCATTCCTGTGTCCGGAGAGCGGGCTTCCAGCACAGCTATCAAACTTGAACCCAAAGGGCTTCAGAGCGCATTTGGCCGCTAGAACCATCCATTCGTATCCACGAGGACACATCTTTGTAAACTACTTAGTTCTCGGTGGAATCTTTCGCCTGTGAGTTTGCCTCGGTGTGCACTTGGGTTTTGTTTTGGAAAACAATCTTGCAATAAACCTGAGCAGGGACCACAGGGCGCTGGGCAGCGGTCGAGGCAGCAGGAGCGCAGAGCTTCTCCAGACACGGAGGCCGCAGGTTAGCGCCGGAGAAGTGATCCAGTGGAGCGGCAAGGTGTTTGCGGAAACTGACATGCTGATATTTGCAAATCTGAAGCTTGGCAGAATAAGGTCACTTTAAATGTATAAGCTGATAGAAATCGCTATTTTCTTTCTTGCTTTTGTTTGCTATTGGGAGCTTGCCAACTTCAAACAAAAGAGTAGCTGCAGTCAGATCACAGAGCCCTGGCCCTGGGCAACTGACATCAGAGCTTTAGGACGTTCATTTTCTGCCTTCAGCCCCGAGAACAAGGCACCCGCCTGCAATCAAATGTACACAGTTAGCACCAGGTCTTCCCACAATTTCCAGAATTAATGATACTGCACATTTTAAAGGTGAGGTTCGTGTTGTGTGTAAAGTGGAAGCATCTTGGTAACGAGGTCCTGCAGGCTGACAGCATCATGAACCGATTCTAGAGCACCCATCCCGCTCTGCTTAGCCTGGGTGTTGAAAAACCTGGTCCCTCAGAATGTAAAATCCAGGGACATGCCAGGTTTTTGTTGATGAGCATAATTGTAGAACTCTGCAGTGACCTAGATTTGAACAAGACTAGATTCTAGTAGCTGAGAATGTTCTCCATTAAATAGAAGAAAATGCAGTTAATTAATTAACCTGGTGTTCCGTGAATGTTTTAAGTCTGAGGGATGCGGGGAATGTGGGATTTGCCAGGATTCAATGGTGAGCACAGATGCTGCTGCCCCCGGAGTGACTGCTAATATGAAGGCCTCGCTGCTGGGGGCCCCGTGACTACAACAGGTGCAGCATCAAGACTAGGGGAAGGTGAGTGCTAATTTGTCATTGTGCTTACATAAGTCTCCTTTTCTCTTGTTTTTAGCAATAATACATAATATTCCATTATTTTATTGATTCTCAGGTTATATTTTCAAAGTAGCAGCACAATAATTTAATGTTAACACATAAATATTGTCATGTCAGTTTTCTTTTAATCAGACATAGGTAACTTATGGCACAATTCAAAAAAAAGAAAAATACTTTTTTTATATGGCCCTCAGTCATGATTAATTCTTTAGTAAAATTAGAGGAAGCATAAGAAGATGGAATGGGGATGAGATTCATTTAAATTTCTTGTCCAGTTATCACAGAGGAAACAGAATTTTATAATTGGGGAAATACTTGGTGTTGCATTGCAATGGCTAATTTGCTGAAATATGATAACATATTTAAGTTCTAATTACTGCTGTAACCATTTACATATAGAGATATTATGACTTTTATGCTATTCCTTTATATTAAAGTAGGTGCAATTTCAAAATCAATTTATTTAGCAAGCATATTAGATACTTATTTAAAATTTTTAGCCATTTAAAAATTTAGATGTAATTGTCACATAACATATTAGTTTCAAGTGTACATCATAATGATTTGATGTTTGCATATATTGTGAAATGATTACCACAATAAGTCTAGTTAACATCTGTCACATATACCAGTAGTTACAAATTATTTTCTTGAGAACTTTTAATACCTACTTTCTTAATAACTTTCAAATACATAACACAGTATTGTTAACTATCATCATCATGCTTTTCTAGAATGGGGCAAACTCTTCATTTCTTCAAAGTTGAGTCAAATACATAAATAAATGATGACAGGGAATGTTGGTTTGGTAGATTTAGACTTTTTGAGAATAACAAAAATAAAGGTTCTGGAAATATTTATAATTAATCTTGTGTTAGAGTATTATATGTGTTGTTAAAATAGTATATGTGTGTGTTTTCTTTGTTGATTTTTAGAGAAAACCTAAAAGACATGGGCTTCAATTGCAAGGCATTTATGGTTTATGTATAAATTAACTAATATATGTGGTATAGATGATATTTCTAAATGATGCTCCAGTAAATAATGACTTGGGAGTTTAGGGAAAAACAAGAAAAAAAATTTGTTTTCTGGCTAATGCAGTGGTCGACAAACTCATTAGTCAACAGAGCCAAATATCAACAGTACAACGATTGAAATTTCTTTTGAGAGCCAAATTTTTTAAACTTAAACTATATAGGTAGGTACATTGTTATTAACTTAATTAGGGTACTCCTAAGGCTTAGGAAGAGCCACACTCAAGGAGCCAAAAAGCCTCATATGGCTTGCGAGCCGCAGTTTGCCAACCATGGGGCTAATGGATTCATATAAGTAACGGGGAGAAGGGTTTTTATGGAGCTTTAAAATAACATAACGAGGATTCGCAGACATGGAAGAAGAGCTCCGAGTACAGTGAGGTGTGAAAGAGGGCAAGGGCGGGGAAGTGTGCCTTGGGACACTGCCCATTTTTGGTGTCAGTATGAAGAGTGATCCAGTTATAAAGACAAGTTTATCCAAGATTTAAGGCAATGCAGCTGATGAGTGCACTTGGTGGCACAAGTCTAGAGGAAGACAAAGAATATCTTAACTTAAGCAGGAGCGAATCATGATCATCGTGTGTTGGAATGTTTAATTTGACAAATATATAAAAAAAGTTAAGCCCTAGCTGGTTTGGCTCAGTGAATAGAGCATTGGCCTGTGGACTGAAGGGTCTCAGGTTCAATTCTGGTCAAGGACACATGCCTGGGGAGTGTGCTCGATCCCCAGTGTGGCAGGTGCAGGAGGCAGCCGATCAATGATTCTCTCTCATCATTAGTTTTCTCTCCCTCTCCATTTCTCTCTAAAATCAATAAAATATATTTTAAAAAAGTTGAAAGGGGAAGAATTTAAGGTAGGTCATCTAGTTAGGAGACCATTTCAACAGTCTAGGCAAGAACACTGAATTTGCAGAATGTTGAAGGCTAATACTGGGGATATTTTCAAGACAGACTGAACAGTAAGCAGAGGTGATCTTATATGTGGGTGGAAGCAGGTTGAAGATGGAGTCACAAATAAGTTCCAGACTAATTAAAAAGGAGAATGGAGAGTGAACCATCAAGGATGGAATCTTGATGAATATTATGTTGAGGAAGCTGTGGAGAGAAATGAATAAAGAAATGTGTCCTTTCTTGCCCTAACCAGTTTGGCTCAGTGGATAGAGCATCGGCCTGCGGACTCAAGGGTCCCAGGTTCGATTCTGGTCAAGGGCATGTACCTTGGTTTCGGGCACCTCCCCAGTAGGGTGTGTGCAGGATGCAGCTGTTTGATGTTTCTCACTCATTGATGTTTCTAACTCTCTATCCCTCTCCCTTCCTCTCTGTAAAAAATCAATAAAATATCTTTTTTAAAAAAGAAAAAAAAATGTGTCCTTTCCAGATAACATACTGTGAAACTATGTGCCAGTTACAAAAGTGTATGAACCCTTAATCCTAGTAACTTTATTCTACTCATAGCTGCAAAAACCTCATTACAGCATCTCAGTATCTCCTCTCAATATAGTGCCAATAGCTACAGTGGTAATCAATCCACAAATTCAATCTATTGGGACCTAGAAGCTGAGAAATAGAACAAATCTTAACCAGCATCAATCAGTATAATCTGGGTGGTGACTAAGGGTAATCATGCAAATTTAAATGTGGCTATCTATAGGCAGGGATATCTGCCATTGACAATGCCAAATGTGGTCATCTGGTATTAAAAACATTAAATATATTTATAACATTAAGTCAGTTACTAGGCATGTAGATTTTACCTTGGACTCTTAACAAATGACATGTTAAGAATTGGTGAAAGATATATAAGAATCAGAGAAAAACTTAGACCAATGGGAATTCCTACCAAATCCAACATTGTATATGTCAAATGTGTCAGTTATGGCGCACCAACAGTTAGTCTTATTGGAAGTGACCACTGCTATCGTCCTCCCATCAACAAAATCGATTTTCTCAACTTTTCTTGCAATGTGTCTGGGTTTTGATAAGCAACATATTAAACTCTAACATCATGATTACAGAATTTAGATTTGTCATAAAGCTGTATTGCCAACTCAATACTAACTATATTATGATTTTTTAACAGAGATATTTAAAAAATGATATTGTTATACTGAGGATGGAAAATATCTACCTGAGTGACCCAAAATCATAGTGGGAAGTGAAGTAGGTAGATAGAGAAATGCAGATGTCCCTAGCTGAAAATTTCAGGTTCTATATCTAGATCGCTTTCTTCTTCATGCTAATTCTTTGTAACAGAGCTAGTACTTCTCATTGATTGTGGATAAAGAGAATGACAAGAGATGAACCTCTTGAGATGACAGCCTGACAGCCTTTAAATCAAGGAGGATCTCTTTTTTAGTAAGCACAAAGATTAAACAGACTAATTAAGCGATGCTTTAGCCCATCCACTCCTGGGAAAACACATCAGAGTTCCATCAACAATGGTCAGGTCAGGGAACATGCTTTCCTGTCAACTGGAAAGTCTCATAGTTTTACACTGAAAGTCTTGTTGCCCTCTGGGAAATTGTTCTGTTTAATGGGGAGAGATGTCAGTCCACATGATTCAAAAGTTTTCACCAGGATCCGAGAGGTAGATCTCTTATATAGTATTGACAAAGTGTGATGTGTATTTTATATTCTAGAATCAATTTCTTTCCTCCAAGGGTCGATTTTATTTTAATAAAGAATTTTTTAAGCTATTGGTCAAAATGTTCCTATATAAAGGCAGTATCTAAGGTGCCAGTTTTCTTCTTAGAAATGCCTTGATCTATCACCATTCAGTAAATATGAATATAAATTTTTAAAAAATATTTTCATTAATATTTAGAAAGAGAGGAAGGGTGATGCAAAGAGAGTAACATCAATGCTGGAATGAAACATTTATTGGCTGCCTCCCACACTCCCCTATCTGGGATTGAGCCCACAACCCAGGCATGTGCTCTGACTGGGAATTAAACCAGCAACCATTTGGTGCATGGGATTACTCCCACATCAGTCAGGGCTGAATGTAAATTTTAAGAGACTTAAAGCTTTCAAGAATCCTGAGTCATATTTTTTCTCCATTCTTATTTATATCTCTAGACTAATCATAATTTCTGATGCATTTATTTTGAAGTTGTTAATTTTAGCTGAGACAGTGATATATGTAGAAAAACATAAGTACATATCTTTCACTCCTTCTCCACTAGCCAGTATTATTCTGGAAAATAAAGTTATGTAAAAAAGATCACCAAAGTAACAAAGCAGATATTAGATTTTTTTTGTCCTAAAGTGAATCTTGATGGTGCATATCTTAATGAATAGGAAACATGAATTTCTTTTAATAAAACAATTCCTTATTTCAATTGAACTTTATTTTGCTTCATTGCCATCCTCTAAGTATGGGCAACTTTTGTCTTCTACATTCTGCTATTTCCTGTTGGTTATTTGCTGAATTTTGCAAGCAAAGTGAATAGCTAACAATGAGTACACATCACTTAATTTAATAAAATATTAGTATCTGATCTTTGACTCATTAAATGACAAGATTTGTTATCTTTGACTTATTACTATTCAACATTGCAGACCTGTCACTAATATTCCTAATACATATTATTCCCTGAAACATTTGTGAGCAGTAAGCATGACAGAATAAGAGTTGGTTTAGCAGGGCAAAGCCAAATGGTTTCATTTCTAGGACACAGATGTATCATATTTCTAGATCACAACTATTGATTCTGGAGTCACTGTAAACCAATATGCAAATTTCATTCATTATTGATCTGTCTATATTAATTTAGAAACTTTTTTTTAATTTCAAAATATAGATACATAATGTACAATTTTAAAAATTAAACATTTAAAATGTGTGCTTTTCTTTTAAAACTATAAATACTTTTAATGAATCCATACTTGGATGCTGAGCCTGTTAAAACATACCAGGAGCCCATGTCGTTTTTTCTTTCTTGTTTAACTGTGACAAAAACATTGAAACGGTGGCTGAAAATAAATAAACTCACCCTTTTCTCAAGTCTCTGTAGAGATCTATGTAAACTCCATGCATGCTTATTAGTGGCGAGTTCTTTAAAAGACCAAAGAAGTCGCGGCCTCTCCCTCAAGGAACATGGAGTGTTGCAGGGTGATGTTAGAAACACTGGAAATAACTAACGAACACATCCAAGGCAACTTCTTAATAATGCATGGTATACAGGGCAGACAGTTTACACGAATGCTACAGAATTTAAAGTCAAGAGTGACTTGACCTGGGCTGATAGGAAGCTCAGGTTAGTGCTTCTGGACCGAGTGAAGGGAGGGTACATTGAGGATGGACAGCGAAGAGAGGGGGTGATTGCAATTTTGGGCCTGGTGAGGGCTCTTGAGGAAAGACCCGTGGAGGGAAGTAGCAGGAGGGAAGAGTGAGCTTTCTCCATCTCAGCCTGGAGGCTCCTTGACATCGGACTCGGAGGTATTTATGTGCTTCTTCCTTCCACTTTAGGTTTTTGCTTGTTTTTCTGGAAATCATCATGCATCTCACGAGGGCTCTTCCTGAATTCTGATTTACTCCACAGGGTGGCAGAAGATGTGCGCTGGGAAAAACAGTGCAGACATAACAGTGCAGTCATTGGCATACCCGCCACACTTGGTGCTTGACCTTTTTGCTGCTCTGGACATCTGAGATGCTAGATGGTGACCAGAGGTCCTGCCGTTGAGCCACATCATGTTTGTTCTAAATATTTGCTTATTTTAGCAAAGTGGCAGCATGCTCAGTGGCATCAGCAGTTGTGACTATCAGTCATAGTCACCCCTGACATGTGGTAGTGGCAGGAGCAATGGGAAGGAAGCATGAGTTCCTTCTGAGAGAAGCAAATCCTTATTCGCCAGGAACCTCAGTTTTTATAGACAGTAAAGAGGTTGGACAAGAGTGTCCCTAAGACTTTCCCAAAACTATTTTTTATTATTTTTTACTAGAGGCCCAGTGCAGGAAATTCATAAATGGGTAGGGTCCCTAGTGGCTGCCACCACCACCACTGGCTGCGTTGGGGGGGGAGGGGGGCTCTTCCCAGCCACCTGCCACCACTGCTGGTGGGGCAGGGCGGGGCAGCTGGAGGGGAGGGGCCATGGGTGGTTGGCCGGCTGGCTTCACCCCCTGGTCAAACTCCTGGTGGAACTCCTGGTTGAGGAGACAATTGCATATTAGGCTTTTATTATATAGGATTTATTCCAAAACTATAAGTCTTGATATAGCAAAGGCTATTCTCTCAGCATTATACTTAATTCATATGTAATGAAGAAATGAACATCTTTACTGGTGAATTTAATGTAGTCTTTCCTGCTATCTACCACCATGTGAGCAGTGAAACATATAAAGCCCAGGGCAGTGCAGGCACTGGCACCCTAACCAGGGTTCTGCAGGCCTCAGGGTATCTCTTCGTGGCTGAATTTTCAAGTTGACCTGGTGAGGTTCTGAACTTGCCTTCAACAAGAGGCAGAATTTGAATTTGAGGCTCAATAGACCATAAGGGGATGAAGATAGAAGTGGGGGTTTGGGGATAAGTTGGGACCTTGTAGACCTGAAGTTAAATACTTCCCTTATTCTTCCTTCGTCGGAAAATGAGAGGTTAACTAACCTGCGCTATCCCCCTGGTGACTTGGTGGTAATACTCAGAAACCCAGGTTTCTAGTCTCCCAACTTGGTCCACAAACCGTGCCTCCATTTAATTAGTGAGACTGATGGGAACTTAGTTACACAGAATCCCACAGAAAGGGGCGTTGTGATCATCACACACGCAGCGCTTTGGGATGCAGAGGAGAGAGGGCCACGCTGCTGCCAGCCACGTGGCGGGAGACGGAGTCCTCACTGTAGCCATGCTCTCTTCCCGGGAAGCACTTAATGGAGAAAATGTTTTCTCTGGAAGGAGGGTTTTCTGGTGAGAAAATTTAAAATGTGAAGCAGGGTTTGAAGGAAGTGGAGGGCGCCCTGAACCGTCCTCCGGAGAAATGCCTGTCCCTTCACTCGGACCGAATGTGCTGGTGGCCTGGATCCTGTGCTCAAGCTGGGAGACCCCCAGGCAAGATCCAGAGCTGCCCACAGGCCGTTAGGAGAGGGCCTGGTATCTGCGAGGCTCCCCGCACAAGTTCTTAGGATGTTCACACACTCACATTGGTATTTAATGGGAAGATCTGGGAGATAGTGGGACACAACTTATAAATCATAAAAATAATTCTTGGAAAAGCAAGTGAGGTCACATATCTGCGGATTGGCCTTCTTCACCCCAAACATAATATGAAATATCAGATGATACGATAAAATAAATCAATCGTGGCCTTGTCCCTCCCTTTGGTTCACACAAGCATAAGCACCTTGCAGTAGGAAAGCAAAGTCCCGCAGCCTGAAGGGATCGGTGGAGAGTCCTCGCCGCCACGATGAGCCTACCAGCCGTGGGCAAACTACGGCCCGCAGGCCGAATCCGGCCCGTTTGAAATGAATAAAACTAAAAAAAAAAAAAAAAGACCGTACCCTTTTATGGAATGATGTTTACTTTGAATTTATATTAGTTCACACAAACACTCCATCCATGCTTTTGTTCCGGCCTCCGGTCCAGTTTAAGAACCCATTGTGGCCTCGAGTCAAAAAGTTTGCCCGCCCCTGGCCTATATTCTCCTAAAGACTTTATTTCTAAAAGCGTTACAGCGTTTGTAAAACTTTTAAATCCTCACCTGAGATATGTTTAGAGAGAGGAAGGGAGAGAAAACACATTGATGTGAGAGAGATACATCAATCAGTTGCCTCTGTAAGCACCCCAGACCACAACCTGTGTCCTGACTGGGAATGGAATCCACAACCTTTGGCTGTACAGAATGACACTCCAACCAAGCGAGCCACAGGGCCAGGGCTACAGTATTTTTATTCCAAAATAATTATTGGCTTCTTTCTTGAAACTTTTCTGAAAGACTTAAATTATACCATACAGACTATATACTTGTTAGTTCTGCCCAGAAAATGCCAAAATTACTAATTGGAAATTGGGTCAACATAATAAATTGATGCTTTGTTATAAGGTGTATCTCTAATCAGAACAAACACACACATACATGGAAGAGCAGACACTTGGTTGGCCCCACTCATGTGTTTCTTTTAGTTTCTATCCAATGACTTAGTAAAATAAGTTTGCTTAAGTTTAAGATGAAAACCAAGAAAAACTAATTTAAACAAAAATGATTGGGTAGGATTATTTTTATTAGCTATTTTTTAGTCTAAAGATAATGAAAATAATTAATTATAATTTCTCTAAATTTAAATACAAAAATGATTACTAAAGATTCAAATGAAAATTAAGTATAACTTTCAGTGCTCTTCAAATTCACAGCAGAGATAACCAAATAGATCAATGATTTTTAATTGGATTAGCCATTGATATAATCTCTTGAGCACATTCATTTGTCAGATGGAGACTTTGTCAATTCAAAAGAAAATATTACCCTTGAAAATGTTAATTTGGGAAACATTTCAAAACTGTCCCTTATTCAAATTGCAGCAGACTGTTTTGACAAGTAAGTGCAGAAAGCATTTGCAGACAATACAGGGCGAAGCCTTTCTCCTTCTCTGAGTGAGGCAGAGGGAGGAGAAGGCTGTGATCTATCTCCCTGGACATTTGTCTTGCCAACAGGATGTTATTTTTGAGACCGGTGGTCTATAGCTCTTGTCCAGTGCTAATATCTCATCTGGCAAGCTGGAATGGCCATTAAGAAAAATATATTTTTCTTTTCTCTTGAAAGAAATAGTGATGTGGTCTTTGGGACCAAGGAGTAGGCCATAGGACCCCAAGGTTAAGTCTCTAAATAAGAAAAAGAACACAAATGCTACCAGCACACCCCATGCCCTATGTAGCTGGGCTATATGCGTGTTGACCATCTCTGAGAAATGAGACTTTTCAACGCAACACCAGTGTTGCATTCAAAAACACTTCCCACTACTCAGGCCATTGTTTTAGTTTTCAGTGCTGTGTAATAAGTGACCACAAACTTAGTGGCGTGAAGCAGCACCAATTATTACCTTACAGTTCCTATAGGTCAGAAGTCCAAGTGCAGCATAGCTGGTCTCTGACCAGCCTCACATGCATCTGAAATCAAGTGACTGCAGAGCTTTGTTCTCATCTGAAGCTCAAGATCTTTTTCTACACTCATTCATGTTATTCAAATAATTCAATTTCTTGCAATTGGAGACCTGAGGTTCCTGCTTTCCTGTTATCTGTTGTCTGGAGATCTTTCTCAGCTGATGCAAGTTGTCCTCATGTCATATGTGTGTGGCTCTTACAATATGGCGCCTTCTTTAATGCCAGTAGGGGGATCTTCTTTGGAGGCTAAGATGGGTAATAGAATGTAACTCGACCACAGGAGCTACTATCCTATAACCTTTTTCGCATAACATGATCTAATAAAAAACTAAAATGTTCTGCCAGAATTTGGGAATTCAAGATTAATTGTAAAACCAGTCTCAGCTGAGTGGCACAAAGCTGACAATAACGAAGGTTACAGAAGAAGCCAGGAGGGCATGTCGATGGATCAAAAAATGGCTGAGATTCAGGGTGCTTATGACATGCCTGGCACTCTGTCCAATGCACTGCCTCCTACATCCCTCGTAGCAGCCCAAGGATCTCCACCTCCACTGACTGCCTTGTTTGTGAGTAAGGAACTGGAAGACCAAGAGATGAGGTAACTTGCCCAGGACTGCAGAGCGGACAAGTGGCAGACCCGGGAGGGAAACAACTGCAGGCGGCCTGACTCCAGCCTGGGCCCCTAGCCAGTGGGACAAACCCAAACACGGTACGCAGTCAGAAGTTTGCTTGGGCTCCAGCCTTCAGACCAGGACGTCTCTAAAAAGTCCATAGTTGATGAGAAGCTGTTTAATTTTAAAAGGACTTCTCATGCAAGAATGAAATTTAAATTGTAGGATTTGGGCAGGTAATAGAATACACTCCTGGGTTTCTTTGTGTGAGAGGGTAGCGCTAGGCTGGAACAGAGGGCCTATTAAGGGAAGAGCAAAGGATCAGAACCATGAGGCTCTAAGTTTGGATAGAAATACACTAACATTTGGTTTCTTCTCAGTACTGGGTTAAGCCCTCCAATTTGGCCTTGACCATTGGAAGGCCATCAATTTAGCCTCCTCTAAATGTTTGTGAGACCATGACCAGCATGGCCTGGGTTCCAAGGCCTGGAGAAAGGGCTGACACACAAATTAATACAAAAGACAAGAAATATAAATTTGGAAATTATGGGGAAGTCAGCTGTGAATTTAGTTCAAGGGACTAAGTTCCACTGAATCTCCATTCCCATCTTCTTATTTACTAGAATACACAATTGCCTTTTAGGAATGCAAACAGACATATCAATGGTAATGTTTAGTAAACAGTAAAAGGATTACCAGGTTAGGGAGGTTGCCTTCAGCCATTGAGTCAGCATCAGGTAATAAAATGCAGATATTCAGCCCTGTGAATATCAAAGCCCCATTCAGCCTTCTGATGGGACTTCTCATATTTATATTAATTACTGTTGATTTTGGCTTCCAGAAAATGTTATAGTCAATACAATAATGGTCATAGGTTTCATGTCTACTTCGCATCATGTCTGAAATATAAACAAGACATGCTATTCAGATTTATTACACCTTCTCTTGGGAAAGTACATAAAAATTAGAAAATTTTCTGTATGTGCATCAGATAGTAAAATTCTGCATAAATATAAAGGTATGGTTATTATTGCAAGAGAAAATGCTGCACTAATTCATGACAACTGTTAAAGCTGTTAATTTTATAAACCTATTATTAGGAACTCTCAGCTAAAAAAAGAAATAGACTGGCAGTTAAAGCTAACAGAAAAATAAGTTAGCTAAATTCAGAAACAACATGATGTTTTTGAGCAACACATGCTCATAAAAATGTAAACACTCCCATTTTAGATTTCTTTTCTTATAACTTTTTTTTTGCAATCAGTAGTCATAACATCAAATAAAATATTTAAAACTGCAGTCATTTCATAGAGGTTTTATATTTGTAAATTTGCCTACTTGCTAACACTTACTTGTAACTCCGAAGTCAGTCCTGGAAGCAGGCCCTTTCAGTCCATCAGACCGGAGCAGGGAAGCCCCGCCCCCACACTGGCCCCCCTGCAGTGGGACAAGGAGGCAGCTTCAGATCGCAGTGAACAGGGCTCCTCTCAGGCCGCACCTTTGGTTGCTGGGACTGCCTGGTGACCTCGCTGTTTGAAGTGGTTCCTGAGTGGGGTGCTGACATGCTTTCCATTTCATAAGCACAAGAAGGCTGCTGTGCCTTCGGAAAATGTATGTGCGTTTCACAGCTTCTTTCAGGCATACGGTATAAATCAATAATGTGCTTTAAATAAACTGTCTTTAAATGAAACACATGTAGAAGGTTCTGTATTCACCTGAAAACGTGGCCAGAGGCTGGCAGGACCCTCACCTTGTGTTTTCCCCGGAGAGCTGTTTGCAGTGACTGTAGAACATAACTGCAGTAAATGATAAATGTAAACTGTGATTCTAATTTTAGGTTATTTAATTCCATTGCTCAATGAGTTTAAGTTGAGGAAATTCTTTGTAATTTGTGAAAATGAATTAAAAATAGAATGTTTATATTGTCACTTGAAAGTTAAAAGAAGAAACATTCACTGAAGAAAACACTCCAAAATCATGCACAATAGCATCCATGAGATATATTTAATCCAAATATAATAAGGAACATAGAACATGTATTCAACATAAAGAACAGATTAAATTACTAGGGAAATGTGTGCCACACCCAAAATATCTTATTCTCCCCCTATCCTGAATAGAAAACGAATCTCAGTTTAAAATACAGGGGTTGTAAGAGCAATGAAAAAGCTGATATTCTATGAAATTTTTGTTCCTGTACTATAATGCCTACTTAAATTCAATGAGCGTTTTCATAGTCAAATTGTAATGATAATTAAGTGCTTTTTTGGGAAAAGCTTCACTTCATATTGATTGTTATAGCTCATAGTGTCAGATGTGGGGGACAGCAGCCTTTCACTGAGTGCTGACTTTTGACCCCTGTCATTTGGCCTTCCACACTGGGCCACGGTGCTTACTCAAGTGAACCTATTCATTGACCCAGTTTGAACTTAAGCTCCAAATTTTAAAAATAAGATATACTATATATATATATAATATTATACATAGATAATAAATGTAAGTCTTAGAACAATTTGAAAGTTCAATGTAACTATTTAATATTTCTATCACTTTCTATTACTTTTTGAAAATACTAGTCTAGTTTACCAACTCATTCATTCGACAGACTATTGTGTGCCAAGAACTGTGCAGGAACTGAGGTATAAGCTCTGTCACAGTTCCTGCTCCTGAGAACCCTCATATAGTCTGGGGATCCTCAAGGGCAAGGCAAGGTGTCATTCAGTTATGCTTCATGATGCCTCGAGTGTCTGCTGTACCATGACATAGGAATAAACAAACCATTAGAAGCCAATACCGTAGACCAATGTAAGCAGGGTTCACATGGCTTCATGAGGAATTACAGCAAAACAGGTATTGTACACATTGTACCTGCACAAATTATGGCATAAGGTCTTTAACGATCATCTTATATACTTGAAATAAGCAGTTACAAATATTTATTGGCCCTAACCACGTATTTGTCATGCTTTTTCATCACTTAGAAAAATAAAGCACTTTAGTGTGATGACTAAACAGCTAATGAGTTTATTCTAGAAAAAAAATGTATCCTCAATTGAATAGGAAGAAGCCTTTGAAACTATAGTTAAGGTGGGGAGGAAAGATATTCTTTCTCATTATTAGAAAAAAACAGGAGAATTCAAACACATTTAAGCACTCTCATAAATGTTGATTTTTCTTCCCCCCACATACCTGCAGCTCTGGAACAAATCTGTGATGAATGATTGCCATTTTATAGCTATGTGTCAAATGTCATCACAACATATACCAGAGAGACCATGCATGAACTACAATTTACACCTGCTTTATAGTTTATAAAATGGTCCCATGTGCATTTTATTCTTTGCAATTGCTTTAGTCCTTTGAGTTTGCTATAACAAAAACACCATAACTATGTAGCTTATAAACAACAGAAACTTATTTCTCACAATCCTGGAGGCGGGAAGTCCAAAATGAAAACACCCGAGATTCAGTCTTCACATGGTGAAGGGAAAGGGAGTTCTCAGGATTGATTGCTCTCTCTTGTTAGTCCTTACCCTAGGATATTTTTCCATTGATTTTTTAGAGAGAGTGGAAGGGAGGGGGAGAGACAGAGAGAGAGAAACATTGATGTGAGAGAGAAACATCAATTGGTTGCCTCCAGCATATGCTCCAATCGGGCCAGGATTCAAGCCTGCAATTGAAGTATGTGCCTTTGACCAGAATTGAACCCGAGACCCTTCAGTCCTCATTAGCCGACCCTCTATCCACTGAGCCAAACTGGCCAGGGCTTGGGATCTCTTTTAGAAGATCACTAATCCCATTAATGAGCTCTCCACCCTCATGACCTAATCACATCCCAAAGCTCCCATCTCCAAATACCATCAGTTTGAGGGTTAGAATTCTAACATAAATATATGAATTTGGGGTAGCGGGGCACAAACATTCATTCACTCTACAACAACAGCTGCCTTTGGAATTTGAGATTTCTACTCTTCTCTAAAGATTGCATAATGAGAGTTAGAGTTTTAAGTAATCTACTCAAGTGATTCAAATAGCAAACATTAGAATTTATACTCAATTTTAGATTTTTCCATTTAACATTTGTTGCTTTTCCTGTTCTCATACATGCCAATTCCCATATCTCTTGTGGAAATCATTAATCATTTATTGGGCCCAATACTCAGTCAACCAGTGCTAAAGCCAGGTCCACTAGTGATTGACATCTCTGTTGTCTGCACAGATACACCATCCCCACTCCAGGGCCCTGGATCTTCCTGTTTCCTCACTCCATCTCAGCTCTGAACCCTCACTGGGGAGATGCTTAGCATTTCTGGTGCACAATCTGTAATCAACTGGACTCAGGTCTCTGCGCTGCAGGTGGGAGACGCTGGGTTCTCCCACTCCAGTCCATAGGATAGCACAGCCCTACAGGGAGGAGTTCAGGCATGCCTCATGAAGCTAGAATTTACGATGACCCCTGAAAAGAAAACAGAACAAAGAGAAGTTAACTCTGGACTTCAGAGTTTCTGATATGACTTCATATTTATTCCACTTATTAGCACTCACTCACATCTTAGTTAAGGTTTAATAAAGGAAGACTTTCCCTGTGCTCGTTCCATGTTTAAGTAGCAACACACACACACACACACACACACACACACACACACACACACCACTTTTGGCCTCTTAGATACCTTTTATTTCCTCTTCTTGTCTGATCACTATTGCTAGCACTTCCAGTACTATGTTGAATAAGGGTGGTGAAAGTGGGCATCCCTGCCTTGTTCCTGTTCTTAGGGGAAATGGTTTTAGTTTTGGCCCATTGAGTATGTTCTCTGTAGGTTTGAAATATATGGCCTTTATTATGTTGATATATGCTCCCACTGTTCCCACTTTTCTGAGAGTTTTTATTAAAAGTGGGTGTTGGGTTTTGTTGAATGCTTTTTCTGTGTCTATTGATATGATCATGTGATTTTTGTCTTTTAGTTTGTTTATGTGATGTATCACATTTATTGATTTGTAAATATTGTATGAGTCTTGCATCCCTGGAATAAATCCCACTTGGTCATGGTGTATGATCTTTTAAATATTATTTCTGGATCCAATTTGCTAATATTTTGTTGAGGATTTTAGCATCTATGTTCATCAGGGCTATTGGCCTGTAATTCTCTTTACTTTTGGTCTCTTGAATTAGTAAGGTGACCATGAACATAGGAACATTGTGTTAATGGTGGTGGTGGGGGATAGGAGACATGTGAAATATATATATATCCTTCCAAAATAATAAAAGGCTAATATGCAAATTGACTGAGCAGCGGAACGACCGGTCACTATGACATGCGCTGACCACCAGGGAGCAGATGCTCATGCAGGAGCTGCCCCTGGTGGTCAGTGCGCTCCCACAGGGGGAGCATCACTGAGCCAGAAGCTGGGCTCACAGCTGGCGAGGGCAGTGGTGGTGGAAGGAGCCTCTCCTGCCTCCGTGGCAGCACTAAGGATGTCCAACTGTGGCTTAGACCACCACCCCCACCCAGTGCAGGAATATATATATATATTCCACAGAGTAGTGAATATGCTTTTTTTGTTTGCTATAGCCCAAGAGCTAAAAACGTTGCCTGGCACACAACAAGTGCTATCAGTACATATTTGTTGAAAAATAATCAGTTAAAACAACTTTAACTACCCTATGTATAATCAGTGCCAAATTCCACCATAGCAATGCCATAAAAATCTGACAAAGTGCCCTGGCCAGTATTGTTCAGTTGATTGGAGCATCATCTCATGCACTGAGCGGTCGCAGTTCAATTTCTGGTCAGGCGCATACCTAGGTTGAGGGACTGATCCTCGGTTAGGGAGCATATAGGAGAGGCAACCCATCAATGTCTCTCTCTGAAATCAATGTTTCTCTCTCTATCTCCCTCTCCCTTCCTGTTTCCCTAAAATCAATAGTAATGAAAAATAAAAATACAACTGGCAAAGTTACTTTAACAGCAGTGATATGTACTTCACAAAGGGCTTCTCCATAAGCTATTTTTTTTTAGCCCTTATAAGAAGTCTGATTTAAGGAGAGTATTACCTCAATTTTATAGATGATGTAACTGAGATGAAAGTTCAGATGTCTGAGATGTAAAGAAAACATCAAAATAGATTTGAGAAAAAGTAAATTAAAAATAGATGTAGTTATGTCTATTTCATATTTAACTTATGTCTCATCGTATTGCTCTAGAATGCAAACAAAAATGAAAAATAATTATTCTTTCTTCAGAGCAATATGCATGTAATGGGATGCCCCTGAAAATCTGAGTCCCATAACCAACCATGGCCTCCGAGCTCTTGGTCCCAAGTTGGAAGAAATTTTCTCTTTCAAAGCCTGATTCCCAGACTTTGCACCCAGCCTTGCATCTTCTCCAGGGAAGTAATACCGTTGAAGTCAATTTCACACTGTGCTCTGTGGAACTCTCTCTCTCCTGACGGAAGGTTTGCAGATGACTAAATCGTGCAGGGCCCCTGTCCTTGAGTCATCCAGCAAGTCACGTGTGGAATCAGAAAGTCATCTTCAATTCTCCTCCTTAACCAGTCTCATTCAGTTAGGACTCCAACCTCTAATGCCCAAAGAAAGCAGAAAATATGCTTGACAAAATTAATATTACAGCAAAATTGAATCGGTGAGAATATCTAACTATGTAAACCCATGACTGCATTGATGCTGTTGTAAACAAGCAATGCTATAGGTAAAGAGTGTATTGTGTGTGTGTGTGTGTGTGTATAATATATTCTATATAATAAAGAGGTAATATGCAAATTGACCGTCACACCCACACAAGATGGTGGCACCCACAGTGGGGGCAGGGCTAGCTGTTCTGCGTGCCTGCCTTGGGTCCTCCTGCACCCCCCACTGACTGAGGCTCAGGAAAGCAGGGCTGGCCCTAGGCGCAGGGAAGCCGTTGATGGCGGCTGCAGCCCGAGGCTCAGGTAACCAGGGCCAGCTGAGGCCAGAGGTGTGTTGGGGGCATAGCCTTCCCCTGACTGCTAGGTCGCCTTCCACCCCTGAGGGCTCCCGGACTGCGAGAGGGGGCAGGCTGGGCTGAGGGACCTCCCCCTCCAGTGTATGAATTTTCATGCACCAGGCCTCTAATATATATATCTACACTAATAAAAGAGAAACATGGTAATTGGCGTACGACCGCTACCCTTCCCATTGGCTAATCAGCATATCCTTATGCAAATTAACTGTCAGCCAAGATGGCGGCCGGCAGCCAGGCAGCTGGAAGCGAACATGAGGCTTGCTTGCTCCAGTGACTGCAGACTCCAACGTTCCCCGCCTGACTTGACTTGCTGGCCTCTGAGCTGGCAGTTTGAAACATTCTAACAAATATAGAAGGCCGGAATCTCAGAGCTGAAGTTATACATTGTTTCGATTATAGAACCGAAACAAACCAGCAGCGGAAGCCTCAGAGCTAGAGCCAGAGCTAAAGCTGGCTCAGAAGAAAAAAAAAAAAAAGAAAAAAAGGAGCGGTTGGGGGCTTCAATCAATCGCAAGCCTTAAGGCAGCCCTCAGCCCCTCACCCAGACTGGCCAGGCACCCCAGTGGGGACCCCCACCCTGAAGGGTGTGTGACCAGCTGCAAACAGCCATCATTCCCTCATCCAGGCTGACCAGGCACCCCAGTGGGGACCTCCACCCTGATCCAGGACACCCTTCAGGGCAAACAAGCCGGCCCCCAGGCCTCTATCCTATATAGTAAAAGGGTAATATGCCTTCCAGCACCGGGATCAGTGGAGCCGAGAGGTCTCCTGGCACCAGATCAGCATGACAGGGGGCAGCACCCAAACCCCCTGATCGCCCTGCGGCTCTGTGTGTGACAGGGTGTGGCATCCCAACCCCCTGATCGGCCCTGCTCTGTGTGTGACAGGGTGCAGTGCCCTAAGCCCCTGATGGGCCCTGCTCTGTGGGTGATAGAGGGCGGCACCCCAACCCCTCCCCCCCACCACGGGCCCTGCTCTGTGTGTGACAGGGTAGAGCCATAACCTCCCCATTGGCCCTGCCCTGAGTGTGACAGTGGTGGCGCCCCAACCCCCTGATCCGCCCTGCTCTGTGTGTGACAGGAGTCGGTGCCCTAACTCCCCTATTGGCCCTACTCTGTGCGTGACGGGGGAGCTCCCCAACCCCCTGATGGGCCCTGCTCTGTGCGTGACAGGGGGTGGTGCCGCAACCTCCCCATTGACCCTGCCTTGAGTGTGATAGGGGGCGGTGCCTCAACCCCCCAATCAGCCCTACCCTGAGTGTGACTGAGGGTGGCATCACAACCTCCCAATCCGCCCTGCTCTGTGCATGACAGGGGGCGGCGCCCCAACTCCCCAATCAGCCCTGCTCTGAGCCCGACCAGGGGCTGCACCTAGGGATTGGGCTTGCCCTCTGCCACCCAGGAGCAGGCCTAAGCCAGCAGGTCGTTATCTCCCGAGGGGTCCCAGACTATGAGAGGGCACAGGCTGGGCTGAGGGACCCCCTCCTTCCCCCCCGAGTGCACAAATTTTTGTGCACCAGGCCTCTAGTATATATATAAAAAAAATATATATATATAAATATATATATATTTAAAAAAAATAGCACAAGGAATACCACTGCTATGAAAAATAACTTACTAAAATGCATATAAATATAGGTTGCATGCATACAGTCTGAAACAAAGCTACTGCAGGCCAAAATGATGTGGCAGATGTAAATATTTTCTATGAATCTAAGTATTTATGTCTCTCAGGGTTTAGGATACTCTTTAATGGATGTTGATTGTCATCCACAGAACTAGGCTATATTGCCTCAGACTTGTATAAAGACAAATCATATTTCTGGGGAATAAGCAAAGCCTACCATGTAGTAGATAAAGATAGTCACAAGGACAGTTGTGGTTCAGTCACAAAGATATATTACATTTCTCCTTCTCAATTCAAAATTACCATAAAAATAAAACACTTCATTCAATTAGAAATTTTGTTGAAAATCAGGTGAAAAATGTCACAGTAAAACCAATAAGAACTAGAAGCAGGTGAACATATCCCAGAATGATCCAGAACAGCTTCTTCTAAAATTCTGATCCCCACAGTGAATCATTAGCCTGTCTTCCCAATTGTGCAAGTAGAGTTTGTACTTATGACACATAAGTTTTTAAAAGAAGGCAACGCTTAGCTGACCTACCTGTATGTCTTGAAATTAGCTTTTAGCACAGCTGTTCTATTGTGTTAAACTCATCACAGAATGCAGCATTCATGTAACCCACCACTGATCCGCAGTAAGTGGAAACAAAATCTCTCCTTAATTAGTAACATCAAATCATTTTTTAAACATTTCTACAGAACGCACACTGTGAACTGTTTAATAGATCATTATTTTAAAAAGGGGCAAATAGCGCACCACCACCACCAAAAAAAAAAAAAAAAAGACAGTGAAAATAAAAACTAGCAGTGTCAATAAAAAATATCTTGTGAAATAATGGGAAAAAAAGATGTTTCGTTAAGATGAGCTTTCCTGGCATCTTACTGTAGAGATGAACGGTGCCCCAATTACTGCCAACAATGGAGATGGAAAGAGAGATTCATTGCCGTCAACACCCTTAACTGAGTCCCAATGAATTTGCTTATCTGCTCCTTTTTCTACAGAACCTGCACGGAGTGGGGAGGAAGGAACAAAGAACTGAGTGGAGTAAATGTGCCGCAAATTACCACAACACACTGTGACTCAATGCGCTTTTCATTTCTCTCCTCATTAACTGGGTCTTGCTCAAAATGAGCGACTGAGTCCAAACATAATCAAGTCCCACAGTTAACAATCCACCCGACTGCTAGGGCAGTCACCACTGCCTCGCTGCTGGGAAATAAATTCAGAAATAAAATGAGTTAAAATAAAATTCACTCTGCTCTCTTTTCTGTGCTCAGATAATTCGAAGACCATGGAGACCCACAGGAACAGTCCATCTCCCTGTGAAAAAGTGGGCCGCTGTGCCAGGGTCAGCGGGCACACCTTCCTGTTGCCCAGGGTGAGCATGTGATGCAGTGAAAGGCCGTCAGAGTGTTTTGCTGAGGTCTTTATCCAGAGAGCTACCTGAACAATCATGCAACTCTTGCTAGGGAGCCAGGAACAGGGAGAGAAGATGGAAAGAAAAGAGTTCCTCCGATTGGTGCAAATGACCTGTAATGAGCGTGCTATGATTTTAAAGCGTAGGAAACCCCTTTTTACTTTTGTTATATCTTTTAAAACAAGAAAAACTGGTTTCAGGAATTTTTAAATTTTGTGTGTATGCTCCTGTGGGACTGTTTCATCCAAGCAGCCATTCCCGGCAAAGCTGCTGCAGGCGGCCTTGCTGTGGGAGAGGTTTTATGCTGACCAGGGTGCTTCGTTTCCAAGGGAGCCAGGCCAGTGCGGAAGGGGTTGGTCACTCAGTGAAGCTGAGGGCTTGTGTCTTAGAAAGAGAAATGCAGATATGAAAGGTTTCTCCTCCTTGGGCAGTGGAAATCTAAGGGAATTACAGAATACATTTTACATTAATGCTAAACTACACTAGATTTAGGAGACATTGACAACAAATGACGCTGAAGCCTCACCTTTATTCCATCTGAAGTTTTTTGTTTTTTCTTTATTGATTAAGGCATTATATATGTGTCCTTTTCTTCCCATTCAACCCCCCCCATGCCTTCACCACCCTGGTGTCTGTGTCCATTGGTTGGGCTTATATGCATGCATACAAGTCCTTTGGTTGATCTCTCCCCCTTATGCCCACCCTCTCCTGCCTTCCCTCTGAGGTTTGATGGTCTTTTTGATTCCTCTATGTCTCTGGATCTGTTTTTGTTCTTCAGTTTATGTTGCTCATTATGTTCCACAAATGAGTGAGATCATGTGATATTTATCTTTCTCTGACTGACTTATTTCGCTTAGCATAATGCTCTCCAGGTCCATCCATGCTGTTGTAAATGGTAGGAGTTCCTTCCTTTTTACAGCAATGCAGTATTCCATTGTGTAGATGTACCATGGTTTTCTAATCCTCTCATCTGCTGATGGGCACTTAGGCTGTTTCCATCTGAGGTTTCAGTGTCACTCCCTGTGGCCCTTCCCAGACACAAGGAAGGCTGGCCAGCCTTCTTCTTGCACTGCCACCAGCCAGCGCCTGCCTCCACGGTCACCATCCTCCTCGTCTGCCCTGCAATCTACTTCAGCTTTGAAGCTGGAAGCTAAAGCCTATGTACTATGTTACGCAAAAGTGCTAAAAATGGGCATCCCTGTCTTGTTCCTCATCTTAAGAGAAATTTATTTTTTTCAATTGCTTATTTTGCATCTATTCATATGATTATATGATTTTCATCCTTTATTTTGCTTATGTGCTGTATCACTGTAATTGATTTGTGAATATTATACCAACCTTGCATCTTAGAAATAAATCCCACTTGATCCTGGGGCATGATCTCTTTATTGTATTGCTGCATTTGGCTTGCTAATATTTGGTTGAGGATTGTTTGCATCTATCAGAGATATTGGCCTATAATTCTCTTCTTTGTAGTGTCTTTATCTGGTTTTGAAATTAGCATAGTGCTGGTCCCATAAAATGAGCCTGGGAGTCTTCCCCCCTCTTGAATTTTTTGGAATAGTTTTAGAAGGAAAGGTGTTAGTTCTTCTTTGAATGTTTGGTAAAATGCACCTGTGTAGTCATCTGGTCCAGGACTTTTATTTATTGGTAGTTTTTAAAATTACTTCTTCACTTTCATTAATTGTAATTGGTCTGTTCAAATTTTCTAGTGTGTTTTTTAAAATTCAGTTTGAAAGATTTGTATATTTCTAGAAATTTATTATTTTCCCCAGATTTTCCAGATATTGTATTCTTCACTTTTGACTGATATTTTTTCATGGTTTCTAAGTCTGTTTTTATGCTGTTGAAATGCTCAATAAGTTCCTTGAATATCCCAATAACCATTGCTTTCAACTTCTATGTCTGGTAGATTGCTTGCCTCAATGTAATTTTTTTTTTCCTGGAGATTCTCCTGTGTTGTTATTATTATTATTATTATTATTATTATTATTATTATTTGCAGAGTGTTTTTTTTCTCCCCATTTTGACTACCTCTCTGTGTTTGTTTCTGTGTACTGGTATTAGGTAGATCTGCTATGTCTCCCAGTCTTGGTATGTTGGCCTATGTAGTAGGTGTCCTGTGAGGCTCAACAGCACAATCTTCATGATCATTTAAGCTGGGTGCTCCAGGAATGTCTCTTGTGTGGGATTTGTGAGCCCTCCTGTTATAGTTGAGTCTTGATTGCTGTTGGCCTATCCGCTAATGAAGGACATGAAGGGTAGGACCATGGGAATGGGGGACGGGCTGTTTTAGTCCCCAGGAGATGCAACACCTCTAAGGTATGCCAACCCCTTCAAAGCCAACTTCATGGTTCTATGTGCATTGAGAACAACAATTATCCCAAATCTAGTTAACATTAGATTTTGTTTTTTGGGGGGAGAGCCTAAAACATACAAATTACTAAATAAATTTAAATTGTATTACTGATATTATATCATGGGATGTATGATATGGAATGTTGGATAGTATCATATTTCCACATGTGTCTTGGCTGAAAACTTCCCTACCTGGTACACACAAGTCCAGGAAGCACAGAGAGTCCCAAATAAGATGGGCCCAGAGGCCACACTAAGACACATCATAATTAAATGACAAAGGTTAAAGATAAAGAGAGGATCTTAAAAGCACCAAGAGAAAGACAGTTACTTACAAGGGAGCTCTCAAAAGACTGTAGGCTGACTTCTCAACAGAAATATTTCAGAAAGGATTGGCATAAAATATTTAAAGTGATGAAAAGCAAGGACCTACAAACAAGACTACTCTAACCAGCAAATATATCAGTTAATATTGAAGAAGAAATAAAAAGCTTTTCAGACACGCAAGAGCTAATAAAATTCATTACTACATTAAGTATTATAAGAAATGTTAATGGGACTTCTTTAAGAATAGTTGTAAAGCATAAAGTGGCAGTAAATGCCTATCTATATATATAAAAAGCAGTGACTATGACGACCAAAACAACCAGTCAACCAGACATCAGCTGCATGGGGCCACCAGGCAGACAAGGGGAGCAGTGAGGGATGACCAAAAGACTGAACAGCAGTCTGTGTGGGGCGACCAGGCCAGCAGGGGGGCTGGTGAGGGGCGACCAGGCCAGTGGGGGGGGCAGTTGGAGGTGACCAGGCTGGCAGGGGGAAGCAGTTGGGGATGACCAGGCTGGCAGGGGAGGCAATTAGGCATGACCAGGCCAGCAGGCAGAGGTGGTTAGGAGTGATCAGGCTGGCAGGGTGGGGCAGTTAGGGGCAATCAGGCAGGGAGACAGGTGAGCAGTTATGAGCCAACAGTCCCGGATTGTGAGAGGGGTGTCCGACTGCCGGTTTAGGCCTGATCCTTGACATCCCCCAAGGGGTCCCAGATTGGAGAGGTTGCAGGCTGGGCTGAGGGGACACCCCCGTGCATGAATTTCATGCACTGGGCCTCTAGTCTATATATATAAAAGGCTAATATGCAAAGTACCCCCCTCGGGAGTTTGGGAGACCTGGAGTTCGATTGCTTGCTATGACATGTGCTGACCACCAGGGGGTGGTGCAGAATGAAGGAAGGCCCCAGCTGGCAGCCAGCAGTTGTGGAAGGGAGGCCCCAGCCAGTAGCCGGCAGCTGCTAGGGAACCTACCAGTGCACAAATTTCGTGGACTGGGCCTCTAGTCTATTAATGATCAGTTCAAATTTAAATGCATTAAATGCTCCAATAAAAAGACATAGGTAGCTGAATAAATAAGAGAACAAGACCCACATATATGCTCTCTACAAGAGACCTACCTCAGAATGAAGGACACACATGCTGAAAGTAAACAGATGAAAAAAGGGTATTTTATGCAAATGGATATGAAAAAAAAACTAGGGATAGCAATAATTATATCTGACAAAATAGACTTTAAAACAAAGGTTATTTACAATAGCTAATATCTGGAAACAGCCCAAGTGCCCATCAGTAGACGAGTGGATAAAAATAGCTGTGGTACATTTAAACAATGGAATACTATGCAGCTGTAAAAAGAAAGGATCTTTTACCCTTTGAGACAGCATGGAGGGACATGGAAAAGGTTAAGTTGACTTATTGAACCATAATATCACCAAATACTATTTATTATGTGCCTACAGAGCTCTGGTAGGAATCTTATAAAATAGTCCAATTTATGTCTTGGAAAACATGGAATTTTAAATAGTATCTAAACATATAAATAGCTATTGAATTAAACATTTATATATATGTAATATGTTTGCAAAAATTTGAACCAGCTTTTTTCTTGCAAGAATTCCCAGGGACTTATGTTTCTCATAAGCTGAATAAACCCAAGAGAAGAGACCACCTCTCAAATTGATTTCATCATAGGACATTTTTTAAAAAATATATTTTATTGATTTTTTACAGAGAGGAAGGGAGAGAGATAGATAGAAACATCGATGAGAGAGAAACATCGATCAGCTGCCTCCTGCACATCTCCCACATAACCCAGGTACATGCCTTTGACAGGAATCGAACCTGGGACCTTTCAGTCCGCAGGCCAATGCTCTACCACTGAGCCAAACCAGTTTCGGCTCATCATAGGACATTTTATTCAAAGAACAAGATATTATCAAATGAGGACTCTTTGAAAGACACTAATATAAAAATTTTAATAATACATCATGAAAAGTCATTTTATTCTATTTAAAACTGAAACAAGTTTCCATTTATAATCTCTGTCTTAAATTAAAAATTCTAAGGAATTGAATACAGATGAAAAAGACCAACCTTTACAAATGATATCAAGAAAATTATAGAATGAATTTTTATTTAAATTGCATAATATTGATCATCTCAAAACTTAATATTTCTCTATATGACCACTGTTGACATTGTACCAGATCTTTAGTTTTTCTTTTTAAACTACTAGGCTATTATTATACTACTAAATGCCCAGCACATGAAATCATGTGGAGCCCGCTGCTGCTCACAGCCCCGCCCACCCACCACGCTTGCATCCCTGCCTACCTGCCCGCTGCCTCCACATGTTCGCCGTCCCATCCACCCGCCTGCCACGCTGCTCACCATGCTTGCTGCCCTGCCTGCCCGCTACCCACCTTGCTGCAATTGGAGCCTGTGGGGAGGGACTGAGAGGTGCTCAATATACCTCATGGTTACTGGTCATTTGGTAGTCCTGGTTGTCATGGACACTGGCTATATATATATATATATATATATATATATATATATATATTTCCCCCCAAAAATTAGAAAATAAAAAGTAGGTGTGGAATTAGATGACATTTTCTGCTCTGTTGCTAGTCACAGGATTCTGAAACATAATACATTACATAAACTTGCTGGGTTCAGTGATTGCCTAGCTCAGTAATTTTTGCCTGGTGTGCTGCAAGAATTTTTAAAACATGCAATATCTGACTATTTAGTAAGGGGCACTGACCTCTTTTCCCTTAGATTATCAAATAAAAAAAATGGTTGTAGCCCACACAACAATAGCCATCCGGTGTGAATGCTTTTTCTTAAACCATAAATATATAGGTCATATAGTAGAATTAAATATTATTGGTCATGTCACATAATAAGGTTGCATTATTTTAGTTAATTTTTGGTACCAGAAATCCTCATATATAAGTACTAGAGGTCCGGTGCACGAATTTGTGCACAGGTAGGGTCCCTCGGCCTGGCCAGCGATTGGGGCCAATCAGGACCATCTCGCCCAGTCTCGATCAGGGTCGATAAGGGCCGGCCAGCCAGGGGGAGGGACTGCAGGAGGTTGGCCTGCTCAAGAGTTTGGCTGTGGGAGTGCACTGACCACCAGGAAGCAACTCCTGAATTGAGCGTCTGCCCATTGGTGGTCAGTCCATGTCATAGCTCCCGGCCGGTAGTCTGGTTGTCCAGTCATAACAGTTGCTTAGGCTTTTATATATATAGATAGGCACCTGATTTTTTAAAAAGTCACTTTGGAGCATAAAGGAAAGGGGTAATTATTATTATTATTGTAAATCAATCAAAATTATACCTTCTTTTATTTTTCAGAATGGCCAACATATATTTTTTTTAGCATACTGAGGAATTTTAGTAATTAGTGTATGTGTGTCATGAGGTGAAAATGGTTGAAAATCGCTAGCCTAGCTTGCCTAGCTGATATCACTAGCCTAGTGATATCAAGCATTGAGTTTGGTTACTTTCTTTGTATCCCAATATACATTCTGTCAGATGGCACCTGGAGAGTCAAATGAGAAAGAGAGAGAGAGAGAGAGAGAGAGAGAGAGAGAGAGGCCAAAAATTAAGCTCAGAGAAGCTGCATTTGAAAAATGGGCAGAAGTAAGGTTTAAACAAGATTCAAGATTCTTTATGCTGGTCATAAGAGGCACAAGTCTAGTGATAGAAAATTGCATTTACTCAGAATTATATGTACTTAAAATTATTATTTTATCCTTTCAGTTACTGAGTACCTTTTTATTTTAGCCATCCTATATAATAAAAGCCTAATATGCTAAGTATCTGACCGTTCACTCGACCATTCAACCAGTCTCTATGATGTGCACTGACCACCAGGAGGCGGACCCTCCAACTGGTAGGTTAGCTTGCTGCTGGGGTCCAGCCGTTCGGGACTGGGTGAATCGGGCTGGACATGCCCTGGAGCTCTCCCACGATCCCTCCCCAGCCCTGATCGTGTACCAGTGGGGTCCCTCAGCCTGGCTTGTGCCCTCTCACAATCTGGGAGCCCTTGGGGGATGTCTGCAGGCCAGGCAGAGGGACCCTGCTAGTGCACAATACCATGCACCGGGCCTCTACTAAAGCTATAAGATCCACTTTGATGGGATTGTCATATAATTGGCTAATTATTTAATTCAATTACTGAACAGCACAATGTGTACATATGGAAACATTTAAAATACAACATTCATTTTACAGAAAAACAAAATCCACAAGGTTAGAGAAAGTGAAAACATTTGTCACAAAACTTCATGCAGAAAATTGGAAGGCATGCTGCTCCTCATTTATTGCCCTGTTTTTCCAAAATTTCACCAAAGAGCTGGAGTATTTTAATTTATAGCATATGAAGGTCATTTAAAGAACATTAAGACATTAAGACCAGGGCTGTCAGATAGGTCTATGCTTTATAATACTGTGAAGTTCCTAGTAGGTCTGCTTGGAATTAGGTGATAAAGTTAAAAAAATGATTATAGCAAATATCACTACATTTTTATTCAAATAATACGTAGAAATTTTAAACAACTATGAAATTTAGAGGCACACAGTTATAAATCTAGTGAGCTCAGCCATGCTGGTTTTCATTATACTTCCATTTAATTTTCTAATTAATCTCAGAAAGCATTAATTAATTTTGTCTTTTCCACAGTTGGCCTGGAACCCTTGGGCCTGAAACATCACAAATACTGCTAGCCTGGAGCAGTAGTAATCAAAATTTCTCATTTGTTTGAGCAATCAGTGGATTTTTCCTCACTTCTTTGTCTGATAGGTACTTTAACAATCTTTTAACCCTTTGGTTTTATATTTTCTGTGAATGCAAGGATGAAAGAAAGAACCAATAGACTGAGGTCAAAGAGAAATGATGAGAGAAATGATGGAAAAGGACTCTTACTGTGGGGACAAGAGTTGAACTCTGTCCGGGGGAAGTTCTTGTCTGTGTTCCAGAGGCATCATAATCCCATGCCACTTCGAGTGTGCTGTTGTCCGGTCAATGGTCCAGATATCCACCAGGGTGGCCTTTCCTGCTTATTCCAAGATTTACTATTGCAAGTAATGTTGTTATGAACATTCTTTCAAGCATCTGGCAGTTTCCTCATGCAACCATTTTGTTAGGTGATATATACAGGATTGGACTTGGGGAACTAAAAGCTATGCACATGTTCAGCTTTAAATGGTAATGCCAAATGTTTTCCAAAAATATTGTACCAACTTATCCTTTACCAGCAGTAGATGAAGGTTTGATATAAACTGATTTTTAAGAAAATATTTGAAAATTCAATGGGTGGGAAAAGTTATTTCATTATAGTTATAACTAGAGGCCCAGTGCATAGAATTTGTGCACTGAGGGGGGGGGGGTGTCCCTCAGCCCAGCCTGCACCCTCTCCAATCTGGGACCTCTTGGGGGATGTCTGACTGCCGGTTTAGGCCTGATCCCTGTGGGACTGCTGACTCCCAACCACTCACCTGCCTGCCTGCCTGACTGCCCCTAACCACTTCTGCCTGCCATTCTGATCACCCCCTAACCACTTCCCTGCCAGCCTGATTACCCAACTGCCCCCCCTGAAGGCCTGGTCCCCCCGAACTGCCCTTCCCTGCAGGCATGGTCGCTCCCAACCGCCGTCCCCTGCCAGCCTGGTCTCCTCTGCAGGCCTGGCCACTCCCAACTGCCCTCCCTCCCCTGCAGGCCTGGTCACCCTTAACTGCCCTCCCCTACCGGCCATCTTGTGGTGACCATCTTGTGCCCACATGGGGGTGGCCATCTTGTGCGAGGGCATGATGGTCAATTTGCATATTACCTCTTTATTATGTAGGATTTGTATTTCTATAACTTCAAATAAGATTAAACATCTTTTCATATACTTATGACTTTTCTTATGTCTTGAGTGAAATGTTTTTTATAGCATTTGTCTCTTTTTTCAAATATATTTTTATTGATTTCAGAGAGGAAGGGAGGGGGAAGGAGAGATAGAAACATCATTGATGAGAGAGAATCATTGATTGGCTACCCCCTGCACATTCTCCAACAGGGGATCAATCCCACAACTCTGGCATGGTCCCTGACAAGGAATCAAACCATGACCTTCTGGTTCACAGGTTGATGCTTATCCATGCCAGCTGGGCTCATTTGTTTTTTTTAAAAAATGATTAGTCTGTTTTCATCTTATTGATAATTTTAGGAGTTCTTTACTTTTCTGAATACTAACCATTTATTAATTATATATATTAGCAATATCATCTCCCAGGTTATGGCTTATCTTTTCAAAGTCATTATAACCATTTTGGAAACAGAAAATTTCAATGTTAAAGGATTTAAATTTAATATTATAATTCACACTTTTCATGACATGGATTGTTTGAGGTCATAAAAGTTATTTTTATAATGCCCTTCAAGTTTTATTTTTTGGTTTTTGCATTTAAGCCTTTAATCAACCTGCACTTGATTTTGGTGTGTAGTTTCAGGAGGAGTCCAATTTCCTTACCTCTCCTATGGTTAGCCTGCCTGCAAGATAACAAATTAGTTTCCATTGTTCCACACAGATGCTGACAGAAGACATGGCACCACTGGGTCATAGATAAGGAATATTTTATTTGTTACAGCAATAAGGTTCTGTAGCCAGAGGTCCTATCAGCCCCAATGGTCAGAGGTCGGTGTGAAGAGAGCAGGGGTGCCCCCACACAGTGAGTTGTGTTGTATAGGAGAGGGGTCTCAAGCTTACGCAGCCAAACCTTTAATAATGAGCAAAGGCCTATCTGAACTTTGCCCCAAAGGAAGTTAGTATTTTATTGTTTTTGTATTAAATTTGATTTCCTGGGATACAACTGCTATCTTTAAATAATAAATCCAGAACATAAAATGCATCTCAATTAATTTCAAGTTTCCTTTACACCCTTAACAATGTTTTCAAATTTTACCCCTAAATGCCATAGACATTTTTTGTTTGGCTTGAGCCTAACTGGTGTACAGATTTTTAAACTTGAATTGTAGTCACATTAATTTCTATAATATTTTCTTATTGGTGTATCTGACAGAGAAGAACACTGTTGTTTTCAAAAGCTGATGTTGAATCCAACAACAACACCTATCTGATTTTTTTCCAACATTTTTCTGTTAATTGTTTTAGGTTTCCTATATTACTTATATTACCTTTAAATAATGGCAGGTTAATCTCATTTTTATATATTTATTCCTCTTTTTATTAAGTTACTAGAGGCCCAGTACACAAAAATTTGTGCCCTCAGCCAGGTCTGCCCCCTCTCACTGCCCGGGAGCCCTCAGGGGATGTCCTACTGATGGCTTAGGCCCGCTCGGAGTGGGCCTAAGCTGCAGTCTGGCCTCCCTCTGTGGGAGGCAACCAGGCTGATCAGGAGAAAGTGCTGCCCCCATTAACTCACTGCTGCTGCCACTGCCTGCTGTGGTGGCTGTGAGGCCTGAACCCCGAGCCTCGCATCCGTGGGGCTCAAGGATGTCTGAGCTCAAGGCTGCCTGAGCCCAGGGCCTCGCAGCCGCTGTGGCTTTGTCCAGATGGACATCCAAATGGACGTCTGGTAGATGTCTACACTAATTAGCATATTACCCATTACCCTTTTATTAATATATATATATTATTAACATATATATATGATTGTTTAAAGTATTACAAATAGTAGTACACATGTCTCCTTTTTTTCCCCATTGACCTTCCCCTGGCCTCCCCTACCCCTAGGCTCATGCCCTCCCCTTCCCCCCCTTCCCAGTGTCTTGCATCCATTGGTTATTCTTATATGAACGCATACAAGTCCTTAGGTTGATCTCTTACCTCCCCCCACCAACCCTCCCCAGCCTTCCCTCTGTAGTTTGGCAGTCTGTTCGATGTTTCTCTGCCTCTGTATCTATTTTTGCTCATCAGTTTATAATGTTCTTTATTATCCATGAATGAGTGAGAGCATGTGATATTTTTCTTTCACTGACTGGCTTATTTCACTTAGCATGATGCTCTCCATTTCCATCCATGCTGCTGCAAATTATAAGGATTCTTTCTTTTTTTATAGTAGTGTAGTATTCCATTGTGTAGATGTACCACAGTTTTCTAATCCACTCATTTGCTGATGGGCATTCAGGCTGTTTTAAAATCTTAGCTATTGTAAATTGTGCTGCTATGAACACAGGAGTGCATATAGCCTTTCTGATGGGTGTTTCTGTTTTCTTGGGATATATTCCTAGTCTGTTATTATTCTTGTTCTCTTTTGTGGTTGCTTTTGTTGTCATTGTAGGAGTCTTTTGTATGTTTTTGTTTTGTCTTGTTGTATTTTGTTTTTTCAGCACCTGCACAATAGCTTGTGTGATGTGGTCAGGAGTGAGCTTCACAGTCACAGAGGAGATCCCACTTATGAGTGGGACAACAACAATCAAGACCCAATTATAAGAGAGGAGCCCAAATAACCCACACAAGGGGCATTTCTAAAGCATTCCGCTCAGGAGATCAAAGAGACTATACCACTGGGTCCCACAAAACACTTACTATATAAGGCCACTTCATGAAGACTGTGAAGCACAGCAGTTTAATCAAATACATTGAAACAAATAAAAAAGTACAGCACAAAGAGGGAGACAAGGAAACAACCCCTAAATGAAATAAAAGGATGAAACTTCAGCAAAAGAGCTTTACAAAATAGAGGCTAAGCAAAATGGAGCAGCAAAAAAAGAAAAAATAATTTTAAAAAGCAAGAGAATAGTTTAAGGAAACTTTGGGTCAACAATAAATGTAACAACATCCACATCATAGGAGTACCAAAAAGATAAGAAGGTGAGCAAGAATAGAAAATGTTTAAAGAAACAATGAAAGAAAACTTCCTTAACTGGTTGAAGGAAAAAAGTCGCACAAGTTCAGGAAGCACAGAGCATTCCAATCAAGATGAATTCAAAGAGACCCACTCTAAGACATATCATATTAAAATGGCAAATGGGAATATATTAAAGACAAATAAAGAATCTTAAAGGCAGCAAGATAAAGATAGAAAGTTACCTACAAGGGAGTACCTATTAGAATGCCAGCTGATTTCTTAATAATAACACTTAAAGCTAGAAGGGATTGGCATGAAGTTTTCAATGTAATGAAAAGTAAGGGCATGGGCCCAATACTACTCTATTGAACAAGGTTATCATTTAATATAGATGGTGAGGAGGAAACCAAGATGGCACCATAGGTAAACACCAGAAATTGCTGCCTCCGACAACAACTTCAAAAATACAACTGAAAGACAGAATGGTCATCATCCAGAACCACAGGAAGGCTGGCTGAGTGGAAATTCTACAACTAGAAGGAAAGAGAAGAGCACACAGACTCAGAGGAGCTACAAAAGTAAAGTGCAGAGGTAGGGAGGCTCCGGCGCTAGGGGAAAGGGACTGGCACCTGAGGACATGGCTGTCTTTTTGAATCAGGAGGGAGTCACAAGCTCCCGACTGCTTTGAACTCCAGTTCCGGGAAATCTCTGGGATCCCAGGGCTCATACGGGGAGAAACTGGATGGTCTGGCAGCAGGCAGAACTCGGAACTTGATGGCGGCTTTCCCTCAGAGGTGCTGGCAGCAATTACCGGGACACTGAGACACGCGGCCCCTTAGGGCAGGGCTGAGAATCAGCCATAGCTGCTTGATCCGCCCTGTTGATTTTGAGACCCCACCCCATCCAGGCTGCTGCAAAGGCTTTTGCATATGAATGCCTGGGTCCTTTGCAACCTGAAAATTACCTAACAAATTGCAGCTAGGCCAGACAGACCCAGAACTTCCAAGAGAAGGCCCAAGGCCCCACAGCAGCTTGCATTGCTTCACAGCTGGGCCTCATCTGGGCACCCCCAAACCCCCCTGCAAAAAAGGAAGGGGAATCTGCATATCTCTTCGTAGCTCCTGCTGGGTAACCTCAGGAAGAGGCTTAATTAGCACCTCCTTAGATCCAAGAGCCAGTGTACCCAGTGGTCAGAGTGGGACCATCCAGATGACAACTCCTCAGATTCATAAGGAACACACTAGGGGGCAGACTCAGTGAGCACCAAAGCCCCACTGAAGCAAGTCTTGCCCCAGAAGGGTGTCTTCAGCACAGAAGTTCTCCCACTGCAGAAACAGCTGATTCTCACTGCCAATTGGCCTGAAGGTCAATTCCTCCCAGTGACACCTAAAACAATCAAGGCATAACTACAACAAGACTGTGCACAAATCCCACAAGGGGGTGCACCAAGAGTGTCCACCTCAGGTAACTGGGGAGGCTGAGCCACTGGGCCCTGTAGGACACCTAGCACACAAAACCACTCTACCAACACAGGGAAGCAGACAAAATGTGAAGACAAAGAAACAGGTCACAAATGACAGAAATGGAGGACAGCAAACGACTGGATATAGAGTTCAAAACCATGTTTCTAAGATTTTTCAAGAATTTTATGGAAACCGCCGATAAATGTAGTGAGATCCTCAAGAAATCTAGTGAGACCCTCGATGTTGTGATAAAGGATCAACTAGAAATTAAGCATACACTGACTGAAATAAAGAATATTATACAGACTCCCAACAGCAGACCAGAGGATTCGAAGAATCAAGTCAACGATTTGAAATATGAAGAAGCAAAAAACACCCAAGCGGAAAAGCAAAATGAAAAAAGAATCCAAAAATATGAAGATAATGTAAGGAGCCTCTGGGACAACTTCAAGCGTACCAACATAAGAATTATAGGGGTACCAGAAGAAGAGAGAGGGCAAGATATTGAAAACCTATTTGAAGAAATAATGACAGAAAACTTCCCCTACCTGGTGAAAGAAATAGACTTCCATGTCCAGGAAGTGCAGAGAACCCCAAACAAAAGGAATCCAAAGAGGACCACACCAAGACACATCATAATTAAAATGCCAAGAGCAAAAGACAAAGAGAGAATCTTAAAAGCAGCAAGAGAAAAACAGTCAGTTACCTACAAGTGAGTACCCATACGACTGTCAGCTGATTTCTCAACAGAAACCATGCCGGCCAGAAGAGAGTGGCAAGAAATATTCAAAGTGATGAAGAGCAAGAACCTACAACCAAGATTACTTTATCCAGCAAAGCTATCATTCAGAAGTGAAGGTCAGGTAAAGAGCTTCACAGATAAGAAAAAGCTAAAGGAGTTCATCACCACCAAACCAGCATTATATGAAATGCTGAAAGGCATTTTTTAAGAAGAGGAAGAAGAAAAAGGAACTCTTACCATTTGCCACAGCATGGATGGAACTAGAGAGCATTATGCTAAGTGAAATAAGCCAGTCAGAGAAGGATAAATACCATATGATCTCACTCATTTGTGGAATATAATGAACATCATAAACTGTTGAACAAGGACTGATCCAGAGACGGAGAGGCATTGATTGGACTGTTGGGCCTTGGAGGGAAGGTAGGGGAGGGTGGGGGTAAGGGGAAAAGATCAACCAAAGGACTTACATGCAAGCATATAGGTCTAACCAATGGACAGGGACAACGGGGGGGGGGGGGGTGAGGGCATGAGCGGGGGGGGGGGAGTAGGGGGTAACGTGGGTATAAGGACACATATGTAATATCTTAATCAATAAAAAAATATATTAAAAAAATAAAATAGATGGTGAAATAAAGAACTTCCCAGACAAAAAAAAAAAAAAAAAAGGGCTAATAGAATACATCACCACCAAATCAGCATTGCAAGAAATGTTAAAGGGAGTGATTTAGAAGAAGAAAATAAAAGAGGAGCATAGGCATAAAGAAAAAATGACAATAAATAATTACCTATTGTCAAACAGACTGTCAAACTATGGTGAGAAGGCTGGGGAGGGTTGGGGGGCAGAGAGAGGGGGTATGAGATCAACCAAAGGACTTGTATGCATGCATATAAGCATAACCAATGGACATAAGACACTGGGTTGTAGGGAAGGCCGGGAGAATGTCAAGGGAGGGGGAGGACACATATGTAATAATCTTTGTAATACTTTAAGCAATAAAACAAAATTTTAAAAAATTACCTATCAATAATAACCTTAAATGTAAATGGATTAAATGCTATAATCAAAAGACATAGAGTAGCTGAATGGATAAGAAAATGAACCAATATATATGCTATCTATAAGAGACCTACCTCAGAATAAAAGATTCACACAACTGAAAGTGAAGGGATGGGAAAAATATTCAATGCAAATGGAAATGAAAATAATAGCTAAGGTAGCAATACTCATATCTGACAAAATAGACTTCAAAACAAAGGCCATAACAAAGGACAAGGAAGGACATTATATAATACTAAAGGGATCATAAAAACATGAAGATATAACCCTAGTAAACATATAGGTACCCAATATAGGAGCACGCATTTATAGTTTTAAAATTTTGGAAGACTTTAAGGGAGATATCTATAGCAAACAGTCACAGTAGGGGACTTTAACCACCCAGTGACATCACTGGATAGATATTACAGAAAAAAATCAATAAGGTAACAGCAGCCTTAAACAACACACTAGATCAGGTGGATTTAATTTATATTCATAGAATATTTAATCCAATGAAGCAAAATACACATTCTTTTCAAGTGCACATGGCTCATTCTCAAAGGTAGACCATGTCAGGACAGAAAATATCTTTACAAATATAAGAAGATTGAAATCATATCAAGCATCTTCTTGGATCACAGTGGCATGAAACCAGAAATTGAATACAATAAAAAACCTCAAAAACATTCAAATACATTGAGACTAATAACTTGTTATTAGACAATGAATGGATTACCAATGAAATCAAGGCAGAAATAATAATAAAAAAAACTTCCTAGAAACAAATTAAAATGATCACACAACAACCTAAAATCTATGGGACACAGTGAAAGCAGTCCTGGGAGGGAAATTCATAACATTACAGTCCTACCTCAAGAAACAAGAAAACTTTTTAATATATTATCTAAACCTACAACTAAAAGAACTAGAAAGAGACTAACAAGAAAATCTCAGAGCAAGTAAAAGGAAGGAAATACTAAAGTTCAGAGCAAAAATACATGACATGGAGACTAAAACAACAATACAAAAGATCAATGAACTAAGAGCTGGTTCTTTGAAAAGAAAAACAAGATTGATGAAACTTTAGACAGACCCATCAAGGAATAAAGAGAGAGGATCCAAATAAATTACATCAGAAATGAATGAGGCGAGGTAACAGCTGACAACACAGAAATATAAAGGATTGTAAGAAAATATGTCAACAAACTGGACAAACTGGGTGAAATGGACAAATTCCTAGAAACATACAATCTGCCAAAACTCAATCAGGAGGAATCAGAATACTTCAATAGGATGATAACAACCAATTTAATTGAAGCATTAAAAAAAAGAAACTCTCATCAAACAAAAGCCCTGGACCGGAGGGCTTCACAGGTGAGTTTTGGCAAATGTTTAAAGAAGAATTAACACTTAACCACCACAAGCTATTCCAAAATAAACAAATAAATAAATAAATGAATAAATAAATAAATATCTAAGAGAAAGTACTATTTCTAAGGTCTTTTTATGACACCAGCATTATCTTTATTCTAAAACCACATAAAGACACTACAAAGAAAGAAAATTACAGGTCAATATCTCTGATGAACATAGCTGTTAAAATCCCCAACAAAATATTAGCAAATCAGATCCAGCAATACATTAAAAAGATCACACACCATAACCAAGTGGGATTTATTTGGGGAATGTAAAGTGGGTCAATATTCAGAAATCAATAAATGTACTAATGAATAAATTTGGCCAAGTAGCTGGATATAAATTAACACACAGAGATTGATGGCATTTTATGTACTAATAATAAACTCTCAGAAAGAGACACTAACAAAACAATCTCATTTACCATTGCAATAACAACAATAACAACAAAAATAAGATACCTAGAATAAACTTAACAAAGATGGTAAAATTACAGGACATTGAGAACGCAGTGGTTCTCAACCTTCTGGCCCTTTAAATACAGTTCCTCATGTTGTGACCCAACCATAAAATTATTTTTGTTGCTACTTCATAACTGTAATGTTGCTACTGTTATGAATCATAATGTAAATATCTGATATGCAGGATGAAACATTCCACCGCCAAAAGGGTCGTGACCCACAGGTTGAGAACCGCTGAGAGGAAGATACAAACAAGTGGAAGCCATATACCATGTTCATATGCTTATTTTATTAGAGGAGGGGTTGTTTTTCCTAAACTATGTTTATGTCTAAGGTGAACTCTGACCAAGTTTTAGGATAATATTTCAGCTTCATCTCTTCACTTTGTCGTCTATATTTCATAGGCATTGAAATATGCACTGCTTGGTGTCATGAACAAGCCAATGCCATCATGACTGTTAGAGCATCAGTACCTAGTTATCACTGATTCTCATTTTCTCTATTTTGTGATTCAGTGGATTCTCATTTCTTTTTTGTACTGTCAGGTATATATTTAAGATTATATGTAATATTTCATTAATATGCTTAGATTTATTTAGTCATGTGGCAAGTTGTTATCTTTTAAAAAATCTATAAAATCAATCAATCAAAGTATGCCTATATTTTAAGGAATCTATTTCAAATATGTCTAAAAACTGGACCTGTTAAACTGGTCTTCCCTGTGCTCAATCTCAGATGAAATACTCAGGAGAGTGTAGGGATTTTTTAGACAACACTTTATTTTATAATTAGAAAGTAGACATAGTTAAAATAGAAAGAATATTCAAGGGCTAGGGAAAATTGAGGATAGCAGAAAGACCTAGTTAGATTACCAAAGGGAGTCTCTGATGCCAGGTGAATGCCCTGCCCACAGAGGCATGACATACAGCTGTGTGAGACTGGAGAGAGTCTGGAGTCTTGAGAAGCCATGCTTTTACAGAAATACTAGAGGCCCAGTGCATGAATTTGTGCACCGGTAAGGTTCAGCAGGCCATCATTGCGGTGAGTGGGGACAATCAAGGGTGGGGTCTGTCGGAGGGAAGGGCCACGGGGAGTTGACCAGCTGGCCCCAATCCCGGTTGAGGGGGAAATTTGCATATTAGCCTTTTATTATATAGGATACTCTCTTTATTCACAAAACTTTCTTGGTAAATATTTTTGATATTAGAGAACCTTTGTTGTTGACATCTTCCTATTCTTCACATCAGTAACAACTGTGTACTCTGTGACCTTTCAATTTTAATATAGGCATTAAAATAACCATCAATGGCATTATTTACAAAATAAATTATCATCCTCAATTAATTAATTTATTTATTAAGTCAAATGACCAAATTAGCTTTTGTTAAATACATCATAAGTGCAAGAAACCATCCACTGTCGATACTATCATAAAAGTGCATCAAGCAATGCAGAAGGCCGATGGACCTTGAGCTTTGGCAGGGCCAACGCTAAGCACCATTGTTATGTGGAGATAGTGATGGCTCAAAGCAATTTCCTGACCTAATAGCCTCAAAGTAAATGTTTATTAAATCTTACTAATCTTTACTGTCCATTGAAACGGTCTGTCTGCTACCTGTTTGCTGTGCTTTACTGAGGGCAAGATGTGTATCTAAAATTGAATAAAAGTGGACAAGGACAGGTTTCAGTGTGTCTCTCCAAGAGGGAGGTTACAACCTGGCCTCCACCCATTAATAATTCATATTTCTTGTCTAGTGTTTTCATTTGTGCGTTGGCCCCTCCTTCAGATTCTGAACCCTTGCTGTGCTGGTTTTGGCACATAAGACAAGTAAAAGATGGGGAAGTAGTTGTGGTTGGGCATACTAGGCCTAATGATACATTACAAATTATAACAATAAATAATATTTTTTGCTACTTTATTATCATAATTATCATCATCATCATACCAATAATTATCCAACAAAAATAAGGAATTTATTGTTGTACTTTTGTAATCATTCAAAACTATCCGTGTTTTCTATATTCATCTTCCCCTTTTCTACCTATATTCAACGTGCAATAACTTTTCCTTGCTCAAAAAAATCCTATTAAAAAGAAATAAACATACCCAAGAAAAGAGAACTTCTCAAGAATAGAACATCTAACCATGAATTCCTAATGTACACACTTTACCAACTCAAGCACCTGCTCTCTTATTGGCTTCAACATCAGCCAGAGTGTCAGAACCTCTTGAGCTTCAGAACACCAATATATGATGCAGTGATTGGTTGAAAGAAACATCATCTCTTGTACAACATCCTATTGCTTGCAATGGTAGTAAACATCTTTTCTTGTCCCAACAAAAAAAATCTCATTAACAATGGCCTTTAATACCAATTTAAAAATTAAAACAAACACTGAAAGCAAACTTTTTTCCTTGTTCCATATTCTCTTTCCTTAATTTGGTGTTTGCAACTCAAATCTTATTTATTATGCTAACTATTTTATGCACTTTATTTTCTTTTTATCTTTTTAGTTCCTGATTCATATATTGAATTTATTAATAAAATTATATAGGTTTCAGGTGTAAAATTCTATAACACATCATTTGTATATTGTATTATGTGTTCACCACCCTGTCAAGTCTCCTTCCATCACCATTTATGACCATTTTAACCTCTCCTACCTCCCCCTACCCCTTTTCCCTCTGTAATCACCATACTGTTGTATGTCTGCGAAGTTGTTTTCTTTTTTACTGAATCTCTTCACCTTTTTCATCCAGCCCCCCAACATTCTTCCTGTCTGACAGCTGTCCGTCTGTTTCACATACTAGTATCTATGTCCATTTCTATTTTATTTCTCAGTTTGTGTTGTCCATTAGATTCCATGTATAAGTGAAATCATACGGTGTTTGTCTTTCTCTGACTGGCTTAGCATAATACTCCCCAGGTACATTCATGCTGCCTCAAAAAGTAAGATTTTCTTTTTAATGGCTGAGTACTATTCCCTTGCATAAATGTACCATAACTTTTTGAGCCTACTCATCTACTGAATGGCATTTGGGCTGTTCCAAATATTGGCTATTGTAAATAACACAGTAATAAACATAAGGTTGCATATATTCTTTCAATTTAGTGTTTGGGGTTTCTTTGGATGTTTTCCCCGAAGTAGAATTGCTGGGTCATAAGGCAGTTCCATTTTAATTTTTTGAGGAAACTTTATACTGCTTCCCACATTGGCTGTACCAGTGTGTAATCCCACCAACAATGTACAAGGTTTCCCTTTTCTCCACATCTTTGCCAACAGTAGTTGTATTTGATTTATTAATAATAGCTATTCTGACAGGTGTGAGGTGATATTTCACTGTGGTTTTAATTTGCATTTCTCCGATGATTAGTGATGCTGAACATCTTTTCATAGATCTGTTGCCCATCTGTATTTCTTTTTTAGAGCATTATCTATTCACTAGAGGCCTGATGCACGAATTCATGCACCAGTGGGGTCCCTAGGCCTAACCCGTGGGATCAGGCAGAAACCATCTCTCCGACATTCCCCCAAGGGGTCTTGGATTGCCAGAGGGCACAGGCCAGGCTGAGGGACCCCACTGGTGCACAATCGGGGCCGGGTAGGTATGCGGGAGGTTGGCCAGATGGGAAGGGACCGCCGATCAGCGGACACCAGCAGCAAGCTAACCTACAGGTGGGAGCATCTGCCTCCTGGTGGTCAGTGCACATCATCGTGAGCAGTTGAGCGGCCTTAGCATATCATTAGCATATATGCTTTGATTGGTTGAATGGATGACCAGACAACCAGACACTTAGTGTATTAGGTTTTTATTATATAGGATGCCCTTTGCCACTTTTAATTGTATTGTTTGTGGGTTTTTTTTTAATCCTGAATTGTAAAGTTCTCTATAAATTTTGAACATTAAAACCTTACCAGATGCATCATTAGTGAATGTTCTCTCATTCAGTAGATTGTATTTTTATTTTGTTGATGGTTCCTTAGCTGTCCCAAAACTTTTTTCTTTTATGTAGTTTATTTGTTGACTTTTTAATTTTGTTTCCCTTGCATGAGGAAATAAATTAGGAAAAATGTTGCTACGAGAAATGTCTGAGATTTTATTACCTGTGTTTTCTTCTAGTCTTGCATTTAAGTCTTTAATCCATTTTGAGTTTTTTCTTGTGTGTAGTTTAAGAAGGTGGTCAAGTTTCATTTTTTGCACGTATCTGTCCAGTATCCCCATCCCTATTTATTGAATAGATTATGCTTATCCCACTGTTCTTGCCCCCTTTGTCAAACATTAATTGACCATTGTGGGAACCCTAATCAAAGTATGCCAGATGTTCAAGGCTAATTTGAGTGTGGGGGCCCTGTCCAGAGTACACCAGATGACCAAGGCCAAGTTGCCATACACAGGTACAAAATTAAGGACACAGTGATTGTACTGTATGCACTGCACAAGCGTACTTTTCTACAACCCAAATATTGATGTAACTATTGGGCCAGAAGCCTCTTTTGTTTGAATTGGTATAAAGAAGTGTTGTAGACCAGCCAGTGTGTGAGTGATTGGCATAGCTCCTATATTTACTACTGTATTAGCAAGGGCTACTTTGTGTAGCTACTTTATAAAGCTATTTTGAATAACTGTTTTGTCTAATGGCTCCTTGTTAGCAATGGCTACATGTTTTACAATAAAGACTCTCCTATATGCCTACGACTGCTCATATTACCTGGCATCTATAAAGATCCAGTTCCTAGCAGAAGAGGACCTGTACACCCCATGGTTAGTGTAGTCAAACAGGATCAAGTAGTAAGTTTATTTCTGGGCACAGTATTCTGTTCCATTAATCTGCATGTCTGTTTTAATGCCAGTACCATGCTCTTTTGGTTAATATAGCCTTGTAGTATAGTTTGGTATCAAGTAGCATGATTCCTTCTACTTTATTCTTCTTTCTCAAGTTTGCAGTGGCTATTCAGGGTCTTTAGTGGTTTCACATAAATTTTTGGAATATTCGTTCTAGTTCTGTGAAATACACCATTGGTATCTTGATAGAAAGTGCACTGAATCTATAGATTGTTTTGGGTAGTATTGACATTTTAATGATATTAATTCTTATCCATGAAATCGGTGTATGTTTCTACTTATTTATATCTTCTTCAATTTCTTTCTTCAGTGTCTTATACTTTTCTGAGTATGGGTCTTTTATATCCTCAGTTAAATTTAGTCCTAGATATTTTTTTATGCAATTGTAAATGGGATTGTTTTCTTAGTTTCCCTTTCTAGGAGTTTATTATTGCTGTGTAAATGTGCAACTTATTTCTGGATATTTATTTTGTATCCTGCTACTTTACTGAATTAATTTATCAGTTCTAGTATTTCTTGGTGGAATCTTTAGGGTTCTCTATATAGAGTACCATGCCATCTACAAGTAATGACGGTTTTACTTCTTCTTTTCCAACTTGGATGCCATTTATTTCTTCTTGCTGTCTAATTGCTGTGGCAAGGACTTCCAGTGCTATGTGGAATAAAAAAGTGATGAAAGTAGACATTTCTCTCTTGGTTCCCTACTTAAAGGAAACAGCTTTTAGTTTTTTTCCCATTGAGTATAATGTTGGCTGTGAGTTTGTTATATATGCCTTTATCACATTGAGAAATTTTCTTTTAATTCCCACTTTGCTGAAAGTTTACATCATAAATGGGTGCTGGGTTTTATCAAATGCTTTTTCTGCATCTACTGATATGATCATGTGATTTTTATCCTTGATTTTGTATATATGGTGTATCACATTTATTGATTTACATTTATTGTACCAACCTTACATCTCCAGAATATATCCCACTTGGTCATAGTTTATGATTTTTTCAATGTGTTATTGGATTTGATATTCAATATCTTTTGAGGATTTTAGCATTTATGTTCATCAGGGATACTAGCCTATAATTTTCTTATCTGGTTTTGGAATAGGATCATGCTTGCCTCACAAAATGAACTTGGGAGTCTTCCTTCCTCTTGATTTTTTGGAATAGTTTCAGAAGGGTAGGTATTAGTTCTTCATTGAATGTTTGGTAAAATTCTCATGTGAAGCCATCTGGTCCAGTGCTTTTGTCTGTTGCAAGTTTCTTTTTGTAAAATTACTACTTCAATTTAATTAATTGTAATCAGTGCCTTCAGATTTTACAGTTCTTCCTGATTTAGATTTGGAAGATTATACATTTCTTCTAGATTATCAAATTGGCTGGCATATAGTTATTTTTAATATTTTCTTACAATTCTTTGTTTTTGGTTGGTGTCAGTTGTTACTTTTCCTCTTTTATTTCTGATTCTATTTATTTGGGTTCTCTCTGATGAATCTGGTTTAAGGTTTGTCAATATTTTAATTTTATTTTTTATCACCATTTATCCCCCCTATACCCTTTTCTACCTCCATTCCCCCCCCCCCCATCCCTCACTCCCCTGTCATCACTACACATTGTCCAAATCCATGAGTTCTCTCTCTCTCTCTCTCTCTCTCTCTCTCTCTCTCTCTTCTCTCTCTCTCTCTTTTCTTTTTGGTTTAATCCCTCCACCCCTCACTAACACCCTCACCCCCCAAGAGCTGTCTGGTAGTTCTCTATCAATGAGTCTGTTTCTATTTTGCTTGATAGTTCAATTTTTTCATTAAACTCCACATATGAGTGAAATCACATAATACTTGTCTTTCTCTGATTGGCTTATTTCAGAACCAGCTTTGGGTTTAACTGACCTTCTGTGTTGCTTTTTTATACTGTGTTCCATCTATTTGTTTATTTCTGCTTTGATCTTTGTTATTTTATTTATTTTACTCACTTTGAGCTTTGTTGTTTCATTTCAAGTTCCTTTAAGTGTAAAGTTAGATTGTTTATGTGAGATTTTTTTTTTTTTTCTTCTTGAGGTAGGTCTGTGAGGCTATGGATTTTCCTCTTAGTACTGCTTTCACTATGTCTCATAGGTTTTGGGTTGTTGTGTTCTCACTTTCATTTGTTTAAAGGTATCTTTTCATCTCTTCCTGGTCTCATTAACCCATTCATTGTTGAGTAACATGTCATTTAGCCTCCATGTTGTTGTGTTGTTTGTTTGTTTTTCATTTTTTTCCTTATGATTAATTTCTAGTTTCATACCATTATAGTCAAAGAGATGCTTGATATGATTTCAATCTTCTTAAGCTTATTGGGGTTAATTTTTATTCTAACATGTAGTCTACCTAGAAAATATCCTATATGTGCTTGTAAAAATGTTTATTCTGATTATTTGCAAGTGAAATGCTTGAAGATATCAATTAAATGTATCTGATCTAGTCTGTCATTTAGGGCTTTTGTTTCCTTGTTGATTTTCTGTCTGAAAGATCTGTCCATTAATGTCAATGGAGTGTGAACATTCCCTCCTATGACTATATTGCTATCAATCTCCCCCTTTATGCCTATCAAGATTTATTTTATATATTTAGGTGCTTCTATATTGGGTTCATAAATGTTTACAAGGATTATATTCACTTGTTGAATTGATCTTTTTATCATTATGTATTGTCCTTCTTTGTGTCTTACTATAGCCTTTGTTTTAAAGTATATTCTGTCAGATAGAAGTATTGATACCCCAGTGTTATGTGTTTTTTTTCCTTTGTGTGTGTGTGTGTGTGTGTGTGTGTGTGTTTCACTTTCATGAAATATCTTTTCTGCCCCTTTACTTTTAGTCTGTGTGTATCTTTCGTCTGAGGTGGGTCTCTTGTAGACAGGATATATATCGGTCTTGTTTTCTTCTCAATTCAGCTACCCCTTGTCTCTTGATTATAGTGTACTAGAGGCCTCGTGTACAAAATTTGTGCACCAGGGAGGAGAGTGTCCCTCAGCCCAGCCTGCACCCTCCCCAATCTTGGACTCCTCAAGGGATGTCTGGCTGTGGGTTTAGGCCCAATCCCACAGGGAATCCTTCTCACAATCTGGGACTGCTGGCTCCTAACCACTCTCCTGCTGGACTGATTGATGCCTGACTGCTTCTCTCCCTGCTGGCCTGATTGCTCCAACTGACCTCCCCTATAGGCCTGGTCTCCCCCAACTGACCTCCCCTGCTGGCCATCTTGTGATGGCCATCTTGTGGCAGCCATCTTGTGACAATGTAGGGCTGCCATCTTGTGACCAGATGGGGGTGGCCATCTCATGATGACGTGAAGGGTGCAAAGGCCAGCTAGACTTTTATTAGTATAAATAAACCATTTACGCCCTAACCAGTTTGGCTCAGTGGATAGAGCATCCGCCTGTGGACTCAAGGGTCCCAGGTTCGATTCTGGTCAAGGGCATGTACCTTGGTTGCGGGCATATCCCCAGTGGGGAGTGTGCAGGAGGCAGCTGATGGATGTTTCTCTCTCATCGATGTTTCTAACTCTCTATCCCTTTCCCTTCCTCTCTGTAAAAAATCAATAAAATATATATTTTCAAAATAAACCATTTATATTTATAATGATTATTGAGAGTTATGTATTTTTTGCTATTTTATTCTTTTAACTATGATCCTCTGTTTTTTTTTTTATTTGTTTTGTTTTTAATTTTCTTCTTCTTTCTAAAAAGACCCTTTAACATTTCTTATAATACTGGTTTGCTAGTAACTCCTTTGGCTGTTTCTTTTCTGGGAAGTTCTTTATTTTTCTTTCAATTGTAAATGATTGCCTGCTTGATAAAGTAGTCTTGTTTGTAGGTCATTGCTTTTCATCACTTTGAATATTTCATGTCAATCCCTTCTGACCTGTAATGTTTCTGTTGAGAATTCAGCACCCTTGTAGGTATCTAACTGTCTTTCTCTTTTTACTTTTAAGATTCTCTGTTTGTCCTTAACCTTTGGCATTTCAATTATGATGTGTCTGGGTGTGGGCCTCTTTGTGTCCATTTTGTTTGGGAATCTCTGTGATTCTTGGATTTGTATGTCTTTTTCTTTCACCAGGTTGGGGAAGTTTTCAGTTATTATTTCTTCAAATAGGTTCTCAATCCATTACTTGATCTCTTCTCTTATTGGTACCTCTATGATGAGGATCTTGTTATGCTTCATGTTGTCCCAAATGTCCCTTAAACTATCCTCATTTTCTTAATTCTTTCTTTTTACTGATTTTGGTGGTGTTTTTTTTATGTTCTACTGTGACTTCCCAATCACTGAACCAATCCTCTGCTTCATCAAATCTATCTGGTGTATTCTTCATTTCAGACATTGTATTATTTATTTCTGACTGGTTATTTTCATGGTTTCTATGTCTTTTCTCATGCTACTGTAGTTCTCACTAAGTTTTTTGTGGTTCTCAGTAAATTTCGTAAGTATCGTTATTACTATTCTTTTGAACTTTATATCTGGTAAATTTCTTACCTCCATTTGAATTGCCTTTTTTTTTTCTTTTTTAAATTTCTCCTTTTTCTTTTTTCCATTTGGAGGAAGTTTCTTTGTCTTCCCATTTTGGTTGCCCCTTTATGTTTGTTTCTATGCATTAGGCAGATCTGCTATGACTTCCCACCTTGGTAGGGTGGCTTTATGTAGTAGGTGCTCTGTGGCACCCAGTGATGCAGTCTCCCTGATCACCTGAGATGGGTGCTCCAAAAGTAGCCATTGCGGGGGTTATATGAGCCCTCTTGTGGTAATTGTCTTGACTGCTGTTGATCCAATCATGATTGGGATTGACCCTCAGGCTGGATGACTATGAGGATCAACCCTACTATAGTGTACGAGCGGCTGTGTAGGTGCTGACTACACAAAGTGGAATTCGTCTCAGAAGAATCTGAAACATGCCAAGATCTCCCTTTGGATATGCTGTTTGTGAAGCTAACAGGATCCTGTTCTGATGTCTAAAGATGATCTCTGGATGAGTTGGTTCTGAGGCCTCTTGGGGGGGACTATGGTACAGGCCAAGGCCAGACACTGCCTGTGATTGGCACTGGGCAATCTGTTTGGAGCTACAAAGTGGTTCACAGTTTGTGGCTGCCTCTGCTTGGCCTGGGAGTGTGTGGCAAGGACTAAGCTGTATACCAAAGCTGACTAGCACCAGGGCTGGCGGTTGTCAACAAAAGTTCCATGAAACCCCAAGGTCCACCTCCACCTTACTTTTCTTGCCAGTTGCCTTATAGCTCAGTCACTGAAAGAGCTTCTGGCAGTACTCAAGTTGCAGAGGTTTTTAGGGAGTCACCTGGTAGGAGCAAGTGGTTTTTAACAGATTGGCACAGGTTTAAATCAGTGCCAGTGCTGGGTCTTAGGCTACTCAGCAAACATCCCAGAGTAAACAAGTCTAGCTGCCAACCACTGGGTTCGTGCACACCTTTGTATTGGGGCAGGGTCTCGGAATCCTCAGAGTGAGGCCAGCAAAGTTTAACAGGCCCTAACAGGCCAAGATTTGCCATGTGAAAAGAGGTTCTGCACTGGTCAGGCATGTGAGATGAAAATCTTCCCTCCACCCCCTGGCCAAGAGTCACACAACTCAATCTGTCCCAGATTTTGCCAAGAGCCTGGTCTCAGAAGGACAGGGCTGCAGGTCATGCGGGGGAGGGGGAGTGCCTGTCAGGTTCACAGGAAAGTGGAAGGAATGGTCCCACCCAAAGCTACCAACTCAGTCACTTTCACCCCCTGAGTCTACTCAGACTTCTATACCCCAGTCCAGACAGCAGGTGGCAGGCTCCTCAGGGTGGGTGAAAGGGAGTTGAGAGGGTGAGTCTAATGCATTCCCCCAGCCTGATGCCATGTTGAGGGAAATGCTTCAGCTGAGAAAGATGGCCTCTGTGGTGTGGGAGAAGGACTCAGCACAGGGGTTCCAGTGGCTGTTCCCTCAGCTCTCTTCCTCAGAGCCACAAACTCCAATCTCTTCTTGCACGACTCTAGTCCACTCCATCCTCTCTTTGCCAGAGACCAACACGTGTGGCTGCAAATGAGATTTTGAGCATTGGCCCTTTAAGCGGGCACCTTTGTCTCTTCCACACTCCTGTCTCTCCCTGGTGGACAGAATCCTTGCTGATTTTCACCCAGGTGTTATGTGGGCAACTCTTCCTGGCTCTGGTGTCTAGTCTGTGGTGCCTGGTATGTGGTTGAAATGCATGCACTTCAGTGGGAACCTTTTCAGCTGACACCTCTCCAGAACCTTAGCTGCTGTCTGGGGGGAGGGGCAGTCCTTCTCGCATCTCCGCCCTTCCTAACAGTCTCCATGTGGCTTCTCTGTAAAATCTTGGTTATAAGACTTCTCGTTAGCTAGTCCTCAGGTGGTGATTCGGGTTGATTGTTCTATAACTTAGTTGTAATTCCAGTTTGGTCCCGGGAAGACGTGATTGTAACTTACACCTACTCTGCCACCATCTTGTATCTCCTTTCTTCCTTTCTTAAATTACATGTTCCTGAAGCTGAACTTCTTGCTGTTCGACAATTTTAAACTTCTGTTTCCCTCTTATTATGTATGTGTCTTATTCCTCTTGTTGTTAACAGAAATGTCATTATGAAATTCTTTTCCAGATATGAAGTGGTAACAAGCAGGTTTAGAATAATTAACAATCCTTCTCACTTTCCTTCCCCCTCCTTCTCTTTCTGCCAGTTTTGAGGATTTCTAGTGCTCCTCCAAGTGCTTGTATTTACTCAGATTAGAATGGGAGTAAAAGCATTCTTGAGTTCTCAATCTCCTTCCCTCTGACACCAGACTCCTGTCTGTCTCTTCATGCATTTTTCATCTTCCATTAATATTTATAGAGCATCGCAACATAGCAGGCACTGGATAGCAGGGAAGACCGTACAAAGCCACTTCAGCTACGGATGATGCAGAAAACAGCTCCTCAGCTGCTCGTGCTTCTGTAATACCTGCTCTCGGTGTGCACTTAGCACCCACTCCCAGCACTCATCAGGTCTGATGAGGGGCTTTATCACCTTTTCTGTAGCTTTATGCTCTCCCCAGACTATTATTCATCACTAAATACTATTTATTTATTCCTTCTTGCCACAAGCAACATTTATGGGTAAAAAGTTAATCTATGAAACCAGAAAATGATCTACTTTATGGTTGCTACAAGTAATACTTCTGTTTTATAACCTTGGCCCATGGCTGAAAGCTGCCACTGAAAAGGATCCTGATTGGTGCTGGATTCCTTCTTGTTCAGTTATCCAAATTAATATCAGATTAATCTTTTTGAAAATATTCTTTTGGTATGTCTGTGACCTTGATATGTGCCAAAGCTGGCAGCTCAGACTGAGCCTAGCTGGGAAGAATAAACGGAAATCATGGTCCCTTAACCAAACAAGGCAGGAGGGAGGGCCTGCCGGGGCCTCTGGGATACAAGGGGAACGTCTTCACATTCTCAGCATCCTTTGTGGGCTCCCTTCAGGGAAAAGGCTCTGCTTAGATTCCTTCCTAAGTGCATTCAGAGCACAGCTGCTGGGAGCTGGCCAGCCTACAGGCCTTCCTAGCGAAGCTTTAGCAGAGTTCCTTGGGGAAAAGGGGAAACATTGGCCCCATCTACCCTGAGATACATTGTTCTTGCTCTCCTGTGGGGTCAGTGTAAATCTCTGGGCCAGGCACTCTTTTCAGGAGGCCGCATTAAACTGTCAGAGAAACTCCCAACCGGAATAACCAGCACCTCAGTAACATCTCAGAGTAGCTTTACTTATTCCTTTTTACTATTAAAAATGCAGATGAACCTATTTGGGAATTTTTCTCGTTTATACAGCCCCAGAAAAATGGTAATTATGTTATATCAACGAGCAGTGTAAGGAATAATATTCTGAGTTCAGCGTAAGTGCTATCCTTTCATAAATGCTGTTTGTAGCCTGATTTGAAGATGTGGATATATCAGTACCAGGTGAGGAAATGGCTAAAACAAAACTGTATTGTTTGGATTCAATAAATATAGAGTGAGTAGTTTTAAAAATTCTGATTTAAAAATTTTTAAATTTCCTAATTTTATTTTGCTCTAGGAAGGAAAGAGTTAGAACAAATAATTTTAGATACAAATGGTAAGATGAATCAGTAATATGAATGTATTTTTTATTGGATTGAGCTTTTTGGGGACACACAACAATTGTATAGTCTCTGTGAGAGGATTCTGGTGCTAAAAGCCATTTCCAAATAGCTCAGAAAGGTTAGAGTTCACATAAAATGATTTTGCAAGTTTTTTTTTTTTTTTTTTTTTTTTTTTTTTTTTTTTTTTTTTAAATATATTTTATTGATTTTTTACAGAGAGGAAGGGAGAGAGATAGAGAGCCAGAAACATCGATGAGAGAGAAACATCGATCAGCTGCCTCCTGCACATCTCCCACTGGGGATGTGCCCGCAACCCAGGTACATGCCCTTGACCGGAATCGAACCTGGGACCTTTCAGTCCGCAAGCTGACGCTCTATCCACTGAGCCAAACCAGTTTCGGCAATTTTGCAAGTTTTAAGTTATGCTACAACGAATTATAAAATGGACCATTTCGGTATTACAGGTTGAATTTATGTAAATAATTACCTGTCTAGGAGAAACAAATATGAAAATGGAAAAGAGTGACAGATGATTAGTTTATTTTTCCTACGTTTTAACAAGTTGAGGTATTTTTATATGTGACCTTGGTTTCTCTGGATAATACGTTGAAATATGGAAAAATTAATCTAAAAAAGTGACACAAACTGATACTGTGAGAATAAACTGTGACAACTGTGAACACAGAAAAAATTAGGATAGTCTGGGACTCATAGTACCTCTCTGAGCAAACATCGGCCTGGCCTCTCTTTTAGTGATATCAGGTGAATTATCACACAGAAAACATTAGGCTGGCCACATGGTTTCTTACTTTTAGTGTAAACACAGTTATGATGAATGAGGATGTTAGATGAAATAATTAAATCTGACCTTGTCTTCCACTATAAGCTCTGCTGTGGGGCTCACAGCAGTTCCCGAGCAAGGCTGGTGGGAAGCACTCAGTAAAAGCAGTAAGTGAGGGTCACAGAGAACACAGTTCCTGAACTTTCTACTGTGCATACGTGTCTCTTTGACAAGTTGGCTACATGTGTTTGAAATTAATACTAAGTATTTTTTCACAAAAGGTTTAATTAAGCATTAAACCTAATTATGAATCCATTTTGTGAACCTCTCAATAATAATCAGGGATTAGAAAGTTGGGTGATAAACCAGTTATTGTTCCATTACTTTTGAATTTCTGGAGACAAATTCTTCAAATTCTAAACCGTGGTTTTCAAATATGGTACCGGTTTTGAGGAAAAAATGGCTTAGACGGACGTTTTGGTGCTTTATCCCGGAGCAGATAAGGGCGAGCAGCTGAAACGGGTAACAAACAGCCCGAACAAGCAGAGGAGATTCAGCTGAGAGACAGTCTGCAGCCAGGAAAGACAGAGAACTCCTAGAAAATGGGGATGGTTAGAGATTGAGGCTGAAACCTCCCCCTGGGCACCAGCTCAGTGGCGAGGCGAGACCGCACCATCTTCAGTAGCTGTTATCCGCATCCAGAGATCGGCTACTAACCCGGAGGCAACGGCTCTCAAGCAGCGTGACTACATGAACTCAGAGGAGACCTGCTTCCCTCCACGGAAAGGTTAGACTTCCCCCAAAGGTGCGGTTTGCAATTCAGGTTGGAGCAAGGAACGCTCGCACGTGCGTGGGGGGAAATCTGCGCCCCCCCAAAATCCGTGCCCATAGAGGCCAGCGTGACCCGCAAGTGGGGAGGGCTCCCGCAGGGCTGCTGGCAGAAGGTAACACTATAAATAAGCCCAGAGTTGGACTGGATGCAAAGAGGCAACCTCAGATTCTCCTAGGTGGCCAGCTACTTGGTGCCAGGGACCAGAGCGCGCACAGAGACTCCGCGCAGTTCTGGAAGGTGGAGCCCTGTGACTTCGCACAGCTTCCCAGGCTCTTGTTTACACACTTCCTCTTAAATCTGTGAGTTTGATTGTTGATCCCAGTACATGTGATTGCCCAGTTGGGGTCACTAGCAGAGCTTGTAGGGGAAGATTGTTTTTGGGGAGCCTGGGGAGCTGGTTCAGGTACAATAGAGAACTCCTGGTCAGAGAGGACTTAAAGCTTCGGAGGTCAATCCAGACACACTGCCACTCAGAGGCAGAGCCACGAACTGACTCTTCTGTGAATACAGACAAGGCAGTAAGGGGAACCAATACGGCCTGCCTTAAAATCAGGACTGTGGCTTACAACACGGAGGAACAGTGTATCAGAGGGAAATTCAACATTCTCCTGAATTCCGGGCGTGCCAAAAAGAAGAGTAGAAGATCTGAAGCACCTACATTACTGCACATTTTTATTTTTATTTTTTTAAATTACTTTTTCACCTTTTAACTAAGAAAAAATTTTTTTCTTTTCTTTTTTTCCCCCATCACCTGATTTTACCCTTTCAACTACTACATTTTTATTTTTAACTAGTATTATTACTGCTACCATTTTACCATTTTTTAAAGTGTCATTTTATTTTGTCTTTATTTTATTTTGGGACTAATGTTCTCCATTCTATTTTCATCGTTCCTTTAGCAACATTTCTCTCTACCTCAATTTGTCTCTGTGCTAAACCCTCTTCCCCACTTTTTCCCTTTTGTTGTCCTGTTTCTCTTACCCTACTCCAGCTTTAGATTTTCCCTATTCTTTTTACCCCCTGTCAAAATTTCACCCTACTTATATATCCTATGTCCAACCCCCTGCTCTAAATCCTTATACATCTTTCCCTTATCTTCCTTCACTATCCAAATTTTCTTCTTCTTCTTCTTCTTGTCTCTCTCTATTGTTTTATTGTTGTTTGCTTGATTGACGAGTATATTGGGGTTTTTTTTAGAATTGTTTGTGAGGTTATTCTGCTTATTCTTTTTATTTTCCTGCCCCTCCCCCCCCAGTTATTTCTGTGCTTCTGTTTTCCCTTGCGTCGCTTGATATTATTGGTTGTTTGTAGTTTGTATTCATCTCCAGGAATCTGTTGCTGTAATTTGTTGGTATTAGTGGTGGATCTATAGGAGTTTTCTCCTCATATAAATAGTCTCTTTCCCTTTTATACTTCATTCTCTTTTCTCTCTTACTTTTTTTTTCCTCTTCTTTTTTCCCCTCCCTTTTTCCAATTTCATTTTTGCACTCCTTTTTTTCTTTCTTTCTTTTTTCTCTTCTACCTTTTTCTCTTCTTTCCTCCTTATCTCCTAACTCTCTTAGCTCAGGTGGCCACCTTTATTTGGGGTTAGTAATATCGTAAATACATTCGTGTTCAGTGCCTGGTATGTTGTGCCTTGTTGTGTTGTATTTTGTGCCTTTAAATCAACGCAGCAGATTCAAGCAACAGCGGTCTCCTGATCACCACATGCTCTGTCTGGGGAACAGTTGCTGTGTGTGAAGCCTCCCTCCACCAGCCAGAAGAGCCACCACAGCTGTGAACAGCACCCACCAGAGGCCCTGCCATCAACGGAGGAGCCGCTGCTACCACAACCGCCCAAGGAGCAACCACAGCCCCAGGAGCCACTGCCACCCAGGGAGCAGCCACTGAACGACTCAACAACTAGATATGTCAGTGAGATCAAACATGGGTAGACAAAGAAACCCCCAAAAGAAAGAAAAGGAAGACTCGCCAGAAAAGCAGCTAAGTGAGACAGAGATATGCAACATGACGGAAAAAGAATTCAGAATAAGGGTCCTAGAGTACATGCACCGGATGTGCAAGAAGCAAGAAGAAACAGATGAAAAAATCAACTACTTATGCAAGAAGCTAGAAGAAACAGATGAAAAAATCAACAACTTAAGTATGTCCCAAGAAGAAATGAAGAGCGACATAGCTGCAATAAAAAACACCATTGAAAGTATCAACAGTAGACTGGGAGAAGCAGAGGACCGAATTAGTGAATTAGAAGACAAGGAAGCAAAACACACTCAAACTGTACTGCAAATGGAGAAAAAAATTAAAAGACAGGAGGAGAGCCTAAGGGAGTTTTGGGACAACATGAAACGAAACAACATACGAATAATAGGGGTGCCAGAACAACAGAAAGATGAACATGGATTAGAAAACCTATTCGAAGAAATAATATCAGAAAACTTCCCTGAGGTGGGGAAGAAAAAAGTCACACAAGCCCAGAGAGTCCCAAACAAGGTGAACCCAAAAAGACCCACACCAAGACACATCATAATTACCATGGCAAATGTTCAGGACAAAGAGAGAATCTTACAGGCTGCAAGAGAGAGACAGAAAGTTACATACAAGGGATCTTCCATTAGATTATCAAATGATTTCTCAACAGAAACACATCAGGCCAGAAAAGAATGGACGGAAATCTACAAAGTGATGCAAAGCAAAGGACTGAATCCAAGAATACTCTATCCAGCAAGGCTATCATTCAAAATTGAAGGGGAAATAAGAAGCTTCACAGACAAAAAAAGGCTAAGGGGGTTTATCACCACCAAGCCAGCCATGCAAGAAATGCTAAAGGGACTGGTGTAAAAAGAAGAAATAACAAGCTCAGAAAGAAAACAGCCACACACAGAAAAAGAAATGGCTACAAACAAGTACCTTTCAATAATAACTTTAAATGTAAATGGATTAAATGCTCCAACCAAAAGACATCCAGTGGCTGAATGGATAAAAAAACATGACCCATACATCTGCTGTCTACAAGAGACCACCTCATTAGAAGGGACTCACACAGACTGAAAGTGAAGGGATGGAAAAATATCTTTCAAGCAAATGGAAAGGAAAAGAAAGCTGGGGTAGCAATACTTATATCGGACAAAATACATCTCAAAGTGAAGGCCATAACCAGAGATAAGGAAGGCCACTTTATAATACTAAAGGGATCAATACAACAAGAAGATATAACCCTGGTAAACATATATGCACCCAATGCAGGAGCACCCAAATTCATAAAAAAACTCCTGGAAGATATCAAAGGAGAGATCGACAACAATATAATCATAGTAGGGGACTTTAATACACCACTGACATCACTGGATAAGTCCACTAGACAAACAGTCAGCAAAGAAACAGCAATCCTAAATGACTCACTAGATCAGATGGACTTAATTGACATCTTCAGAACACTTCACCCCAAAGCTGCGGAATATACATTCCTCTCAGGTGCTCATGGGACATATTCAAAAATAGACCACATATTGGGTCACAAGCAAAGTCTCCCCAAATTCAAGAAGATTGAAATCATAAAAAGCTTCTTCTCAGACCACGATAGCATAATGTTAGAAATAAACTACAATAAAAACAACCCAAAATACTCAAACACTTGGAAGCTGAATAGCATGTTATTAAATATTGATTGGGTTACCAATGACATCAAAGAAGAAATTAAAAACATCCTGGACACTAATGACAATGAAAACACAACAATCCAAAACCTATGTGACACAATGAAAGCAGTCCTGAGAGGGAAGTTTATAGCTCTGCAAGCCTATCTCAAAAAACAAGAAAAAATGGTAGTAAATCATCTAACTCTTCAACTCAAAGAATTAGAAAGAGAGCAACAAGAAAACCCCAGAGTGAGCAGAAGGAAGGAGATAATAAAGATTAGAGCAGAAATAAATGACATAGAGACCTAAAAAACAATACAGAAAATCAATGAAACCAAGAGCTGGTTCTTTGAAAGGATAAACAAGATTGACAAACCTCTAGCCAGGCTCACCAAGAAGCAAAGAGAGAGGCCCCAAATAAACCAAATCAGAAACGATAGAGGCGAAATAACAACAGGCCCCACAGAAATACAAATGATTGTTAAACAATACTACGGACAACTCTACTCCAACAAACTAGACAACCTGGAGGAAATGGACAAATTCCTAGAAAAATACAACATTCCAAAACTCAATCAAGAAGAACCTAAAAATCTCAATAGGCCAATAACTATGGAAGAAATTGAAGCAGTCATCAAAAAGCTCCCAGCAAACAAAAGCCCAGGACCAGATGGCTTCTCAGGGGAGTTTTACCAAACTTTCAAGGAAGAACTAAAACCTATCCTCCTCAGACTACTTAAAAAAATTCAAGAGGAAGGAACACTTCCAAGCTCATTCTATGAAGCCAGCATCACCCTAATACCAAAACCAGGTAAAGACAACACAATGAAAGAGAATTACAGGCCAATATCCCTCATGAACATAGATGCCAAAATCCTCAACAAAATCTTAGCAAATCGGATCCAACAGTACATCAGAAGGATCATACACCATGACCAAGTAGGATTTATCCCAGGAATGCAAGGATGGTACAATATCTGTAAATCAATAAACGTAATACATCACATAAACAAATTGAAAGAAAAAAAAAACATGGTCATATCAATTGATGCAGAAAAAGCATTCGACAAAATCCAACACCCATTTTTGATAAAAACTCTCAGCAAGTTGGGAATAGAAGGATCATACCGCAACATAATAAAAGCCATATATGACAGGCCCACAGCCAACATCATACTCAATGGACAAAAACTAACACCATTTCCCCTAAGAACAGGAACAAGACAGGGATGCCCACTCTCACCACTCCTGTTCAACATAGTCCTGGAAGTATTAGCCATTGCAATTAGACAAGAAGAAGAAATAAAAGGCATCCAAATTGGAAAAGAGGAAGTAAAACTGTCCTTATTTGCAGACGACATGATATTATACATACAAAACCCTAGAGACTCCATCCAAAAACTACTAGACTTAATACATGAATTTGGCAATGTAGCAGGATACAAAATTAACCCCAAAAAATCTGAGGCATTTCTATACACCAATAGTGAACTTTCAGAAAGAGAGATTAGAAAAACAATCCCATTTACGATCGCACCAAAAAAATTAATATACCTAGGAATAAACTTAACTAAAGAGGTAAAAGACCTCTACTCAGAAAACTACAGGACGTTGAAAAAAGAGATAGAGGAAGACATAAAGAGATGGAAGAACATACCATGTTCTTGGATTGGTAGAATCAACATCATCAAAATGTCCATACTACCCAAAGCAATCTATAAATTCAACGCACTTCCCATTAAAATACCAATGGCCTACTTCAAAGATCTACAACGAACTCTCCAAAAATTCATCTGGAATAAAAAAAGACCCCGAATAGCTGCAGCAATCCCGAGAAAGAACAAAGTAGGTGGGATCTCAATGCCAGATATCAAGCTGTATTACAAAGCCACTGTTCTCAAAACTGCCTGGTACTGGCATAAGAACAGACATATAGATCAGTGGAATAGAATAGAGAGTCCAGAAATTAGCCCGAACCAATATGCTCAATTAATTTTTGACAAAGGAGGCATGAACATACAATGGAACCAAGATAGTCTCTTCAATAAATGGTGTTGGGAAAATTGGACAGATATATCCAAGAAAATGAAACTAGACCACCAACTTACATCATACACAAGAATAAACTCAAAATGGATAAAGGACTTAAATGTGCGACAGGAAACCATAAAAATTCTAGAAGAATACAAAGGCAACAAAATCTCAGACATATGCCAAAGCAATTTCTTCACTGATACAGCTCCTAGGGCAGTTGAAACTAACGAGAAAATGAACAAATGGGACTACATCAAAATAAAAAGCTTCTGCACAGCAAAAGAAACCATCAACAAAACAACAAGAAAAGCCACTTCGTGGGAAAACATATTTGCCAAGGTCATATCTGATAAGGGCCTAATCTCCAAATTTATAAGGAACTCATACAACTTAACAAAAAGAAGATAAACAATCCAATCAAAAAATGGGCAAAGGATCTAAATAGACACCTTTCAAAAGAGGACATTCAGAAAGCCAAGAGACATATGAAAACATGCTCAAAGTCACTAATCATCTGAGAGATGCAAATCAAAACAACAGTGAGGTACCATCTCACACCTGTCAGAATGGCCATCATCAACAAATCAACAAACGACAAGTGCTGGAGAGGATATGGAGAAAAAGGAACACTTGTGCACTGCTGGTGGGAATGCAGACTGGTGCAGCCACTATGGAAGACAGTATGGAGTTTCCTCAAAAAATTGGAAATGGAACTCCCATTTGACCCTGTGATCCCACTTCTAGGAATATATCCCAAGAAACCAGAAACACCAATCAGAAAGGATATATGCACCCCTATGTTCATAGCAGCACAATTCACCATAGCTAAGATCTGGAAACAGCCTAAGTGCCCATCAGTAGATGAGTGGATTAGAAAACTGTGGTACATCTACATGATGGAATACTATGCTGCTGTAAAAAAGAAGGAACTCTTACCATTTGCAACAGCATGGATGGAACTGGAGAGCATTATGCTAAGTGAAATAAGTCAGTCAATGAAGGAAAAACCCCACATGATCTCACTCATTCATGGATAATAAAGACCATTACAAACTTTTGAACAATAATAGATACAGAGGCAGAGCTGCCTCAAACTGATTGTCAAACTGCCGTGGGAAGGCCAGAGAGAGTTGGGGGGCAGAAGGGAGGGGAGTAAGAGATCAACCGAAGGACTTGTATGCATGCATATAAGCATAACCAATGGACATAAGACACTGGGGGGTAAGTAGGGCAGGGGATTGTCAAGGGTGGGGGTGGGGGAAGGACACATATGTAATACCCTTTGTAATACTTATTATAATATTTTTTAAAAAGAATAGAAAAAATAACTATAAAAAAAACCAAATATGGTACCGGTTTTGACCACTATATGAAATTTACATGAATTATCCACTCAACATAACTCCTTAGTTCCCCTTCATTCAAGTTACGAACGTTAGCACCCCCTCTACCTTGTCCCGGCCCCCACCCACACCAATCCTTGTTTATTAAGTATTTACCCTGTGCTATATGTATTCTCATTTAGTTTCCACAACAGTTTGATGAGATAAATACAATTGCCATCCTAACTTTACAGAGAGGAGATCGGAGCTTAGGGTGAGTGACTCGTTGACATTGCATTTCTAGGAATGGATAGCTGGGATTAAATCGAAGGAGTCTAATTCCAGAGCTCCATTCGGAACCCCACCCCTTTGCAGTGCGTTCATCTCATGCTGATGTGGAGCTGGAAGTGCAGCCTGGTGCGTAGGGCACAGCAAATGTTAAGGGCCTGCTTGGGGACAGAGCCTGCGACCTGCTGTATGACTCAGGGCTAACAGACTAATTCATAGCATAAGCATGTGATCCAGGCTCCTCTCATGTGGTTGTTCTGGTTTTTTTTCAGGACAGACTATGAAAATCAGAAAATGGAAGTCTATTAAAATACATGCATATTCAATCATTTTAATCTTTTTAAAAAATGATTTTTAAAGAGAGGAAGGGAGAAGGATAGAGAGATAGAAACATCAGTAAGAGAAACATCATTGATTGGCTGCCTCCTGCACACCCCCTACTGGGGATGGAGCCCACAACCTGGGCATGTGCCCTGACTGGGAATCAAACCAGTGACTTCTTAGTTCCTGGATTGACACTCAGCCACTGAGCCACACCAGCTGGGCTCTTTTTCCATTTTTTTACTATATAATTTTATATCATGCCATTTACTCTTAAGATTATAATCTGAGCATTTTTAGCTTTATGCATTTTTTATTTTAGTTGGTATGCTAGTTATATCAGTTGCAGGTGTATAATATAATAATTCAACATTTTTGTACCTTACACTGGGATTACCCATCCCACTAATTCTAGTGCTATCTGTCACCATCAAGACTTATAATGTAATTGATTACATTCACCTTTGTCACCATCACACACTCCCTCCTTTCTGGTAACATCCCTTTGGTTTCTGTTTCTACATGTCTAGTTTTATTTAGTTCTGTTCATTTGTTTTGTTTTATTTTTAGATTCTACATACAAATGAGATCATGTTGCATTTGTATTTCTCTGTCTGACTTCACTCGGCATAATAGCCTCTAGGTCCATCCATGTTGCCACAAGTGACAAGATTTCATTCTTTTCATTGTGGTGTAATATTCCTTTTCCAAGATCATTTTAAAGACTTTGATTTAGATCTGTATACAAGCTGGCATGTGATTTGTGTTTGTAGACATGTGGAATATGTATGTGAATGCATTCAAATACAAACATTCATAGATATAGAATATGGGGCTCATCATACATATGCATCGATACATACCCATCTATTTCTGTTGTCATATAATTAATGTACGTGGGTGTTGGTGTGTGTGCACACCTGTGAAATGATGAGGGCACCACTGATCTTGCATTTCAGTGAACCTCCTGGACTTTGTAATTACTATTATTGCCACTGAAATTCTATTGACAGAAACATTGAATACTTTAGAATGAGACATTAACTTTTATACATTTAAAACAAAAACACAGTGTGCCTTTCATTTCACAAGCAGATGTAGGGATAGCTGAAGTTCTAGTTTCCTTTCTTCTTCAGAAACTTTAAGAGTTTCTGCATAAAGTTCAAAAGGTATCTCTTGTGGAATAAAAATATAAAGATGATACCCTTTGTCTTAATTAGGCATAATGGTTTCACTTATGTTTCAATCAAAGCGAAACATGCACATGAAAGTGTATTAGAAACAGTGAAGACTAAGGGGGGAGGACAGCTACAAGCAGGCTTTTACAGATCTGTAATCTAATCACGGAGGCTGACCTAAGGGGGGACAATTATGCCAGAGAGAGAAGGGTAAGCATCATTGTGACTCTTCCTCTGTAATCTCCCTGGAAAGGAATTGCTTTCTCTTCGCCAAGAATTTCTGAAACCAAGTTAGAAAGGGAAAAAAAAGATGTAAAACACGCTTGCCATGTTCTTCGTACCATTTGCCTTGACAGGAAAAACAACAGCATCTTGCCTCCTCAGCTTATTCCTCATCAGTGAACTCTTCCCCAAACAAGACACTGCACATCAGCCATTTGGGAACCCTTCCATCAGTGTTGTAACGAGCTCTTCTGTGCAGTTGGTGCTCACTGCACAGTGTACGGGAGCCAAGAGCAAGGAGTTGGTAATCTGGGCACCACAGTTGTGATGAGGCGTAATCGTCCAAATCAAATATTTGGCTGTGCTTCGTCAGAGGCGATATCTCATATTGTCACTGTCACTCTGGCAGGGAGGCGCCCGAGGGAGCGGGGGTGGGGACAGCCAGGGGAAGGAGTGTCCTCTGCCTGCACCGTCTTCTGCAGAATCTCCCGCCCTTTGTTCACCTCAGTCTCAGTCTAAAGCTGCTGCCAACTGGGCTGAAGGCCAAATCTGCATAAAGCCAACGCAGAATGGCAGACAAGCTCACCTCGGCGAGGCCACATCTTCCTGTAAGCAGCAAAGCCTTGCAATACTAGCCCTCGTGCCACTAGTATTTTACCATCGTATCATAGTATCCACTGCTATGCTATTGTCCGGGATGGTGACACGGTGCCAGCCTTTTGAAAAGCACCCAGTCAACATGGACATTTTCACATGTTGTTTCATTTGGTTCTTAAGGCGACTCCAGAAGGTGAGAGTAAAACAGGCTCAGGAACTGTCACCTTTGTCACGGAGGAGACGCTAAGGCCTTCAGAGTGTAGACAGCACATAAGGAACTGGGAGTGAGTCTCAGAATCGGTGTCCACTTCTCTTAGTCTGCTCCGCTGCTTCTCCGTCTGCAATGATTGTTCAGTGAGGAAAATTACTGACATTTTAGGCAACATTCACCCTTTATCACAAATGTTTAAGAACAAAACCCCACGTGGCCCTCTTCAAATTTCTCTACAAACAATAACATTTTTTTTGTATGTCTTTTGTTTTGTTTTGTTTTGTTAATCCTCAACCGAGGATATTTTTCCATCAATCTTTTAGAGAGAGTGGAAGAAAGAGGGAAAGACAGAAAGAAACACCATGTGAGAGAAACACCATGTGAGAGAAACACATGGATTGGCTGCCTCCTGCACGAGCCCTGACCAGGGCCCCGGGCCAAGGAGAAGCCTGCAACCAAGGTACATGCTCTTGGTTGGAATTGAACCTGAAACCCTTTGGTCAGCAGGCCTGTGCTCTATCTACTGAGCAAAACCAGCCAGGGCTCTCTCTTTTTGTTGGGAGATTGATTACCCAGGCATAGCCTTTCAGTAGCATTCTTGTTAGCAGTTGGAATGGACTAGGCGGACTCATTTCATCTTGATGACCCTGTCACTCTTATCTTAGCTCCTTGGTTTTCCACCTTCCCAGCACTAGGTTCTGTTTTGCTAATTTTCGTGGACCCTAGAGCTTAACCCAGAAATTCTGAAACCTCTTCCTGAACTTTCGCCCTGTGGCTCATGTTTTCCAATCCACTGATGAACTTTCTTCTGTGACCTGCCCACTGGCAGTTCAGAATATCACCTGTCCTGAGATTCCTCTTGCTGGGTGCTGCCCACCTGTGGGACCTCCTGATGCTATGTTTGCACTTGCCTGCTCATTCATTTTCAAAATTTTTGGACAATGCTGTTCTGCCTGCTGGTTCCCAGCAACTCCCAAGGCTTACTTCTAGATTTTATCTGCCTAAAAATATGCCATCAAATATTGGACACTGGTTTCTCTCAAGATTCCTTCATTCTAGTGTTGTTATTCATACAGGCCAAGTGTATACATTGCTAAGATATAATAAATAAGATGGATTGGGATTGTGGTAGTTCTTAAAAGAAGGTAATTTTTTGTTTGATAAAGTATAAGAAAGTAAGCCCTGGTAGAACCTCAAGAACCTTGAGTTGATGCACATAGCATTTAAAAAGAATAAAGTAGCAGCAATATTAAGAGTAGATTGGAGAACTGAGCATTAGGGCAGTGATCAATGAAAACTTTTTTGAATAAGAGTGAAGAAAATAGCAGGTGGGATTGGGAAGGAAAGAAAACTGTGAGGTATATTTCAAAAAACAAAGCAACAACATTTCATTATTTTTTTTCAGTAATTCAATACATGTTTATTTACACATTTGTAATGGATTGATATGTCACCCCCAAATTCATATGCTAAAGCCCTAGCCCACCAGTACTTTAGACTATACACCTACCTGGAAATGGGCCCTTGTAGATGTAATCAGCTGAGATCAGGTCATACTGAATAAGGAGCCCTGCTCCAATATGATTGGTGTCCTTATGAAAGGGGGATTTGGACAGAACAATACATGTGGATGGAAGATGATGTGAAGGGGCATAAGGAGAAGATGGCCATCTACAAGCCAAGGAGAGGCCCGGGACAAAGCCAACCTTGCTGCCTTCTTGATCGCAGACATCCAGCCTCCTGAACAGTGAGACAATACATTTTTGTTATTTAAGCCACCAGTCTGTGCTACTTTGTCATGGTAGCATAGCTAATTAACACAGGGTCGAATGTGACACTTTTCTAGATTATGGGAAAACGCAGTGGGAGTGGGGTGTGGCCAGAGCAGGTCTTCCTGCTTTGAGGAACAACTTGATTCATTACACAGGCAAACAAGAGTGCACTATGATGAGTGAAATTACAAAAATATGAAGTAATGATGCTTGGAAACATGAGAGCAGTTCCATGAAAAAGATGACATTTGAGCTGGATTTTACAGGATGGGCAGGAATTTGTGAGAAGAAGAAGGTGGATAGGGCACTCTAAACAGAGGCAAAGACACAGGGAAGTGTAGGTTAAAATAAGGATAGATCAGTTAAGAAATTCAGGTCAGTGATGTGATTGAGTTTGATTTTTTTGATGGGTAACTTTAACAGAAATGTTAAAGGTGGAAGGAGTGAAGAGAGACTGAGAGCAGGGGGCTCAGGTGGGAGGCTTCTTAGGTGTCCAGGTGAGAAACCATCAGAGGACTAAAGCAATACCAGGAGAGGACAGTCAGGAAAGAGGAATCCAGGGGTGTATGCGTAGGGTTAGAACCACAGGTATAGGACATAGATCAGGAGTGAGAGATGAGGTGGGAACAATATAAAATTTTCTTAAAAATGCAGGACTTAGTAGAGTATCTGGCCAATAAAAGGAATTCAATTAAAAGTAATTGTTTATGTGGCTCCTGGGCTCCCTGGGTGGAATCTGAACTGTAAATACAAAAGGTGGGCTGCATTTGGTGGACGATTTGAAAGGTATGAGGTTGATTTATTGTGTGTGTTTTGTTTTTGTTTTTTAATAATTTAAAATGTCTATTGAGTGTCTGCTCTTTGCCAGAGATTGACATTGGATGGTGCTTTTCTTTTAAGACAGAGTAGATTATCATCAATATTTTAAAAATTGATAAAAAAAAAAGCAATGCAAAAATATTCTGTGTGGTAGTTAGCTTAAAAAACAGAGGGACAAAAACCAAACAAACAAAAAGATAATTTCCATTCTACATAATTTATCCTAAAGCAGTGGTTCTCAACCTTCAGTTCCTCATGTTGTGATCCAACCATAAAATTATTTTTGTTGCTACTTCATAACTGTAATTTTGCTACTGTTATGAATCATAATGTAAATATCTGATATGCAGGATGGTCTTAGGTGACCCCTGTGAAAGGGTCGTTCGACTGCCAAAGGGGTTGCGACCCACAGGTTGAGAACCCCTGAATCTAAAGCAATGGAAAAATATATTTTTAAACCACTTGATTGATTTTTAAGAAGCTACCCAATTTAAATCTTGAGTACTGAAACTTGAATGCCACATATACCAAAAAGTCACTAAATCAGTGAGAGAGAAGAAAAACGGTAGAATAATTGTAGACTAATCTGATTGAAGAGAGGTTGGAAAATATTGCCATGAAATTTTCGAATACTGGAGGGTCCAACACACCTTCCTCCCCTCATCATAACAGAAAGGCTGTTGCTCTTCGTCTCTGAAACCAATCTCTTCATCAGTCGTAGCTCCAAATCATTTAACTCCTTTCTCTCCTTTTCCCATTAATACTTAAGCCTCTTCCATCTTGGAAAAGGGTTCCTTGTTTGCTGTCCCCTCTGTACCTGGTTCACATTGCCCTGCCATGCTTCTTGTGTCTACATGTCTTCTAACCACTATATGTACTTGTGTATATCTTCCTCTGTCCACCTTCATCCCTCCCACACCAGCCTCACATTTTACCTAGGGAAATCTATCTCCTGACTTCCTGACCCCGCTGAAATGGCATTTCTCAAAGGGTACCAACAAAATGCCTGCGTTGGACACAATAGCAATTCCCAACTCTTTTTTATTCAAACTTTTAAACACATTTGTCACTATTGACCACTATCTCTTCTTTGAAACAATTTCACCCTCTGTTGTAGTTCCTTAATTTTTTTTCTGCTGTTCCCTGTAAAACCTCCTTCTTGACATTTTTCCTTTGGCAAAGCCTCAGATCACTGGTTCCCGAGCTGTAATATGATTACAAATTACATGGCTTAGCCGTAAGAAAGTCTCCTTTTGTAGTTTAAAAAGCATCAATTTGATCCTGTCTGCCAATCCTTTGAGAATCTCTGCCTGTGTTAGTATTTACCAGCTATGCACATAGGCTTGGGCTTGTCCTCATCCCACAAGCCTCTGAGAGATTTCACTTACTACTGTGCCTTAATTTCTAGCTAGACCCTGAAGATTCCACAAACCCTCTAACTACTCAGTTTTCAAAGCTGATTTCCAGGTGTCTACTAATTTCCCAACTTGATTATATAGACCTATATAGATTACAGGCCTCTCAAACTTCAAGTGACCCAGACTAAATTCATGATGGTCCCCTCTCAGCATGTGTCTCCTCAAAATGCTCTCTATCAAGTGAACAGCCAGTTGACAAAGACAGATACCCAGATATCAGCATCTCATTCCAGAGTAATCAGTCATCAAGCACTTTTCAAAAAAATCTCAAGGATATGTTTATTGATTTTGGGAGAGGGAGAGAGAGAGAGAGAGAGAGAGAGAGAGACTATCAATTTGTTGCTTCCTATAGGGGCATGAAATTTGCAACCCAGGTATGTTGTCCTGACTGGGAATTGAACCCACAACCTTTTTGGTATACAGGATGATGCTCCAACCAACTCAGCCACCCAAGGCTCATCAAGTAGTCTTGGGTCACTTTCTAAGGACGTCTTGAATCTGTCTACTTCCTTCTCATCCCTCTGCTGCACCACCCATTTGGAAACCCTTTTGTCTGAACTATCCCAGTGACCTCCTCTGGGTATCTGCACTGCCATGTGCTATCAGCCTTCAATTCACTTTCCACATTGTGGCCACAGTGATCATTCTGAAGTGGCCTTCTGATCAAATCCCTCCACCACTGCAGGAGCTTTCCAGAGCCCTTTAGGTGACTTCAGGTAAGGAGGGAAGTGCTCTGTGAGTAACCTCCTTCATTGGAGTTGTCCTATCCACCCTGAGCCTCTAATGACCTCTCATGTCTCATCTTCACGGGCCTCCACCCTATGCCCATTTTACACTCTGGAAACAGTAAAGTTCTTGGACTTTTTTTCAGATACTTTATACTGATCTCATCTCAGGGACATAGCATATGACTTTTCTTTGGCCAGTACAAGTTTGTTCTTATTCATTCTTCAGAGTTGATTTGGACTCATTTCCTCTGGGAAACATTTCTTACTCCATACATCAATATAATAAAATCTGTTACTTTTCATTGTAGTTATTTATTTAACCATCTGCCTTTATTTGTAGGTTGTGATCTTATTAATCGCTCAGCTTGTTTATGTTTACTCACTACTATCCCATAATACCTTGCATCATGCTTAGTTTGATGGACAGTCGATAATACCATATGATTTCACTTGTATTTGGAATCTAAAGGACAGTATAAACAAACAAAACAAACAAACAAACAAACAAAGCAGAAACAGACTCACAGATACAGAGAGCAGACTGATGGTTGCCAGAGGGGAGGGGCTTGAGGACTAGGTGAGAGTGAAGGGATTAAAGAGGACAGGTAGTTAAAAATAGTAACGGGAGTGTAAAGCACAGCATAGGAATACAGTCAATAATATTGTGATAACTACGCATGGTGCCAGTGGGTACTGGAAATATTAGGAAGAACACTTTGTAAAGTATATGATTATCTAACCACTATGCTGTACATGTGAAACTAATAAAAATATTAAATGTAAACTGTAATAAAAAAATACAAACAAAAAATAAATAACTGTTGGATAAATAAATAATCTGCTATGACAAATGAAATGTAAGCAAAAGTTCTTGTGGATGTCTTTGCCACCCAAATGAAAAGGAAAAGAAAAAACTCATCAGAAAAAAAGCTTTCAAAAAAAAAAAAAAAAAGAAAAAAAGCTTTCTTTCCCTTTGTCCTATCTGAATGAGGATATGATTCTTGAAGGTACAACATCCTGTGACCATGAAGATGAACATAAAAATAATAATAAAAAAATAAGTTAAAGCAAGAAGTTAGAAGGAGGCTGGGTCTTGGCTGACATCTGTAAACAGCTTCCATCCTCAGATGACTATATTTAGGCCTGATTTTATGCATAAAGAATAATTTCCTGTAGAGTTAATTAAGTCATTGTCAGTTCAGCTCTATTATTTGCTGTCAAAAATATTTTCAATGACACCTTCTTAATCCAAATCATGGATGTAATTGTTGAATAATAAGGAGTATGGTTGTTCAATAAAATATTAATTGCATTGAGTTTTATATAACCCATGTGTCAGCAAATTTTTTTCTATAAAGAGCTAGAAGTAAATACTTTAGACCCTGCAAGACAGATGGCCTGTTGCAACTATTTAGCTCTGTTGCTAGAGAGGAAAACAATCATTGACCAGAGTGTGATTGTTTTAATACAACTTTATTTACAAAAACATATAGCAAACCAAATTGAGCCCATGAGCTGTAGTTTCCTGACTTCTTTTCTGATGGTTCTTAACTTTCCTGTCTACTTTTTTTTGTTTAGCACAATATTTTGACATTTCAGCCATGTTGTTGTAAATGGCAATGATGTCCTTCCCAATAATGTTCAAATCTTCATAGTCATTGAAATCTTCCTTCACATAAATATTAGGAACTAGCACCAAAACTACTCTATAAAGAGCTGCTCTTATTGAAATAGCATGGACAAATGTTTCTTCCACTGCTTTGCCTGCCTTTGCCTGAGCAGTGCACAGTTGTCCTTGTTATTTATTTGTGATCATATATTTTTAAAACATTCACAAATTATCTAAGATTTGGGGGAAATCTATCAAACAATCTACAATTTTCACAATATGCTTTCTTTTTCTCTTTGAGAGCCGTGTAATCTAGCCTCCTCCAAGGTCCAATGACTTTTCTCTGAAAGGATTTTCTCAGTGAATCTAGGATGAGTTAAACAATCTCTTTTTTTTCTTATAAGATACAAATAAAAATATTCTAACATTTCTAGTTTGAGGAAAAATATGTTGACCTTAAAAGAGAGAAGTAAAGTTCAAGTCAATAATTGTTCTTTTTCTTTGTCATATGTTGAAATCATGTCAACAATTCCCAATGAAGGAGCCATTTAGTTTCTTATACTAACCTAATACGGAATTTTATTAACCTTTGCTGTTTGCAATTGCCTGAGCTACTTAAATGTCTATGTTCTTCTTAGTACTCATCCAAGGATAAAATTTCCCCACATTTCTTTTTATTTTAATTTGATATTTTCACTTAACCAGAGTGAAATAAGTCTTACAATGAGAAATCACCCACATCTTGTTCTTTCTGCCTTCACACTGATTCTCAGAGACAATGCTTTTAAACATTTTTAGCTATTTATCATGGGTTTTACATTTATATTTTTACTAGAGGCCCGGTGCATGAAATTCGTGCACTCGGGGGTTGGGGGTCCCTCAGCCCGGCCTGTGCCTTCTTGCAGTTCAGGAGCCCTCAGGGAGCAGGCCTAAGCTGGCAGTTGGACATCCTTAATGCTGCCACGGATGTGGGAGAGGCTCCCACTTCCACCGCTGCACTCACCAGCCATGAGCCTGACTTCTGGCTGAGGGTGATATCCCTGTGGGAGCGCATTGACCACCAGGGGCAGCTCCTGCATTGAGAGTCTGCCCCTGGTGGTCAGTGCGCATTATAGCAACCGGTCGTTCTGCCGTTTGGCTGATTTGCATATTAGCCTTTTATTATATAAGATTAGGGGCCCAGTGTATGAAATTCGTGCACTGGTGGGGGGGTCCCTCAGCTCAGCCTGCCCCCTCTCACATACTGCACATACTGGGAGCCCTCAGGGGATGTCCTACTGACAGCTTAGGCCCGCTCCCTGCTCCCCTTGGGGAGCGGGCCTAAGCCGCAGTCTGGCTTCCCTTTGTAGGAGGCAACCAGGCTGATCAGGGGAAGGCACCAACCCCATCACCCTGCTGCTGCAGCCACTGCAGTCACCACAGCCACCAAGGTGTTTTCATCAACACAGACTCCAGTCCCTTCACCTTGAAAAAATGACAACTTTCTTTAGGCATTTTCAAGATGTGTCTTTCATAGGATATGACATTTCTTTCTTTATTATTATTTTTTTTATTCTCACCTGAGGAGGATATATTTCCATTGATTTTTAGAGAATGTGGAAGAGAAAGGGAAAGACAGAGAGAAACATCAAAGTGAGAGGAACTCTTTGATTGGTTGCCTCCTGCATGAGCCCTGACCTGGGCCCTGACCAGGGAGGAGCCTGCAACCTAGGTACATGTCTTTGGTCAGAATTGAATCTAGACCCTGTGGTTGGCAGGCCAAGGCTCTATCCACTGAGCCAAACTGTCTAGGACAGGATATGACATTTATTAGCCCTCCAGCAGTGGACCTTCTGTTTTTTCTCCAGGAGTATGGTGGAAAAACCCTAGGTCACCTTCTTGGATTCTTATTACCCAAGTTACTAAGAATATTACCAGTGGCATACAGGGAGCTTAGCCAATGAGCAGTCAGAAAAGGTGTTTCCTCTGTAGTTCAAACCGATCCCCGGATTGGCCCCTGCCCAGGCATAAAGCCTTGGGGCCTGGGAAGGGGACCCTCAGCTCCCTCTGATTGCCAACTTGGCCCCTGCCCAGGCCTAAGGCCTCTGGCCAGGGCTTTAGGCCTGGATAGGGGACCCCCAACTCCCTCCGATCTCCGGCTCCACCTCTGCTCCCTCCGATGGCGTGCTCTTCGATCGCCAGCTCCGTCGCTGCTCCCTCCGATCGCGGGTTCTGCCTCTGCCCAAGCCTAACGCTAGGCTTAGGCAGGGGATCCTCAGCTCCCTCCGATTGCTGGCTCCACCCCTGCCCAGGCCTAATGCCTCTGGCCAAGGCATTAGGCCTGGGCAGGGGACCCCCAGCTCCCTCTGATCATCGTCTCCGCCCCTGCTCCCTCTGATCACTGGCTCTGAGCCTGCTTGCTCTGATCACGGGCTCCACCCCGGCCCAGGCCTAATGCCTATGGCTGAGGCATTAGGCCTGGGCAGGGGCCCCCTCGGCTCTAATCACAGGCTCAGCCCTGCTCAGGACCCCTCTGGCTCAGGCCCTTCCTAGGCTGCTCAGGGCCCACACAGGGCCTACCTCGGAGTGACCTGGGTGCCCGATGATGTTCCCAGGACCCAGGCTGCTGGGTGCCTATATATGCAAATTAACCGCCATCTTTGTTGGGTTACTTTGCATGCTTTCCTGATTGGCTGGTGAGTGTAGTAGAGGGACAGTCAATTTACATGTTTGTCTATTATTAGGTAAGATCATTAGGTAAGATATCATTGTTATTTCTTCATTTTTATACTGTATTTTCTTAATTTCTCTTCATTCTTTTTATTAAATTTATTGTGCTGTCATCGGTTAATAGATTATATAGGTTTCAAAAATAGATGATATAAATTTCATGTGTACATTACTGTGATGCATGATCTTCATACTGCATTGTGTGGCCACCACCCAAAGTCAAATAATTTTCTATACCCATATATTTGAACCTCTTTACCCTTTGCTAGTCCTCCAGCCCCTTCCCTCTGGTAAGCACCATACTTCTGTGCCTATGAGGTTTTGTTTGTGTTTCTTGTTTGTTTGTTTATTTGTTGCTTTTAGTTTTATATCCCACATCTGAGTGAAATCAAATGGTTCTTAACTTTTCCTGTCTGCTTTGTTTACTTAGCATGATATTTTGAGGTTCCACCCATGTTGTCACAGATGGCAGTATTTTATCTTTTCATATGGCTGAGTAGTATTCCATTTATGTATGTACTACGTCTGCTGTAATGTTTCCATTTTAGATATGCTTGAATAGCTTTCTAATGTAAAGTATGTAGCTTTAACTCCATAGATTTCTTGTGACCAGATTCATATTAGGTAATTATACTTTTTATATAAAAAATATTATTTATCACTGAGCTAAGAAGTATGCAACATTTTACTTCATATTCCTTTTCCTTATTTTTACTTATTTTGTGTTTAGTTGTCTATTTAGTTAATTTTTTTCTCATATGTGAAGGGGCATGTATTATGTAACTTTTCCCCTTTTATTAGTTACATTACTATTACTTAGTGAATATCATTATCAATACATCAAGCTTGCTTCTCTGACTTAATAACAGTTAAATGTAAATTAGTATTTCTGTCATATTCTAGACAAAGCGAGATTTTAAAAATCTTTAAATTCATTTACCCTCTTCCCATTGTTTTTTGATGAATATTAAATCTATGTATATTTAAACTTTATAAGACTTTGTTATTGCTATTATTGTTTTGTACAGTCAACAGCCTTGTAGACTTACCAAAATTTTTATACTTTTTTTTTTTAGCTTTTTATTCTTAACTAGAGGCCCGGTGCATGAATTCGTGCACGGGTGGGATCCCTCTGGGTGCGATTGGGCCAAAACCCACAATCCAACACTGCTTGCAGCTCCTACTGCCACTCCTGCTCATCTGGGCCCCACTGTGCCTGCCATGGGCTCATGCTCAATCAGTCCCAATTGGGAGAGGATCCTGCTGCAGCAACAGCGCTCACCAGCCATGAGCCCTGAGTCTGTCGCCCCCCAAGGGGAGTGGCCTGCAGGATCAGGCTGAAATCAGCTCTCGGACATCCCCTGAGGGGTCCCAGATTGCAAGAGGGTGCAGGCCAGGCTGAGGGACCCCACTGGTGCACGATGGGGCCAAGGAGGGACCGCAGGAGGGCTCCAGGGTGTGTCTGGCCCATCTCACTCAGTCCTGATCGGCCGGACCCCGGCAGAAAGCTAACCTACTGTTCGGAGCATCTGCCCCGTGGTGGTCAGTGCACATCATAGCGACTGGTCGACCAGTTGACTGTCTGCCCTCTGGTGGTCAGTGCACGTCATAGCGAGCGGTTGAGCAACCTTAGCATATCATTAGCATATTATGCTTTGATTGGTTGTTTGGTTGTTCTACCATTCGGTCTATTTGCATATAACCTTTTTATTATATAGGATTTCCCCACATTTGGGCTAATTTTATTTCTGCCTGAAGATATCACTTTAGTATTACATTTCATGTGTTTGCCAAAATTATATTGTTTTCTCTTATCTGAAAAAATGTCCCATTATCCTTTCATTTTTTAGAAATTTTTTGCTGATGATAGAATTCTAGTCAACCACTCCTTTTTATTTTCTTTGAGTACATTGCTTCCTAGCTTTCTGTTTCTTTTGAGAAGACAGTTGCAGTCTTCCTATTGCTTCTTTGAGGATAAAATGACTTTCAAGTAAAACCAATTCCTGTCACTGGTTTTCTGCAGTTTGATTCTGAAGTGGCTACATGTCTATGCTTTTTTATTTTAAAATTTTTATTAGTTTGTTTCTGGTATTTATTGTGGTTAGAGTTTATGAGTATAATGGAATATGTGACTTGATGTCTATCACTAGTTTTAAAAATTCTGTTAGTATCACTAGGTATTGTATTACTTCTACCTCATTCTTTCCTTTCCATTTGTGACTCTAATAACATGTGTATTAGACTTTTCAACATGTCATTTTATGCCTTATTCTGTATTTTTTTAAAATTCTTTCTGTGTATTTCTTACTGAATTTTCTTTTGGTTTACAAATCTTCTCCTTTAGTGCCACCTTTCGGCTATTAAACACATTTGTTAATATCTTAATTTTAGTTACATATATATATATATATATATATATTCATCCTAGGCTTTCCATTTTAGTTCATTTTAAATGTTTTTTAAGCTTGGTAAAATATTTTTAGCATATAAATCAGAATTACTTTGATGTCTAAGTCGGTTAACTGTATTAGGTGTGTCTGTTACCTCTTCCCCTCCTTTCTTTGTCTGTTTTGTTGATAGGACTTGGATTGGTTTGAAAAATGTTCTTCCAACTCAAGGGTTGACAGGGTGTGATATTCTCCACCACTTGTAAATTATCATGGAGAGTCTCTAAAGGTACAGAAAAGGCCACTGCTAACTATATCAAGTTGTATACAAATTAGGGGACGTTTACTCTCCTAGAGGACAGCCTATGGCTGTGCAGAATTAAGTGCCCTTTCATCTCACTGAGGATAGTTTAACTGGGGCCGAAAGCTTGGTGAACTGACAGTGGACTGGATTTCAGACTGCACTCATGCCTTTGGTGAGATGTTTTGTGTATGGTGCTACCTAAAGAGAACTTTCATCATGGTCCCATATGCAGACTTTCATACATACAATTGGGTCCACAAAGTCTGTCAGGACTCTAGGAATTTCACAAGCCTGTCCTGGGAATATGAGGTCAGAATCTATTTAGTCTGTAAGGTTATACATTTTTATATGTATTTATAAGGCATTTTTATACCTTATTAATATTTTAAATGTATATTTTTTAATCTTTTATTTATTCATTTTATATATTGAGAGAGGGTGGGAGAGAAAGAGAAACATCAATTTGTTGTTCCACTTATTTATGCATTCATTGGTTGCTCCTTGCATATGCCAGACCAGAGATTGAACCCACAATCTTGGTGTACTGGCATGATGCTCTAACCAACTGAGCTACCCAGCCAGGAATTAAAATGTATATTAAATGTGATGTTAAATTTCATGATATAATTAAATCTTTTTAAAAATACCATGTAATCATTTTACAATATTATCACAAATACATATAAAACATTTCCAGAAATGTTTGCTGGGGAACTTTTTTAGTGACACTGGGAGTAAGTACCAAAGCCTCTGCCAATTTCTTTCATTCACAGGACAGTCTCTTGGGAAAGTAAATAACAGTTCTAACAGGACAATTACAAAAAAAAAATCACAATTATATAAGAGAGAGGTAATTACTGGAGCAGTTTGGTGGACTGAATTCAGTTTTAAGAGCCCATTTATTGATGCAGAATATAGAGCCTCTATGCTGAGCTTTTTATACCATATCTAAAAGAAAATAATAAATGGCAGATATAAGAGGAACTAGAGGCCTGGTACATGAAATTCATGCAGGGGCGGGGGGGGAGAGGGCGTCCCTCAGCCCAGCCTGCACCCTCTCCAATCTGGGACCCCTTGGGGGATTCCAACTGACAATTTAGGCCCGATCCCACAGGGACAGCTGGCTCCTAACCGCTCACCTGCCTGTCTGCCTGATTGCCCCTAACCGCTTCTGCCTGCCAGCCTGATTGCTCCCTAACTGCTCCCCTGCTGGCCTAATGGCTCCCAACTGCCCTCCCTGCTGACATGATCACCCCCAACTGCCATGTCCTGCAGGCCTGGTAACCCCCAACTGCCGTTCCTGCCAGCCTGATCTCACTCCAACTGACCTCTCCTGCAGGCCTGGTTGCCCCCAACTACCCTCCCCTGCTGGCCTGATTGCTCACTACTGCTCTTCCCTACCGGCCATCTTGTGGCAGCCATCTTGTGGTGGCCATTTGTGATGGCATTGCGGTGGCCATCTTGTGACGACGTCGCGCAATGCCACCTAGGCTTTTATTATATAGGATGCTTTTTAAAAAATAGTTTATCTAAATTTTCTGATAAAGTTCTCATATATATTTATAAGTTATATAAATATATATTCATGTATTTTCTTTGATGCTTCAGTGATGAAATTGAGATGTACTATCAGAATATCTGACTCAAAGATCCTGGGACTAATCGTCTGAAGTCAAGATGAAGACAGTGTTTTACATACAATAAGAAATTTCTTCAAATAGCTATTTCCTCCCATTTCTTGACATCTTTAAGACTTGTAAAGGGTCCATTTTGATGTCTGTTTAATCAAAACCATTAAAGTAAATAGATTATTAACAAAATAAAAAAGTGCTAAATAGTGGCAGTCTGTAAGGAGACCCAGGAATTGGCCTTTACGCTGCTGCCATTGAGTGAATAATTAGGAGCAATTCTGGGCTTCTGATATCTTAAGTGTCAAATGGAATATGATTTTAATTTTAGTTCAGTTGCTTATTCCTCTGTGAAGTATTTGCTGCTCCTATTGGGTTCAAATTTTCTTCTAAATGCTCTCCACCACCTCTTTTTTGCTTTGCTTTTTAAAATGTACTATTTTGGTCTTTACATTCTCAGGTAAAGTTATGATTTACATGCTTTTCTTTTTGGAGAAAGTAACTCATGGTGTTCTTATTTATCAAAATAAACTCGGTCACACTAAAGTTAAAAATTAACCCATAAATCTCAGTTTCTTAACCAACAAAAAACCTTATTTTCACCTAAACTGCTTGTCTGGTAGAAGTAGAGGTGCCCATTCAGAGGTTAAGGCTGAAAGAATCTATGCTACCTTCTAGGTTCATTACCTTGGAAATGAAGGTTCCTTTGCCAGTTTATCAATATGTTCACCTGCTAGTGACACATGGCATTTCTGCCCACATTCCATTGACCAGAAATAGACACATTACTTCCCAGTGCAGCTGAGAATGTAAGTGAAAAGCTGGAATATTTGATGAGTATCATCAACACTGTCAAAACTACCTCATTTATTCAACACTATTCTATTTCTCTATTAAAAGTCACATCCCCAAATTCTAGATGAAATATTTTAATAGACTCCAGAAAAAAATACCATGTTATCTAGAAAGGAACATTAACAATAATTATAGCAAATTTCTTGTCAGGATCCATGCTAGCAAAATGTCAATGTGCTAGAGGAAAAACAAAAAACAACTCTCAAACAAAAATTGAATGCTGAACAACAATATTCTTCATTATCTAAAAACTAATGAAGAATAAAAAGATTTCCACCAATAAATAATGAATCAATTAATTCTAGAATTATTCTACAAGAAATGTTAAAAGAATATCTTCAGGGAGGAGTATGCAACAGATCAGAAAACTAGGTTCACACAAAGGAATGAAGGACATTGAAAATAAAGAATAAAAATCACCTTAAATTTATTTATCTGTATTTTTAATTACAAGGTTAATAAATATTGTTAGGGTTGCCAAAGGAGGAACACATGAGGCCAAAAGGGGTAAAGAATTATGAACTTACTAGAGGCCTGGTGCACGAAATTCATGCACAAGCCCGGCTTGTGCCCTCTTGCAGTCCGGGACCCTTCTCTCCTTACTGCCTGCTCGCTGATCCTTACCACTCAGCTCGCTGCTCCTTAGTGCTGCCACAGATGCAGGAGAGGCTCCTGCCACCGCCACTGCACTCACCAGCCATGAGCCCAGCTTCTGGCTGAGCAGCGTGCCCCCTGTGGGAGCACACTGACCACCAGGGGGCAGTTCCTGCACTGAGCATCTGCCCCCTGGTGGTCAGTGAGCATCATAGTGACCAATCATTCTGCCTGTTGTTCTGCCATTCAGGCGATTTGCATATGAGGGTTTTATTATATAGAAGGATTAAGTCATCTGGAAAAAATGGTGCCAGCACCCAGGGACCAGGAGTCAGATGTTTTAAAGGACTCTAGGTGGGCTTTTCTTGGCAGAGAATTCTCTGGGCACATCCTGAGGGGAAAGATAATGGTTTTAGCAAGTGGAATGTGGTCTAAGCAAAAGGGAATGTCAGTTGTGAAGTGGCCAAAAGGTCAGTTCCCAGAAGCAGGGATGGTGATTCAATTATCTGATCAGACCTAACAAATATAAAGTGGTAACAATGTATTTGCTTATGAGATCTAAAAAAGTAAAATATATTACAATAATGCCTCAAAAAATGGAAGGGAGAAATTGGAAATATACTGTAATAAAGTCCTTACACTAGGACTTTATAGGCATAAAACAATATTGTTTGAAGATAGACTTGGGTTATGTAACAATGAATAGAGTGAATCCCAGGGTGACTACTAACACATTTCATAAGAACTGTAAATAAGTCAATAGGATATTTACAACGCATTGTCAAAGACATGTTCAGAGGAGAGAAAGATGGCAGCAGACAGTATGGCAGTGAGAAAGAGAGTGTGAGTGAGTGAGAGAGCAAAAGGGGAGTGTGTGGACATGTAGGGTGTGTGTGAGTGAGGGACAGCTATACTCCACAGGACTGTCGGGGGCTGGCGGATTAGGCTCCCCTAGCCAGGCAGCCTCTACTGCTGCTGAAATCTCTCCTGGAACAGCTGGCTCTGCCACAGAGACCGCGCCATCTCGAAGGGGAGAGTGGCTGTGGCTGGGAGCCCAGCCTCACCTCCACCCGGGGAGGCCTGGGACACCACCTGGGACCCTACAGCCACACCAGCCAGGGACCAGCTGCCTCTGCTGTGAACCCACGAACACCAAGACTTCAGCCTCCCTGGCCACAGGCTCCTAAAGTTTGTCCAGAGGGAGACAAAATGGTGGCTGAATAGATGGACGGATCCGGTGCCTTCTCAAGGAGCAGATGGAAGCAGCAGTTGAATTGAATAACATCCACCTAGACATGGCGAAGTGAACACAGCTGGAGAGACAATCCACGGACAGAAAGGTCAGAGCTAGCCGGGAAACCAGTGGGATCGGGATCTGGGCTGGAGGGAGAAACGCAGGCAGCCTGGACTGCGCTGAACCAACACCACTTCCCTTAGGGACAGGGCAGTGCTTGACTGTGGAAGGGGGTCCACAGGGCTGCTGGCAGCCAGGGACTCTAGACCTAAGCCCACAGCCATGGGAGGCTGCACCCAGAAAGGCAGCCTGAAGTTCTGCACGGGTCGCGCAGTGCCAGGAGAGAGAGATGTGCAGCTGCGCGGTTGCTCTGTCTTTATATTTTCCTTGCTTTTACTCACTAAACCCAGTGTATAGGGTCTTTCAATTACAAACATTCACCACGGCTGCGGTGCAGGGGAAGGTGGTTTTGTGGAAGCTGGGGAGCAAAATAGGGAGAGATGATCAGGAAGCCAGCTCTGGGACAGTCTGTCCCTCCAACCCTGAGCAGACAGTTTGCTCCTAAAGACCAGGCCCCTTCTAGCAGCGTAGCCTCACCCAGCCTTAAGCTCAGCAGGGAAATGAGGATTCTAAATACCCCCAGGGAGCCCTTGGGGACTGGGTTGAGGGGCCATTTGGTCCCAGAAACTAATACAGAAACAGCACCACCTAAAGGCCATGTCAGAAATAGACGCCTGTGTAAATATGACTGAAAGCAGGCAGTCAAACAAAGCAGGTAGAGTGGTCCCTCCTGGGACCGAGGCTGTGGCGTCTGACACTAAGGAGCTGTGGATCACTGGGAGCTTCAACATGGTGCTGAAGATCTAGCAGAAAGCTGAGACATGGCAGACAGAAGAGTGGAGTGGGGTCTTAGACCAGCCCCTATGGGACATTAAATACTCAGCTGAAGCAAATGAACTTCACTACTTCAGTTTAAAAAAAAATTTTTTTACTTAAGAAACTATTTTTTCTTTTATTTATTTTATTTTATTATTTTTAATTACTATTATTATTCTAACCTTTTGTTGTTGTTGTTGTTTAGATTAGTGTTCTACATTCTATTTTTATTTTATTTTATTTTTTTAATCATTATTTTACACTATCTCATTTTTTCCCCTTGGGCCAACCATTTCTTCCTAACTTCACCCTTTTTCATCCTGTCTCTCTTCTCCTGTTCCTGCTTTAGTTTTTCTCTCTCCTTTCTTTTTACTCCTTGCTAAAAATTGATCTTCTTTATCTGCTTTATTGACTCATTACTATTATAGCAGTCTCTATTTGTTTACTTGTATATCTAATTCCCACCCCCACCCCAAGTTCATGCACCCTTTTCTTTTCTATTTCTTTGCTATCCAATTTTTTTTACTGTTGTTGTTGCTTGTTAAATAGTTTATTAGTTTGTTTTATTGTTTTTGTTATTTTTATGCTTTTGTTCTTCCTCTCCTAGCTTGTTAGCTTCTTCTACTGATAGCTTAAATAGTTTCACTCACCAAACTCAGGGCTATCTGCTGCCTACTCTATTCTCCTTTTTCAAAAATAGATAAATATATAGATAGATTGATTAAAGAAAAGGGGAAAATTTTTATATATAAATTATATATATATATACTAGAGGGGCCTGGTGCACAAAATTCGTGCACTGGGAAGGGGTGTCCCTCAGCCCAGACTGCACTCTCTTCAATCTGGGACCCCTCAGGGAATGTCTGACTGCTGGTTTAAGTCCAATCCCACAGAGATCAGGCCTAAACCGACAGTTGAAAATCTCTCTCACAATCTGGGATTGCTGGCTCCTAACCACTTGCCTGCCTGCCTGCCTGATTGGCCCTAATTGCTTCTGCCTTCCAACCTGATCTCCTCCTAACTGCTCCCCTGCTGGCCCGACCACCCCCAACTGCCCTCCCCTGCAGGCCTGGCCCCCACAACTGCCCTCCCCTGCTGGCCATCTTATGATGACAGGGCGGTAGCCATCTTATGACAATGTGGGGACAGCCATCTTGTGGTGGCCATCTTGTGACTATGTGGTGGTGGCCATCTTATGATGATGTGGTGGTGGCCATCTTGTGACAATGTGTGGATGGCCATCTTGTGGGAGCCATCTTGTGATGGCATGGGGGTGGCCACCTTGTGACAATGTGGGGACGGCCATCTCATGATGATGCGAAGGTGTGAGGATCAACTTGCATATTACCTCTTTATTATATATAGTATATATAGAATATATATTTTAATTACTATTTTTATTATTTTCTATTATTATTATTACTTTATTATTTTAATTGAATTTTGTTTTTTACTTTTCTTCTTATACACTCATTCTCTTTCTACCTCCTCTATACTGAACCGTGGCCATTCCCCTATTCATTCAATTCCTTCACCTTGCTTTCTGGAAATAAGCTTTGCCTCTTCAGATTCAGCTCCCCTCCTTTTTTTTCTGGGGGTTCGGTTTTGTATTTTTTGGTTTAGTTGTTGGTTTTGTATAGTAATTCCCCCACATATGTATATTTTTTCTCTTTCTTTCTCTCCCCTTCATTTTTCTTCATTTTCTTTTCTCTCTTACCTTTTTTTACTTTTCTCAATATCACTTTTGTGCTCTTTTCTCTCCCCTAATTCTCTTTTCTCTGGTGGTCACCTTTATTTGGGGGTATCAGTGTCATGAATACATTTATGTTTTGTTCCCTCTATGTTGTATCTTGTCAAGTTGTATTTTGTGCCTTTTGTTCAACGTGGTAGAGAGTGAGCCACATAACCAGACAATCTGAGAGGAGTGAAAATGGGGAGACAAAGAAACAGCCTCCACACACACACACACAAAAAAGGAATCACTGGAAAAGGAGGTAAACAAAATGGAGGCAAACCATTTGTCAAAGAAAGAATTCAGAGCAATGGTCAAAAGGACCCTGAAAAGGATGGAAGACAAATTCAACAACATGTGTAAGAATCAAGAGGAAATAAAGAAGAACCAAGAAGAAATGAAGAATGCCATAGCTGCAAGAAATAATTCAACAGAAAGCATCAACAGTAGACTGGAAGAAGCTGAGGACCGCATCAGTGAGTTAGAAGACAAGGAAGGAAAAAATGCCCAAGCAGAGCAGCAATTGGAAAAATAAACTTAAAAAAAAAAAAACAGGAGAAGAGCCTAAGTGAGCTTTGGGACAACACAAAACGAAACAACACCCGCATAACAGGTGTACCAGAAGGAGAGGAACTGAGCAAGGAATAGCAATCCTGATTGAAGAAATAATGACAGAAAACTTCCCTGAGTTTGGGAAGAAAATTCCAAGAAGCTCACAGAGTCCCAACCAAGATGAACCCAAAAAGACCAACACCAAGACACATCATAATTAAATTGGCAAACAGCAATGATAAAGTAAGAATCTTAAAGGCTGCCAGAGAGAGACAGAAAGTTACCTACAAGGGATCTTCCATTAGACTATCAACTAATTTCTCAACAGAAACACATCAGGCCAGAAGGGAATGGAATGAAATATACAAAGTGATGCAAAGCAAGGGACTGAATCCAAGAATACTATACCCAATCAGGCTATCATTCAAAATTGAAGTGATTAGGAGCTTCACAGACAAAAAAGGTCTAAGGGAGTTTATTATCATCAAACCGGTAATGCAAGAAATGCTAAAGGGACTGCTGTAAAAAGAAGAAATAGGAAGGGAAGAAGGAACACATATAAAGAATAAAAATGGTGACAAACAAGTACCCATCAATAATAACCTTAAATGTAATTGGACTAAATGCTCCAATCAAAAGACATAGGTAGCTGAATTAAATAAGAAAACATGACCCATACATCTGCTGTCTACAAGAGACCCACCTCAGAACACAGGACTCACATAGACTGATAGTGAATAGATGAAAAAAAATTTTTTTTCAGGCAAATGGAAATGAAAAAAAAAGCTGGGTAGCAATACTTATATCTGACAAATTAGACCTCAAAATGAAGGCCACAACAAGAGACAAGGAAGGCCACTTCATAATACTAAAGGGAGCAATTCAACTAGAATATTTAACTCTGGTAAACATATATTTACCCAATATAGGAGCACCCAAATACATAAAAAAAAAAAAAACCCAAAAACAAACACCAAAAAACAAACAATCAAACAAACTTCTGAAGATATCCAGGGAGAGATTGATAGCAATACAGTCATAGTAGGGGACTTTAACCCTTTGCGTTCGTATTAAATTTGGACATGGGTGTCGTACTGGTCGGAATTAATTTCCATTGAAAGAGCAGTGATACATAACATGCAAGACTATGAAGGATAAACAAGATTTATTAATTCTTTTTTGGAACTACGTCACTACTAGTAGAATCACTACAAACGTTATCACTTTCTATGTCAGAGTCAGTATTCAAGGTGCCAAAATAAAACTCTTCATCATTACTTTCAGATTCGCAGTACACTTCTTTTGGTAACTTTCTTTTTTCCATTTTGGAGTATTATTTTGAAATATCTTAACAAGTGATAATGCCTAATTACAGTTAAACGTAATTTGTAAAGCTTTATTTGAAATTCTGCGAAGTATCTCTGAAGCTTGTTGATTTCTTCACTCTCAAAAGGCGACTGACTCGCCACAGTGTTTTGCATGGCGAGTGTGGAACAACCATGTTTGTTTATATTGAGTTTCGATATCTCCGATTTGTCGGAGCAATGTTTTGGTTCGTGACAAGGTCACTTAGACACTTAAGAGCTTTCAGAGAAATTATGAACTGATACATGAATGAATAGAGTTAAGATTTGTACGGTTCCTTGCTGTGGTGGCTGAGAGCAGACATACGACCAGAACGGTAAAAAAGCTTTGGTGGCTGAGAGTAGACAAAAGACCGCAAAGGGTTAATACCCCATTGAAACCACTGGATAAGTCCTCTAAACAAAAAATCTGCAAAGAAACATCAATCCTAAATGATTCACTAGATTAGATGGACTTAATTGACATCTTCAGAACACTTCACCCCAAATTACACAATATACGTTCTTCTCAAGTGCACACGGGACATTTTTAAAGATAGACCACATATTGGGACACAGGCAAAAATCTCTTCAAATTCAAGAAGATAGAAATTATATCAAGCATCTTCTCAGATCACAATGGCATAAAATTAGAAATTCGCTACAATAAAACAATGAAAAGAATCAAACACTTGGAGGTTAAATAGCATGCTATTAAACAATGATTGGATTGCCAAAGAGATCAAAGAAGAAATAAAAAAAAAAAAACATCCTGGCAACAACAACAAAAAAAAAACAATGAAAACACAACAATCCGAAATCTATGGGACATGGTGAAAGCAGTCTTGAGAGGAAAGTTCATACCTCTACAGGCCTACCTCAAAAAATAAGAAAAAATTATAACAAAGTATTCAACCCTGCAACTCAAAGAATTAGAAATAGAGCAAAAAGGAAAGCTGAGAGTAAGCAGAAGGAAGGAAACAAGAAGATCAGAGCAGAAATAAATGACATAGAGACCAAAAAATCAATGCAAAAGGTCAATAAAACAAAGAGCTGGTTATCTGAAAGGATAAACAGATTGATTAACTTCTAGCCAGGCTCACCAAGAAGCAAAGAGAGAGAACCCAAATAAACACAATCAGAAATTAAAGAGGTAAAGTAACAACTGACCCCACAGAAATACAAAGGATTGTGAAAAAAATAATATGGACAACTGTATTCCAACAAAGTGGACAACCTAGACAAAATGGACACATTCTTAGAAAAATACAAGCTTCCAGAACTCAGTCAGGAAGAATAAAAAAATCTTAGTAGGCTGATAACTACCATAGAAATTGAAACAGTAATCAAAAATCTTCCAGCAAACAAAAGCCCTGGTCTGGATGGTTTTACAGAGGAGTTCTACCAAGCATTCAAAGAAGAACTAAACTAAAATCTATCCTCCTCAGACTATTCCAAAAAATTCAAGAGGAAGGCACACTTCCAAGCTCTTTCTCTGAAGCCAGCATTACCCTATTTTCAAAAGCAGATAAAGACACCACAAAGAAAGATAATTACAGGCCAATATATTTGATGAACATAGATGCTAAAATTCTCAACAAAATTCTAGCATATTGGATCCAGCATTACATTAGAAAGATCATACACCATGACTAAGTGGGATTTACTCCAGGTTTGCAAGGATGGTACAATATGTGCAAATCAATTAATGTGATACATCACATAAACAAATTGAGAGACAAAAATCACACAATCATATCAATCAATGCAGAAAAAACATTTGACAAAATCCAACACCCTTTCTTGATAAAACCTCTTAGCAAAGTAGGAATAGAGGGATCATACCTCAACATAATATAAGCCTTATATGACAAACCTACAGCCAACATCATATTCAATGGGCAAAAACTAAATTCATTTTTTCCCAAGAACAGGACCAAGACAGGGATGCCCACTTTCACCATTCCTGTTTGACATAGTACTGGAAGTGGTAGCCATAATGATCAGAGAAGAAGAAGAAATAAAAGGCATCCAAATTGGAAAAGAAGAATTAAATTGTCCTTACTCACAGATGACATGATACTGTACATAGAAAACCCCAAGGACTCCATAAAAAAACTACTAAACTTAATGAATGAATTCAGCAATGTAGCAAGATACAAAATCAACACCCAGAAATCTATGGCTTTTTATACACCAACAATGAACTCACAGAAAGAGAAACTAAAAAAAAAAAAAATCCCTTTTACCATTGCACAAAAAAAATTAAGATACTACCTAAGAATAAGCTTAACTAAGGAGGTAAAAGACCTATACTTGGAAAACTACAGGACATTGAAAAAAGAGATAGAAGACATAAACAAATGGAAGAACATACCATGTTCATGGGTTGGTAGAATCAACATCATTGAAATATCCATACTACCCAAAGCAATTTATAGATTTAATGCAATTCCCATTAAAAGACCAATGGCATATTTCAAAGACTTGGAACAAACTCTCCAAAAATTCATATGGAATTTAAAAAAGACCCTGAATAGCCACAGCAATCCTGACAAAGAAGAACAAAGTTAGAAGGATCACAATACCAGATATCAAGCTATATTACAAAGCCACAGTTCTCAAAACTGCCTGGTACTGGCATAAGAACAGACATATAGACCAATGGAACAGAAAAGAGAACCCAGAAATAGACCCAAGCCATTATGCTCAATTAATATTTGACAAAGGAGGCAAGAGCATACAATAGAGTCAAGACAGTCTCTTTAATAAATGGTGCTGAGAAAATTGGTCAGATACATGTAAAAAAAAATGAAACTAGATCACCAACTTACACCATATACAAAAACAAACTCAAAATGGTTACAGGATTTAAATGTAAGATGGGAAACCATAAAAATCTTAGAAGACTTCATAGGCAGCAAAATATGATATATGCCATAGAAATATCTTTACCAATACAGCTTCTAGGGCAATGGGAACTAAGGAGAAAACAAACAAATGGGACTGCATCAAAATAAAAACTTCTGCACAGCAAAGGAAACCATCAACAAAACAACAAGAAAGCCCACTGCATGGGAAAATATATTTGCCAATTCTTTTTCAGATCAGGGTTTAATCTCCAAAATTTACAGGGAACTCAGACAACTTAACAAAAGGAAGATAAACAATCCAATAAAAATATGGCAATGGACCTAAGTAGACACTTTTTGAAAGAGGACTTACAGAAGGCTGAGAGACATATGAAAACATGCTCAAAGTCACTAATCATCCGAGAGATGCAAATCAAAACAGCAATGAGGTACCATCTCACATCTGTCGGAATGGCTATCACCAACAAATCAACAAAGGACAAGTGCTGGCAAGGATTTGGGGAGAGAGGGTGGGAGGGTTAGAGATTAACCAAAGGATGTGCATGCATGCTTATTAGCATGACCAATGGGCACAGACACTGGGGCGGTGTGGGCTTTCCTTTGGGGGTGGGAGTGGCCAGGGTGGTGTTAATCGGGGAAAAAAGGAGACATGTAATACTTTAAACAAAGACATGTTCAATTAAACACAGAGAGGGAAAGGAAAGAGAAAATAAACAAAGAACAAATTGAAAAAAATATAAAACAGTAGGCAAGCTTGTTAGATTATATTTCAAACTAATTAACACTCACTTTATATTTTCCAGGAAATATGATCTTGTGAAATAATTTTTAAATGAGAAAAAGTATATTATAGAAGAATATTTTTGTCATAGTTATAGATAGTGGTGGAAAATTATAAACTTTTGTACAGCTATATGGAATAACATGGACATATTAGTAAATTAATGTAAACCACTTTTATGAAATAACTAGTAGCCCAGTGCACGAAATTCGTGCACTGGGGTGGGGAGGGGGGGACAAGGGACCCCTCAGTCTGGCCTTCACCCTTTCCAATCTGAGACCCCTCAGGGAATGTCCAACTACCTGTTTGTGCCCACACTTTTAACAGATAACAGCTCCATTGTTGTTTCTTTCTTATGCTTAAAACCATTGGAATTAGTAGGTATTCAAAGTGTGTATACATTTTGGGGGGACACCCTGTATATCTCAGTGGTGAAATAAACCAATAGCAGATTTGGAACCCCCAAACAGGGAACCTCGCTCACTCCCCACATGTATCCCCATTTCACTTTCCACATTCATGGGCAGCAGGAGAATCAACATTTTCTCTCATTAATTCGGAAAAGCACGTCCTGTCACCCACTGCCCGGCAGGAGTGAGCTAGGCCCCAAGCAAGCAAGGCTCAGTCAGGGCAGCCTTCGCTCATGGGTGCTGGCACCCAAAGTGCACATTCCTCCTCTACAGTCGCCCCGACTATCCCACTGTTTCACTGAGAGGACGGAATTCCTCTCTGCCTCTGGGTTCTTGATCTTGAACGCTGACCGAAGGCACCTCAGAGAGGGCCGCCCGTGCCCACCAGGTGTGTCTGTCTGCACCTGCTCTTGCCTCAGCACCTGCATTAACCCCCCAGAGGTGATCTCGTAGCTGCACTGGCCTCCGTGGGAACAGGGCATCACCACTCCACCCTCTCACTGTCATCTCACAGGCGCCCACCCTCAGCACCCAGAACACCCAGACACTCTCCAAAGGACGTGAGCGCATCAGAGGGGATGTGTGCACATCCTGTGGGAGTGTTAGGCATGCCGGGTTGATGGAAGTGTGGTGGAGAGGTGGGGGGAATTTGTGCACGCCTTGGTTTGCAACTGTTGCAGGCGTGGGAGAGTGACAGTATGCTGGGGGATGTTCGCACACCAGGGGGGGATGTGCATACCAGAGGCCTCTGGCTTTGCAGATCCGCAAACCCCCGTGGTGTGGCCAGGAGGATGTCAGTCTGGCCTGCCATGGTGGCTGTCCCTGCGATCCTGCACCTTCTGGGCCAGGAGGCTGATCTTGCGCAGCCACTCCTGGGCGCTGATGGCCTGCAGGCGCTACTTCAGCTCAGCCTGCAGGCTCTGCTTGGAGCTCTCACATCTGTCGCCAAAGCCATGTGGGGAGTACAGGCTGCCCTCTGCCGGCCTGCCTCCCCTGTCCAGAGGCTCTCTGCGCTGCTCACCTGCGCAGAGTGACTGGGGCTGGGTGGAAGCCAGGCATCCTGCCTTGCCCAACCCTGGCCAATCCGCCCCTGTGCGAGCTGCCGCCCCGCTGGGAAGGGTCACGGATCCAGGTCCCGGGACCACGGACAGCCTCAAGTGCTGCTCCCTGCCTGGCAGGGTCATAGATCTGTGTCTTGGTCCCGTGGACAGCCTCAAGTACTGCCCCCCTCCTAGCAGGGTCACAGATCCGGGTCCCGGGACTGCGGACAGCCATGCCCACTGCCGCCCGCCTTCAGTATGCAAATTAGCCGCCATCTTGTTGCTTCAGGGTAGGGGGTCCCCACTAGGGTGCCTGGCCAGTCTGAATGAGGGGATGATGGCTGTTTGCAGCTGGTCACACCCCCTTCAGGGAGGGGGTCCCCACTGGGGTGCCTGGCCAGTCTGGGTGAGGGGCTGAGGGCCGTTTTCAGGCTGGTGGGCGACTGAAGCTCCCAACCTCTCCTTTTTTTCTTTTTACTTTTATTCTGAGATTTATTTACCTTCTATGGCTGTCACTGGAGCTGAGAGCCGGCTTTAGCTCTGAGGCTCGGCTGCAGCTCTGAGACCTCGGCTGCTGAAAGCAGGTACTGGGTTTGTTTGAGTTCTATAATTGAAACACTGTTGTGGTCCTGCTGGCTGAAGCCCTGCTGGCTGAAAGCAGGTTTCTGGAGTTTGTTTAGCTTCTATACTTGCAACATTGTTTCTTAGAGTGCAAGCTCAGAGGCCAGCAGCGACAGGCGGGGAACCTTGGCTTCCTCCATCACTGGAGCAAGCAAGCCTCCTGTTCGCTTCAGTGCCTGGCTGCTGGCCGCCATCTTGATTGGCAGTTAATTTGCATAAGGATATGCTGATTAGCCAATGGGAAGGGTGTCGGGGTTATGGTCAATTTGCATGTTTCTCTTTTATTAGATAGGATAGAGGCCACATGAATGAAATTCATGTACTCGGGGGCGTGGGGGTTGCAATTCCTCAGGCAAGCCTGTGCCCTCTCGCATTCCAGGAGCGCTCAGGGGATGTCCAACTGAGGGCTTAGGCCTGCTTCCTGGCCTAAGCCATCAGTAGGACGCCCTTAGCGCTGCCGTGGAGGCGAAATAGGCTCTCACCACTGCCACTGCACTCACCAGCTGTGAGCCAGGCTTCTGGCAAGCAGCGCTCCCCCTGTGGGAGCACACTGACCACCAGGGGGCAGCTCCTGTGTTGAGCATCTGCCCCCTGGTGGTCAGTGCACCTCATTTTTTACATGTATCTGACCAAAGGGGTCGATTTGCATATTACCCCTTTATTATATAGGATTATGAAACTTGCAAGTTGAAGTTATAAACACTACTTAGCAGTTCCAATTAAGTAGTGTTTATAACAAAGTTATAAAGTTGGAATACACATTATACTTATATAATTATGTAAAATTTGTAAGCATATGGACTAATTGAAGATTTGAAGAAGTCCTTGATATTTCAGCACCGTAATCTAGTTAATTTCAGTACTTTTATGCTTTATTTTTATTGATGAAAATAATATGATATTATAGTTCACATATAACATCATATTATTTTCAGGTATATTGCATAATGATTCAATATTTCATTTCTATGTGTTGAAAAATGATTACACAGTAAGTCTAGTTAATATCCATCCTCATATATAGTTGCAATTTTTTCTTGTGATGAGGAAATTTAAGATTTACTCTCAGCAACTTTCAAATATGCAATACAGTATTGGCTATAGTCACCATGCTGTATATCACATCCATATGACTTATGAATTTTATAAATATACTAGAGGCCCGGTGCACAAAAATTTGTGCACTCGGGGGGGGAAGTGGGGGCCCCTCAGCCCGGCCTGTGCCCTCTCGAAGTCTGGGACCCCTCGGGAGATAACGACCTGCTGGCTTAGGCCTGCTCCTGGGTGGCAGAGGGCAGGCCCAATCCCTAGGTGCAGCCCCTGGTCAGGCTCAGAGCAGGGCCAATTGGGGAGTTGGGGCGCCGCCCCCTGTCATGCACAGAGCAGGGCGGATTGGGAGGTTGCGATGCCACCCTCAGTCACGCTCAGGGTAGGGCTGATTGGGGGGTTGGGGCACCGCCCCCTGTCATACTCAAGGCAGGGTCGATGGGGAGGTTGCAGTGCCACCCCCTGTGATGCACAGAGCAGGGCCAATCAGGGGGTTGGGGCACTGCCCCCTGTCATGCACAGAGCAGGGCCCATCAGGGGGGTTGGGGCTCCATACCCTGTCACGCACAGAGCAAGGCTAATCAGGGGGTTGGGGAGCTCCCCCCTGTCATGCACAGAGCAGGGCCCATCAGGGGGTTGAGGAGCTCCCCCCTGTCACCCACAGAGCAGGGCCCATTAGGGGGTTGGGAAGCTCCCCCCTGTCACTCACAGAGTAGGGCCGATGGGGGAGTTAGGGCACTGCCCCCTGTCATACACACAGCAGGGCAGATCAGGGGGTTGGGGCGCCGCCACTGTCACACTCAGGGCAGGGCCAATGGGGAGGTTATGGCTCTACCCCATCACACACAGAGCAGGGCCCGTGTAGGGGGGGTTGGGGCGCCACCCTCTATCACCCACAGAGCAGGGCCGATCAGGAGGTTGGGGCGCCGCCACTCTCACACTCAGGGCAGGGCCGATGGAGAGGTTATGGCTCTACCCTGGCACACACAGAGCAGGGCCTGTGGGAATGGGGGGTTGGGGTGCCGCACCCTGTCACACACAGAGCCACAGGGCGATCAGGGGGTTTGGGCGCTGCCCCCTGTCACGCTGATCCGGTGCCAGGAGGCCTCGCGGCTCAGCTGATCCCGGTGCTGGGAGGCATATTACCCTTTTACTATATAGGATAGAGACCTGGGGGCCAGCTGGTTTGCCCTGAAGGGTGTCCTGGATCAGGGTGGGGGTCCCCACTGGGGTGCCTGGCCAGTCTGGGTGAGGAGCTGAGGGCTGCTTTCAGGCTGGCAATTGACTGAAGCTCCCAATTGCTCCTTTTTTTCTTTTTTCTTTTTTTTTATTCTGGGCCAGCTTTAGCTCTGGCTCTAGCTCTGAGGCTTCCGCTGCTATAATCGAAACAATGTATAACTCTAGCTCAGATCCCGGCTGGCTGAAAGCTGGTTTCTGGAGTTTTGTTTAGCTTCTATATTTGCAACATAGTTTCTTAGAGTTGTAGCTCAGAGGCTGGCAAGTCAGGCGGGGAACGTTGGAGTCCGCAGTCACTGGAGCAAGCAAGCCTCATGTTAGCTTCCAGCTGCCTGGCTGCCGGCCGCCATCTTAGCTGACAGTTAATTTGCATAAGGATATGCTGATTAGCCAATGGGAAGGGTAGCGGTCGTACACTAATTACCATGTTTCTCTTTTATTAGTGTAGATGCTTATGCATTTTGACCCTTTCATTCATTTCATTTATCCAACAACCCCACCTCTGACAATCACCAATTTCTTCTATTTGTCTCTGAGCTTGGTTATGTTTTGTTTCCACATATAAGTGAGATGATGCAACATTTGTCTTTATCTGTTTGACTTATTTAATTTAGCATAATGTCCTCAGAGTCCTCTCATGCTGTAAATGGCAGGATTTCTTTATTATGAGCTCACTAATATTCCATTGTGTATATGTACATCTTCTTCATTCATCCATCAATTGACACTTAGGTTGTTTTCATATCTTGGCTATTATAAACAAAGCTGCAATGAACATAGGGGTGAATATATCTTTCCAAATTAGTGTTTTGGATTTCTTTGGATAAATACTCATAAGTGGAATTTCTAAATCATTTAATAGTGTATTTTTAATTATTTGAAGAACCTCCATACTGTTTCCATTAGTGGTTGCACCAATTTACATTCCCACCAACAATGCATGAGGGTTCCCTTCTCTCCACCTGGCCACCCTGATTTATTTTTTCTTGTGTTTTTGATGAAAGTCATTGCAACTTCTGTGAGGTGCATAATTTCATGTCTATTGATCATCTGCATGTCCTTTTTTTAAAAATATATTTTATTGATTTTTTACACAGAGGAAGGGAGAGAGATAGAGAGCTAGAAACATCGATGAGAGAGAAACATCAATCAGCTGCCTCCTGCACATCTCCCACTGGGGATGTGCCCGCAACCCAGGTACATGCCCTTGACCGGAATGAAACCCGGGAACCCTCAGTCCGCAGGCCGAAGCTCTACTCACTGAGCCAAACCGGTTTTGGCCTGCATGTCCTTTTTAGAGAAATGTCTATTCAGATTCTCTGTCCATTTTAAAAACTCGAATTCTTTGTGTTTTTGCTATTGAGTTGTATGAGTTCTTTATATACTTCTGATATCAGAAATATGATTTGCAAATATTTTCTCTCATTCTGTTGGTGGCCTTTTTATTTTGTTGATGATTTCCTTTGCTGCACAGAAGCTTTTTAGTTTGACATAGTCCCATTTGTTTATTTTTGCTTTTGTGAGTCAGATCCAAATAATCATCACAAATTTCAAATACCTATGTTTTCTTCTAGGAGTTATACTGTTTCAAGTCTTACATTTAAGTCTTTAATTAATTTTGAGTTAGTTGTTGTATATGGTATAATATAATAATACAGTTTTATTATTTTGCACATGCCTGTACAGATTTCCCAACATATTATTGAAGAAACTGTCTTTTCCCCATTGAATATTCTTGACTCCTTTGTAGTAAATTATTTAACCATATATGTGTTGCTTATTTACAAAACACTATATTATTTTGATTACTATAGCTTTATTTTTTCTCAATATTGCTTTGGCTATTTGGAGTCTTTTGGAGTTCCATACAAATTTTAGGATTGCTTCTATTTCTGAGAAAAATGCCATTGGGATTTTATTAGGGATTGCATTGAATCTGTAGATTGCTTGGGGTAGTATAGACATGTACTTGTGTTTTTTTAAATAATCACTTTAAATTTAAATGTTCTAAACAAAGAAGTTAAAAGATGGAAATTGGCAAATTGAAGCGCAAAGAATAATAAGTCCTATCCTTGCTATATAAAACACACACCCATGTTATATATGAAGACAGACTGAAAATAAGTGAACAGAGGAATATATACAAAATGCTAATTCAAGCAGAGCTGACGTAGCTTTACTACATTCATAAAACGTAGACAAGTAATGTTAATGAGTTTTAAAATATGTGATGATTAATGGATCGCTTTTCCAATATTGTTAAGTGTATACACCTAATCGTAGAACTTACAAATACAGAGAAGCACAAATAGATCTGAAAGAAAAAAAATAGACACATTCACAATTATATTTAGAGTAGTTAAAACTGTCTTTCAGTAATTAATAGAATGAGCAATTCAATAAGGATGTAAATGACTATATCAGTACTATCAACCAACTTGACCAAATTGATATTTATGGCACACCTTTTTCAACAACAGAAGAATACACATTTTTCTCAAGTGCACATGGAAAATTCACCAATAGGACATAACTTGGGTAATAAAACATACCTTAAAGAATTAAAAAGAATAAAAACCATACATATATGATCTATGTTCTTAGATCATAATAGACTTAAAGTAAAAATCCATAGGTATACAGTAGACAGATTAATGCACCTCCCATCAAATATGTTTATGTTGTAATACTAATGTTCAGAACCCATGAATAGTTTACCTTATATGTCAAAAGGGTCTTTGTTGATGTGATGAAGTTAAAGATCTTGAGATGATCTTTAGACTATCCAGTGGAGCCTACTATAATCACTAGGGTACTGAGAAAGGCTTCAGAGTTAGATTCATACAGGAGGAGATTGCTGACAGAAGTAGAGGAGAGAGAGAGAGAGGAGAGAGAGAGAGAGGAGAGAGAGAGAGAGAGATTTGAAGATGTTACTTTAATGGTTTTGAAAATAAATGAAGGGTCACAAATAAAGGAGTACAGGAAGCCTCCAGAAGTTGCAAATGGCAAGAAAAAAATTGAGGTGAAAAAAATCTTAAAAGGAAAAATTGTCCATAAGGGACTTTTAAAAGTTACAACATATTCTTTATGTCCTCATCTCGATATGTTTTTGTTTGTTTTTTATTTTATTTTAGAGAGAGAGGAAGGAAGAGGGAGAGAAACATCATGGATTGGTTGCCTTTCCTATGCATCCCAGCTGGGATCAAACCTGCAACGTTTTGCTGTACAGGATGATTCTCCAACTCATTGAGCCACCCGGCCAGGGCTAAAGCTACAAGACATTCTTGGGAAGTTAGAAGACCATGCACATATACATGAGTGTGAAAGTGCTCAGAAAAGATCTAAGGAAATTCCAGTCTCTCATGTATGGTTAATCTTGAGGTTCTGTGTAAGTAGGATGTAAAGGCTAATACAGAACTGCCTGGAGAAGCATTTAAAGCAAGCTTCAATACAGAAACCACTCAGAAAAGACTGTGAGATACTATAGATATTAAAAGAATAAAAAAGTGAATACTGTGAGTACTGCCATGCCCATATATTCAACAACTTACATGAAATTGACCAATTTGTTGAAATACATATATTATCAAAACTCAGTCAAGAAGAAATAGAAAACCTAAATGGTTCTATATTTTTGAGGGATTTTAATTGACAGTTTAAAACCTACCAAAAACTAAAAACAAATTATTTCACTGCTGGATTACATTAAACATTTAGGAGAAACATAGTATCAATTCTCCACACTTTTGTTTAGAAATTACAATGGGAGAGACTACTTCCCAAGTCGTTGTTAAATCAAAATAACCACAGAAAAAGTAACGTGCGGAACAAAATCTCCCATAATACATATGCAAAATCTTCTAAAAATATTAGCAAATTAAACTTACAATATGTAATCATAACCAAGTTGGATTTATCTGAGGAATAAAAGGCTGCCTAAACATTTAAAAAATCAATCAGTACAGTTCACCACATGAATAGTGAAAGCATATGGTTAAGAGAAAACATATGATCATATCAATAGAATCAGAAAAAATATTTAAAAAAATTAAATATGCATTTATAATAAAAAATTCTCAGCAAACTAAAAACAAAAATGAAAAGAAGGCTTATGATTGTATAAAGAGCATTTTCAACAACCTTCAACTAACATTGTACTCAATGATAGGAGCCTAAATGTTTCTGTTAAGAAAGAATATATGTTCTCACTACTCTATTCAATATCATATTGGAATCTAGCTACTATATTAAAAAAAGAAGGAAAAAACATATAAATTTGAAAGGGATAAATAAAAATTGTATCTGCTCACAAATAGCATACTTGTTTAGGTAAAAGAGTTCCCAAAATCTACAAAAAGCTCTTAGATCTAATAAATTCTGTAAGTTGTTAAGATACAATATCCATATTTTGGAATTTAATTACATTTCTACATAGCAGGAATGAACAACTGGAATCTGAATACAAAAAAATACTATTTCTAATTGCACTAAAATAATGGAATATTTGGGAAAAAACTGACAAAATGTGCTCAGAATCTGCATGCTAAAAACTATAAAATATTGATAAATTAAAAAAATCTAAATAAGTGGTGATATATACTATGTTCATAGATTAGAAGACTCAATATAGTTAAGTTGTCAATTCACTCCAATTTTATTTCTTGAATCCATGTAATCTCACTGAAAAAATAAAAAATATATTTCTTTATAGTTATTGAAAAATTTGTTTTAACATCATATAGAGTCAGAGGACTTATACTATTAAAATAATTATGAATAAAAAAATGAAGGACCTAATTTTGAGATGTATTATAAATATATATAATTATTACAGCATGATATTGGTAAAAAGATAGACATTGTTTAGTGAAACAGAATAGAGGACTCAGAAATAGATCCACATCAATCAAATCAACTGTTTTTGGTAATGGTTCAAGGACAATTCAGTGGAGAAATGATAATCTTTCAAACGATGGTCCTGGAACAAGTGAGACACAAATCCAAAACAGTGAACCTCAACAAACACCTTGAGCATTATGAAAATTAACTCAAAATAGATAATAAATACACAGGTATGGAGTTTCTAGAAGATAACACGGCAAAAAAAAATATGTATAACTTGAGGTTTGCAAATGATTTGTTGAATATGACACAAATAGCACAGATCATAAAAGGGAAAACACATGATACATTAGGATTCACCAAAATGAAAAACTTTATTCTATGAAAGATACTGTTAAGAAAATAAAAAGATAATCACAGACTGTGAGAAAATATTTACATATCACCTATCTATAATGAATTGTTCTCAGAATATATTAAGAACTCTAAGATCAAGACTAAGAAAGCAACAGAAGATGAGGAAAAAAAATCTGAACAGACATTTAACCAAAGAATATATATGGGAGACAAATAAGCATATGAAAAGATGTTCAAAATCATCAGTCATTGGGAAGTGGGAATTAAAACCATAATTCAATACCCTTTATCACCTAATGGAATAGCAAAACAAAACTAAACAACCAGAGCAGCAATAACAAGCTGACAATGCCAAGGATGCAGACGAAAAGACACGCTGTTGCAGGGAATGGAAAATGGCATAGCCACTTTGAAAAATAGTTTGGCATTTTCCTACTAAAGTGAAATGTACACTCCCTGTAAGATCCATTGCTCTTAATCTAGTTATTTATTCAAATGAATTAAAAAGTACATATACACAGAAACGTACACATGGATACGTAAAGTAGCTTTATTAGTGATAATAAAAACTGGAAATGAACCAGATTGTTTTTAACAAGTGAATAGATAAGCAAACCATGGCTCATCTACACAATGGGCTATTACTCAGCAATATAAGAATCAAAGTTTTGGATAAATATTAAATTTACTTTGTTAAGTAAAGGATTCATATTCTACGGTTGTGTTTATAGGGCATTCTGAAAAAGGTACACTATAGAGATTGTGAACATTTCAGTAGTCTTAGAGATTCAGGATGAGGAAGGGTCTGAACAAAAAGAGGCCACCCATGGGAATTTTACAGTGATGAAACTATGCTATATTATACTATATAGTAGATGCACAATTCTTTCTTTTTTAGGACTGTACACCATAAAGAATAACTTTTATAATTTGCAAATAAAAACCATTAAAATGTTGGAGAAACCCAGGAATAAGGATAATAGAAAATTACTATTAGAAGCCAACAGCAACAATAATTACAGGCCAATCCACTGACAAAACTTTAAGGAGCCTTAAAATATCACCATAAAATATATATACCTATGTTCAATTAATATGTATCTACAAATTTTTTGAAATTATTTCCTCAAGGAAGTAGAAATTAATTTCACTTTTTTTTTTTTAGTCTGGATTGAACTTAGTGAGTTTTTAATAAATTAAGTGTGGAAAGTAAAACCAGTAACTATAGTGGAGAAATCTGGCAGAGTACACGTTAACTAAGTTATCAAAGTTAGCATCACCCCAAATATATTATGTTTATATCAAATACTCCTTAATATGATGACCTGAGTAGGGTACTTCACCTCTATTACATTTCCCCCTAAATCCATAAAGTCATATAAACATAAGAAACCATCAAACAAATTTGAATTGCGAGCCATTCTACAAAATAAGTGACCTGTTTTCTTAAAAAAATGTCAAGGTCATAGAAGACAAGGAAATATGAAAAATTATTACAGATTGGACGATACTGAAGAAACTAAATTCAGTGTGGTACCTTGGGTTAGATCCTGAAATAGCTAAAAGACATTAATTTAAAAAACAAAAACAAAAACAAATACAAACGAAGGAAAAAAGCAATGAAAAATCAGTCTGTCATCTAGTTAATAGTAATATTAACTAAATAAACATGTCACAGTCACATAAAAGGTTAGCATTAGGGGACCTGAGTAAGAGGCATACACAACCTCTCTGTGATATGTTAGCAAATTACCTGTCAATCAAAAAGCAATTTAAAGATAAAAATGTTTTAAAATAATAAGTATAGCACAATTCCTATAAAAAAGTTAAACTGAAACCATGAATGTATGGTGTATCTGTAAGCACAGGACATTGGTGTGGAAGCAGATATATGGAGGCATATGAGCATCTCTATATTGCATGACTTAATAGCTATGAACATGTTATTATTCAACAAATAGCATATAACTACCTTCTGTATTTTATTATAAAATCTGTTAAGAATGAAAAATGAAAGTAATAATTTACTATATAATAAATTATTGTGTTATGTTCAAAATCACTGCATTAGAATGAGATTTGAAAAAAAATTAGATTTGAGACATCTCAGCTGCATCAGTCACTATAACTTTGAGAAGGTTTCTAAAATTCTCTAACTTTTATTGATTATATGATCATAATACTAGCACATTTCTCATTTAATGTTTACATATTTTCTCTTACATTTAAAATCATGTAACAATAATCTTCCATAAACAATAAGTAACACATCTATACTAATAATAGACAAATATGTAAATTGACCCTCCCTCCGTATCACCCACAGCCAATCAGGAATGAGTATGCAAATTAACCTGACAAAGATGGCAGGCCTATATGCTCAAGCACTGATCAGCCAGGGGCAGGGTGAGACACCCGCCCGCCCACTGAGTAGCCAGGGCAACGTGGCCGACATCCCCAGGACCCTGCCTGCTCCGAGCCTGTGGCCAGCTTGAGCATGCCAGTGCAGAGTGGCCGGGGTCCCGGGGTCCCGGGGACGCCACCGGAGTGTCCGGTCCTGTCAGCCCAGCCTGGGGGCGGCTGAAGTTCCCAGTCCTTTTGGTTTCTGCAGCCTCTGGACCAGAAGCAGAAACCAAAAGCAAGGGGAGCACCAGGAATTCTGGGAATTGTAGTTCTGGTGGCAGCCCCTGAACCAGTAGTGGAAGCCCAGAGTGTGGGGAGCACCAGAAATGCTGGGAATCATAGTTCTTGTGGCAGACACATTGCAGGATCTCCTAGACACTAGAGCAGTGGTTCTCAACCTTCCTAATGCCACGACCCTTTAATACAGTTCCTCATGTTGTGGTGACCCCCAACCATAAAATTATTTTCGTTGCTACTTCATTACTGTAATTTTGCTACTGTTATGAATCATAATGTAAATATCTGATATGCAGGATGTATTTTCATTGTTACAAATTGAATATAATTAAAGCATAGTGATTAATCACAGAAACAATATGTAATTATATATGTGTTTTCCAATGGTCTTAGGCAACCCTTGTGAAAGGGTCGTTCAATCCCCAAAGGGGTCGTGACCCACAGGTTGAGAATCACTGCACTAGAGCAAAGTGAGCCTGGAGCAATTTACTGTTGCAGGTGGGGGATGGAGGGAAAGCAAAGGTGAGATACATAGTCAGAGTGTCGAGGAAAAATTAAAAGGAAGATATCCTGAAACTTCTAGGAAATCTCCACCAATGGAGCAAAGAAAAAAAAAAGACCTCTATTATTCTGTGAGCACCAAACCAAACCTGGTTGGGGTCTCAGACAATTCGCTCATATGATTGCAAAGACAGACAGAAACTTCCAGATTGGAGAGAGCTCCCCTGAGGGCTCCCAGATTGGAGAGGGTGCAGGTCAGGCTGAGGGACCCATCCCCTGTGCACGAATTTCATGCACCAGGCCCCTAGTATAATCATAACATTGAAAATGCACTTTATTGGGTTTCAGTTTTCAGGACCAATTACCAGACAAAGTACAGATAACTTAATTATGATAATAACAATGAAATTCAGTTTGCAATAATAGGAATGGAAAAGTAGCATAGAGTCTGAGAAGAGGTGGGTATACTAGTGAGCAGGGCAGAGTGAAAGGAAGTATAATGTATAGAGAGGAATTATAAAATGCTTTCCAATATGATGCTCAGAAAGAAGGTTTAAGTATATTGTTTAAAGTTTTTTAGGTCACTACACTCATAACTAAGAAACATTGGAATGAGAAGAAAATGATAAAATTGGCCACATTTCTTATTTTTCATAGTAAGATTAAACACGATATATTGAGAATGACAAGTATTAGCATATCATCACAAGTAACCACAAAGAACCTAAACCTCAAACACTCAAAGGAGATGCTGTAACCAAAAACACAGGTTTGGCTCAATGTCCCAAAGAAAGCCAAACTCATAAGACAGGTGCTGGTGCAAAAGGAAAGAAGTTTATTCAGGTGACAGGACCTGGGGGAATGGTGGACTGACTCCCATCTCAAACACCATCTCATCTTCCTGCTCGAGCCTGGGGTTCTCATGGGGATATAGAGGGGAGGGCTTTTTTCCTACCCAATTATCTTTCTAGCTTTTGGCGTGCTGGGTCCTATCATTCATCTCTCCAGCTTTTGGGCTCTCTTGCCCTATCCATTCATATGTCTAGTTTTTGGCATGTTGGGGCACTGTCTTTCTAGCTTTTGGCTTGCTGGAGCTCTATCCACTCATCTTGCTAGTTTTTGGTGCGCTTGGTGTAATAACCTCCATGAGCGCCATCTTGGCCAGTGGAGGAGACTCCCCAGCTCTCTCTGACTGGGTATCAGGACCCTGTCAGGAAGTGTGGTGATGCTGCAGCCTTCAGGTTGCCTCTCGATGCTGGACACAGTGACTGTACATCCAGGGGGGCTGGTTGGATCCCATGGGGCACCCCTGGGTCCTGGTACTCGCATCCTCTACCCAGCGTCCAGGTTCTCTGCACAATCCCCAAGCAGCCCAGTCTTCCAAAGTGGCCAGCCAGGCCCACGCTCTGACTGACAGCTGTCTAGGTAACAATGCCTTTGGGGAATGGGCCTGTAGGTGATGTGCTTTAAGTGTGTGGGCAAGTTTCCAATGTATGGCTCTCACCTCTAAATTTGCCCTTAGTTGCCTACTTTATAAAAAATGGCTCTGAGGTTTTAAAATATTTGTTCCTTTATCAATTAGCATAATATTAAGTTTATCAGTAGAAGATACTACAAAGGTGTTACAGGAGGAAAAATTTCTGATTCCTAGTTCCAGAGCACTTACCTGGTATCAGCAGGCTCCTGCAGTACCCACAGCTTCCCAAGGGCCTGGTTCCTGCAGTAGGTACAGCTTCTCCAGCACAGGGTCCCTGAGGTATATGGCAGCCAGGACCATGTGATGGCTAGCATCCTCCCTCAGGTGGTTTATAGAGGATTTCCTCCCACAAGAAAAGCTTTCTTGGCACACTGGAATGTGAATTTCTAGCAGGCTCAGGTAGATACCTATCATTTATGACTCAACCCCAAACCTTTACACCACAAATTCAGCACACTAGGTTTTCATTGGACATTTGTGGGATGAAATCTATAGTGAGGGTGAAATATGTATTGGTGTGTTGGGTGGTCCCAGTGTGTACCTGATGTCCTAGCATACTTATTAGTAGCAATTATTAGTAGCAGTTCTTCACTTCAAAATGTATCCCATTTGAGCAATTTATCATAGATTTTCTCTAATTTTATTCTTTGGTGACAGTATGAAGTATCTCTCTCTCTCTCTGAGAAAAACATATGAAAAATATATAAATATATATTTATATTTAGGTAAATATAAATACTTTATTATATGTATAATGCCTGGTATAGGAAATGGTACATAGAGCTATGGGATTAAAGATAGGGCATGGTTGTGGTAGATGGTGGTTATGTATTAGGTAACAGGTTTGAAAAAATGAATAATTAGGTAGAAGTCAAGATAAATGATAAAGAAAACATGTAATGAGAAATCCAGATAGTGGCCAGGTGATTCTTTTTGCTCATAACAAGTCCACTGAGTAGGCAGTATGCAGTGGAAAGAATTTAGGAAGCAATGCTATGAGGTCTGGGTTAATGAGCACTGTCCAACTGCAGTTGCTGAAAATCTCTTCCACACCTGACCATCGGGATCGAATAATGCTCATAAAATAGTTATTTACCTGTTGAATAAATATGGTTGAATCTCCACAGTCAACCTTTATGACCTGCTCCAATTTATTTTAGTTGGAATGAGTTGCCTCCTCTTTTATTTATATGTTCATCTGAATTTTTGAAGACAGATCTAAGTGGCAAAGATTGTAGACACTTGATTAGTTGTTTTATGTTATTATTTTCTATGGAGATTTGGTGAGGAACTTTATTGCAGATCATGGGGAAACCTTCTGAGACCAATTATCCTCAAAGGCCAAGTTGAATCAGTGTTATCTGGGCAGAAGAAGAAAAATATTTGTGAAGTTGGGACCCTCAGACCCACTGATGACTTCAGTTGCCAGTTTCCCTCTGCTGATGATGACAAATTCTATTTGACAACATCTTGAGGCAGGGTGTCCAGTTTTTTTGTTTTGTTTTGTGGGTTTTTTTAATGATTTGTTTGTTTTTTGAAGCAGAAATAAAATTTTAATTGCATCTACTGACATAATCTACTTTATTTTTCCCTTTTAATTAATGATTTTTTGGATTCTTTTACCTCCTGAATGATGAGAAGGCAATTTAAAGTATAAACAAAAGCTATTGATCCTTTTAGTGTTTGTCTTTGAAAGGGGCCACATGCTGACCTGACAAGCTCAGGGGAGGCCTGCTTGGCGGTCTTGCAAACTCAGAGACCTAAGTCACCACAAAGGATGGTCTGAAATTAAACTTTAAAAGCAGTTATGGTGGGTAGTTACATCCTAGGCCGGTATCTTCACCGACAAGGTCAACCTTTACCTTAACTGAGCCTATCTGTCTTTTTGCATCTATGATAACATACCCTTGAAATGTCTGGGTAACTTGTAACTTCCCTTTTTCTGGAGCCCCTGGGACACAACCAAATGTGCTGGGCCCCAGGACAGATACCACAAATTCCTTCATCATAATGTTAATTGTTCCTGCACCCACCTAAGTATCATTTTACTTTTTATCCAATCCCAGGGGTTTCCCCTGCTTTGCTTTATCCCTCCTCCTTAATCCATCATCAATGAATTTCATGTAACCCACCTATGTCCCTCCTTTGATTGCAACGTATCAATACAAATGTAACCCCGCCATTCTCCGGAGCATTATCTCAATTCATTGAGGTTCTGCTTCCCGGCATATGTCGACAGTTTGGCTCAAATAAACTCACAAACATTCTTTACAGGTTTCAATGTGTTTTTTTGTTTGTTTGTTTTTGTTTTTCGTTAACAGTCTTTATGAGCTTAACACACTGACTGGTGTACCAGTAGAGACTGAAAACTAGAAAGGTTGCTTACCCAGCCCGTTACTTCCACTTGTTTGCTTTCAGGCTGGGCAGTGGACTGGACCCAGTGGATAGCGGGCTGGAAGGCCTGCTGGCTGAGTGAGGGCTGAAGAAATGCTGTTGTCAGGTACAAAAAAGAGGCCCAGAGGGAAACAAGAAGTAGCTGCCAGCCTGGAGAGGGGACAAGGTAGGCACCTCTTCGCCTCTTGGATACGGCCACCTTCACCTTCCATTGGAGGATCAGATCCCCCTTCCTAGTGCCCTCCACCAGCTTGGGAGTGGGCACACCCATTCCCACTGGGCCATTCAGAAAATAAGGATATTAATTTTACTTCCAAAGAATTTCTCGCTCCAGTAGAACACTGGATAAGTAAGTTCTCTTGTAACAAGTTTTCCAAATGGGTTCACTGGTGGGAAGGCATGAGCATGTCTCGTGGACCTAACGGCATTAAACAGCTCTGTCCACTGGGTAGGGGCTCTTCACACCTCCACCGGGCCCCCTGGGTGGGGGGGACCCAGGACCAGGAGCTTCCCCGGGCATAGATGCTGACTGAATAGAAGAACTTTCATACTGACTCCAGTGTGGGAGGAGATAGCCCCATCACAGCAGGTGAGCCGAGACCTAATGACCACCTGGCCTGAATTTGAGAGCAGAATCTTGCCAGGACTGGATTGCTGACCTCTGCCGTCCCTTTTATCCTTAGAATATGAAGTTACACCAGCTAACAGAGATGCCTGCATTTTCTTAGAGCCAAGCTAATCGATGCAGTGTTTTGGCTCAGGATTATTGGCTCATGGTATCATTCTATAGGCTCGGCTGCATCTCATACCATTGGCCTTGGCACCTTTGGTGTTCTGGGTTGATGTGCCCACTCCTCATGAGCTAAAGGGCCCTTAGAAGCTGTGTGCTCCTGCATAGTTTGCAAAGCGATCAGGTGTAAGATTCTATATCGTGGAAAAGGTATCAGGAAACAGTAAAAGATCTCTAATATGGATTCTTATTTGTGGGGGGAGTGGCTGCTACCTGCCTCTACCTCAGTGCATGAGTACAGCACACACAGGGGCTTTATTGGTGGGGCTTGGGAAACTGTGACAGCCCCGCATGCAGACTGTGAGGGCTTGGACAGCTGCCAGGAGACAAGGGATGAGGGAACAGCCTCAGTGGGCTCTGCTGCTGGGTTGTCCCTTCTCAGTTCTTAGAGGCAAGTGTGCAGGAAGAGGGTTCTGCATAAATTCCCCCAGACTCCTGGGCCTTTCCCTCATAGTCAGTCCAGTCCTTCTCCTGCAGATTAATGTCACTGAAGATTGTCTTCGATTCTATACCCTTAGCAGCAAACCCAGCCTGAGGCTGGAAATCAACTGGTTCAAGGCCCCGCCACTCAAACGCTACTATTGTCCTGAACTTCTCATTGTCTTCAACATTGTATGATTTGATGGTGCTGCTCAGAATCTCAACGGAGTGTTCCCTTGCACACAGCTTGCACTTTTGGACCATGGAGGCGCTGCCATGGCCTCCCTTCAGTGCCACACTGTCCACCGGCCGAATGTATTGCTGCTTCTCTGAAAGCTCACCACAGTGGCCCTATTTCAGCTCCAGGTACCGCCGGAAGTCGCCCCGCACAGGCTGGAGGTTAGTGACGTTCTTTGAGCTGCAGTGCGATTTTCCCCATAGGGGCTGGCTCAGCCCGGGGCTGGCTGCGGTCCCTGCTTTCCAGCCCATCTCCAATGATGGGCGCCCGGCAGGGTGTCCAGTTTTGTGGAATGATGCAGAGCACAAATTCACCTGCTTAGCACTGTCATTCCTACTTGAAATGCTCAAAAGGGAAAGACTGCTCTTTTTTATCAAAAGATATTGAATTCGATTATGGGAAACAATCGAACTTCATTGTGGTAGCAGCATAGTTGTTCCAGCTCAGGGACGCCTCAGGTGCCGAGTGGCAGCCTCATGAGCTTGGGAGGAACAAACTCAAAGCAGTCATGCGTTCTCCACTCTGCACGGATTGCCTGTAGGGGCCAACCTGACATATGAGGCTGAGTTTAGATATCAGGCATTGTCTGCATGGAGGCCAGAGAATGTTGCACTCATCATTTCAAACATATGGCTGGCTCACAATATTTAAATAAAACTTTCATTAAAAATTCGGCTTGGTATTTTCATAGACACAGACAGGCAGTGGTAACTTCTGCCCAGGTAAGGGGGTGGTGGGGACATTTGAATACCCAGAAGAATAATGAGAGCAGGATCAGTAATTGTACATCTTGGAAAATATTTATCCTGATAAGTTGATCACTTGGATGTGTATTGGAGAATGAATGATATAAAAATGGATAATGCCTCAAATATGCATTTTGGAAGAAACCTCCATAAATTTTTCCTTAACATATTCAAAACATTTTATAAAACGGCTGAAGATTATAAGTTCAGAAGTCCCTGCCTCCCCCCAAAATGACAGAAAGTAAAACTTTACTAACACAAATAAGAGCTCTGAACAGCATTGGAATTCCCATCACACCACACCTGGTAAGAATCAGCCTAGCACAGCATCATCCATCATGCCAGGCTGTCAGTTTTGACATCCTTTAAGACTACGTTGTGTGCTTAATGACTACATGACCGAAAATGTAAACAGACACCACACATACAGGTATGTGGTACATATATGTATGTGTATATTCGAATTTGAATATGTGGTATAAAGAAGCACCAGAAGAATTATGGCACACAAATAGCCCATGAAAACATACACATGCAGACATGCATGCATCCCCCTAACAACAACTAAAACAAAAAACAAGCAACTTCTTACATAAGAACACAAAGCCCATTTTAAATAATTTACCCAATGCAAGAACGGTCAGGAAACAGATATCAATATGTGCTCACCAATAGATAGATTATAGCCTTATTAGACACTCCTTCACCCTTCATTATGACACATCAAATTGTGACTTACTAATAGGGATTCAGGAGTAGCTGGTGAGCCCAGCACAAGTCCTGTATTAATAATTCATCAGGCACGCGCGCGCGCGCGCGCGCACACACACACACACACACACACACGGTGGAAGTACTTGAATATTTGAAAGCCCATGTGCATTTTGGCTTTAAACAGCAATGCAACAACTCAGATTCCACAGATTTCCATTTTACTATTAGCAGATTGCTTGCCTTTAATTGATTATAGGAGCATTTTTTATTATTTCAATCGCTTATATAGCATCTTTGTAGTACACTAGGAGTATTGAGTTTAGCAATTGTTCTCATATTCCAGGAAAATGCATCATTTGATGTTTGCAAATGGTCTATTTTGGGAGATTAGCAATAACATTAGTAATTGTAAAAATCTCCAACCCTCTCCCCGCATGCTGCAGCACCCCCTCCCTCCACTCAGGGGTACAGATGTAAGGACACATGGAATGCTATAATGACAAACATGGAAATGAAGATGTTAAAACTCTAAAGTGTGTAATTCTCTTTCATTAAAAGGCACAGAATTAGTTTTGCTGCTAATACATTGTTAAGAAATCCAAAATATAAGATAAATAAGATTACTGTTTTCTTTTATTTGTATATTAATTTTCTCATTTTTAACTTAGTAAATTTTCAAGTGCCACAGTTTGTGTAAAACTGAATCATAGTATAAAATATAGTTCTCAAATATCTTAAAATATTCTCATAATGTCACATTCATCTAATAGTAAAATTCTGTCAATTTAAGAAACACTGAAAACGCAAAAGGAAAATTATGCACACATACAGTCACACACCCTCACACACGTCTACATGCATGCACACATGCAGTCACACACCCTCACACACGTCTACATGCATGCACACATACAGTCACACACCCTCACACACGTCTACATGCATGCACACATACAGTCACACACCCTCACACACGTCTACATGCATGCACACATACAGTCACACACCCTCACACACGTCTACATGAATGCACACATACAGTCACACACCCTCACACACGTCTACATGCATGCACATGTTTTTTCTCTTTATTTTTGGAAGTTGCCAGGATGTTAGCTGTGGCCTCTGCTGTATTCAGGCTCCAGCTCCAAAGGCTTGTCTCCGTGGCTGCTAGGGGCCCGGCTGACCACACTCGTCCCTCCAACTGAGTGTAAGCCTGTCAGGGCCGCGCATGCACACAGGACACAACTAAACGGTCTCCCCCTCCTGCAGCTCCCAATCTCAAGGAGTATCGGCAGGTAGACACAAATGAAAATAGTCTCTCAAATTTCTCTTCATTTTTCACATGATTAAGGCAATCGTAGATAAAAGTGGTAACAAATAAAACAGGCGCTATGTCAATGTGGATCTTCAGAAGAGGTATATTAATTTGCAGGTTATTTTTGTTTCATATGTGAGTAAATATTTAATATCTAGAAAGATGATTATGTATGTTAGGGATCTAACATTATGAAGAAAACCTAACATACAGGTTGCTCTCAAATGGTTAATATCTTTTGTTCCCTTGAAAGTATGATTTAATTTTGCTTTTTCAGCAAATATAGACAGAGCCTTTGGTTAGGTAGCTATTTGAAACTAAATAATTCCACCTGAGGGCCATCCTACTGCTAGTGCCACATTAATTCCAAGTATCGTTTCTCACTGTGGGATGTTCCCCTTCCTCGTTACTTACTCTAATGATGGCCACCGGCCAGAAGGCACTCCTTCCCCCAAAAGGACACCTTTTAATTTTCATCCAAAACAACAGAATGTATTACAAGTTAGATGTTCACAAGGAAACGTCACCAAAGGAAGGAACTGCACGCATCTGGCCCTCTGAGCTGTTCTTTCAAAGGTTATCGGCAACTATTGCTTTCAGAGCTGCGTTTCCACTGCGTTTCAGATGCCAAAATATGGTTCACGCAGTATTAATAAAGGGTCACACCAGAATTAATGAAAAGCTTCCATGTGCACATCCAATAAACATGTACCTAATTAAAGGCGTGGACAGGCCAGAAGCACAGATACCTTCTTTCTACAAATACCCATTGGCCCTTTCGGCACTGGCGGTGAGCCCCTGTGGCTGGCCGGTGCCTGAAGGCGCACTGGGAAGTGCTCAGCTGGTGGCTGGCACTGGGCTGGACGAGGGCTGGTAAGGATCACTGTGCAGTCTTTCATGGTCTCCCCGCCAGCCGTCACCAGCTACGGGTGCTGAAAAGATGCTGTCACTTCATCCAAAGAGATTTACTTGGTCAGCAGCAACATTTACACACAAAGCATGCAGTTCAAAGGCTGGTAAAAGGCTGTGAGTGCACAAGAGCACATGTGTTTGCCACAGGAATACATCCTTAGGACATTTAGTCCCAAAGCCAGGATCACTGCCAGGGGCACGGTGGCAGATGACGGCAAGGACCTTTACCATCCAGTTATTACCTTCCAACCATTCCACTCACCCTCATGAGTCTGTTATCAAGGCCATTAGAAAGGAAAGGAAGGAAAAGGAAAACTCCACCCCTGCAGTGGGGCTAAGGAAACACCCTGAGGCTCTTACATGGCCGGCCTCACCTGCGTGCACACACCTGTTGCCTGGCGCCTTGACTTCTCCTTGTCCACAGCCACAGTGAGACACAGACTGTGTGAGAACCGGAGCGGGGAGCCGAAGCGTGCAGCGTGTTACATTCACTGACTCAGGGTCACCTTCGAAATGACAGAGGAGGTTGCTGAATTGTCCACAGCAGGAGGCTTGGAAGGTGGTGGCGTGAAGGCAGCCCCTTGCATGACGGACGGTAAAGGTGAAATCTCTGCGGTTAATGCTGGAGGGGAGGACATAAGGCTACCTGATCGGCTAAAGCAAACACCAGCAACAAAGGCCATTTTATTTAAAGCCAAAGGAAAGCACAGACTTCACCTGTGAGCATCCACCATTACTAGTAAAAACGCACATTTCCTTGTCCAGATTGGTAAGGGAGCCATACCCAGGTCACAAGAGCAGCATGTGGCTGGGCAGTGTCTGCCCTCCAGGGGACGCGCATACAGCCAATGACCATCCTGTTAGGCCCGGGGACCTAGAAGAGGAAGACTACGCAGAGGCGAGTGCCTTAGGCTGGATCTTAGCATGATGGCAGAGGGTGCTCTTACTTGAGGTGTAGCTTACGTGCTTAAGCCTGGTTTGACCTCAAGACGTGTGGCCGAAGAATTGTTCCGGCTCTAATGTGCAGAGAAGGCCCTGCAGCAGTGTCTTAGTGATGGGATATGGAACACAGGAGGGGCCTACCAGATGGCAAGAAAATCCCCACCCCAAAGATAGTACACTGAGCAAAGCAAAGAATTGAGGTGAAATTGCCTTGTGCAGATTTTAAGAGAAATTTATCAGAAGAGATGCTTAGAGCGTTTGCAGGAAGGAGCAAACTGTTAAGAAGTGCAGCACAAGTCAGAGAGTCCGCCTTTAGATGTCACTGCAAGCTCACTGCAGCGTTTCCCAAACTCCAGGAAGGGTTGGGATCCTTTGAGTCCAGCCCCTATCCACTCCAGCAGTTCCAGGAGTGCAGTGTGCGCCATCTAGATCTCCTCACAGAGGCTCTCGGCCAGCGGGCCCAGCGGAGCAGCGAGGAAAGCTTCGGACTCGCCATGGCCTTTGTGCAAGCTCCTAGCTGCCTTCCACAGTCACCTTCACTGTTCGGACAGGCCCCCAGCAAGACCGTAGCACAACAAATGCAAATGAGCGGCACCTGCCGCAACCTGCAGGGAGGGCAGTGGTACGGGCCAGCATGTGCCCCAGAGTGGCCCCACCTCCCTTTCTCTGATCGCTTCTTCCAATACATTCATGCTAAACGAATATTTCCTATTTAGGAATACGGCTTTGTTTTGTTTCTGCTTTTATCCCAGATTACAGGGAAATGTTATAAATATTACCAAATGGGTAATATTTCTTAAGTTGACAGCAGTTTCTGAGGGGAAAAAATAGGCCAAAATAAATGTGACCACCTCACCTAGGCCCCGTTTGCTCATATAAAGTAGGCATTTCTCGCTGCGGAAAAGTGACTTTTGGGCTTGAATTGCTTTTCCACGGGGAGGCAAGGCAAAGGCCTGTAAGTGAGGAGCATTGTATCCAAGAAAGTCCAATTAACTATTAGACCAAAAACTAACTCCGATAGCTGGCATCCAATCTAAAATCTGAGTAAAACAGACAAATCAAATATCCAGCAAAAGCATTACCAAATGCTGCACACGCATCTGCCTATACATTTCTAATCAGTATTCATTTCCTGTCCTTAAAATAAACAGAAAACAGATTTCTCAGCTTTCCCTAAAATCAATCTTTTGCAGTATCTGTCAGTTTCTCCCTCCCAATTAGTATTCCACATCCATTTATTTTTGTTGTAAGTTAATTTTTTTAACGTACCTTGGCACGCATGTTTCATTCAATGCTTGTAAATGAAGTGACAGCCTAACACTGTGCTCCTTGAGGCCATCAAACCTGTAACTTTGTTAATGAACTGAGATGAATCAGAGACACCTTATTAATTATTGCTTGCCTGGTAGGTAAAGCTTTGGCTTTTCACCTCACTGGCCCAGAGAACAAGATTGCCTTTGGCCATGTCCAAGGGGCTCATTAAGGCATCTCTGGGGATTGGGAAGGAATTGTTAGTGAAAAGCAGTGGTCAGTGCCCCTCGGAGAGTCGGCAGGGGGAGGAAGCCCTCATCACCCAGGACTAACGAGGCGGTTGTACTACACCTGTAATCAGAAGGGCCTGGAAGTGCCTGGAGACCACCGTGCTCTCTTTGTGATTTGGGAAGTTATCTGAAAACGCTGAATCCAATCCATAATTGATGTGTGCACACAATTATAATCCTCCAGGTAGCTACAAACTGTTGCCGTTGCAAGCCTCAAGGAGTGGTAAACTTTAACATACGGGGCATGAGCCAAGATATTTGATATAATAAAAGAGAAAACTATTGGCCGCAGGAAGGGAATTGAATCTGTCTGTTTTTCTTAATGAGTGTAATTATATACAGCTTCTTGACAGCTAGTACGCGAAAGCATAGGCGATGTTGTAAAGAATAGATTTTGTCATTGTACCGTACGTATTTCTATATGTGCACCGTTTCTGTAGTGCACAGAGTTGAGCAGTCGCTTCTGAGTGAAGTCAGCCATTTGACGTGGGCTTTCATTGGAAACAGACATGTGCTCCTGCAAGTTTGGAAGGATGGGGATGGGGAATTCTGGCAATGGACTCACAGTGACTAGCGACTTTATCCAGTCGCTCATCGTATTGAAGATATCTGTTAAGCTTTCAAAATGGCAGGTCCCTCCAGATGGTTCCGTAATGAGGCTGCAGTCAGTGGGTTGATGTGTTGGGTGCTCCGGTGTGGTCAGTCAACACGGCTATTGATTGCTCACTGTGGGCTGAGGGCCAGGCTGGGCCGACCTGCTTGTGCAGCATGAACTGGTATTGGATGTCAATGAAAAGGAAGCTCTGAAATGTCACTGCTACACTTTGCTGGGACTGTCACTCTGCTGATTATCTGTCCAAACACAACAGACCAAAGACATGGGAAAGAAGCTGTGGCCCCCAGTGCACATTGCTGTGTATCTTCACTTTGCTGAAGGGAGAGACACCAGTACTCCTTCTCAAGGTCAGCAAAGTCTAAACATCTGAAGGGCGATGGTGCTCAGAAACATGGTGTCTGGCTTCCGGGCAGGCCTGAAAGAGTTTCGGGCTTACTCAGCCCAGATTGGGTTTGGTCCTTGATTTTCAAATATTTCTTGTCATTGTAATAGGAGAAAAATACAGCAGTCCTATAGATTAAAAATAAAAGAACTCAAAATGTTCTCATTATTAAAGCATATTCCTAAATATTTGCATATTTGGTTACATTAAAATTTTATGTATTTATCTTTGAAGTTGAGTTTTGAGTTAAAAATTAAAACAAAGCCCTTAAATTTAAATTATTAAGAGATCTAAAACTATTCTACCAGCTAATAAGTGTTAATATAATTTTTATTGTTTTACTTAAATATTGCTTATCATTTGAATTTAGTACCTGACCATATTTGCTTAGAAAAAAGTATACAAAGTTTGAATGGATAAGATAATCAGTCTGACAAGTTTGATAAAATAATAAAAATATTTAATATGAGATTTGGAAGTATAAAAATATTTAAGATAAGACCTGATCCACACAAAATCAAAATATGAAATACAAATTATTGAGTTAACTTCTGGTTAACATACAATTCATTAAAAAATGAACCTCTTGCAGCTTTTTAGAAATTTGCATGCACCACTGATTCTCATGTTTGGGGGGTTTGATTTTTTTTTAATGACGTCCCATAGGAGTCTTTTTAAGTATTTTATTTCTAATCGCCCCCTCCCCATGAAATATTATTAGCAAAAATACCTTATATATCCGTTGATGCGCTGTAGCCCTTTGAAGCGCCTAACCAGTGGTTCTCAACCTTCTTAATGCCGCGAGCCTTTAATACAATTCCTCATGTTGTGGTGACCCCCCCAACCATAAAATTATTTTCGTTGCTACTTCATAAATGTAATTTTGCTACTGTTATGAATCGTAATGTAAATATCTGATATGCAGGATGTATTTTCATTGTTCGCGACCCACAGGTTGAGAACCGCTGGGCCCTAAACCATGATAATATCTGAGATTCTTCCCCCCCACCTCCCACCTCCCAAAATTAATTTCACCCTCTTGGGGGCGTTATTGCCTCTGTTGAGAACAGATGAGCTACGCTTATGATTTCCAGACAGGATATGAATATGATTTCTGCAATAATCTCATCCCTTCTTCTTCTTATCAAGACATCATTGCTAAGGGATAAGCAGAGAAACTTTTCTAAATGTCTTTGAAGATGTGAGAAAGGGCAGGCCGGGGGAGTGGAAGCGGCGCCTTCCTTCGCAAGGGCGCGCCCGTCCCGGTCGCTGCTCAGCGCAGCCCACAGCGCTCCCTCTGCTGCGCCGCGAGGCCCACGCGGGCCGCAGCCTCAGTGGCCCGCAGCGCTGGTCCCCGCAGCCGCCAAGCAGGTGAGGTGCGGGGCGAGCGCTTTTGATGCTGCCAGCTCCCATTTGCCACCCAACTTTTTTCCCTTCCAAACCTCTTAGCAAACTTCAAAGGCCTCCTTGCTTCTTGCCTTAATCCCGTGCACTGAGACCTCGAGTTCAAAGAACTTCCCTTAAACCCTCTTCTTAAACTTTTTTCTTCCCTCTCCACAAAGTAGCAATTACAGCTGCGTTGCGTGGCGATCGGCTCTGGCGATCGCTCCTGCTATTAATTAATCTCACAAAGGGGGCTCATTTCCTGGCAAGCAATTGACGAGGCCGGGGAACAGAACGGCCTTTCAAAGGCTCCGGCTGCGGAGGGCGCGGTATCTGAGGAGCAGCCCCGCAGCAGCGGCGGTGGAGGCGCACCTGATACCCGTCCGCTGCGAGGAATGATTCCTGTTACTCAAGCTCCTGACTAATTTTCACCTGCAAAGACGCACAAGCCAGGCAGCGCGGCACAAAGTAGCCCCACTTTGGAGAGATTTGCAGGAGCCGCTCTGCCCTCGCAGCCCAGCAAAAGCATTCTGAGCCAACACTTCACTTTCAACGGAAAGTGCTCGCTTTCCGCACAGAGAAGCCCTTGGAAGGGGAGGAGATGAAGAGGCAAGAAAGAAGCATAACAGACAAGAGATTAAAGCTTTCTATTCAGTATCTCTTTCGTATTCAAATTGTGCTACGGGCTCTGTGAAAGTTAGAAGCGGCTCGTGCAGGAGAGCTTCTAAGTGTGTGCGGGCTCCATGGGGACAGGAAAGAAGCCGGCCGGAATGAAAGGAAGAGAAGATGTCCTGTGTGAAACAGCTCCAGAGTCGCGCAATTACTTCAGCAAACCATCAAGGCGAGCTTTGAAGATTTGAGAAAACACTGTTAAAATTTAACAAAATAGCGCACGTTGCAGACTTTGTGCCAGTAAGTGTTTGGGTGCTTCTGTGAATTGCTTCACCTGTACTCTCCCTACATGAATGATGTTTACTTCTTTGGTTTGGGGGTAGAGGGGACCAATGCATTTTGATGGTACCATTTAGAGAAAAGGAAAGCCCTCTATAAAAAAAAAAAAAAAAAAAAAAAAAAAAAAAAAGAAGGAAGAAGGAAAAGAAAAAAAAAATTACTCTGAATCACTTAGAGTCAGAGCTTCAAAAAAAACTCCCAAAAAACAAAACAGGTGTCTTTGATTAGAAGAAAACATGCTTGTGAATAAGAGGTCCCTCACTGCATTTTTGTTTCCGTTGGGTGGTTGTGTTGTAACAGCTTTAATGCACACAATGAAACCAAATGTCAGCAAAAGTCTTTAAGAGGGGAAAGGACTTCTTTACATGCCTACACTTAGGAGGTTGAAAGTACTTTTGTGAAACTAAAACAATCTGTGCACGGAACAAGATAAAGCAGTCTTCAATATTGTTCAGGGAGAAAGCTAAACTGGTGTGGCCTCCAAAATTCTTTTAAAAAAATATTTTTATTGATTTTTAGAGAAAGAGTGAGTGACAGGGAGAGGGAGAGAGAAACATGGGCTGCCTCCTGCACCACCCCTACCTGGGATCGAACCCAGGACCTTTCCATGCACAGGATAATACCCAACCAACTGAGCCACACCCCCAGGGCCCTCTAGAATTCTCTAAATCCAAGTCATACTGAGCAGGGCATTCATCTCATCCAACGTGGAGTATAGGTGGATTCCTTAAGCAGAAGACAGCAGGTCTTCAAAAAGTCCCTCTTTTCACTAGAATGGACAGTTGCCTCAATTGATAGTCAACCTCACTGGGATCTCACCTGTCTTATGAGAGTGAATCAACTTTGTACCTCTACGATTTTACTCTGTTTTCTTTCCCTGGCGGCTTCTTTTCATGTGCCTATATTAACTGTTCTTCCTATCTCCAATCAGAAATGCAACAAAATTTCAGTTCATGAAAAATTATTTTAAGAATCTTCAGAAAGCATTCTCGAGAACTTAACCAGTGAATAATACACCCCCTTCTTAAAGCTTTGTCTGGAAAAATAGTAAAAATAAGCTTGATCCCTGAACTCCATATGCAGTTCAAAAAGATTAATACAGAAATTCCAATTTTTTGATCAAAGGGTTTTTTCAAAAGTGAATTAAAAATTGTCTCATAGCGACTCTCAAATGCTTTCCATTTGGTTAGGGCAGGGATTCCGACTCTGGTCAAGTGCAACAAATCTTGTGCAATTGGAGTCAGAGCCGAGTCTGTCAGTGTAGCGAGGGACACTTTCAAGTTTTAGTTTTGCACTATTGGGATTCATTTTTAAAAATCTTACCCAAATGGATAAATATTGTACCCAGGGTCTGTTAAAATTGTCTACATGTAGTTTTTAAAAAATATATATGAATATGTTTTATTTATCCATTGCAGTTCCATTCGATATTATTCTGCATTACTTTCAGAGGTGCAGTAAGTGCTTAGACAACCATGTACTTTACAGAGTGGCCCCGATGATACAGAGACCCACCTGGCCCCTCGCACAGTAGTTACGATATTGACTGCATTTCCTACACTGTAATTTGCATCTCCCTGTCTATTCTGTAACTACCAATTTGTGCTTCCTAATGCCTTCACCTTTTCCACCCAGCCCTCTAACCCCGTCCCCTCTGACAACATTTACTTTTATGTCTTTAACTAAAAATATTTTTAAAAGCCTCCCACAAAAGCGCAAATTGATCACCGGCTGTTAAAAAATAAAGGTAGCACATTTAATTTAAAAAGGAAAACAGTAGCTTTCTGATAAAGATACCCTCGAGTAATTGGAAACCAGGAAGTCCCTCTGGCCCATGACCCCAGCCGAGTCGCACAGTCACGGAGCGGGAGCAGGTGGCGGTCTGCAGGTGGCGGGGGCACACAGGTCTACTGTGCTCCTCTCAGGCCTTGTTACTCCGCGGTCAAAGGATCCATTCTCTGCAGCAATTTTGTGTTTCCTCAGCAGAAAGATTAGCCTTCCCAAGTGCTGAGCCACCGCTGGAGCGGTCTCCGAGGGCAGAGGCAACAGGTGCAGGGGCAGCGTCCACAAACACCCAGGACCTTGACTTAGTGAGTCTGTGTTCTGCACAGAGGCCAGTCTGCAATGCCCTGGAAGTGTGTGTTGGGGTTTATACAGGGAGGCATCGTAAAAGAAAAGAAAAATCCAGAAACAGAGACAGAGCTGGAAAAAGGGCACAGTGATCCATAAAGAGGGCAGGGGTGGCAGGAGTTCCAGGGTATTTTCTCTGCATTTGTATCTTAGCTTAGATCTGGTCCCTCTCCGGCCCAGGCATCCACGTCGTTTCCTTCGACAGAACCCAGCTCAGCATCAACCAATGTCTGCCGGGAGGCACAGAGGATCCGTCAAAAAATTCCACGAAGTGCTCAGTAGAGAACACAGTCACAGTTGAAAAAATACTTTTGGATAATTATATTTTTTCTGAAAAATGTTTCAGAAAAAATTAGATGCTGAGTGTTTATTTCTCTACAGTCATCATATGTTGGTAAACCCAGTGAGTTTTAAATGTGAATCCTTTCTTGAAATTTTAATGCACTAACAACCAAGGGCATTATTGTGAATGCATGTGGTGAGTGTGTTCACAGCAGCAGAGCATAAGTGTTACATCCCATTTGCCAGACTCCATCATCAATATTAAATGCCGTGTGCTCAAACCTTCGGCAATACTCGGTGTCCAACACAGAGGGGACTGGACTGAAGGAAGCCGGGCTGTAACCCAGTGCTGCAGTAGCTACAGAAAATAATAATCAAGAAGTAGCTGGAGGTGATAGGGTAATATATTTCCCTCTGGGAGACCAAGCTGTAATTAGACTGCACAATGCATTAAGGAGTTTGTGGAATCTTGTGTGCAACCATCAAATAAAACCAGGTTGAACTGGTGTCAGAGGCCCACCTTGTACACATGCATCTCCGGAAGTCCCGGCCGAGGAGTGTGAATAACGTGTCCCAGGTGCAGTATCTCTGACCTGATTCTGCAGAATTCTCACTTTTTGTCTCTTGCTTTTCCTCCATTTCTGTCTTTGCCCCTGTCTCCATGTCCATCTCACTCTTTCTCTGTCTTTCTGTCTTTCTCTGTCTCTATTTCACACACACTCACACACACTCACACACACTCACACACACACACAACTATCTGAGGATAGAAACTACCCAGTTCAGGGACTTTGTCCATAACATTATTTTAATTTTTATGTGGATAGACTTAAATGTTCCCAAATCTGTTCACATATTATTAACAGGAACAAAAGAGCTGCGATATGTTATATTTAAACCTGTAGGGCATTTCCCCACAAATATGGAAAAATTTAGATTTGTGAGGTCTTTATCCTATTATGGAATAAGTTGTATCCTAGTTCATTTTTAAAGGAAATAAAGAATTTCATTGTTTATGAGATCTGTTTGAAGAACTGAATTGACACTAGGCTCTGACCATTGAATCTTTAGAGTACCACAGTACCTATTTTTTTCAAAGAAATATATGTTTAAGTCAATATAAAATTCAGTACAACTCCCAATTATTCTTAGGTTAGCATAAATACATTACAAATAAGAAGGTAAACATTAAAAGAGAGACTATAGTAGAAATTTTTTCCTTAAGCCAAAATAATTAAATTTTATTTATTTTTTAAATAAGCAGCTATTACAGCCATGCACTGCACAAAACTCTTCTTTGTAGGCATTAAAGCAATCTCCATGCTTCTGAGTGAAAAGTAGAGAAAAGAGTTCTAGGACATTCTGATGGAGACCACTGGGTCTTCTCATCACAGGGGTGCAATCACATTCATTGGTAGGAAGTCTTAATTGTTAAAAGGCAAAATCATAATATTCAAGTTTATTAAAACAAGAATCATCTAAAAGATTCCTAATTTCTGTAGGACTTACACAATGGGTTTCCTTAAGGGAAACAAGTGTTAAAAGAGCACAATAGATTCTATGGCAAGAGTCTGCAGTTTTTATGCTTAATTTATTGATAAATCTCTAATTCAGTTTGCATCCTTATAAGCTTGGAGGAAATTCAAATTTTATTGTGAAGTCTTGCTGAAAAGTCTCTAAAACACATCAGTGAGTCCATGAAAAATGAAGGGATATTTGTCCCTTCTACTGTTAACCTGAGTACAATGCTGGAAGTAACATTTCTCATTGGAATACAGTCACAATGTAAAGACTACCAGGAAAGTAAACTCAACCCTGAACAAGCATTTGCCATCAAAGGTATAGAAGCCTTGTCCCACCACCACTCCCTCTGGAATGCGAGTGAGATTGTGTGGGCAGAGGGCACATCCCACCCCAGGTTTCCCTCAGCAAAGAAGAAAACCTGGAGGTAGCACTTGCACACAGGTAGGCTTGTCTGTTTGGGTTAACGTGGTGAGGCTGACCTGCTATATCTTACCTTCTTTCCAGGGGGCTTCACTAGCCAGAATGGTTTAATAATTTTTTCAAGAAGATATCGATTTAGGAAACGGTAACAGGGATATCTCAGTCATTCCTTATGCCCTCATCTGGATATGGAAGCCCATCATGGCGAAACAGTCTGCTTGCCAAGGACACAACATTCTGAAAGAGTGCACACCCAGGTTTTCACGTGGACAACTCGGGAACGCCATTTCAATTCTCACTGCTCTCTTCCTTAGAGGCAACTCCCAAACAAGCAGTGCTTGGAGGCATGTGCATGGAGCAACTGCATTTTCCACCCCTATGTAGGTTGGCTCGTTGACAGCAACTTCCGAAAGCAATGGCGGCCCTAAGCGCAGCTCACCTAGAATACACTGGCGAATCAGGCTTCACAGTGAGATTTGCCGTGGGCGGGCTTCTTGTCTACCCAAGCAACTATGTTCAGAAATCTGACTTTATACTAAAGTGGGAGCATAACCGAGGTTAAAACGCTCTACCAACATGTCCTTACATGAGAAGAAAGCTTAGTACACAGATACCCCAAAGAGTGCTTTGACCTCTTTTATTTACAGTAGAGTTGTGATTCTGGAGGGGTAACAAAAGAAACTATTAAATAAAATTTTCTTTATTTTTTTTTACAATGGCTTTATGTTGACTAAAATTTAGTTAGATCACTTAGAAAAATAAAAAATAATAATAATTTAAAATTGAAAATGATAAATTTACAAAGCATTTCTTCCCACAGGAAGAGATTAACCAAGGAACTTATATGCATATATATGCATAACCCATGGCACAGGCAATAGTGCTGTAGGACTGGAGGTGGTGGGTGCAGGGTGGAAGGGTCAAAGGGGGAGGAAGGGGGACATGTGTGATACTTTGAACAATAAATATAAAATTTTTAAAAAGAAGCAAAAAAATGATTAAAATAATGCTTACCTTTTTATTGAGTGTTATCACAGTTCAGACACAGCTTTTTAGACATAGTCTATATAAAAGAGAACTTAGAATAATCAGAATTATTAAGGTCAAATTAGCAATACAAAAAAACCCTATGTTTTAATTTGGTTTCTATGTCAAATTTGTTTTTTTGAATATTATAAAGATTTCCTAACCAACAAATTTTGTCATATCTTTTAAATTTTGCAAACTGTTGAAAACATTTTAATTAACATTTTTATAACAATATCCTTGTTAAGCATAAAAACTTCATGTTAGCCCAGCCAGTGTGGGTCATGGTTGAGTGTCAACCTATGAACCAGAAGGTCATGGTTCGATTCCCAGTCAGGGCACATGCCCGGGTTGCTGGCTCAATCTGCAGTGTGGAGCGTGCAGGAGGCAGCTGACCAATGATTCTCTCTTTCTCTTTCTTCCTCTCTGAAATCAATAAAAATATCTTTAAAAAAAAGAACATAAACAAAAACTTCATGTTTCACAAGTGATATAAGTAAACTATGAAATGGGAAAATTTTTAAGTCCAATTTTTTATGTAATGGCAGCCATCATTTTAAAGTGTTTGCAAAAGAAAACTGGGGAAAAAGTAAATGCTAAGTTATTCAATAAATTAGTAACAAGTATCACTATGGAAACCATTATTTTCTGTGTTCCTTTAAGCAACTAACAAAAGGCACTATGTCCCCACACAGACATCTTCTGAGCACTCAGCTGTGTGCTGTACGTTTACACTGTAGGGTGTGATAGTCCGCAGGCCTTTACCTTTTAACGTATCACCCTCTCAATTCTCTCCACTCAGCAATAGTTCCCATTGATGCGTGGAGTCCTCAAGCCGTCCTCTGATGGTATTTAGAAGTCATATGTGGGTTGAAATGTTACTCCAGGTCCAGAATAGGGATTGGCACTAAATCAGATTCAATTTAATAGTGGTTCTATAACTGTGTTTGTTGGTTAAAGGATACCAAAGAGGCTCTGTTTTATGATAACTTTACTGCCTTTAAAGCTACTATAAATTTAGAGTATAATCTATATATTTAAAAGTCTAAGTGACCGACCATACATCCATCCCACTGACTGTCCGACCGACTTACAGCACACATATGACTCGCACATGCGCAATACAAATAAAGTTCTCGCTGGCGCCAATCACACGTGTGTGTTTTGATCTGTCATTCAGGAATGACATGTCATAAATTAAAATTTAAAGTAGGTGCAATCATCACACTACTGAGAAATCTTAATAGTAAATGGTGTCTTTGTAATGATACTAGATGTATTATCAAAAGATTGCAACCTAACATAATCAAAGCTGAAGTATTAACAGGATCTGCGGAAGGAGAGGTTGTTCTGATTCCAAGAATGGATTTTTCCCCGTCTGACACTGGCGTCCCATTTAAATTAATTCGAAGACAGTTTTCCATGATGCCAGCATTTGTGATGACTACTAATAATCACAAGGACAAACTCTACACAGAGTAGGAATATTCCTACCTGAACCTGTTTTCGCACATGGTCAGTTATATGTTGCTTTCTCTTGAGTCGAAGAACGTGTGACACTAAAGTTAAAGTTGTAAATACTTCATCACAGGGGAAATTAGTCAAACACTCTGAAAGTGTTTTTACTCTTAATGTGGTGTACAGGGAGATATTAGAATAAGTTTAAACAACTTATCAGTCATTATTTGTATCAATGTTGTTTTTATTTCATAGTTTTGTTGTTTTAATATCATCTTTTTGCTGTTTTTATATCATGTCTTTGTTGCTATATCATGTTGTTATTGTTTATTTATTAATAAATTTATACATTATTTTCATATACATTTTACTAATTTTCTTTCATGTCTGACACTTCTATTATAGAGAAAGGGTGAATAGCAATATTAAAGTATTTCTTCTAATTAATTCCCTTTCAATGTGCACAAATCCATGCACCGGGCCACTAGTTTCAACATAAATTCATACAAGTTTCTTAACATGACGAAGCATGGCATTTGTTTTCTGGCCATTCAGTTATTTGTTTCTGGAGAAAATACTTACTGACTTAAACAGTTGGAAGTGTGCTGTAAGCTCTGATGCTTGTTCCTGATGTGGATATTTATCAGATGTGCTAGCTTGACTAGGGGGAATGAGAAGAAGGAAAAGTATAGCTGCGAGGAGAGAAACAGGGAAAGAGCAATCGAATGTGCAGAACTGATTAACCTCAGGGACAAGCGTAGTTTGGCACTGACACAGAGATGGGTCCTATTCGTTGAAGGATTGTCGTCCTTGTTTATGCTTGTCCCTCAGGCTGTAATTCAGGAACCAGATCCCAGTTCAGGCTGGTGGCCATCCGGGCCCCTGAGCAGCCGGCTGTGGGCTTGTGGAGGTAAAGGGCTTGTGGAGGTAAAGGGCTCCAGGCACAGCCACCTCTCAACTCTACTTTCCCCAAGAGAGAGTGTCGCTTCTTATTCCTGTAGTCTGGGGAACCAGTTTTTAATGTTTGTTTTAAAAATCTGTAAGATATATTTATCTATACAGTTAGAATACTTATTTTGCAGTATTTGTCAGTCTAGTGATTTGTAGTTTACTCAAAATCTCATTTACTTGATGAGTCATAGCCTGCTGACAAATGGGAGAAGCTTAATTGGTCCGCAGCATGAAGATGAGCGGGCATGAGGAGTCTGTTGGTCACAAAAGACACCAGGCAGACTTAGCCAAACCCTGGGCTGAGGACAGAGACAGGGCTGGACACACAAGGGGGAGAATTCAAAGGAGCCAGTTATTATGAAGTTAAAACTAAGCAAAATGCATCAAACTTTCTTTTTGATTTAAGTTGTGTATTTCAAATAAATATATTGGACGATAGAACTGATTCCCCACCACCTCCTACTGCAACCAATGTTTAGTTCGACAAATTGAAACAAAACATTTTGTTTACTAAACTTGGAGCTTTATTAGACTTTTTGACAATTTTGTGAGGTCTGTTTTACTTTTCAAATACTTTAACTTTGTTCTAATTTAACAATGAATCATGTCATCTTTGACTGATAAAGAACTTGGCTTTGTAAAAGAACTACTGACACATTTGAAAAAACAATAAATTAATGCTCCAAGAAAGCAAAAAGCCAATTCCATATTTTTCTGGAGATTTAGTATGGTTTTGGAGAAATAGAATCTATAATAATAAAAGCATAATATGCTAATTAGACCGGACATCCTTCCAGATGACCTTCCGGATGAAGCCGGTGCTGCGAGGGAAGTCCCAGTCCCAGTGCCTGCAGGCAGCTGGAGGGAAACCCGGGTCCTGGGTGCCAGAGGGAAGCCAGTGCCAGCAGCCAGGGGAAGGAAGGCCTACTTTGCACGAATTTTGTGCATTGGGCCACTAGTAAATAAATAAAATATTAGAAAGAAAGCTGCAGAAGTGACTTTGGAAATGCAGGAGCATAGCCTAAACAGCAAGAAGGTTAGCTCTGCCATTCTAGTTTTTAAACTATATAATTTTTATTATAAGACTAGTCCAGGTGCACAAAATTTGTGCATAGGTAGGGTTCCTAGGCTTGGCCGGTGATCAGGGCCAATCTGTGGGGCAACTGGCAGGGTGATCCGGGCCCCCGCTTGCACCCACTTTAGCTGTTCTGGCACCACCTGCTCACTGGCTCCACCCCCCACCACTGCCACCAGTCCGGGCCTGTGGTCTGGGGGCAACTTCTGTGTTGAGCATCTGCCCCCTGGTGGACAGTGTGCATTATAGTGGCTGGCCATTCGGCTGATAATTCCACTATTTGGTCAATTTGCATTTTAGGGTTTTATATAGATAGATTTAAAGTTATCTCACACATAATTCATTTTTATTTTAATTCTCACCTGAGGATGTTTTTTTATTGATTTTCAGGGAGAGAGAGAGAGAGAGAGAGAGAGAGAGAGAGAGAGAGAGAGAGAAGCATCAATGTGAGAGAAACATCAATCAGTTGCCTCTGGTACTCACCCAGACCAGGGGTCAAACCCGCAACCTAGGTATGTGCCCTGACTGGGAATCAAGCCAAAAACCAACTGAGCCACCGGCCTGGGCTTTCACACAGTTTTTAAAAAATGCATTGCACTCTTTAAATAATACATCTTACTTTTGAAATTTGAGATAATTGTCATCAAAATTTTATTATATAGACTAGAGGCCCGGTGCACAGGCCTGCACCCTCTCCAATCTGGGACTCCTTGGGGGATGTCAGACTGCCAGTTTAGGCCCGATCCTGCACCAGCAGTCGGACATCCCTCTCGCAATTCAGGACCGCTGGCTCTTAACCACTCATCTGCTGGCCTGCCTGCCTGATTGCCCCTAACCACTCTGTTTACCAGCCTGATCGCCCCCAACTGCCTCCCCTGCCAGCCTGTTTGCCCCCAACTACCTTCTGCCACCGGCCTGATTGCTCCCAACTGCCCCCCACTCACCAACCTGATTGGGGTTGGGGGGCCGATTGGGGGTGGGGCTGGCCATGGGGAGGGGCTGTGGTTGGTGGGCTGGGCAGCCACCCCCTCCCCCCAAGTGGGTTGGGGAGTGGCAATCGGGGCCAGTGGCCTAGGGGAGGAGCCATGGGTGGTTGGCCAGCCAGCCCTGCCCGTGATTGCCGTAGGGGGGAGCAATCTGGGGTGGGGCTGGGCAAGGGGTGAGGCTGCAGGAGATTGGTTGGCCAGCCCTGCCCTCTATTGGAGTGGGGGGATCAGGGGTGGGGCCAGCCTGGGGAGGGGCTGCAGGACGTTGGCCGCCCAGCCCTGCCCCCTCTTGGGGTGGGGGCCGTACAATCAGGGACAGACAGCCATGGGGAGGGGCTGTGGGCCTATTGTGGTGGGGCAGGTTGATCAAGGGCGGTGCTGGCGGGGGTGGGTGGTAGGAAGAGAGGGGGTATTTGGCCAGCCGGCCTGCTCTTTTTTTTTTTTTTTGGCAACTTCACAACTTTAACTTGTGGTGCCTGTGCTATGTCTGAAAAAGACCTTCTCCCCCTGCCCGGGACAGTGATGGGGAGGGGGCAACAAAAAATAGAAGACATCCCTTCCTATTGCACACAGACCCTATATACAGGCTCACCTGGCCCAGGCCGGCGGGATGCTTGGCACATTCTAGGATCCCTGCTCAGGGCCTGGAGGGGTGACTGGTGGCAGCACACGTGAGAGGGGACCTCTGGGTGACCACTCTGGTCCTGGCTACTGGTCTTGGCACTTCCTGGTCCCCAGTTCCTTTCTGGTCGTGCCTGCAGCCATGGTCCCCCTACCTGGCTCAGCCTCCCGTCTCCTTCCTGGCCTCAGATGGCCTCCTTGGCTCTGGGGGCTCTGTCCTCCCCTCCTAACCTGGAGATCTCAAGGGAGGTTATGGCTTCTCAGAGACTCCTTGACAGCCCTATCACTCATGTTCACACAGGGAAGGGGTGCATGTGGCAAAAGCAGCTGTATAAATGTGGGTGCAGGGGCAAGTCCTCCGGGGTCACTTGGACAGTTTGCTGATGACGCAGATCAGGGCCACATTCTCATCCTTGAGGCACTGGTTGTCAGCTTGGAGATTGGACAGGCCCTTCAGCTCCTCTTCCAGCTCAGCGGCCTTTCACTCCAGGGCCCTGCACTCAAATCTCGCCAGCTCCAGGATGGCCGGCCTCTCTGCAAAGTGCTCTTGCCTCTGCATGGTGCGCTCAAGCTCCACCTTGAGCTGCTCCAGCTGCAGCGTGGTCTGGGTCAGGGCTTCACGAAGTCTCTCATTCTCAATGTGCAGCTTTGGGTAGAGCTTTTTGAAGCTCCCTCAGGCTCTTCCAATTTGGGCTGGAGTTTTGGGTTTAGGTCCTGCTGCCTCTGGAGGGGAAGGGCTGGATTCTGGGCTGATGATGTCCACTGGCTTCACCTTCTCCCCCTTCACAGGCCCTCTCCTCTCATTGCCAACTCTGCAGTGCTCCCTGGAGGCCTGTGGTCCCTGTCCCTGCCCCTCAGGCACCTCTACTCTCTGGGCAGGGCCATCTAACCCCAGGGACTCGGGGCTGCCAGGAAGGGTCCAGGCTCTGAGCGCCCTGCTCTTGATGTGGATGGGAGAGTCTGATCAGGGGAAGGCCTGCAGTGGGGAGGGGCTGCGAGGTTGGCTGCTGGCCCCACCCCCTGATCAGGGGGTGTGCTGGCTACAGTGGACGTCATAACGACTGGCCCAATCAGGGCCATGTTCTGCCCGCTCACCACTCCCCAGTTCCAACACCGCCTCCACTGCTGGGCTATCAGGCCTTTGGGATCACCAGCTCATGGCGCCCGCTTTCCCACAGGCCTGAGCCCTTCAGGCTTGTGGGAAAGCAGGCGCTGGTGACTTCACCTGCATGCATGTGCGCCAGCCAGTGGCTGATGGAAAGCACTGCCTGCTTGGGGCTGCTCACACCTGGGCGGGCAGGTCCCGGGCACTGCCGCCACCGCTACTGCCACTGCCGCCGCTGCTGCTGCTGCTGGGGCTTGAGGCACTGATGGAGGCTGCCAGTCATGCCCATGACCTACCCGCCCTGGGCTGGGTGGCACAAGGGATGTGCCGGCCGGCCGATCGCTGCTGCCGCCCCGGGTCCCGTCACACAGGGGATACCGGGGCTGGTACCCGATCGCTGCGGTCCCACCCTCCAACTCCAGGTCCCCCGCGGGAGGGCGGGATGAGGGCGGGGCGGGTGCCAAACACTGCGGTCCCACCCGCCAGCCCCAGGTCCCCCACGGGAAGGCCGGATGAGAGTGGGCGGGTGTAAAACACTGCAGTCCCACCCGCCAGCCTTGGGTCCCCCGCGGGAGGGCCAGATGAGGGTGGGGACCTCTGCCACCAGCTCCAGATGGAGGCGAACTGGCGGTTGGCACTGTCTCGCCCTGCCTGCAGTATGCAAATTAGCCGCCATCTTGGCTGGCAGTTAATTTGCATATCTCGCTGATTAGCCAATGGGAAGGGTAGCGAAGTTACGGCTAATTACCATGTTTCTCTATTATTAGATAGGATAATTCGAAAGTGAAGTTTCTTAAGTATATTAGGCATCCCCAAAATTCTTAGGCAAGAAGGCAAATGTATTTTGCTAGATAATTCATTTTGGAGTTTACTTGTATTATTTTTATATTTCAATAAGTTACTCATTGTGAGATCAGCAAAGTGCCCAGATAGAATCATGTTTGAACAATGTTAAGTATGGAACACGGTGCATTTTTCCAATGGACTCCAGTTATGGAAAACACTTGTGCTGTGTGAATTTGGCCTTACCCACTGTGCAGTTATATCATGTTCAATAAGCCTTAATCTTTCGCATTTCTTACCTGTGGGTGAGGTGTTCCACTTGTTATTAACTACAGTACGACATGCTTGTATTTAAGGTGATAAACCATATGAAAATATTTAAAATATTTTATATTATACACCCCAAAATATACAGCTTTACTTAGATGTTATCTCACTTAAACTTAATAATATTATAATTTAAATATAACATAAAATCATGCCAAATATATCTAAAAAGACAAATATTTTTATTTGAATATTTTTCAAAAATTAAATGCCTTTATTTGAAAATAGTCAAACATTAAATGTCATGGAATTAAAAATGCTTTCATCTTTTTAAATTCACATTTCTGTTTGAGAAAAGGAAAATATATAGTGTCCAAGTAACTTAGCAAGGCTGAGTGAATACAGCAAATATCTGGGTAAAGATCATTCATTATCTTTATACTAGAGGCCCGTTGCACAAAGAGATTCATGCAATAGGCCTTCCCTTCCCCTGGTTGCCGGCATCGGTTTTCCTCCGGCACCTGGGACCCAGGCCTTTGCTCCAGACGGAGCCTTCAGTCTTCACTCCACCTCTTTGCCCCTATGTATGCAAATTAACCGCCATCTTTGTTGGGATAATTTGCATACTCTCCTGATTCGCTGGTGAGTGTAGTGGAGGGACAGTTAATTTACATGTTTGTCTATTATTAGGTAAGACTAGAGGCCCGGTGCACAAAAATTTGTGCACTGGGGGGGGCGTCCCCCAGCCCGGCCTGTGCCCTCTCACAGTCTGGAACCCCTCGGGAGATAACAACCTGCTGGCTTAGGCCTGCTCCCGGGTGGCAGAGGGCAGGCCCAATCCCTAAGTGCAGCCCCTGGTCAGGCTCAGAGCAGGGCCGATTGGGGAGTTGGGGCGCCGCCCCCTGTCATGCACAGAGCAGGGCAGATCGGGAGGTTGCAATGCCACTCTCAGGGTAGACTGATTGGGGGGTTGGGCACCCCCCCCGTTACACTCAAGGCAGGGTCGATGGGGAGGTTGCGGCGCCACCCCCTGTCACGCACAGAGCAGGGCCAATCAGGGGGTTGGGGCGCCGCACCCTGTCACACACAGAGCAGGGCTGATCAGGGGGTTTGGGCGCTGCCCCCTGTCACGCTGATTCCGGTGCCGGGAGCCTCGCTGCTCCGCTGATCCCGGTGCCGGGAGGCATATTACCCTTTTACTATATAGAATAGACACCTGGTGCACGGGTAGGGGCTGGCTGGTTTTCCCTGAAGGATGTCCTGGATCAGGGTGGGGGTCCCCACTGGGGTGCCTGGCCAGTCTGGGTGAGGGGCTGAGGGCTGTTTTCCCGCTGGCAGTTGACTAAAAGCTCCCAACCGCTCCTTGTTTTCTTTTTCTTTTTTTTATTCTGGACCAGCTTTAGCTCTGAGGCCTCGCTGCTGAAAACATGGATACAATGTTGCGGTCCGGGGCTGGTTTTGTTTAGCTTCTTATTTGCAACATAGTAATAGTTGCTTAGAGTTGCAGTTGAGAGTCTGGCAAGTGAGGCGGCAGTCCCTGGAGGAAGCAAGCCTCCCTGCTCGCTTCAGTGCATGGCTGCCGGCTGCCATCTTGGCTGACAGTTAATTTGCATAAGGATACGCTGATTAGCCAATGGGAAGGGTAGCGGTCGTACGCCAATTACCATGTTTGTCTATTATTAGTGTAGACTAGAGGCCCAGTGCATGAATTTGTGCACAGATGGGGTCCAGCCGGCCCACCCTGATAGGGGCCAGGCTGGCCGGAGGGAGGGTATGCTGGAGGTTGGCCAGCTGTCTCCACCCCAGATTGGCTGGGGGGGCTGATCAGGGGCAGGGCTGGCCAAGGAGAGGGGCAGCAGGAGGTTGACCAATCAGCCCTGCCCCCAATCGGGGTGGAGGGGCCAACTGGGAGCCGGGCAGCTGGGAGGAGAGGCCACGGCAGGTTGGCCAGGTGGCCCCGCCTCCTATTGGGCCAGTTGGATGGCCGCAGTGCGAGTCATAGTGACTGGTCGTTCCAGTCATTCTGGTTGTTTTGGTCACTTGCCTTTTATATATAGACTAGAGGCCCCGTGCACAAAAATTTGTGCACTTGGGGGGGGGGAGAGGGGGGTCCCCCAGCCCGGCCTGTGCCCTCTCACAGTCTGGGACCCCTCGGGAGATAACAACCTGCTGGCTTAGACCTGCTCCCGGGTAGCAGAGGGCACTCACAATTCCGAGGTGCAGCCCCTGGTCAGGCTCAGAGCAGGGCCGATTTGGGAGTTGGGGTGCCGCCCCCTGTCATGCACAGAGCAGGGCGGATCGGGAGGTTGTGATGCCACCCTCAGTCACGCTCAGGGTAGGGCCAATTGGGGGGTTGGGGCACCGCCCCCTGTCACACTCAAGGCAGGGTCGATGGGGAGGTTGCAGCGCCACCCCCTGTCACGCACAGAGCAGGGCCAATCAGGGGGTTGGGGCACTGCCCCCTGTCACGCACAGAGCAGGGCCCATCAGGGGGGTTGGGGCTCGGTACCCTGCAGGGCCAATCAGGGGGTTGGGGCGCTGCCCCCTGTCACGCACAGAGCAGGGCCCATCAGGGGGGTTGGGGCTCCGTACCCTGTCACACACAGAGCAGGGCCCATCAGGGGGGTTGGGGCTCCGTACCCAGTCATGCACAGAGCAGGATTGATCAGGGGGTTGAGGAGCTCCCCCCTGTCACTCACAGAGTAGGGCCGATAGGGGAGTTGGGGCACCACCCCCTGTCACACACAGGGCAGGGTGGATCAGGAGGTTGGGGCGCTGCACCCTGTCACACTCAGGGCAGGGCCAATGGGGAGGTTATGGCTCTCCCCCATCACACACAGAGCAAGGCCCATGGAGGGGGGTTGGGGCACCACCCTCTATCAGCCACAGAGCAGGGCTGATCAGGGGGTTGGGGCGCCGCCACTGTCACACTCAGGGTGGGGCCGATGGAGAGGTTATGGTTCTACCCTGTCACACACAGAGCAGGGCCTGTGGGGGGGGGGGGACTTGGGGCGCCACACCCTGTCACACACAGAGCCTCAGGGAGATCAGGGGGTTGGGGAGCTCCCCCCTATCAGACACAGAGCAGGGCTGATCAGGGGGTTGGGGTACCTTCCCTCTTCACACACAGAGCTGCAGGGTGATCAGGGGGTTTGGGCGCTGACCCCTGTCATGCTCATCCCAGTGCCGGGAGCCTCGCTGCTCCGCTGATCCCAGTGCCAGGAGGCATATTACCCTTTTACTATATAGGATAGAGGCCTGGTGCACGGGTCGGGGCTGGCTGGTTTGCCCTGAAGGGTGTCCTGGATCAGGGTGGGGGTCCCCACTGGGATGCCTGGCCAGGCTGACTGAAGGGCTGAGGGCCGTTTTCCAGCTGGCGGGTGACTGAAGCTCCCAACTGCTCCTTTTTTTCTTTTTTCTTTTTTTATTCTGGGCCAGCTTTAGCTCTGAGGCCTCACTGCTGAAAACATTGATACAATGTTGTGGTCAGGCTGGCTGAAGACCGGTTTCTGGGGTTTTGTTTAGCTTCTATATTTGCAACATAGTTGCTTAGAGTTGCAGCTCAGAGGCCGGCAAGTCAGGCGGGGAATGTTGGAGTCTGCCATCACTGGAGCAAGCAAGCCTCCCTGTTCGCTTCAGTGCATGGCTGCCTGCCGCCATCTTGGCTGGCAGTTAATTTGCATAAGGATATGCTGATTAGCCAATGGGAAGGGTAGCAGTCGTATGCTAATTACCATGTTTCTCTTTTATTAGTGTAGATTTTATCTTCAATATGAAAATTCTGACCATTAATATATTTGTGAACATGATGAACTGTAATTTAATTTTTTATACTGATATTTGAAACTAAGGTATTAAATTAAAAATTTTAGACTGGATATGAATGGGAGATTGCAGTGTTCATAATTACAATTTTAAAAGGTTTCCTTTAATTTAAATATGAAAACCTATGTCAGTGATATGTACAATAGAACCAAAATAGAAGACAAGATACAGGATTTTTTAGAAATACTAGTATGTTTTTATTTATTTCAGAGAGGAAGGAAGAGGAAGATAGATAGAAACATCAATGATGAGAATCATTGATCAGATGCCTCCTGCACACCCCCCACTGGGGATCAAGACCGAAACCCAGCATGTGACCTGACCTGCATCAAACCGTGACCTTATGGTTCATAGGTCTATGCTCAACCACTGAGCCACACCACGCCAGCTAGGCCGGAATTTTATCAGGTAGGAAAATGCACCAAATATGTGTACCAAAATCCCTGTGGCACATCTCTCATCTTTAACCCTATTCACTGCCAGAGCACATTCTGTTGAGTCTAATTTCTATCTCAAGTAAAAGAGTATTCTGAAAGAATAAATTATTGATTGAGAGGTTTCCTACTCAAGTTTGGTCTAGAAATTGAATAATATATTCTGATATCATTTTATTCTTACTTTTTCCCAATCAGGATTATTTCTGGATCTTACTCACCCACAGATAGTCAACCATCTGCTGCCCTCACCTAGGTTGTGCAGACCATGCCCAGACACTTGATCTGATGAACATAAGTCAATGTGAAACTCCTAGACTGTATATTACTATAGACACATTTATTGGGATAGAATTTTTATGGTCTCATGATATCCTGGGAAGCTAACCGTAAACTAACAAGAGAGTAACACTATTAATAATGAGGATCCCAGAAGTTATTTTCAAAAGTTTTTGAACTGAGAATGAAATATTTAAGATGAGTTTGAGATAATAAACATATACCCTTAATCTGCTAAAATACCTGAAAAGAAATGTATTAACCTGATATTATCATTTGAGAAACATAAGTTGCGTAAAGAATTTTGTAAAGTCTGAAAGCTGTTAAATATTACTACCTTTGTATTATACTACAAACTACTCATTCTCATCCCCCTTTTGAATGCTTTAAACTCTTCTTGATATCCTGCCATCATTCTAGGGCAGTTTGATGTTTTAAAAATAGTTTTAGAGAGAAAATTTTTCAATGTATTTTACTTAATTCAGGTCACTTGTTTTAAAAGGTTTTTAAAGACTAAACTTTTGTTATTTTTTTCAGTAGTATTTTTCACAAATATTGTCAACATCAGCTGAATGTGTTATCACAGAAGTATCACATAGTATTGCAACCCTAATGAAAGTGATTTAATTAACCTGTCAGGCTTGATCAACTGCTGAGTGACTATAAACCCCATTTCATTGGCTGTTGTTGTTGTTTTGTTGTTTTCTTTTCATTTTGCTTGTGCTGGTCCTGGATGCCTGAATGACACTCCTCTCTACAGAGCCTTTTATCGACCTATCACCAAAGAACCCACTGCCAGAGCCTTTACTCTCGTAATAGGACTGCTTCCTGGAGGGTGTACCCATGCGCACGCCCTCACCAAACAACAGGGATTTGCGAGATTTGTGCAGCAACATATTACTTTAAACCATATGAAATCGCCAGTATTTGTTTTGACTTAAAAATATATATAATTTGGGGTCTATATAAGTACTTATTTATCTTCAGTTTTGTTTCTGATTGATCAAAAGGAAAAACATCTTGCTCTGATCTGCCTGTGGTCCACACAGCCGCCTAACACCTGGAGTCTGGCCAACCAGAGAAACATCAGTATTTCAGGTTGCTGGTCGGCAGGGCTTGGAAGGGTCTTAGCTGGACACTTGAGATATTGACAAAATAATAAAATTAGAGTCTGAACACACTGTATGGGTTTTTTTTTCTTAATTTAAAGACATGTAAATTATTCATGAATCTACCACTCTTCCTGAAAAACTCTGCTTCCACAGGTCTAACTCCAACACTTGTTTATTTGCAACATATTAGTATATTGCCCCTGTTTCCTCCCTTAAATTTCTACATATGTGTGCTCATACACACACATACACACTCACACACATGTTTCATGATAATAGATAATGAGAAACATGTGTTTCATGACCTCACAGGTCAATATTGAAAAGGACTTCGGAAGCTAATAACACTACCAAACGTAACGAGCACTGGGAGAGAAGCAGTAGAAACCGGAGGAGAGGAGGGACCCCAGGAGCACTCTATCTGTTCTAATCGCACACTGGAACCTGGCGAGACTCTGGGGGCCTCGTAAGGACTTTCCTAGGCCTTTCTCCACCTCTCTCAGTAGCTCTCCTAAGCCAAGTCTATTGAAATACCGCATATGTTAGTTTTATATGACTGCTGTAAAAATTTACCACAAACAGCTTAAAACAGCTCAAGTCTATTCTCTTGCAGTTCTACGGGTTAGAAGTCTAAAATGTTCTCACTGGGCTGATATGGAGGACTTGGCAGAGCTGTGTTCCCTCTGGAAGATTTAGAGGAGAATCCATTCTCCGGCTTTTCCAGCTTTCCCACATCCCTTGGCTTGTGGCCCCTTTCTCTGCGTCAAAACCTTCAGTCCAGCGTCTTCAGGTCATTCTTCGTTGACTCCCTGGTCTTCCTTGCACATGCCCTGATGCATGTCCTTGTGATCACCTGGGCCCACCTGGATAGCCCAGGCCAACCTCCTCAATTGTAATTCCATCTGCATTCTTCATTTTCCTTAATCATGTGACCTAATACAGGCACAGGTTCTGGGTGCGAGGATGTGAACAAGTTTTGAGCTAGTATTCTGCCTATCAGACAGATTTAGGTCAGCCCACACAATGGCTTTAAACTGTGACATGAGTATTTATGTGCTCTGCGCAGGGGTTCCGTAAAACCTAGAGTTCGACCGTGTGGGTTCTCTGCTCAAATCTTCCAGTGGTTACCATTTGTCTCTGACATCATAACAAATTGTTAAAATGGCCTCCAAAGCTCTCAGGATTTGTTCCTCAATTAATGTTTATCTCCTAGCACTCTGCCCTTTACCCCTCTTCCAGCCACTGTACTCTCAGCATGCCACACCCTGTGTCGCAAGGCCTTTGCTGTCGCTGCTCCCTGTGTCCTAACCACACTTTACTCAGGCAGACATGTATTGAATCTGGTGCCCGCATTGCACTTTAATCAGAGTTATCTTATTTAGTCCTGTGCCTGAGCCACACTTTACTCTGAGTCGTATTATTTAATCTGGTGCCTGAACCTCACTTTCCTCAGGCAGAAATCTGAATTAATCCTTAACCTAGGTACTGATGTCTCTGAGCCCTTCTTCGCTAGCCACAGGGCCCTGCCCCCATTGTTTCCTGTTTTATTTTCTCCCATACCACTCATCAGAAACTCTCATTTGCCTCGTTTACCTTTAAGACCTGTCTCAGCCCCTACAATGCTCACTCCGGGAGGGCAGAAATGGCTGTGTCTTCCTCCAATGCTTTGAGCAGCAGATGCTCATTGAACATTTCCTAACTCGTGTGCTGTGCCTTCCAGTTATCTTTTGGGATGTTTTAGTCCAATATATATATTTGGTAATCTCCATAACTCCTGCATATCAAACTTATATCTAATGACTCATGAGCTATCTATAACAGTGCCCAAAATTCAACATTCAGCCATTTCATTCAGCAAGTATTTATGAGAACGACTATGTCAGGCACTATATTTTACATGCCCTACCTGAGTTAACCATGGCAGTTGTACTTTAAGTATCGCTTTGAGAAATGTTTGTGTGTGTGTGTGTGTGTGCATGAGAGATAGATAGGGAGATAGGGAGGTAGAAAGACAGACAGGTACAGAAAGACTGTAAGAGTGTTTGGGGGCTCTATGAAAAGATTGTGTGTGCGTGTGTGTTTTTACTGTGCAGCTTGCCCAAACTATGAAAGACACTGCCATAAGGGCAGGGCAAGTAGGGGCAGTGTAAAAGGGTGTAGAGAGGAAATAATATGAGGACCTGAAAATGAATAGAGTTTCCATAGAAAAGGTAGTAGTGAATGAAACAGATTATCAACTTGTAAATTGAGCAATCTTATCTACCATAGCAAGAGCATTTTTAGTGTAAATGCAATACTCTGCTTTGTTAGTAACTAATAGCATTAGGGCTATAGCTTCGATGAGAAAACTGTGATCACAGAACCATCAGGAGTATCTTTGGGGGTGTAAAATAATGCATCTTTTATTTCAAATGCTTTTATGTATCATAACTGCTCAGTGAAACACATATTCTCTTAGCATTCAATGTTCAAAACCAGAAGCCAGTTGGAAAACCTGCAGCAGACTTCATTTTTTATATTTCCCGCTTGAGTGCACCACAATGGACAGAGCAGAGCCAGCAGCACGACATGCTATTTATCAGCCATCAGATTATCGTAACTACAAGAAGGGAGATATTTTGGTATTTAAAAGAGCTTATTAGTCCTTTGAATAATATTTATAAGCAAATATTTGCATTTAAAAATATATAATTATATGAAGCGTAATCAAAGAAATTAGTTTTAGGGTTGTAAATTAATGGTTATTTATAGTTGCCATAAAATTGGTAGAGATTTTAGATATCAAAAAAGTGTTTGTTTATATATGAGTCATATGCACTCCCTTGGGGGCTCGGAGATATTCCAGGCTTCTGCAGATGTCTCAGGAGCAATTTACATGGAGTGTGGAGAGCTGGTGATCTATATCTATGAACTATAGGAAAGGGGAATCTACTTTTGCCTTAAAAATGAATCAGGGCACAATAGCACCACAGAGAGGAGGACATATTCTATATTCGCATGTGATAGCCCTGCATGAATATGAAAAATGGATGACTTATAGGGTCTTTCTACCATGATCATATTTTTGCTTTTCTAGTCATACAGTTAGATTCATGTGAATTGGCTTCTTTAGCTTAGCAATATGCATTTAAGAATTATCTATGTCTTTCTATGCCTTGATATGTCATTTATTTTTATTGCTAAATAGTATTCTCTTGTATGGATATACCATAGTTTGCTTACCCATTCTTTAATTGAAAGACATCTTCGTTGCTTCTTATTCTTGACATTTCTGGATAAGGCTACTGTAAACATTCATGTGCAGGTATGTGTGCAGACATGTTTTAAGCCATTTGGGTGAATATTGAGGTGTATGTAATTACTGGATTGTATGGTAAGAGTAGATTTAGGTTTGTAAGAAACTGCTAAACTGTCTTTCAAAAGGTCTGTGCCATTTTGCATTCCCATCAGCAATAAATAAAAGTTGCTTTTGCTCCACCTGCTTCCCAGCATTTGGCATCACAGCTGCTTTAGGATTTAGCTTTGTAATAGTAATCACTATGCAGTGGTATCTCATTATTATTGTTTTTTTCAGTTTTCTAATGACATGATTTTGAGCATCTTTTCATATACATATTTGCCATCTGTATATTCTTGGTGAGGTGTCCAATTATTTTCCATTTTTGAATTGGGTTGCTTTCTTATTGTTCTGTTTTCAGAGTTATATGTATATTTAGGATACAGGCCCTTTATCAAATACTAGAGGCCCAGTGCACAAATTTGTGCATGGATGGGGTCTCTCGGCCTGGCTGGTGATTGGGGCCAATCAGGGCTGGTTGGGGCTGACTGGCAGGAGGGGAGGGACCAAGGGAGGTTGGCTGGTGTGGGAGGTTGACTGTGGGAGTGTACTGACCACCAGGAGGCAGTTCCTGTGTTGAGAATCTGCCCCCTGGTGATGAGTATGCATCATAGGGACTGGTTGACCAGTCCTAATGGTCACTTAGGCTTTTATATGTATACTAGAGGCCCAGTGCACGAATTCATGCATGGGTGGGGTCCCTCGGCCTGGCTGGCGATCGGGGCCATCTCACCCACTCCCGATCGGGGCCAGCCGGCTGCGTGGAGGGACCATGGGAGGTTGGCTGTGGGAGCACACTGACCACCAGGGGGCAGCTCCTGCATTGAGAGTCTTCCCCCTGGTGGTCAGTGTGCACCATAGCTACCTGCCGGTCATCCGATCATAAAGGTCAGTTAGGCTTTTATATATATAGATAGATGTGTTTTGTAAATATCTTTTCCCATGAAGTGGTTTGGCTTTTTATTCCCTTGTGAGTTGCTTTTGCAGCACAGAGTGTTCTAATTATTAAAAAGTCCAATTTATGACTTTTTTCCTTTCATGGTTATGCCTTTTGCGTTGTATTTAAGAAGTCATTCTTATATCCAAGGATGCCTAGATTTTTTATTATGCTAGCTTCTAGAAATTGTATTATTTTTCATTAAACATTTAGGTTTATAATCTATTTTAAATTAGTCTTTTGCTAAAAGGTGTAAGTCCTGTGTCTAAATTGAGTATTGTGTTTGTCCAATTGTTCCAGCACTATTTATTGAAAATAATATTCTTCATTCAAATTTGCTTTTGTTCCTTTGTCAAAGATTAGGTCACTGTAATTGTATGAATCTACTTCTGGGCTCTCTATTCTGTTCCATTGGTCTATTTGTATAAATATATATTTTTTCCAGTACTGCCCTATCATGATTATTACAGTGTTACAGTAATGCTTACATTTGGATAGTGTCAGTCCTTGGACTTTGTTCTTCTTCAACATTGTGTTTGAGATTTTGATTGCTTTTTCTTTGCATATAAACTTTAGAATTAGCTTATTAATTTGTTAATCTGCACAAAATAACTTGCTTCAATTTTGACTGGGATTGTGTTGAAGTTGTAGATGCAGTTGGGAAGAAGTGGCAGCTTAACAGTACTAAATTTTCTATTTTGGGGGGTTGCTATGTAAATGATGTTTATTTAATTTCAAATTCCAATTGTTCATTGCTGGTATGCAAAAAGGCAATGGACTTTTTTATGTCAGACTTATATATTGCCAGGACTCGGTGTTTCCTACACAAACAATCATGCCATCTGTGAACAAAGGCAGTTTTATTTCTTCATGTCCAATTTGTGTACCTGTTATTTCCTTTTCTTTTCTTATTGCATTAGCTAAGACTTCCATCATGATGTTGAGTAAGAGTGGTGAGAGAGGATACCCGTGACTTGTTTTGGACATGAGGAGAAAAGCATTCATTTTTCACCATTAAATATGACAATTGTTGTAGATTTATTTATCTATTTTTTAAATCAAGCTGAGGAGGAACCAGTTTTTTATTTCTTTGAAATCTATTGATTTCCTGTTTTCAATTTTATTGATTTCTGCCCTTTCACTATTTGTTTTATCCTGCTTGTTTTAGATTTAATTTGCTCCTATTCTACAAGTTTTCTAAAGTGGTAACTTATATTATTGATTTTTATATCATCTTTTTCCTAATATTCATATTTGATGCTATAAATTTCCCTCTAACACTATGTTCATAGCATCCCAGAATTTTGATAATTTGTATATTTATTTTTATCAAGTCCACAGTATAATTTATCTTGATAATTCTTTTTGTTTGTTTTGTTGTTGTTTGTTTGGTTTTTTTTTGGTCACAGGTCATTTAGAATGTTGCTGTGTAATCTCCAATTATTTGGAGATTTTCCAGCTGTCTTTCTGTTATTGATTTCTAGTTTAAGTCCAACTTGGTCCAAGACCACATGTTGAATAATTTTTATTTTTTAAATAATTTGCCATGGCCAGTATGGCTCAGTTGGTTGGAATGTAATGACCCTTGCACTGAAAGGTTGAAGGTTCGATTCCAGGTCAGGGCACATACCTAGCTTTTGGGTTCAATTCCTGCTTGGAGCATGTATAGGACACAATTAATCTCTCTCTCTCTCTCTCTCTCTCTCTCTCTCCCCACCCCCACTCTTCCTTCCTCTCTCTCTAAAATCAGTAAAAAACATATCCTAGTGTGAGGATTAAAAAAATATCTTAAGTCATGTTTTATGGTCAGAATATAGTATAGGCGGCGAACAGTCCATGTGAGCTTGAGAAGAATGCTTATTCTACTGCTCTCAAATGAAGTGTCCTACAGGTGTCAGCTAGGATCGCTGATTAATGTGCTGTTCAGCTCAACCACAGCCTTCCTGATTCTCTGCCTGCTGGGCCTGCGAATTACCAATGCAGGCTCCCAGGACAATGGTCCTTCCATCCCAGCAGCTTCGCCTTACATGTTTTGATACTTTCTTGTTGGGTTGTGCACATTAAGAATTGTTATACCTTCTTGGGTTTTTGCCACTTTTACAATATGAAAGCCCCTCTTTATCCACAATCATCTTTCTTGCTCTGAAGTTGGCTTTGTCTGAAATTAATATAGCTACTCCAGCTTCCTTTTTATTACTGTTGGTACTAGTATGATATATTTTCTCCATTTCTTATCTTTAGTCTGTCTCTAAAAAGTCACTCTATAGAGTTTCTATTTGAAACTGTGAAAAGTCATTTTTTTTTGTAGAGAACATCTAATTGGGTCTTATTTTTAAAAATACATTCTGACAATCTCTGTTTTTATTTTTTATTTTTTTAAATTTCTTTATTGATTAAGGTATTACATATTTGTCCTCATTCCCTCATTACCCCCCCCCCCAACCCCCCCCCATGCCCTCACCCCCCCCCCCCACCCCCGTTGTCTGTATTCATTGGTTAGGCACGAATACAAGTCCTTTGGTTGATCTCTCCCCCTTACTCCCACCCTCCCCTACCTTCCCTCTGTGGTTTGACAGTCTGATCGATGGTTCTTTGTCTCTGGATCTGTTTTTGTTTACCAGTTAATCAGCATATTTAGACCCTTCAAATTTAAAGTGATTATTGACATAGTTGAATTAGTATCTACCACTTTCTGTTTTATTTTATTGAATTTATTTTGGTGACATTGGTTTGTAAAACCATACAGGTTTCAAGTGTACAACTCAGTGAAACATCACCTGTACACTGCATCTTGCTTCCATTGTCCCAAGTAAAGTCTCCTTCCATTCTCATTCCCCCTCACCTTTGCCCGCCTCCATCTACTTCCCACCTCCCCCTTCCACCCCCTCTTTCCCTCTGGCTATCACCATAATGTGCTCTGTGTTTATATAATGTTTTTTGCTTGATCCCTTCACTTTCATTCAACTGGCTCCCTAAACCCCCTGCCCTCTGACCGCTGTCAGTCTGCTCCATGCATCCATGCCTCTGGTTCTATTATGTTCGTCAGTTTATTTTGTTCATTAAATTCCACATCTAAGTGAGATCATGTGATATTTGTCTTTCTCTAATCGGCTTACTTCACTTAGCATAATAATCTCCAGGTCCATCCATGCTGTCACAAAGGGTATGATTTCCTTTTTTTAAAATTTTTTATGGCCAGGCAGCATTCCCTTGTGTAAATGTACCATGGCTTTTTTAGCCACTTTATTTATTGCCCTTGTTCTTTGTTTCTTTTATTAACTTTTTACCCCACTTTTTTGACTTATCTGGTTTTTTTTTTATCATTTTATAAGACTTATTTTTCTTTCATTTTTTTGTAATATAAATTATAACACTTTTAAAACTTTTTTAGTGGTTGCCCAAGAATTTGCAATATACATTTATACTTAGTGTACGTCTACTTTCAAATAACACCATACTGCTTCACTGGCATTGTAGGTAATTTATAACGGAGTATTACCAATGCCTCCTACCCATTATTTTTTATTAATTTTTAAAAAAATATTTTATTTTATTGTTGATAGTATTACAGATGTCTCCCACTTCCACCCCCTTTACCTCCCTCCACCCAGTCCTCCCCGCCAAGGTATTCATCACCCTATTGCCCATGTCCATGGGCTATGCATATCTATCTATCTATATAGAAAAGCCTAAGTGACCATTATGACTGGCCAGTAGCTATGATGTGCACTGACCACCAAGTGGGCAGATGCTCAATGCATGAACTGTCCCTGGTAGTCAGTGTGCTCTCACAGCCAACTTCCTGTGACTGGCCAACCTCCCACAGCCCCTTCCCCCAGCCGGCCGGCCAACCTCCTGCAGTCCCTCCCCCGAGCCAGCCAACCTCCCGTGGACCCTCCCCCTGGCTGGCTGGCCAGCCCAGTTTGGGACTGGGCAAGACGGCCCCAATCGCCAGCCAGGCCAAGGGTACTCACCCATACATGAATTCGTGCACCAGGCCTCTAGTAAGTATGTAAGTTCTTTGGTTTCTCTCTCCTCATCCTCTGACCCCCACATGGAGGTATGTCAGTCTGTTCCATGCCTCCCTGCTTCAGGTCTTATTTTTTTGGTCAGTTAGTTTTGTTCATTAGATTCCATAAATAAGTGAGATCACGTGATATTTGTCTTTCTCAGATTGGCTTATTTCACTTAGCATAACAGTATCCAGATCCATTCTTTGTAATATTCTTGTCATTCATTTAACTTATCCACAAACTTCATACCAAGTACATTGTTGCCATTGTTATTTTAACCACACTGTTATCTTCTAGATCATTACAAATAAGAAAAATAGATTTTATTTTACCTTTATTATTTCTCAAACACTTTTCTGTATGTAGACCTAAGTTTCTTCCTTCCTTCCTTCCTTCCTTCCTTCCTTCCTTCCTTCCTTCCTTTCTTCCTTCCTCCTTCTCCTTCCTTCCTTCCTTCCTTCCTTCCTTCCTTCCTTCCTTCCTTCCTTCCTTCCTTCCTTCCTTTCTTCCTCTTTCTTTCTTTCTTTCTTTCTTTCTTTCTTTCTTTCTTTCTTTCTTTCTTTCTTTCTTCTTTCTTTCTTTTTTTGTATTCTCATCTGAAGATATTTTTCATTGATCTTTTAGGGAGAGTGGAAGAGAGAGGGAAAGACGGGGGGTAGAAAAATCAGTGTGAGAGAAACACATCAACTGGTTGCCTCCTACACACGCCCTGACCAGGGCCTGGGCCAGGGAAGAGCCTACAACCAAGGTACATGCCCTTGACCACAATCTAACTTGGGACACTTTGATCTATAGGCTGATGCTCTATCCACTGAGCCAAACTGGCTAGGACTGTAGAATGTCTTTTAATAATCATTGCAAAGTAGGTCTACTGTTGACAAATACATACAATTTTTATGTATCTAAGAAATCTTAATTTCTCTTCACCTGTGAAGGATAGTTTTGCTGGATACAGAATTTTGGTTTGGTGGCTTTTACCTCCCAATATATTTAATACTTTACTCCAATATTCCTGCTTGAATGATATCTGAAGGCAGTGTGTTGTAATTCTTATCTTTGTTTCTTTGTAGGTGAGATTTTTTCTCCTTTTTTTTCTTTCAATATTTTCTCTTTGTTTTTATTTTAAGTTTGAATATGATATCCCTAAGGTATATATATTTTGATATTTATCCAGTTGATATTCTTGCATTTTCTTGGATCTGTGATTTAGTGTCTGTCATTAAGTGTGGAAAATTCTCAGCCTTTATTTCTTTATTACTTCAAATAGGTTCTGCTTTTCTCTCTCTCTCTCTCTCTCTCTCTGTCTCTCTCTCTCTCCTTTATTTATTTACTAGGGGGTCCCTCAGCCCAGCCTGTGCCCTCTCACAGTCTGGGACCCCTCAGGGGATGACCACCTGCTGGCTTAGGACTGTGCCCCAGGGGATTGGGCCTAAGCTGGCAGTCAGACATCCCTCTGGCAGCCCGGCAGCCCTCGGGGGATGTCCACTTGCCAGCGGGGAGCAGGCCTAAGCTTCAGTTGGACATCCTTAGTGCTGCTGAGGAGGCGGAAGAGGCTCCCACCACCACCACTGTACTGGCAGCCGTCAGCCTGGCTTGTGGCTGAGCAGAGCTCCCCCTGTGGGAGCACACTGTCCACCATGGGGCAGCTCCTGAATTGAGTGTCTGCCCCCTGGTGGTCAGTGTGTGTCATAGTGACCAGTCATTCCCAGTCTTTTTGCTGTTAGGGTCAATTTGCATATTACCCTTTTATTATATAGGATAGAGGCCTGGTGCATGGGTGGGGGCCAGCTGGTTTTCCCCGAAGGGTGTCCTGGATCAGAGTGGGGGTCCCGCTGGGGTGCCTGGCCAGCCTGGGTTAGGGGCTGAGGGCCGTTTTCAGGCTGGCCACACCCCCTTCAGGGTGGGGGGTCCTGCTTGGGTGCCTGGCCCGTCTGGGTGAGGGGCTGATGGCTGTTTACAGGCTGGCCACAGCCCCCAGTCACCCAAGCTCCCAGTGGAGGCTGGCTGGAAGCAGGTATCTGGGATTTATTTATCTTCTATAATTGAAACTTTTTTTCCTTGAGTGGAGGCCACAGCCAGCCAGGGAAGGCAGGAAGCTAGGCTTCCTTCATCGTCAGGGCAACCAAGCCTCCTGCTTGCTCCAGCTCCGTGGCTGCTGGCTGCCATCTTGGTTGGGTTATTTTGCATATAGTCACTCTGATTGGCTGGTGGGAGTGGCTTGGGCATAGTGGAGGTGTGGTTAATTTGCATGTTTCTCTTTTATTAGATTAGATTTACTTTTTGGTAATACCATTATACATAACTTTTGCAGTTGTCCCACAGCTCTTAGGTATTCTGTTTCTTAATTTTTTCCCCCTTTGCTTTTCTATTTGGAAACTTTGTATTGACATATCTTTCAGATCACCAATTTCCCCCCTCAATTATGTCTATTTTTCTACTGAGCCCATCAAAGACATTCTTTATTTCTGTTATTGGTATATGTTTTTAGAATTTAACTTCAATTTTTTTTCTGAAGATTTTTTATTTCCTGTATATATTATCCATATATATTTTCATGTTAGACACTTTTCTATTAGAACACTTTTAAATTGCTGGTATCAAATTCTTGCATCCATATCTGAATAGGTTCTAATGTTGCTTCGTGTCTTCAAACTATATTATTTTGCCTATTAGCATGACTTGCAATTTTTTTTTGTTGAAAGCTGGGTAAAAATGGAGCTAAACAGGCCTTAATTGTGAGGTTTTATGTATCTAGCTAAAAGTTAATCCGTGTTTACTGTTTACTGTGCCTCTAGGTATGGGAGCTTAAAATTTCTTCTGGTGTTCTTATTTTTGCATTTCTTGTTTTCTAAGTGTTTCCCTAAAGAATTCTTAAATAAGACTTGAGATGTGCAGTGCCTTCAGCTCCAATCCTATTGTTATACAGGAGCCCTACTGATGTGGTGGTGAGGTATGGGGGAGGGGAAGCATTCAGTGGCCCTGTGGCGAGGGCTCAGTCTCAGTGAGCTACTCCTTTAATTGTGAACTTCAAAGTGCATCTCAGTTTTCCTCATCCTCAGTGAAACAGGAAGCCTGGAGAGGGTAGGAGTTAGGTGTTTCCCTTTCCCCAGGCTGATTAGGCTCTGGTATAACCCATTTCTGTTAGCTCATGTGATACTATACAGGCCTTTGTTAAGGAGAACAGAAGGCTCTGGGCATATTCCAAAATGGTTACTATTCTCCTCTGGCACCAAGTGTCAGGGAATTTTCTCTGATGTTCACTCAAAGAAAATGATGGGGCTCCTGGAGGTAAGTCTTATGAAAGTGTGGGATCACTTTTAAGTTTGCCTCCTTAGCCATTTTTATTTCTCAAGCTAGTCTGCACTTAGTTTTCAATAATTAGTCAATTACCCCATCAGGGTTTCTAGGAGTTGCTAGCTCCAGCACAGTTTTTGGCTTCAGCTCCCAGCAAACTGTGATTCTTTTTATTCCACTCAATCTCGTCAGTCTTCAGGGTGGTGGGTTGCCTCATGAGCTCTGTTTCCTGATAGATCAGAGATCTAAGATTAGTTTGTCCTGCCTTTTTATTGTTGAAATGATGGCAGGGATGCCTTTCAAAATTTTAAAGATCAGACTGGAAATTGGTAGTACTTTTACTTCTATTTTTTAATATGTATACATTAATGAAACATCCTATATAATAAAAGGCTAATATGCAAATTGTCCCCTCGGGAATTTGACCAACCATGAGTTTGACTGCTCACTATTACGTGTGCTGACCACCAGGGGGTGGCATGGAACAAAGGAAGGCCCCGCCTGGCAGCCAGCAGCCGGCAGCAGGGGGAAGGAAGGCCTGGATCGGCCCTGATTGCCAGCCAGGTCTAAGGACCATATCCATGTATAGATTTTGTGCACCGGGCCTCTAGTTGTATTATAAATCCACAAACACAATCTCCATGAAAACATATAAGTCCATTCTATAGTCATATGTATTATAGCAAAGTGATAAGGAGATGTGAGGAAATGATTTTGAAAATTCAAGTTAGTCTATCCTAAATATATTAGTGTATATGTAGAACAAGCTATGTATCACAAGGACCTCAGGAGAAGAAAGTATTACCTTTATGTGGTTCCTTGATTTATATAAATAATAAAGAGACTCTAAATAGTTCATAGTTTACACAATCACTGCCACATATATATGAAGGACCCAAGAACACCTTTATTGCTCTGACTTGACAGTTTCCTTACACAGATCTCTCTTCTGGGTCAGTCTGAGCATTGTCTGGAGTGAGAGAGAAATGAAGGAGGAGAAAGCCAGTAGTCCAGGACACTGACAACTTTCTTGCAGTGATCATTTATTTTCTATCTAATTAGCATTGGGGTGGAAGATGCTTCCCAGGTACCATGGACTTATACGTAAAATGTTTCTAGGTGGTCAAATCTGCTGCTCCAGAAAGTCTCCGAGGGAAGAAAGCAGATCTCCTGACAGAGCAAATCCAAGGAAGTGATAAAAGGGGAGACTTGCCCAATCTCATATTAAGTATCTTTTTGGATGACCTTTTAAATCTCTATTGACATGAACTTTAAAGCTGGAGAGTACGTGGCTTATACAAAAAATACCCATGTCGTGTATAATAATGCTCTTTAGTGCAGACCTAAATGCTTAAATATTTTATTTTTATGGCTTTTCTCTCCTGATTGAGGAAAACAGAAGAATTCATAATAGTAAATAAGAGTGACATACATTTTTTTCTGTAACAGGGTATATATGTTTCTAATTACAAAATGAGTGTGTAACTCATAAAATATATGAAACGGAGTCTAAGGTTTACTTTTGTACAATTAATAAAAATAATCTGAATAAAAATAAATTCCAACAGGGAGACCAATAGGGTTAACCTGAAGTCCAGATAAATGGCTAGATAAGTGCAGCTGAAAATTGCACAACTGCATCCTTTATTGTGTAAGTTTTTATAAAGTGTAAGTCATAAGTCAAATATAAATATTTATTATTATTTTGCAAAATGGTCATGTCTAGTACACTGTATAAAGCCAAAGTAACTATGATTAATGTACAATCATAATCCAGTGTGATTATGGCTTCCTGCTACCATTTACATATTGGCTTCAATTTATTAGCAAGCAACCACCTCTTACTTTTATTAGATTGAATAAATCATAATTTTAAATGCTAATAATCAATGTGAGTTTAACAAGACTCATATTGTTAAACTGTATGTATATGCTTATGATACCATTGTATTAGCTAGTTATTAATAACTAGGGGCCCAGTGCACGAATTCATGCACTCTGAAAGGAACTGTGGGCCGCAAGGCTGTGGTGGGCACAGGGGCGGGTCTTGGACCATCCTCTGCACCCCTGCCAGGCCCCTCCCACTGCAGTCCCTGGTCCCTGTCTGCTGGCAGCCCTGCTCCCACTGCCGCTGCTCTCACACGCTGACGGCGTCAGCCCCACTCGCTCCCACTGACAGCATGGAGTGATTGGGGCTGGTACCAGCAGCGGGTGCAAGCGGGGCCAGCGCTCTCAGCAGGTGCGAGTGGTGGCTGCTGCCCTGATTGCGCATCAGAAGCAGGGAAGGTGAAGAAGCCCTCAGGGGAGATCTGGGAGGACAGCCGCCACTCGCACCCGCTGAAGGCACCGAGTGATCGGGACTGGCGCTGGGCACCAGCAGTGGGTGCAAGCATCGACTCTGGTGCCAGCTGTGGGTGGTAGTGGGGCCAGCACTGACAGTGGGTGTGAGCAGCAGTTCTGGTGCTGGCAGTAGATACGAGTGGGCCATTGCTGGCAGCGGGTGTGAGAGGTGGCTGCTGGCTCTGATCGCCCCTCAGGAGCAGGGGGAAGTGGAGAAGCCCTGAGGGGCGATCGGCGCCAGCAGCCACTGCTTGCACCCGCTGACAGTGCCGAGCAATTGGGGCCAGCACCAGGAACCGGCAGCAGGTGAAAGTGCTGGCTTGGGACTGTGGCATGTGGGAGGGAGCAAATAATTTTCAGTAACCACTAGAATCTCACCCTGATGACAGCGACTGTACCCTGCTTTGGTATGGTGCCCCCATTCACCCTCTCCACCATCCCTCCATGGCCGATGCCCACCATGTTCTGCATTCTGCCACCTGCTGCCCACGCCCACCATGTTCCGTTTGCACCCCTGGTGGTCAGTGCACGTCATAGCAACTGGTTGTTCAGTTGTTTGGTTGTTCCGCCATTCAGTCTATTTGCATATTAGCCTTTTATTATATAGGAAGGAGGAGGATAGAAAAAGAACAGAGAGGGAAACTAAACATTATAGGCATGTCATTAGGCAAGTTCACCAGGAAGCTACAAATTTGCACTCCCCACGAAATCACCAGTCTATTCCCTGCAAAACACTGGACAAAGGAAGGGTAGACACGTGCGCAGGAAAGTAGGGGTGGCATAGGGAAGGTACTTGCCTGTCAGTCATACCTGCAAACAGAAACCATTGGCCAAAATGGGTATAGCCCCTGCAAGTGTGCAAAAATCAGGGGAGACATGATCTCTTTAACAAAGGAGCTCTCTGGCTGCTCTTAGCACTCTTGGCTGTGACTCTTGAGTTCCTTGCATTTGCCAGTATGGCCCGCGGCCCTGCAGATCCCACATGCAGTGGACTGGTGGACTGCAGTGGAGACACCACTGAGCCAGCCTCATGCTGGACTGGACCCAGCTCAACATGAAAGGGAAACTCTGGACACTGGTCTGATCTCAGCCCCAAGAAGCCCAGCTGCACTTCTTCTATGACTGACTAAGGCACATGGGACCTTGGAAACCCAGGGGTGTAATTCCATAGGAATACAACTTTCTATGATATCTCATCCTCCCGTGTGAGTCTCAGAACGTTCTTTTTCTTGGGATGTCGCAAGAAATCCACTGCCAGCAGAAACCAGGTAAGATGAGGCCCTCTCCCCTCTGATGACATATCCTCTCCTTAATTTCATCAGAGTAGTCATTGTATCAAGTCTTGTTACTAGGTACATAATAACTAATAAAATTCATAATAATTCTATTTTTTATCGAATTTCCTGTTGAAGCACTTTTTATAGCAAGGATGTGGCAATGATAAGAGGGAAAATGTAGTGGCATTTTGGGTGATATGAAGAAACTCTGGTCAGCTTCTTTCTATTTTCATTTCTGCATTAACCCATTAGATGACTTCACAGCAATCATTTTTTTAATATATATTTTATTTTAATTTTTACAGAGAGGAAGGGGGAGGGATAGAGAGTTAGAAACATCGATGAGAGAGAAACATCAATCAGTTGCCTCCTGCACATCTCCCACTGGGGATGTGCCCGCAACCAAGGTACATGCCCTTGACCAGAATTGAATGGGACCTTTCAGTTCACAGGCCGATGCTCTAGCCACTGAGCTAAACCAGTTAGAGCTACACCAATCATTTTTATTTCTCCTTCTAAATCTGTTTCCTTGTCTTTAAATTTAGTTGAACAAGTCTTTAAATTCTCGTCTGTTCAAAAGGCTGTCTGAATCTACCAGGTTGCTAAGATTTCTCCCATCTCCATGGCCACCAAGTTAATGTGTGCATTACTCATGTGGGCTTGAAATATAATTTATATTGAGGTTCACCAGAGAGTTAGGTTTCATTTCCATCACTTCCTTCCTTGAGTGCTGAACACATATAAAGTCCCAAAAAGTTAGTCTAAATGAGGAAATTAATTTGAAACAAAGTGAATGTGTTGGAAGTGCTATTGTTTAACATTATGGGTAGGTGGAGCTTGCACCCATTCTTGTCCTGCATTCAATGTAGTTTGATTTTATAAGACCCACTAAAAAAATGCAAACCTTTATTCCAATCGGCAGCACCACATACCCCTTGCGAGTGTTTCACACAGGTCAGCAGGGCTGTGACCTATTGGGGCACACTTCTATAGCGTGTTCTACACTCTCAATGAATAGTAACCCGTATTCATTGAACAATCTGCATCAAGCCAGGTTCTATGTTTCCATGTAGTAACTCACTATAAGCCCTGACAATTGACTATTTCCCCCATTTTATTGAGAAGGAAACACAGAGATAAAGGGTCTAATTTCTTGGCCCAAATTACTCAGCCTGCAAGTAAGAGAGCCAGGCTTTGAACTCATAGTCTGGTGCTGAAGTCCATAATTATAACTATTACTAGAGGCCCAGCATGCGAAATCGCGCATGGTAGCCCGCCGCTATTTGCAGCCCTGCCCACCTGCCCGGTGCTGCTCTCTGCACTCGCCACCCTGTCCACCCACTGCCTGCCTTGCTGTGATTGCGGGGGAGGGACCAAGAGGTGCTCAATGCACCTCATGGTGACCGGTCATTTGGTCGTCCTGGTCATCACAACACTGGCTTTTTATATAGAGAGATATTTCACCATTTCTCTGTATGTGATCTAAATACTCTGGTACCAACATATTCCATGAACTTATAAGTTAAACTCACTCAGGTAGTTATCTATGAATATACTTCTGGAGATTTTTTATTTTTTTAAACTGCAGTCTAAATTATGATGTTTTTTAAAATATAATTTTTATTGATTTCAGAGAGGAAGAGAGAGGGAGAAAGAGATAGAAACATCATTGATGAGAGAGAATCATTGATTGGCTGCCTCCTGCATGCCCCCTACTGGGGACCAAGCCCACAACCTGGGCATGTGCCCTTGACTGGAATCGAACCCAAAACCCTTCAGTCCACAGGCTGATGCTCTATCTACTGAGCCAAACCAATTAGGGCGAATTTTTTTTTTTAGTTTGAAATGGATGCAACTCACACTACAAAAGAAAAAAAGTTTCCTAATAAATACTTAAACATCGTATATAATAAAAGCCCAGTGACTGTTATGGCGTAACAACCAGAATGACCAACGACCAGATGACCAGTCGGTAGCTATGGGGAGCACTGACCCAGACCTTGCTGTCGGTGCCCTGACAGCCCCGAATCCCATTCACCAGCACTCCAGACCCTGACAGCAGGGAGGCGGGAGCCCCGTTCTTTGCGGAATTGGCCATTGGTCAGCTTGCTGTCTGCACCCTGACATCCCAGATTGCTGTTCACCCGCACCCCAGACCATGTTTTAATGTCCTTCTGATGCAGATAAATTATGGGATGAGAATGAATCTCATTTTATTGAAGATTTTTGTTGGAAATTAAACTGAGGAGAAGGTGCCTGTGTGAACTGTGAAATGCATGCCCTTAATGAAATTCAAAAAGTATTCACATTGCATGGAATGAAATTTTCACATTTCAAACTTTCAGACTATACTTTATTAATGAATACAACTACATGTGATGAATTGTATGAGCAACACAGGCAGAGGTTTTGATAAATTCTCTGAACATTGAACAGTTGGCAACCTTTCATACTATAACTTCTGCCATCAAAGATCAAACTGTACACCCCAAATGCTTTTTCTTGGATGGTCCAGGTGGTATTGAAAAAAACATACCTTTATAAAGTTTTAATACAGTATATTACAGGTCATGGTGGTACTGTTTTACCCACAGCATCTACAGGAATTGCTGCAAATTTACTTCTCCATGGAAGAACCTTTCATTCCCAATATAAATTACTGATTCCATTAAATGAAACTACAATTTCTAGACTCAATATAAAGAGTGAAGTTGCTAAAACCATTAAAAAGGCCAAACTTCTCATTATTGATGGATGCATCATGGCATCCAGTTATGCTACAAATGCCATAGACAGATTAAGAGAAATTATGCATTTGACTGTTGCATTTGGTGGGAAAGTTCTCCTTTTCGGAGGGTATTTTCAACAATGTCTCAGTATTGTGCTGCATGCTATGTGATCAGCCATAGTACAAACGAATTTAAAGTCCTGCAATGTTTGGGGATGTTTCAGAAAGTTGTCTCTTAAAACAAATATGAGATCAGAGGATTCTGCTTATAGTGAACTAGGGGCCGAGTGCACAGATTTGTGCACCTTGAAAGGAACTGTGGGCCACGAGACTAAGGTGGGACAGGGATGGGTCTCGGCCCATCCTCTGTGCCCCCGCCTGGCCCCTCCTGCTGCAGCCCCCAGTCCCCTGTCTGCTGGCAGTCCCACTCCCACCACCACTGCTTCCATGAGCTGACAGTGCAGGCCCCCCTCGCATCCGCTGATGGCATGGAGCGATTGGGGCCGGTGCTAGCAGCAGGTGTGAGTGGAGGCTGCTGCCCTGATCACCCCTCAGGAGCAGGGGGATGTGGAGAAGACCTCAGGGGCAATCAGGGTGGGCAGCTGCCTCTCACACCTGCTGGTGGCACAGAGCGATCAGGACCAGCACTGGTCACCAACAGTTGGTGCAAGCAGCAGCTTTGGTGCCGGCAGCAGGTGCAAGCACTGGGCAGGACCATGGTGCACAGGAGCAAAGAACTTTCAGTAACCACCAGAGGCTCTCCCCGATGACAGCGACTGGTGCCCAGGCTTAGGCTGGTGTCCCTGCTCACCTGCTCCACCATCCTGCTGAAGCCAATGCCTGCCATGTTCTGCACACACTCGCTGGTGGTCAGCGCACATCATAGCAGCTGGTTGTTTGGTTGTTCATTTGTTCCAGTTGTTCCGCCATTCAGTCTATTTGCATATTAGCCTTTTATTATATAGGCTAGTTAGTAAAACTTGGAGATGGCAAACATGATAGCAGTTTTTAGTTAGGAATGGATATTATTGAAATCCCCCATGAAAAGTTTGTAACCGATCTATTATTGAAGCTACCTTTGGAAATAGTATATCTATAGATAATATTAAATATATATCTAAACATGCAATTCTTTGTCTTAAAAATGAGCACATTCATAAATTAAATGAGAAAATTTTGGATATGCTCTATATATAATTGGAGAATTTCACACCTATTTGAGTGATGATTCCATCAATTCAATGGATGATGCCGAAAAGGAAAATTTTCCCATCGAATTTCTTAATAGTGTTACTCCTTTGGGAATGCTGTGTCATAAATTAAAATTGAATGTGGGTGCAATCATCATGTTACTAAGAAATATTAATAGTAAATGGGGTATTTGTTATGGTACTAGATTTATTATCAAAAGATTGCGACCTAACCAAATCGAAGCTGAAGTATTAACAGGATCTGCAGAAGGAGAGGTTGTTCTGATTCCAAGAATGGATTTGTCCCTTCTGACACTGGCCTCCCATTTAAATTAATTCTACGATGGTTTCCTGTGATGCCAGCATTTGCAATTACTATTAATAAATCACAAGGACAAACTCTAGACAGAGTAGGAATATTCCTACCTGAACCTGTTTTTGGACATGGTCAGTTGTATGTTGCTTTCTCTCAAGTTCAAAGAGTGTGTGATGTTAAAGGTAAAGTTGTAAATACTTCAACACAAGATAAATTAGTCAAGCACTCTGAAAGTGTTTTTACTCTTAATGTGGTATACAGGGAGATATTAGAATAAGTTTAATCAATTTATCAGTCATTGTTTGTATCAATGTTGTTTTTATATCATGTTTTTGTTGTTTTTATATCTTGTCTTTGTTGTTACATAATGTTGTTATTGTTTATTTATTAATAAATTTATGCATTATTTTCATATACATTTTACTAATTTTCTTTCACATCTGTCACTTCTATTATAGAGAAAGGGTGAATAGCAATATTAAAGTATTTCTTCTAATTAATTCCCTTTCAATGTGCACAATTTCATGCACCAGGCCACTAGAATATATCCCTAATATGCAAATAGACTGAACGGTGGAACAACTGAACCGAAAAACTGAACAACTGGTCGCTATTATGTGCACTGACCATCAGGGGGGCATGTGCAGAACATGGCGTGTATTGGCCATGGCAGGATGGTGTAGCTGGTGAGTGGGGCGCCAGACCAAGGTGGAGCAACAGTCGCTGTCATCAGGGCGAACCTCTGATGGCTACTGAAAATTCTTTGCTCATGCGTGCTGTAGTCTCGCCCAACACTCGCACCTGCTGCCAGCCCCGCTTGCACCTGCTGTTGGTGCTGGAGCTGCCACTCACACCCACTGCTGGCGCTGGCCCTGCTCGCACCTGCAGCTGGCACCAGAGCCACCACTTGCACCCGCTGCCATCGCCTGGCGCTGGTCCTGATTGCTCAGTGCCATCAGTAGGTGCAAGAAGCAGCTGCCTGTCCCTGTCGCCCTTGAGGGCTTCTCCACCTTCCCTTGCTCCTTGAGGGGTGATCGGGACAGCAGCTGCCACTCACACATGCTGCTGACACCGGCCCCAGTCGCTTCACACTGTCAGCAGGTGCGAGCAGGGCCAATGTCATCAACACGTGGGAGTGGCGGCGGCAGGAATGTGGCTGCAGCAGAGAGGGGACTGGGGCCATAGCGGGGTGGTGTGGAGGATGGGCTGAGACCCATCCCTGTGTCCACTGTAGTCTCATGGCCCACAGTTCCTTTCAAGGTGCACGAATTTGTGCACTGGGCCCCTAATAGTTATATAGATGCTAAACTTCAAATTATAGCTACTGCTTTTGTAAGGTTCATGTCCAATACTTTTCCTATAAATAATCCTTGAAAGCATTAGCTAAGCATAACCAAGTGAAGTATTCCAGTCCTTGTCCTTTTAGGCTCCATCACAACTCTTTGTGGTGTTTCTGCACCGTCTGGCAAATATTTCTGTGCCAGGATAATAACTATTAAGGTGGTCATTTGCTTATAGTGGGACTTTCACCACAACTCTGTACTATCCCGCACCTAGCACAGAGCATGGCACCAGTACACATATTTGTCTATAAACTTTGGATTCCTTAGGTTCACTTTAATCCATTGACTTGAGGTGCCATCTCCATATAAAACATGCCCGGAAATCTACTTTTCCTTTCTCAGAACTGAAGGGTTTTCCTTTATTCTTACATGCATTTTGCAAGTGTTAGCTATTGTTATCTCCTTAATGGTCTCTCTTTCTTCTATGTGGCCTTTCTCTGATGTCTTCTCTCCCTGAGCAAGTGTCATGGTACTAAAAGTGGTTTTAGATTTCCTGATAAGAAGACACAGTTTCATCCACTAAATATTTACTGAACACCTACAACACACTAAGAACTTTCAGGTTGAGTGTGACTCAGTGAAGGTTACATGTCTCAGAAAGAGTTGACAACCCTATGTTTCCTGTCTAGAGTTAGTCAATATTTGTTGCTCCTGTAATGCTTACCCACTTCATCCCTGGCATGCGTTGTTGCAATATAATGGTAGAGACCTGCTGGGGACACTAAGGAGAATTAATTAATCAATCAATTGCATGTTAACAATGGGTTTTCTGAAAGAGTCCACATTTTTATTAGAAGTACATTCTAACAATGTTTCCAAGTAATATTGAATATTTAATGCCCTGTGAAGCATCTCAGAGGAAACCTTTAATTGTGGTAATCTTAATATAAAATGAAGGGTGACTTTTAGAAAATGTATATTCTCCTGAATGGTAGATTGATTTTGTGAGGGAGTTGATGTTCAGGCATCTTTGGAACTGAGGGTTTCTTCTTTCCTGATATGGGTTTTATTTTATCCAGCTGGGAGTTATGTCTTGATATGCTTTACAGATAGTATTCAGTATCAGTAAGATCACATATGTGATCTGCGAGAAAGCATGCATAAGCCTCCAAATACATACCAAGATAAACCAAACCTTCTGGGGAAGGAGCATGAATATAATGAGAGTTGAAGAATGAAAAAATACCAAGCATTCCGATCCCTGTTGCTGTCCCAGTAGCTGGGGCCATTTCGGTGTTGGACTATCCTTTTAAAAGAAGAACAGTCTGACTTATGGAGTCTTTCAAGATTTTGTTGTGTGTAGGAAGCACCCTGAAAACAAGACCATGAAATGTCTGTTGCATGGCTCTCAAAACAAACCACGCTAACAAGGTTGACATATGAAAAGTGCTTTCTTACGTTGCCACTGACAATTCTGCTTTTGACTTAGAGACGTTACCCTTGGAAGATCTTTTTGCAGGAGCTCTCAGGACATGGTGACTGCTGCTCATATTTTCATCTTTCCCTCTTGTCTGGCATTAATAGATTTTATATAGTAATACATTTTATATAGCAAATAGAAGATACTGAAGGAAAAATATCCTATACTCGAGGCCTGGTGCACGAATTCGTGCACGGGTGGGTCTGGCCAGCCTGCCCCAATTGGGGCCAATCGGGCTGGCCAGGGGGAGGGGCCTCAGGCAGTTGGCTGGTGACCCCACCCCTGATGGGAGGGGCTATATGGGGGAGGGGCCACAGGCTGTTGGCAGGCCAGCCCCACCCCTGACCGGGGTGGGGGGTGCCAATCTAGGGCAAGGCTGGCCAGGGGGAGGGCCTGCCCACCCCCTGGTCGAACTCCCAGTTGAACTCCAGGTTGAGGGGACAATTTGCATATTAGCCTTTTATTATATAGGATAATAAAGAGCTAATATGCTAATTAGACTGGACAGCAGAATGACCTTCTGAAATGATGAGTGGGTGGGGCCATGGGGCAGCTGGGGCTGCGAGGGTTGAGCCCCTTGTATGGATTTTGTGCATCAGGCCTCTAGTTCTAAGATAAAAGAGAGTGTGTGCAACACTGGAGGGATAGTGTTTAATAAAAAAAACCACTATAAGATGAAAGGGAAAGTGAGGGTATGTGTTTATTCCCGTATAAGAAAAGAAGAAGGCCCACTTGGCATTGCTCAGTGGTTAGAGTGCCAGTCCTCCCAACAAAGGGTCTGGGGTTTGATACCTGGTTAAGGGAACATATCTGGATTGCTGGTTGGGTCCTTGGCACCAGTCAGGGTGTGATTGGGAGACAACCAATTGCTATATCTTCTCTCTCACATTGATGTGTCTCTCTCTCCTCTCTCCCTCTCTCTCCTTTCTCCCCCTTGCACTCCCTCTAAAAATCAATGGGACAGTGAGGGTTCCAAACAAATAAGCATTGTTCCTGGACTCTGTCACTTCTGGGGCAGTTCAAAACCTCTGCTCCAAGCTTAGTTACACCTGGTCATTCCCAGCAGTCTTGGCCCCACACTATCCCTTGTCTTTCTCTGCCTGCAGCTCCGAGTTCTGGGGCAGGGAGTAGGAAGATGAATTAGCAAAGAGAATGTGTACATGCACAGAGACAAAGTGAGAGGAAGAAAGCTGGAGGAGGAATGTGTGAGAGTGGCACAGTTTTGGATTTTGTTCAGAGGGTTTAGACTTCAAGAACCTGAAAGATCTTTCTACAGATATTCATGGTCCTTCCACTGGTGTTTTATAGAAGAAGTAAAGGAAATTCTATGAGGCTGTGGGAGTAGCTAAGGAAGACTGTAATGTAAATGTTCCATATTATATTCATCAATACATTTATTTAACTCTTTTAAATTTAAACATAAGTCAGTGCAATGGACAATATAAGTTGTGGCCCAGTGTATTAAATTAATCATTTAAAATAAAAGATCTGATCACTCAGTAATTAAAAACAAAATATTAAATGGTAAACCACTTGTGGTCCCAGAATTTTCAAAGAATCACTGTGTCATTTGTTTGTATAAAATATATTCATTTAAGAAAATTACAAATCATTTCTGAAAGGCCACTCAAGCCAAATACAGAGAGTCATGTGCCATGGAAGATGAAGATCAAGCCGAATGCAACACGGTTTGAAAGACCCAACGATCTTATTAACAATGTAAAGATGCAAATAGTTATCATATGAAATGTATTCTAACCTGAAATGTTGGAATTAATTTGTGACAAGTTTCATTCTTACAACTTGAAAGAACACTTTAAAGTGAGGTCTTATTCCTTTCCTCTTATGCTAAAATATGAGGTCATGTTGGAATCTTGACAACACAGCAATATGCTTATTAGCTTCACTCGGAATTAGGTTCCTGAAGGGTTTAATTTTTTTTCTAAAGTTTTTAAAAGACAATTTTTCTTTAATTGCCACATGTTTTGTCATTAAATAGAAATGCATAATACATAAATTAATATTGTTCTCAATGAAAAATGTACTTAATGATCATCATAATTGCTCACACTTATTGAGTCTTTGTTCAGCATAAACATTGGTATAAGAATGTGGGAGGTATTAGTTCACTTGGTACAGCAACACCATAAGTCCCTGGTATTAAACCCATTTTGCAGATTAAAAAACAGTGCCCCAGAAATATCATTTACATGTGGGTAGAAAACAAAATAAAGACTGTGGGTGGAAGAAATCACAATAATCCACAAGGAGTGACTGTTTAATTAAATATCTAATGAATTAGCATGTTATTTGCTATTCACTTGCTATGATGAACTTACACTGCTCAGTCCCTCAAACTGTATGTGCTGCATCTAAAGGTTCCAAACAAGTTAAATGAATAGAACAGACACATACCTTGTTCCTGCTAACCATCCTGTCATCTGTAATGGTGAATTAGTGAATTGTAAATACAACAAAGGCCCACCAAGGCCAAACACTGCGGGACAACAATGCCATTCACAGTTCTCATTCCCTCCTCACAGCTTTCCCTTACTGCACATGGGCTCCTGGGAGCTGCTCACAGAGTGATTGCAGCTGAAACAAAAATCTTTCTTTTATTATTATTTATTTATTGTCTAAAGTTGTACATATGTCTCCCTTTTCCCTGATTGACCCCCTTCCCAGCCATTCCCACCCCTGGCAAGCCCCCACCGCCCCAGTGTCTCTGTCCATTGGTTACACTAACATGCATGCATACAAGTCCTTTGGCTGTTCTCTAACCCCCCTTCCCTGCCATTTGTCTCTGGATCTATTCTTGTTCATCAAATTATGTTGATCATTATACCCCACAAATGAAGGAGATCATGTAATATTTATCTTTCTCCGACTGGCTTATTTTGCTTAGCATAATGTTCTCCAGCTCCATCCATGCTGTTGCAAATGGTAAGAGTTCCTTCTCTTTTATAGCAGCATAGTATTCCATTGTGTAGATGTACCACAGTTTTCTAATCCACTCATCTGCTGATGGGCACTTAGGCTGTTTTCAAATCTTAGCTTTTGTAAATTGTGCTGCTGTGAACATAGGGGTGCATATATCCTTTATGATTGGTGTTTCTGGTTTCTTGGGAGTGAGAATTTCCTAGAAGTGAGATTACTGGGCCTAATGGGAGTTCCATTTTTACCTTTTTGAGGAAACTCCATACTGTCTTCCATAGTGGCTGCACCACTCTGCATCCCCACCAGCAGTGCATGAGGGTTCCTTTCTCTCCACATCCTCACCAGCACTTGTCGTTTGTTGATTTGTTGATGATAGTCATTCTGATAGGTAGGAGATGGTATCTCATTGTTGTTTTGCCACGCTTCTCAAAACTGCCTGGTACTGGCACAAGAACAGACATATAGACCAATGGAATAGAACAGAGAACCCAGAAATTGACCCAAGCCATTATGTTTAATTAATATTTAACAAAGGAGGCAAGAGCATACAATGGAGTCAAGACAGTCTCTTCAATAAATGGTGCAGGGGAATTTGTTCTGATACATGCAAAAAATGAAACTAGATTGCCAACTTACACCATACACAAAAACAAACTCAAAATGGCTAAAGGACTTAAATGTAAGACGGGAAACCATAAAAATCCTACAAGACTCCATAGGCAGCAAAATATCAGACATATGTCGTAGCAATATCTTAGCGACACAGCTCATAGGGCAATGGAGACTAAAGAGAAAATAAACAAATGGGACTACATCAAAATAAAAAGCTTCTGCACAGCAAAAGAAACCATCAACAAAACAACAAGAAAGCCCACTCCATGGGAGAACATATTTGCCAATGTTATCTCCCATAAGGGTTTAATCTCCAAGATTTATACGGAACTCATATAACTTAACAAAAGGAAAAACCATCCAATTTAAAAATGGGCAAAGGACCTAAACAGACACTTCTTGAAAGTGGACATACAGAAGGCCAAGAGGAATATGAAAAAATACTCAAACTCACTAATCATCTGAGAGATGCAAATCAAAACAACAATGAGGTACTACCTCACACCTGTCAGAATGGCTATCATCAACAAATCAATAAATGATAAGTGCTGGCGAGAATGTGGAGAGAAAAAAAAAAAACCCTGTACACTACTGGTGGGAATGCAGACTGGTGTAGCCACTGTGGAAAACAGTATGGAGTTTCCTCAAAAAGTTAAAAATGGAATTCCTATTTCACTCAGTAATCCCACTTCTAGGAATATATCAGAAACACCAATCAGAAAGAATATATGCACCCCTATGTTCACAGCAGCACAATTTACAAAAGTTAAGATTTGGAAACAGCCTAAGTGCCCATCAGCAGATGAGTGAATTAGAAAACTGGTACATCTACACAATGAAATACTACGCTGCTGTAAAAAAGAAAGAACTCTTACAATTTGCAATAGCATGGATGGACCTGGAGAACATTATGCTAAGTGAAATAAGCCAGTCGGAGAAAGATTTGTGGATTATAATGAACAACATAATCTGATGAACAAAAATAGATCCAGAGACATAGAAGCATCAAACAGACCGTCAAACCTAAGAGGGAACGTAGGGGTGGGTGTGAAGGGGGTGGGGGGAGAAGGGGTAAGAGATCAACCAAAGGACTTGTATGCATGGATATGAGCATAACCAGTGAACACAGACAGTAGGAGGGTGTGGGCATGTGCTGGGGGTTGGGAGTGGCAGGGGAGAGTTTAATGGGGAAAAAGGAGACATATGTAATACTTTAAATAATAAAGAATTAAAATTAAAAATAATAAAGTTGGTTTTCTATAGACAACATATAGTATGTTTTTTAAATCTACTATGTTAGTCTCTCTCCTTTTTAATTTGTTATTTCAAATATTCACATTTAAAGCTACCTTTTTATATACTTAGATTGAGAACTACCATATTTATAACTGTTCTCTGTTTCACTTATTCTTTGTTTCTTTTTAAACTTCCTATCTTTTTTCTGCCTCCTTTGTTTTAATTGAGCATTTTAAGTGATTCAACCTCCTTTTTTGTCATATCAGTTATTCATCTTTAAAAAAATAGTATTTATACTAAATTGAAAATACACTTTAATTAACTTAGATTTACTTTTAATAATAATATCATTCTTCCTCATGTGTAGTGCAGATAAATTAGATTATTCCCAATTCTTCCTTCCAATCCCTGATACATTGCTATTATTCATAGACTTATTCATGTGCTATGATCATCCAATACATTGTTACTATGATTACTTTAAATAAATAAGCATCTATTATATCCCTTAATTTTAAGAAAAATGAAATATTTTATGTACCCTCAACTATTCCTTCTTCAGTGGTTTTCTTTTCATTATGTAGATTCAAGTTTCAGAGCAAATCCCTTTCCTACCTCATTAATAATTTAAAAAACTTTTCCTGCAAGACCGTCTGCTAGCAGTAAATCCCTCCATTTCTTTTTGAAAGTCTTTATTTTATCTTTGCTTTTGAAGGATAATTCACCAGATATAAAATTTAAGGAGATTGTCTTTTTCTTTCCGTAATTCAAATATTTCACACACTTCTTGCACACATGGTTTCTGCTGATACCTTTAATACAATTCTCCCTCTTATTCCTGTACTAGAGGCCCAGTGCACCAAAATTTGTGCACTTGGGGGAGCCCTCAGCCAGGCCTACACACTCTCGCAGTCCAGCACCCCTTGGGGAAGGTCCACCTGCTGGCTTAGGCCCGCTCCCCGGATTGGGCCTAAGCTGGCAGTCAGGCATCCCTCTGGAAGCCCAGGAACCCTCGGGGAATGTCCCACTGATGGCTCCTAAGCCTCAGTCGGACATCCTTAGCTCTGCTGAGGAGTCAGGAGAGGCTCTTGCGACTGCTGCTGCACTCGCAGTTGTCAGCCCGGCTTGTGGCTGAGTGGAGCTCCCCCTGTGGGAGCTCACTGACCACCAGGGGTCAGTTTCTGCATTGAGCATCTGCCCCCTGGTGGTCAGTGCATATTATAGCGACTGGTTGTTTCAGGTTGTTAGGCTGCTGGGGTGAATTTGCATATTACCCTTTTATTATATAGGATAAGCATCATTCCCCTCCCACAGCCAATTTCAGGATTTTCTCTTTGTTTTTTGTTTTCTGCAGTTTAAATAAAACATGCCTATGTGAACTTTTGGGGGATTTATTCTTCTTGGTGTTCTCGGAGATCCTGGATCTGGGGCTTGATGTATGTCATTACTTTTGGAAAGATTTCAAGTTCTCAGTTTCTTCTCTTTATTTTCTCTTTCTTCTCTGTTTGGTATTACAATTGGGCATATGTTACATCTGTTGATATTGTGCCACTGTTCTTGATGTTGATTCTTATCTCAGCTATGATTGCCACCTCAACCATGTCCAGTCCAATATTTCTGCTAAAATATTATTTTATTTCTTTTCTATTTTTATTAGAATGTTTCTCTTCTTACACTAGCTATATGTTATTTTTTGTTGTCTACTTTTTCCATTAGAACCCCTAACATATTTATTATCATTATTTTAAACTAGAGGCCCGATGCACGAAATTCATGCCCTCACAGCTGCTGTGGCTTGCCTCCCCCGAGGGGAAATAAGTCTCAGGTAAAGTTTTCCTTTCTCCCTTTGCCATGGAGAATTCTGTAGCTGTGTTCATAAAGACTGCTAATCCCTCCACCCTGCGAGTAATGAAGGGGTCTTTCTAGTTCTTCATGTCATAATGATGGGGCTCCTGCAGCTGAAGCTCATGACAGTTTAGGAGCTCATAAGACTGAAGCTTCCAGGAGTTTCTCGTTCTCATGCTAGTCAAGACTCCCCCTGCACCTATTTGTCAAAATCCCACTTAAGTGTTCCTACCAGTTTACGGCTCCATTGGCTTCTGCTCATTAGGCAGACAGCAGGGACTCTCTAGATTTGCCCGTTTTACCAGACTGTGGGGTAGTGTTTTGCCAGAAGCTCTCTAATGGGTCCAAGAAAAATTGCTGCTGCCAATTTGCTCAGCGTTTCTTATTGTAAGTATGAGAGTGGCGACTACCAGGGTCTTCACCTGTCAGCGCTGAAACAGGGAGTCTTGCCACTGTCTTTTTAAATTTCTACCTTCTTTTTATTAAAAGGTTAAGAACCTAACCTTCTTCTATTCTTAGAGGGAAAAGTACATAATCATTTTGTCTCATCTGCTTAGATAAATTCTTAATTTGGAATAATTTTAAAAAATATTCTTCTTGAACTATGTTACAGACTTTTGTTCAGACATATTTACAATTTTTATTAAAATATTATTTTATTATAAGTCCAAGTTCAACACCTCATCAGCCATAATTATCTGATAAACTATGAATTAGGAAATATAAGATTTTTAAGAGAAAAAAGAGTAAATCTGACATGTTTCTTATGGAAGCAAATGCAAGCAGAGCCTAAAATGTGCTTACCTGTTTGATTCTTCTGCTTGTTGTATGAGTGAATGTTCTCTCTTTCAAGGACTTGAGAGCGTCTCCTTAAAGAGCGGCTTGTTGGAACCGGTGTAAGAACTCCCTTCCGGTGAAATTCTTAGTTTCAGGTATGTGGCCAGGAGTGACACTGAGTTTACGTCTGTGGAAATGTTATACTTGGTAAAGTTACAAATGCAAAATAGTCTCATAAGGAATAGTCAATCCATAGAGTTTGTTACTTCACTCCTGAGGAGAGGGGGAGTGGAATCCAAGGGGAAAAAATGGTGAGGACGTCATTAATTTTGTTGTTGTTGTGAGTGTCATGTAATGTCCTTTTTAAGCTCCCCTCCTCCTTGCCCTGCAGCAAAACAAAATTAGAAATATTTGCGAAGGAATAAGAAAAGTGACTTACAACATATACACCATGTTTTTAATATTTCTTTTTTTGTTGTTGTTTTGTGGAAATTCATACAAAAATCTTCAATATGTTAGATAACCAATTTTAATAAAGTCTTGAAGGAAAACATGGGTAATTCTGTTTTCTATACTCACTGAATCAGAGGGATGAGAAGAGTCCTTAAACTGTACCATGTGACTCATCGAATCCAGTTGGGAAACTAGACACCTGTTTTCATGGCTTTCTGAGAGGTCTCACCTGGGCTCCAGTTTATCCACATTGGCATATTTAATCAATATTATTATAGCTTCCAATGCTTACAGGTAGAAAGGATGATAGCAAGAGTTACAAGTACTTTGTAATAGACTTTTTATATAACTTATTTCAAATAGCTTAAGACGCATACAAGTCGCAGGGAGCTTCCCCTGATATAGCAATTTTCTTTTTTAAAAATATATTATATTGATTTTTTTTACAGAGAGGAAGGGAGAGGAATAGAGAGTTAGAAACATCGATGAGAGAGAAACATCCATCAGCTGCCTCCTGCACATGCCCCACTGAGTATGTGCCCGCAACAAAGGTACATGCCCTTGACCGGAATAGAACCTGGGACCCTTGAGTCCACAGGCCGACACTCTGTCCACTGAGCCAAACCAGCTAGGGCTGATATAGCAATTTTCAATCTTTTTCATCTCATGGCTCACATAAATGAATTACTAAAATTCTTCAGCACACCAAAATATATGATGTCTTTTGCCGATCTGATAAAAAAAAATAGGTATAATTTTGATTTATTCACACTGGACAGCTATTGTTGTGTTGGCTGTTGTCATTTTTTAAATTTGACAGCCTAAGGGAAAAGTGGTCAGTGCCCCTGACTAAATAGTCAGGTATTGCTTGTTTTAAAAATTCTTGCAGCACACCAGTTGAAAATCACTGCCCTAATGTATTGTCACAATTAGAATATTCATGTTTGTTCTAACAGATTTTTATAAAAGCAGAATCTTTGCTAATCCCAGCCCACAAAAACAATTACTGCATAGCCATCGGTAATTTTTATTCTCTATGGTATGGTAGGAATCTTAAATAATAAATAAGACCAAAAGATACACAATTCTCATGCCTCCTGATCCCATGTTCCAAGACTATTTCGCTGTTGTAGGTTGGCTGTAGAGTGCTTTCTTCTTTGCTCACTGAGCTGTCAGATGGAATCTCCATGGAAAAAACATTGAGAGAACTCAGCTGATGAGCTCCCATGTGCAGCTGCAGGAGAACTACTGTCCCGTCTATGTTCAGGGACACAGTAGAGTGTTTCAGAGGAGCCAAGGGTATCATTTGATATATTACCGAATCCCAGATATTTCTTCAATGTCAACCCTTAGCGAGTCATAGCTTTCTGTTAACTCCCAGCACACCTTTTTCCTTTTGACTAATAAGGTATTTCATGAGAAGTAGGCAAATGTAATTTTACCACAGTGAGGATGGGCAGGATCATAGAGTTATTTCTTTACTATTTTTTTTGTAGGTCAAATATCAAAATTTCATATTGTCAAACAAATTGCAACTAGAAACATGAATGAGAAGAGTGGAATTCTAACGGAAAAGTATTCTTAAAATATTTTGACACTTTTTAATTTTCAGTGCCTTTTCAACATTAAGAAAAACACCACAAAGTTAAGATATTATTGGCATTACTGAGAAAAGTTCACACTAGCTGTGCTCCCCGCATACATTTCCTGGTGTTGCTAAATGCTGCTCGGTGTGAGTCGCTCTGATGCCATGTTACAAATGCTGCAATTTTAAAATTGGTTCTCTAGGTAATAGCATTTCTGACAAATTAATAATGTGATGCTTTGCTCGGCCCATGAGATTTTTCATTACATATCCCCCAACTGTTATTTACAATATGATGACAACACGTAATTTGTCAGGAAGTGAAGAACAGCGGGAGTAGCTCTAAGAGATGAACACAAACAAATCTTTAGCACAGGAGGAGTGGGCAGTGGTCATTCTGAAAACTCACCGGCCACTGCCTCCTTTTTCCTTTCTTCTGCATGTTTCACTCCTCTCCACTGACTCATCTATACATAGACTAGAGCAAAGATGAGATATATGTAAATATTAAAATGCTGTTTATGCTTTGGTATAATCATCAAAATATCTTGGAAAAAAATACTATGGTTCTTTCAAAGTTAGAACTCTAACATAACATAGACAAACAATGGATTCAATTACAGGTTTGCAAATGGTCAGTTGCCCCCCAAAATAGTGATTTATGCCGAGTGAGCAGTAAAAGATGCTGATTTCATTTTTCTTTCTACCGTGTGCTCCCAGCAAGAAGAGGAATGGCATTTTCTAAATAATTTATTTGGAAAGTTGACTGGCTGTACTGAGCTGGAAGCATAACAGTCCAATCTGCCACTACCTGCTGTGGGCCCTGGTGGGCACTCTTCAATATTGCAGAATGGATTGTGTAACTAATTGCCATGGTGTGAGATTGGAAATATAAATGCCAGCAGAAGAGGGAAAATTTCAAATTGTTATTATGTAGGAAAAGACAAAACCAATTGCAACTGAGAAGAAAAAAACTTGTAGTTGATTGAGGGAAAATAGGAATAGAAAAAAGTTAAGTGTGAGAATTAGCAGAAACTAAAAATACTTAGAATAAAAAATAAAATTAAGAGGTAATGAAAGGAAACCTAGTGTTTTAAAAGCTATAAAGAAAAAGTAGAAATGGTGAGGTAAAAAGCTTATAAATCTATAGCTTAAGATAAAATGTGGGGGTTTCTCTTATTTAATTATTTTAAATTTTTTTTTATTCAGGCATAATTGACAAATAATATAATATAATAAAAGACTTTGACTAGTACTCGCTAATACTCATGAATAATATCTTCAAACCCAAACCAGGAATAAAAGATAATGTAAAAGTGTGTTGACAAAATCTGAGAGGTATTTCTACTGAATGCCAAGCTTATGGAACAACCGCTTCTGAAAATTAATTTCCTAAACCACTCATGCTCCGCTGCCTGAATCAGAGCTAGCTTCCCTGTCTAAAGGTAAGCAGGGAGATCTTTCATTGATCCCGTTCCTTCTCCCGGTTGTCCTGTTGGGAAAGTTCAAGTCTTTATAGACAAACAGGAAGCTCTCTGCCTGTGTGCTAAGTGTGCTTTTCCAGTCGAAGTGCCCTGGCAATTTCTAATTAGTAACTCACTGGTGACAGACAGTGAAGACTTTCAGTGTCAGCAGCGGAGTGTTTGGAGAGTGGGGATTGAGTGGCATGGGAAACCAGCAGGGGGGCACTGCATGTAGGGGTGTGTATTTCCCACAAGAAAACGGGCAAGGAGAGAGGTAGGAGTTTGAAGTAGTCTGCGCTGAGTCTTATAAAACAGTCTCCTTACTCTCTCTTGGTAAGTGTCAGAGATCTGGGCAGTGGGATAAAGATGACCATCTGAGAACAGGAAGGCACTTGGCCAGGAGCTGGAAATCAACTCGCTGCCTATAGATGGCTGTGAGAAGGGGAATCCAGGAAAATGTGAGCAGATTGCTATTGGAATAGGAAGTCAATAGGTCTGTCGGTTTTGTCTGGTGAGATTTTACTTTCTTTAAGACTGAGTAGAAAAAATAGCCTCCCCAGGGCTTATAAAATATTGTAAAATAAGCAGATAAGCAAAGCATCATGCTGAGGATTCAGAGAGAAAAAAAAGACCAGTGGAAACAATTTATGGAAATCAGAGGGAAAAAATGTATTATAATATAATAGTAATAAATACTATTGCTATATTCAATAACATACAAGAGAAACAAACTGGAGCAGGAATGTGTGAACTAATTTAATTGGGGAGAAAAAGTTAATAATATGAGATGGAACAGAAGATTCACAAATAAAAGTGCAATATAAAAATTTAAATCTGTACCAGAGGCGTGATGAGCAGAATGGATAGTGTGGAAAGCTGAACGAGAAGCACAGAGGACAATGTGAGATGGTCCCTCTGAAGACAGGTGCAAACAAGTAAACCTTGGGATGCAAGATTAAAGGCACTGGAAGACAAACGAATGTTCGCATGTGTTCCTGCAGAAGCAGCTCAAGCACCTGAGGCACAAGCTATAAGAGAGCAAGAAAGCTTTCCCCAGTCCAAAACACTGCCTAGGAATAAAGGGTCAATAGAATGACACAGACCAGTCAAACTGAAGAAATATCCTAAGTGCACAACAATAGCAACAAAACCCCCAATTTACAAAACAAAAGCCAGCTTACCTGGCCTGGCACAGCGTTCTGATGGCCCAGCCTTCCCTGAGACGCTCCTCAGAGGACAATGAAAGCACAACTCTTACAATTCTGTAGAACAGATTCTGATACACAGTTTTGATACACAATTGGCATTGTATACAAACCAAATATCTCATTAGCACAGTTATTGCATGAGTAGGGAAAACTGAAACTATTTATAGAAATTTGATGGCTCAGTAAATGCACCACAGCATCTTTCTTGCAAAATATATATTTTTTCTTTTCTTAAGAACTTTACATTTTTAAATCCCTTATTTTTTTCTACATCATTTATATTTCACTATAACCAGATTATAACAATAAGCGTGAACCTATGCTATTATCTGGTTGAACCAAATGAAATCGCCCTGTTTTTAACATTTTTTTTTTTTTTACTATTAATAGGGCAAGTGCAAATGTTCAAATTTATAGTATTGAGCATATAATATTTATTCTTTGAATCAATTTTATAAATTCTTATAATTAGCTTACTATGTTGACGTTTATCTACATAATCTTTCTTTTTCCTTTTAATCAGCTTTCTTTTTTTATTTAAGTTTAATCTCATTGTCAGCAATAATCTCCAGGTCATCATGCATTCCATTTGCTGGGTGCACTATTTTTTTCTTAATACAACTCCATGTGTTGACTTTCCAGAATACCACCAACATCCCACACTTCCTATGTGAAAACTGGCAGATGCCCTGGCTTGTGACAGGCTGGCTGCTGGGCCTGGTACAGTCACTCCTGATGCTTGTCCCAGGTGAGGGAACGCCTCCCCACAAGGCCCACCTACCAATGTCTGCTTCCAGTCTCTCCAGGCTAGTTGTGTTGTCCCTGTCATTTCATTACATCCTAATATATAAAAACCCAGGGTCCATAACGACTGAACGGTCCATCCCCCGGCCCTCAGGCTCCATTGATCAGAGGATGGTTAACGGGAGAACCGGTGAATAGACTTTATTTTTAAAGAAGAAAAACAACCAGCAAATCCGGGGAAGATTTGAGGTGGAACACGGGCGCTGCAGAGATCCCGTGCCGCCAAGGTGAACACGGGCCCCGGTGATGGGATGACCACAGACCACTCCGAATATTTGATTTTTAAGGGTGTAGTGAAAAAGAAAAGACTATTTTAAAAGTCTCTCCGAGAGTGTATCTGAGACAGTAGGAAAACTGTCTCAGATGAATTCTTTCTCTGAAGCACAAGGACACATTGTATCAGGATTTTCAAACTGTTTTCCAGACAAGGTTGAGTTACTTTAGGGATTTTGCAAATAATCAGGTATATACTAGACAATGATATTTTAACTGCCCAGGGAGAGCATTTACCACCTTGATGTGTTTTATTGAATAGAGTTGAAAAGAAAAGAATCTTGCTGCTGAAAGCATTTGAACAATCTAGGTCCTGGATGCTCTCCCCAGGCCATCTGAGCAAGGGCAGAGCCCGGGGTGGAGCAGGCATCCTGAAACAGTTGAGTAATTAAATGAATTCAGGAAGTATGGGCTTGCGTTACACAGATTATTTACCTCCGGAATTTTAATATGCTTGTTTGGTGAAAATTCAGGAGAGGAACCATAGTATGTTGTCATCTTTAACTAAGGTAACAGTTGTATGTGCATTTGTTTTATTTATTTTTTGCAGGGCACTAATCTGCATTAGTCAGACAGTGAGTTCCTTATACTAACCTACACAATAATAATTATAGTATCAGATCTATTGAATGTATTATATTTTTAAGCACTGAATGCTTAGCAAATATTTAATTTTCATAGTAAAAAGGTGGTATTGTTTTCTGTTGTTTTTTTAAAATGAGGCCTAAAGATATTATAGAGTGTGCCTAAAGTTATAAAGTGATACAGTAAGTCACCAGCCTTTGAACCCCAACTTACTTGACTATTATTGTAAATTCAGTATATCGTTTATTTTGGTTTCTTCAAAATCTGGAATTGGCCCACAGTTCCCTCAGCTCCCTGCCTGGCCCATGGACTTTCAGCTCCTCATTTATTGGACAGGTATTATCACCTCATCGGGACGAACCCAGATGGCGCATATCTGTATATATAAAACCCTAATATGCAAATAGACCAAACGGCGGAACAACCAAACAACCAGTCGCTATGATGTGTGCTGACCACCAGGGGGTGGGCATGCAACATGGTGGGTGTCAGCAGCAGCCGGTCCTGGAGCCGTGGCTCTCACCCCCTGCCAGTGCCCGGCACCAGTAACAATTGCTTAGCACCATCAGCAGTGTGAGCTGTGGCTGCTGGCCCCCATTGCCCCTGAGGGTTTCTCCACCTCTCCCTGCTCCTAAGGGGAGATTAGGGCAGCAGCAGTTGCTTGCACCTGCTGCTGGCGCTGACCCCAATCGCTCTGCACCATCAGTGGGCACGAGTGGGGCCAGCGCTGTCATCACATGAGAGCAGTGGCAGCAGGAGTGGGGCTGCCGGCAGACAGGGGACTGGGGGCCGCAAGGGAGGGGCCAGGCGGGGGCACAGAGGATAGACCGAGTCCCACCTGCCCCTGTGCCCACTGCAGCCTCGTGGCCCACAGTTCCTTTCAAGGGGCATGAATTCGGAAACTGGGCCCCTAGTTGAATAGATAAAACTAGCATGTTTCTAACTCTGAAATGTCAACTTCTCTGAGTTTCCACAATTCATTTGCATCTTGGTTTCCTAAATTATTTTCCTTTTCTATTCTTAAGTTATTTTTCCTTTCAAAAGTCTTATCTATCTAAGCCAGTTTCTTGTTTTTTTTTTAACCTTTTGTCTTTTGAGTCTCCAACATTTTACTTTCTGTTTTCAACAGAATTAACTGTTTCTATTTCATTCTGTGTCCCCATGTTCTTGTGGGAGGTGGAAGGAGGCTCTTTGAATAAAAAAAGATCAAAATCATATCTTTGTAAAGTAAAAATAAAACTAGGACAATTATTTTTAAATGATTACATTTTCACTAGTGGCCCAGTGCACGAAATTTGGAGGGTGTGTTCCTCAGCCTGGCCTGCACCCTCTCCAATTTGGGACCCCTCGAAGGATGTCCTACTGCCAGTTTACAGGGATTGGGCCTAAACCAGCAGTTGGACATCCCTCTCGCAATCCAGGACTGCTGGCTCCTAACCACTCACCTGCCTGCCTGCCTGCCTGATTGCCTCTAACCACTCTGCCTGCCAGCCTGCTCGCCCCCAACTGCCCCCCCCCACTGCCGGCTTGCTTGCCCCCAAATGCCCCCCCACCAGCCTGATCACCCCAAACTGCCCCCCCCCCCCTGCTGGCCTGCTCACTCCAAACTGTCCCCCCCGCTGTCATGATCACCTCTAACTGACCACCACTGATGGCCTGCTTGCCCCCAACTGGCCCCCCTGATGGTCTGCTTACCCCCAAAGGCCCCGCCCCCCACCAGCCTGATCACCCACAACTGCCCTCCCCTCTTGGCCTCTAACCACCTCTACCTCGGCCCTGCCACCATGGCTTTGTCCAGAAGAACATCTGGAAGGTCTCCTGGAAGGTCTCCCAGTCTAATTAGCATATTACTCTTTTATTAGTATAGATATATTTGTCTGTAAATATGATTATGATTGCAGATATGAGTAGGACCAGGTAAAATTTTATAGAATGGGCCTTTTATTACAGATGGTTTGCCATGTATGCATTTTTTCTAAAGAAGTAAAAATTACTTTAAAAAATGTTTCAGGAAGACTGAGAAATTTACAGTATCTGCTTTTCTTCTAAGAAAGCTGTCACTTTTATGCCAGAGTGAGAATTATTTGTATGCTTTGTATGTCAGCATTGGGCCACTGTGACTGGGGGGCACTTAGCTTGACTTGGGAGTAATTATCTTGCTCACTGGCTGGGAGGGAGGGTGTATGGCGGAGGAGATAAATACTCGGTTCTGGATTATTCATAGATTGCTGACTTTCTGATTGATTGTGCAAGCTCCTCCTTTTATTGATGTCCACCTTCTATTGACAGACATCTACCCTGGGAGAGAAATGAGATGAAACTCTCTTTCTTTTCATTGTAAAAAGCATTCGAATTCCTAAGGTGTGATAAGGCCACCCAGCCATCCACAGTCAAGGTACATATTTTCCTGGAGGATGTTCCCACTCTTGAATAAATTAAAACAATTTTTTTCTTTTAATTTAAACTTTCTTCTATAACTGTTTTCTTGTTACTTAAAAGCTAGTTTTTTTTTAAACTGCTTCCAAAGCTTTTCAAGCTGTACATGTCCTTGGAATGAATTTATAAATAAGAATTGAGCCCGGCCTGTGTGACTCAGTGGTTTAGCATCGACCTATAAACCAGGAAGTCACAGTTTGATTCCAGGTCAGGCAACATGCCCGGGTTGTGGGCTTGATCCCCAGTACGGGGTGTGTAGGAGGCAGCCGATCAATGATTCTCTCTCATCATTGATGTTTCTATCTCTCTCCCTCTCCCTTCCTCTCTGAATCAGTAAGAATATATTTTAAAGAGAGAGAGAGAGAGAGAGGGAGTATATATGTTTGTAAATAAGAAAACATGTATTTGATGCTCTTAGAAAGTTTTATTTTCTTTCATTAAAACTTGTGCAGTATAGAAAACTCCATAGATTCTCTTAATTTGAAGAAAGTTAGAGGGAAAGGTACTAATTCAGAGTTCCTTGGGAAAACGTGTCACTTATATATTTTTTATGTTTATTTTTTTAAATCAAAAACTGAAATATTTTCTATTCAGAAAATATATTTGGATCTAAATATCTTCTATAATTTTAACCCTAAAATATCAATTTAAATATTTTAAAAATGGTTGGGATGTTTCCTTTTTTAAATAAGTTATGTTACTGGAGTTCTACATGTTACTGGATCACCTGGGATAATTTTCTGATTGGAAAATTAAGAATTATAGTCAGAGGGGAGGGCATGAGAATTTTTAAAGAACATATTCAATTTACTGTAGAAGCCGAGCCTCTCTTATCATGTGACTTGTTTTGTGTGTTTGTTAAACTATATTATCACATAAGCATTGCTGCTATTGGGACAAACAGTGACAGTTGATTCGGGTCATTTGAATGTCCACTGTCTGTTTTAATTTGTATGGTCATTTTGACTCTGTCATATGCTCAAACTTCAGTGGAAGTCCTGAAAACCTATTATTTTTGCCTGCTCCCTCCTTTAGGTTGGAAATATTCTTTATTACTCAGAGGGACCTTAACTTTGATGTAAGGGATTGTTTTTGTTGCCAACTGTTTTCTTCCTTGCCAAGTAAGAGAGTTGTTGTGAACTCTTCAGTGATGCCTTCCCCAGGATATTGGCAGATGTGGTTGGGAAAAGTCACTTCATCACACCTTTGCATGTAAGGTGCTGAGGTGCTGGGGTGCCACCTCGCCTGCACCCTGGCTCTCCGATCGCAATGCGGCTCTCTCTCCCTCCGATTGCCATGGCGACCATGAGGCCGCAGGCCAGGCAGCACCCCTAGACCCAGGGAGTGCTGCCTGGCCTGTGCCCCAGCTCTCTCTCTCTCCAATAGCCATGCGATCATGGACCGCAGGTGAGGCAGCACCCCCGGGCCCCAAGGGTGCCGCCTCGCCTGCAGCCTGGCTTTCCGATGGCGATCACCGGCTGGGGGACAGGCAAAGGTGGCCCCGGTTCTCCGATCCAGGGACCGGGGGCAGGGCAAAGGCGACCCTGGGGGAGCTAAACTGATGCCCTGCCACCCGGCTCTTGCCTGCTGCCTGGGTTTCCCATCACTGTTCTTCCGTTCTTCCCCTTTCGCCTCCCATTATTGCGCCTATGTATACAAATTAACCACCATCTTTCTTGGCAGTTAATTTGCATATCACCCTGATTAGCCAATGGGAAGCGTAGCGAAGGTACGGTCAATTACCCTTTTGTTTTTTATTAGATAGGATTTTAAAATAAGTATAGATTCATAGAAAGTTACAATCCCTTCTACCGTGATAAAACTTAATGGTTACAATTTAACGAAATACAATATCAAAACTAGAAATTTACATTGGTGAATGTGTGTGTAGCTCTGCAATCTTATCACGTGTAGGTTCACGTAACCGCCACTGCAATAAAAACACAGAATGGTCCCATGCATTTGGAGTGAATTTGAACCACTATGTGGCTAAGCTGTGGTCACAGTGGATATTTTTGAAGCGATCTTTTCTAGAACAGAGAACACAGTGAGCAGTGGCTTTTAAAGATCAGTCAGATGGAAGAGAAAGCTACTTAAGTTTAGAAAATATGGAGCTAAACTGTTACCTGGCATCAGAAACTAGAAAGAATCACCAGAAACTTTAGGGGGACAGAGCGTGCACCCTAAGGTTCCTTAAATTCCATGCAGGGGGAGATGAGAAATGAGTGGGACAGAGAGCCTAAGCTGAAACCCTCCAACCTGTGAAGTCATCTACCTGGCCTGCTCCCCCCACTCCCAACCGGTGCCTCCTGATGTTTTGGAAGCTGCATCTCTACCACTCTGATCACGGGTCTCTGAGCAGAGCCCTGACACCAGCAACTGACGCTGCGTCACCCATCAGGCCAGACCTGCGTGTGCACTCCTACCTACGCCTTGCGTCTCCCTCTGGGTCTGGAATATTACCTTGCTACCATTGGTTCTCCCATACTCTTAACCTTAACTACAGCTTGCTTTTGTTTGTTTATGGTATAATATGAACAATTATCAGTGTATGAATGTATTTTGTCTCACAGAGATTATAATACATATTTCAACTTTGTAAATTGTACTATGTTTTGAAAAATCATTGCGTTGCTGCATTCATTTGTAGCTTTAGAACTATTAGCTCTATTATATGAAAGACTGAGAACATTCTTTAGAAAATAATTACTAATGAATGCTCCTTTGCCTTCTAGGTACAAACACTCGGTTCCAGATTATCTGGTACAATTAACGTCAGGGCTTTTTTACATGAGCGAAAATATACAAGATAAAATGATCATGTTTTCAGATTTATTTACTTATGAGTCTAATAAATCATGATTGCTGTTTAAATGGTACATGAAGTAGGCACAAACACATAAATTTCAAAGGATGTTTATACCAAATTTTCACAATCCACTAAAAGATAAAAATATCTCCAAAATATATTTTGGGAGTCATTGTTTTAGTTGAAAGTAATATTTAGTGTATGAATGTGGTTCCCAGAAAAACTCCCTGGCCATAAAAATTATAATTAAAACAATTATAATTTAAAAAACTAATATGATAAAATATTGTTGGAGCTTTAAACATAAGAAATAAAGCATTTAACTGAAATTCTGAAACTTCAGCAAATATAACTTTTTAAAATTACAATCTCTTTTATAACTCGTTTTATCATAAATAATTTTACATTTAACAATCAAGTGTATTTTTGCGTTCTGAATTTATTATAATCTCTTCTTAAATAAGCAATTTTTTTGTTAAATTCTCAATTTTTAAGTTCATAACACTAATTTAAATATTGTACAATGTTTGGAAAGTTAGAAGTTTCTTCAAAGATATAAATATGTCCTGGTTTTCTATTATGAACTTCAGCAAATGTCCTGGTATACAATTAAGAACAGTTTTAAATGTCTCTAGATGGAACAAAAATGTTAGCAATGGCTCCTGTGTTTTACTTAATACTGTAGCCCGGTGCATGAAATTCGTGCATGGGGGGGGTGTCCCTCAGCCCGGCCTGCACCCTCTCCAATCTGGGACCCCTCAGGGGATGTTTGATTGCCCATTTAGGCTCCAGCCCTGTGGGATCGGGTCTAAACCAGCAGTCGGACATCCCTCTTACAATCCGGGACTGCTGGCTCCTAACTGCTCGCTTGCCTGCCTGCCTGATTGCCCCTAACCACTTCTGCCTGCCATCCTGGTTGCCCCCTAACTGCTCCCTGGCTGGCCTGACTGATGCCTAACTGCTCCCCTGCTGGCCCAATCACCCCCGACTGCCCTCCTCTGCCATCCTGATTGCCCACAACTGCCCTCCCCTGCTATGACCCACCTCCTCCATGCGAGGCGGTGGAGATGCTGGGACTGGCCTCTTCCAGGCCGTGAGGAGCTGCCGGACCCCCAGGCCTCACTGTGTGGAGTGGCCGCTGGGCCCCGTCTCTGCTGTGCCATCTTGTGGCAGCCATCTTGTGATGACGTTTCATGAGAGGGCCAACTAGGCTTTTATTCTCCCTTGACTTATAGGGAATAGTTTTCTTAAATCACACTATAGATTTCAGTTCTGCATTCATATTCATTTTTCTTGAAAGGAGTTCTTTGAGTACCTAAGACTCACATATGTTCTTCACTTAATACAGTGCCACAACATTATGAGATTTAGGAAAAATATTTTTGAGAATGACAACTTAGTAGAGACACCTCAAGGTCAATCAAGGTGTGTTGATTTGCCATCTCTGCTAAGTGATGGCAAGAAATTGCATAGCCAGCCCTTGGACAGGGACAATTGTGTGCCTAGATTTCTAGGGGTTATGCAAGGATAAGAATGTTTGCTAGAGAATTCATTCAGGCTTTCCATCGCTTTATCTTTCTGCTATTGGACATGTTCTAATACTGCTTTCTTTCTTTTATAGGTTATTAATATTAAGTGATATCTATATATAAAAGCCTAAGCAACCTTTACGACTAGAATGACTGGTCGAACAGTTACTATGATGAGCACTGACCACTAGAGGGCAGATGCTCAATGCAGGAGCTGCCCCCTGGTGGTCAGTAAGCTCCCATAGCCAACCTCCCATGGCCCCCCAAACCCCCATGCCCCCCCCCCCGCCCCGCCGCCACCGGCTGGCCAACCTCTTGTGTTCCCTCTCCCTGGCAGGCCAACCTCGCAGGCCCCCTTCCCCCAGACGGCCAACCTTCTGTAGCCCTGATCGGTCCCAAAAGAGACTGAGCAAGATGCACCAATCAGTCCTGATCTCCAGCCAGGCTAAGGGACCCCACCAGTGCACGAATTCATGCACCAGGCCTCTAGTGTTATAATAATAAAAAATGCTGACAATTTGGCTTTTCAAAATGGTGGCCAAATAGGTGGATGTGTCTTGAGCCTTCTCATGGAGCCGATAGAAGGAACAACTAAATCGAATAACATCCACTGGAATTGGCAAGTTTAACACAGCTGGTGAGACAATCCACGGCCGAAAAGGACTGAGGACGCCTGGAGAACAATAGGATCGAGCTTCTGGGCTAGAGAGAGAAGCACAGCCACAGGGATGAGAGGGTCAGGAGGAACCCGCTCTGCATCAAGTCTCTGTCCCTTGGGGACACGCATAACACTCCACCTTGGAAGGGGGTCCACAGGGCTTCTGGCAGCAGGGGGTTTAGATCTAAGTCCACAGCCATGAAAGCGAAAGGGTGTACCCAGAAAGGCGACCTGAAGAACCACCCTAGCTGAGTGGTATCAGGGGGAGAGAAACTTGCAGCGGTGAGGTTCTTCTGCCTTTATATTTTCCTTGCTTTTACTCCCTGAACCCAGTTAATAGGGCCTTTCAATTACAAACACTCAAAGAGGCTGTGGTGCCAGTGGAGGTGCAGTTTTTTGGAGGAAGGAGAGAGGCTGTGGAGAGGAGAGGACAGGGAGAGGTGACCAGGAATCCAGCACTGGGACATTCCTGACTCTCCACGCCTAAACAGTCATTTTTCTCCTGAAGAGCCAGCCCCTCCCAGCAGCACCCACAGGGCAACTAGTGCAGCTGCACGCAGCCTTGAGCTTTACAAGGGAAAGAAAGAATCTACAACCCTGGGGGACTGAGTTGAGGAGCCATTTGGTTCCAGAAACCAATAAAGCAACACCCACACCTAAAGCCATGACAGAAATAGATGCTTGTGTAAATAAGACTGAAAGAAGGCAGACAAGTGAATTAAAAAACTGTGGTACATCTACACAATGGAATACTACGCTGCTATAAAAAAGAAGAAACTTTTACCATTTGCAACAGCATGGATGGACCTGGAGAGCATTATGCTAAGTGAAATAAGCCAGTCGGAGAATGAAAAATATCACATGATCTCACTCACTTATAGAATATAATGAATAACATAAACTGATGAACAAAAATAGATCCAGAGACATAGAGGAATCAAAAAGACCATCAAACCTCAGAGGGAAGGCAGGGGAGGGTGGGGGGCAAGTAAGAGATCAACCGAAGGACTTGTATGCATGCATGTTAGCATAACCAATGTATACAGACACTGGGGCGGTGGGGACTTGTCCTGGGAGGTGGGAGTGGCTGGGGAGGGGTCAATGGGGGAAAAAGGAGACATGTGTAATACTTTAAACAATAAAAAAATACTGACAATTTATTTAGACACACAATTGATATTTTTAGTCATTCATTTTATATTGTTTTCCCATGATCATATTTTTTAATGTTATTTATTAATTGACTAGAGGCTCAGTGCACAAAATTCATGCACTCAGGAGGGGGTTCCTCAGCCTAGCCTGGGCCTCTTGCAGTCTGGGAACCCTCGGGGAATGTCCGACTGCCACGAAGGCAGGAGAGGCTCCCGCCACCACTGCTGCGCTCACCAGCCATGAGCCCAGCTTCTGGCTGAGCAGCACTCCCCCTGTGGGAATGCACTGACCACCAGGGGGCAGCTCCTGCTTTGAGCATCTTCCCCCTGGTGGTCAGTGCACATCATGGCGACCGGTTGTCCCCCTGTTTGGTCGATTTTCATATTAGCCTTTTATTGCATAGGATTAGAGAGAGAGAGTAGGGTGGGGAGAGAGAGAGAGATTTTTGTTCCTCTTATTTATGCATTCATTAGTTGATTTTTGTATGTGCCTTGACCAGAGGTTGAACCCCAAACCTTGGCTTATTGAGATGACCCTCTAACCAACTGAGCTACCCAGCCAGGGTCATGCTAGTATTTATTTTTAAAATGCACAAAATTTTAAAGCAAAAACAATAAAAGAAAATGAAAAGAAGCTCTTTTATGAATAAGATATTAAATAAATTAAAATATATTAAAAAAAATAAATAGTTATAGCAACTTACCTGTAATCATGCACAAATGGCATAAAAGAAAAGGTAGGCAGGTAGGATGCCACATTTTTTACATAAATATACAGAATATCCACTTAAATTTAGACTTCAGATATATAATAAATTGTTTAAGAATAAGTATGCCCCATGTTATATTTAAGATATTTTTTCATTTAAAAGTCCATTTTTGTTAAACTGAAATTTGAATTTTGCTGTACCTTCTCTCTTTTATCTGGCAACTCAAGATTGGGGACTCCTAGAATTCCAGTATTTTGACACCTAATGTAATCAATGTTTCAGTTAATTTTAAATTAACCCATGACTTCCTTGCTTCATTATCAGGAACACCATACAGTCAGCTAACCGAGATAACAAATTTTATTTTATTTTTTCACTACATTTAACTTTTAATTGACTTAAAGGTTGGGACAGAATCTCCCAGTTGCCTTAAGCAGTTTCATTTTTATAAGCCTTCCTCTCACATATTATTATATTCTCATCCACAACCATGTCTTTGCTTATGTATCTGAGTTTTATTCAAAGCCCTAGTACAGTAATGGCAACATCAGAGGTGACATGCGAACGAATTTTTTTGGTTGATTTTTCTTTGTTAAATGGCATTTAAATATATAAAAAAGTATCAAAAATATAAGTCTTTGTTTTACTATGGTTGCAAATATCAAAAAATTTCTATATGTGACACGGCACCAGAGTTAAGTTAGGGTTTTCAAAATGCTGACACGCTGAGCTTAAAAGGTTCGCCATCACTGCCCTAGTACTTGCTCACTATGTGATCTTGAATTTCATGTGAAAAACATGACTTTATCTCTTAAAATTTGAACTCAATCTTTTCCAATTTTTTTCACTTCTTGGCATTACTGTATTTTGTGAATACACACACACACACACACACACACACACACACACACACACCTCTATGAAAGCTAACCAGCTTTTTTTCACCATTTTAAAACTGGTTGTAAGAAGAAATATATCTCTATAATTGTTACCGCTTCATTATTTACATCATAGGGTTTATAAAAGTTTCTCCTACATAATGAAATGTTAGATGGCTTATCTGATTCAAATAACCAGACTTTAAAATTAGCTTAATTCATTATTATATATGAAGCATCCCCAAGAGCACAGCTGTGCAATTTAATTCCATTGAAACCTCCTCCCTCTTAGCAAAATATTTAGATACATAGACATATAGATTGAGAATCATAATAGGGCACAGAGGAAATAGACAATGATTAAAAGATGAATTTCACTTGCCACAACATATTTTCACGATTTTTCTCCCTATGAATCTACTGCCTTTGGGGTTTTGTGTGGCAGAGATAGCAGAGTACGTTGTAGCTGAAGTATGTTGTTGCTGATGTTTTAAACCCTGCCTTTCTCCCAATGAATTTCTTGCTTTTTAAATAAAAAGAATTCAGTCCTATCACCCATCACACATCAGTATTAGTGGACAGGCACCTTTCTTTCCTAATGTTATCATCCCCAGCCCATCCACCTGTCCAGCTCTAGCAGCTGTGTTAAAGGAACACAGATTTCTGGTCAAATGTCACTGATATCGATAGCACTTACTTAGCAGGTGCTTCAGCAATCCGGTTTAATGAATATAAGCTACACTTATTTCTTCTGCTGCTGCTGGCATGTTGAAAAAATAAAAGTAAAATGGTGGTAAGTGTGTCAAAGACCCCATCAGCACAGACTTCCTTGATAAGCTTTGATTTAAAGAGCTAAGAGACAAAACCCAAAATAACTACTAATGTGTATGTTCCTGCTACAGTGACAGTCAAAAAAGACTTAGGAAACTCATCTTCCTGAGTGACTGTGACCTCGTTGTTATTCAACTAGACACACCTGTGAAGTACATCCCCAAGGTGCAATTTGAAGTGATTATTTTAATCAAGAACTTCCAAATGGTAGCATCGTGAAGGATCACCACCTAAAACTTCAGAACTCCAATGCCACTTTCAGGCAGATTCATTTTTTTTTTTATTTTTTTGGCAAATGACAAATGAAAGTCAAAATCTGAATGTTCTTCCCTCCTTTAGGTTCATTAGGCTCTTCATCTAGTTTTGTTAAAGCTCATGGGTTTGGTTAGGTGACCTCGATTGTTAGCAATAAGTGATAAATAAAGTTATGAGTTGTTGCCAAATCTGGATGGGAGGGTCAACAAGCACACAGGTAACAAAACAATAATTATTCAAACTCTTTACAGTGAAGAAGTAGTAAATATTGCTATCATGGCTCATAAGAAAAGCAACATAAGTAACAACTCTCATGCTCTCTTTAATTCATCCAATCAATCACTTGTCCAAAACTATTATTTGAATATTTTGTTTGTACACATGTGTGTTGTATGTGTGTGGTAGGGATGAAGGTAGGCAATAGAGAGATGATAGTGAACATGAAGGTCACCACTTGGTCCTGATGGAGCCTGGTGGCGATTATGTGTTGACTTCTGTGAGTTTGTTTTAACTGGAGTAAATGTAAGTTTGGGTTTGAGGTGAATTGATTAACTCTTGATTCTATTTTATTCTTTTAAAATATATTTTTATTTATTTTGGAGAGGAAGGGAGAGGGTGAGATGGCCCCAATTGGCCCCGACTGCCATCCAGGCCGAGGGACCCCACCCATGCACCGGGCCTCTGGTTTCATTATAAGCAGCATAAAGAAACTAAAATAACCTTTGACATTTTTTGTGTGGAAATATCCTCAGCTAATTATCCAAGTTCATCTTTCTACAAGTTGTGCTTTCCATACAACTGCAGGACAGATTTCTGTTAAGCTTCCCACCACAAGGGTCTCTCTTTGTTCCGTGTCCAACAGCATGTTACTTTTTTCTGAGCTCTCAACAACACCACAAATGTCCATATCACACTAATAGTCCTGATCATGGCAATTTAGGTATTCCTTTAGGCAATGTAGTTTTTCTCTTTATGTTTCTTCATCGACCTAAAACTGTCTAAATTTTATTGAAACTCCTTTGGTATACCTCATAAAATAATCTACCCTTTCAACAAGTGATTTTATAGATACAGCTCTAACATAATGCAGACATGGTCTCTTTTTAAAGGAAAATTTGTATGTACTACTTCTTATAGTTATGACAGATATCAGAACTGACCAAGGCACTTTTTGTTTCTAAGCCCTAACACAGTATCATCATTCCAAGTAGTGCCATACAGGCCGTCATCAATGACCCTAAGTGTTGGCATGTGAAAAAATAATGTTTGCAAAATATGAGTGCCTCATTCTTTTATCTGGAATCATCACTGTAATATTAACCAGAAAGATGCCTAAAAATATAAAATCAAAACAATAAAGATGCCTTTCATTAACAATTGATGTAAACTCTCAATGTAAGTCCATATTATACAAAGAAAATACTTCCTATAATTTTTGCATATGACATTATTCCTTTTATTTTAAAAATTGTGCTCATTACTATATAAACTTAACCAATATAGGATACTACAAACAGTAAACCAAGATATACTTCCATTTCCTGCTATCCAGAAATGAACACTCTCAATATTTGTTCTAGATTATTTTGGATATCTCTCTCTCTTCACATATATAAATAAGGAAATAGATGAATAGATGAAATCCTAAATTTAAAAAATCCAAAACAATCACCTTTTTGATATAAAATACTAACTTTTATTTTATCTGAATAATAGGAAAAAAAGAATGAAAATGAAATTGAAGGTTGTAGAATATCTAATCAATCTTTATTTACCTAAATTTCTAAAATAATACTTCTGAAATAAAATGGAAATATTTGAAGGACTTAAGGTCATTTACTTTTGTTTGGAAATTATTTCAACTTTAGCAGTATTTGTGGTCTTCCTGTCAACAAAGTTAAATAATAAATCTAATTATATTTTCTTATACAATCTGGTCTTGTATTTTCAGATTTTTGCTACTTGTATGTTTATTTTTAGATTGTCAACATGTTTAATGCTAATAGTATAATGTGTATTAGGTTTTAGTCCATATTCACGTTTAGCCCTTTCCATAGAGTTTTCATTGTTTAGTTCTTTATTTGATCTTATCTTTTTGATGGTTGAATTTATTCTCAAATAATATTCTTTTATTTTATCCAGAAAAATACTGGTTTGAATTTTTTCTGATACATTCGTTGCTCATATATTTGTTGACACATCTAATATCTACAGACATCTAACATTATTGTGGAGAAGGCTTAAATATTTTATCAGTGAGACCATCTGGCCCTGGAATTTTCTCTGATAGAAAGATTTTAACTATGAATTCCATTTTTTTCATAGATTTGGAGCTAGCCAGGGTATTTATTTCTTCTTGCGTGAGCTTTGTTTTCTTTTTCTTTTGGGGAAGTCCTTCATTTCAAATAAGTTGTTGAGGTATTTTAACTTCAAGTTTATTGTTTTCTTATTTACAAATTTGGAGTCACTTCATTCTTATTTTCCTAGTTTCTTAAGAACATTTATTTGAGAATTTTTTACTTCTCTAATATAAGTAATTCCATAAATTTATTTTCATGTCCGTTTGTTGCTTTCCACACATTTTTAAATATCGTGCTGCTGTTTTATCACTCTCTTTATAATGCTAGCATCACTCAACATTTTCCATCTTCTATAGGTAAAGCCACTTATCATTAAAACAATTCTCATTAAATACTTAAAAACGATGTAGGATTAGTTGCCTAAAATCTTCCTCTGTTTTCTGGGGCAATTTTTCTTGTAGTGTACATTCTTGTTATGGCTTTTGTTTTAATTTCCTTTTATATTCTATTGATAGGTAGACATAGATAATAGAAATATAGACACATACTCATAGATACACACACATGTACACACATATATTATATATTTATCTTGGACATGACCATCCCTTCTATAATGCCCGACTAAAGTTTTCGGCATTTTAATTTGTTACTGTGTTGAAATCTGTTGGTTCTGGGTTTTTATCTTTAGTTCCTCCTTCAGTGGCCTTCTGGGAGGGTAGATTTTTTTTTGTATAGAAATATACTTTAATTATCATGGCTTTCCCACATAAATTGATTTGTTTTAAATAGGAGTCACTTGGCTGGACTCAATTTTTCCCATGGATTCTAGATCTTTCAGGACTGTAATTATTTTGTGGGTCACCTACTTCCTGACCAAATTCAAAGGCTTTTTGTGTCATGTTAGCATCTTTTCTTTTTTTGACCTTATTCTCACTGGATTTGGCACATTCTTCTCATTTTGTATTTGAAATTATTGATATTTTTGTTATTAATATGGTTTTACCTTAGAAATAGTATTAAAATAGCTAATATTAATTAAAGACAGTTATTATGTGTTAATGTTTATGTCTCTGTGTTTATGAAGTTGAATAGAAGATGAAAACCTAAGAAAGAGTTACTGTGCCAAGCTTTACTAGGAGTTCAACCTCAGAGCAGTTGGATGAGGAGGAAAGGGGTGAAGCTCAAGAAGGAGGCGAATGAAATGCAAAGTGGCTGCAGCTTCTAAGCACACCCACTGGCTCCTATCTCCTGGGCTCTTCGGGCTCTGGATGAGCTGCTAATGGAGCCTGCATAGGTGAGAGACAGGGACTCAGCTTCCACCCACCCGCAACCTCACCCGCAACCTCACCCGCAACCTCAGCCTCTGCTCCAGCGCCCAGCGCCCTGGCCCAGTGGGTAACGGCAGGTCAGAAAGGCCATGGGAGCTCTGTTGCCACATTCCAGGTCCAGGAAGAACGCCAATGAATTGCTTCTGAATGGCAAGGAAATTCTCTTTGTAATGTGGTGTGGAAAATTCAAGGAAATAATTGAGAGTCAAATTGTCCAGCCTCACAGTATTCTATCAGAGTTAACAGATATCTATTTATAAGAGAAATCCAATGTAACTCCTGAAAAGACGGGGCGTGCTTATAAGAAGCTTTCGAACAAGCACGAATTAAAACCATTTTCAAGATTATCCTGCTCTGATCTTTAGAAAAGGAGTATAAAACACCATCAAAATGAAAAGGGAACCCACTATAAAGGAGAACATATTTGCCAATGATACATCTGATAGGGGGTTAATATCCAAAATATATAAAGAACTCATAAACTCAACAAAAAGAAGACAAACAATCCAATTAAAAAATGGGCAGACCTCAATAGATATTTCTCCAAAGAGGACATACAAATGTCCAAGAGACATATTAAAAAAAATACTCCAAGTCACTAATCATCAGAGAAATGCAAATTAAAACCACAGTGAGATAGCACCTCACACCTGTCAGAATGTCTACCATCAGTAAAGTATCCTGCTGGCCAGGATGTGGAGAAAAGGGAACCCTTGTGCACTGCTGGAGGGAATGCAGACTGGTGCAGTCATAATGGAAAACAGTAAGGAGACTCCTCAAAAAATTAAAAATGGAACTTCTGTTTGACCCAGCGATCCCACTTCTGGCATTATATCCTAAAAAACCTGAAACACCAATCAGAAAGAATGCATGCAACCCCGTGTTCATAGGAGTTACAATAGCTAAGATCTGGAAACAGCTCACGTTCCCATCAGTAGATGAGTGGATAAAGAAGCTGTGGGACATTTACACAATGGAATACTATGTGGCTGTAAAAAATACACATCTCTTACCCTTTGGGACAGCATGGAGGGACCTGGAGAATATTAGGCTAAATGAAATAAGCCAGACAGAGAAAGATAAATATCACATGATCTCCCTTACTTGTGGAATCTAATGAACAAAATGAATTGACCAACAAAATAAGACCGGAAACATGAGGCCTGGAACAGACTGACCTACCTCGATGTGGGGATTAGGGGAGAAGAGATAAACCAAAGAACTTATATACAGGCAGTTACTCAGGTTTCATTGGACTTTAGGTATGTCGCCATCTCCCATTTACAGTATCTATAAAAAAATAACTACTTCCATCATTTCAACGTATGTACATATGTGCTTTATTTTTTTACTAGAGGCCCAGTGCACAAAAATTTGTGCACTCAGGAGGGGGGGGGGGGGAGTCCATCAGCCCCACCTGCGCCCATTTGCAGTCCAGGACCCCTTGGGGAATGTCCACCTGTTGACTTAGGCCCACTCCCCGGGGGATCAGGCCTAAGCTTGCAGTCAGACATCCTTCTGGCAGCTGGGGAGTCCTTGGGGGATGTCCGACTAAAGGCGTAGGCCCCAAGGGATTGGGCCTAAACTGTTAGTTGGACATTCTTAGTGCTGCCATGGAGGTGGGAGAGGCTCCTGCCACCACCTCTGCACTGGCCAACCATGAGCCAGCTTCTGGTTGAGTGGCACTACTCCTCGATCTGACCTAAACCCTAGAGATTAGTACTTCATTTTACAACTTTTTCTCGGTTTATAGGCAGCAGCAAACTCAGACCACACAGTTGGGTATGCAAGAAATGTTGCTTTCTTTATTGTTTAGTAACCAAACCTAACTTCAACTTCAGCCCCCATTCTGCCAAGTGAAAAAAAAACAACAAAATATTATTTAACTTAGGTTCCCCACCCCCTTCTCTGGAGTTGTACTTCCATGTCAGACAGTTTATATCTCAGGCAGAGGTGCCAAAGAACTGAGCAGGGTCAAGGACATCTGGACCTCAATCTGTCTGGGCTGGCCCCCACCCAGCTGCCCTTGACCCTCACCTCAGAGCTCAAGTCCATGCTGATCCCTGGAATATTCTCCTCACCTGGGCCTTGAGGCATCTTGAGTCCAATTCGCTCTCTCCCTCCCTCCCTGCCACCTTCTCTCTCTCACACAAAGAGGAATTGGGCTTTCTGGGGTGAGGTCCTCTGACACCTCATCAGCCCCGTTGCACGGACACCATCTTGGTGCCTTGGTCACGGCCACAAAGCTGTGTGCTGCTCTCAGACCCTCCGTCTCCTGCTGCCTTAGGGAGTGACTCAGCGGGAGGGGAGGGTCACAGTCCTTTTTACATGGCCGCCAACAAACACTCAGTGTTCCTTCCCTCTAGTTCTCCTTCTCCTCCTCACCCCAGTCCAGGCACGTCTATGTGCAGGGCAGGGGAGGGTGGGAGGCAGGGGTGTCTCTGACCCAGCACACAGGCTTCCAGATCCACTGCTCCCCGAGGAGGCCTTCCACTCTCTGGACCTCGACACCCAGAACCTGTCCCCTCTCAGCTGCAGGTCTTTGCCCGCAGTGGTCAAGTCTGTTGAGAGCAGTGGTTCTCAACCTTGGCTTCACATTAGAATCACCTGGGAATCTTTTTAAAATCCTGATTTCTAGGCCTCATCCTCCAGAAATTCTGTTTCTTTGTTACTAATGTTGTGGCCTCACCCCATAACAAAGAAACAATTTCTGGAGGATGAGGCCCTGAAATAAGGATTTTAAAAAGATTCCCAGGTGATTAGAATGTGCAGCCAAGGTTGAGAACCACTGGTTTAGAGCAGGGGTCCTCAAACTACGGCCTGCGGGCCACTTGCAAATACAAATATTGTTATTTGTTCCTGTTTTGTTTTTTTACTTCAAAATAAGATATGTGCAGTGTGCATAGGAATTTGTTCATAGTTTTTTTTTTAAACTATAGTCCGACCCTCCAGTGGTCTGAGGGACAGTGAACTGGCCCCCTGTTTAAAAAGTTTGAGGACCCCTGGTTTAGAGGCTTGAAGTCAAGAAGTGCCTCTTTGTTCTCTGCTTTCTGGAGGCGGTCAGCGTGGAACATTCCTGCCCTGGATTGGGGAGGGGTCTCTGGGTGTTAAGAATATCAGGAGGGGGAGCACAGACTCCTCCTAGAGCTCTGAGAGGGGAAAGGCAGCACCCCCTCACCTCTAACCCCAGGACATTTCTTTAGAAGCAGAAGCCTTGTCCCGTGCAGGGGCCTGTGCTGGCTGCCTCAGTTTCTCAGAGACAAAGAATTGGATGAACGTCTTTTCCCCACTGAAGTAACTGCTTCATTTGTTCGTTCTCTCATTTTTCATTTTTCATTAGCTGCTAAATTGCCCCTATGGCTGCAAACCTGTTGTGCCTGACTCAGCCAGCGAGGGGCTATGGGAGCTGTGCAGGGACAGGGGAAGTGGGATGGGGGCCCGGCCTGCAGGGAGGGTCAGTGGTGCCTGCCAGGCTATCTCAGAGGATGTGGCTTAGGTTATGTCCTGTCCTTTGGTGACTTTAGGAGGGGAGGCTGTGTCCTCTGCTCCCCACCTTGACTCAGGGGCGGAAGTTCTCCTTGCTCTCTGGCCTCATAACTCAGTGGATCATGGTGGCATGTGGCAGGCAGGTGGCTTCTGCGGCTGCACATGGGCTCCAGCCTGCGGCCCGGGACCTGGATCCGGGTCCCGGATGGCAGGCAGGTGGCTTCTGGGGTCGCACACTGGGCCTGGATGGCGGCTCAGGCCAGCTCGTGCTGTCCCACCCTGCCTGCAGTATGCAAATTAGCCGCCATCTTTGTTGGCAGTTAATTTGCATATCGTGCTGATTAGCTAATGGGAGGCGTACTGAAGGTATGGTCAATTACCATGTTTGTCTATTATTAGATAGGATTATTTACCACAAGTAAAGGTCAGGAATTGTTATCTTTCTTTTAATTTTTTTTCATTGTTTCACTTCATTACTGCTGTGCATGTGCTCCATGTGAGTGATGTAGGTGCTTAAGTAGGTGGGTTCCGACTGACAGTGAAAATTGCATTACGTCGCGCTGTAGGAACAGATCTCCGACACAACCCGAGGACCTGCTGTACTTATATGCACTGGGTAATTTCCACTTCCTCACTGATGCAAGAATCAGATGGCTCTGATCCTCACCCCTAGGAGACATTTCTGTAAGAGAAAGAAAGTTCCAGTACCTGAAAACCTTCAAGCTAAGAGTCTTTCCAGGGAGATCAACAAATTCATACAGGAACCTTCTTGCTCATCTCTAAAACTCGGTCCTTGCAGCAGTGACCACAGGTCCCACTGGAGTGCGGGTTCAGCACATCACCCCACATGTTGTTGTTGTCACGGAAAAGCTTTCACAGAAATTGCCAGGAATGGGAGAGCATGAAACGCTTGTATGTGAAAACAGAGATCAGTTGCCCTTCCCATCTTTTATTTTTTATTTGGTCTTTAAATATATTTGTATTTATTTCAGAGAGGAAGGGAGAGGGAGAGAGAGATAGAAACATCAATGATGAGAGAATCACTGATCAGCTGCCTCCTGCACTAGGGATTGAGCCTGCAACTAGGCATGTGCCCTGACCAGGAATTGAACCATGACCTCCTGGTTCATAGGTCGACGCTCAACCACTGAGCCATGCTGGCCAGGCTCTTTTTAATTGTTGACACTATTACAGATGTCCTCCATCCCCTTCCCCCTTCCTCCCCCTTCACCCAGCCTGTGCCCTCCTTCAATACATGGTTGTCTGTGTGCATGGGCTATGCACATATGCATATATGTTCTTCGGTTAATCTCTTCCTGTCCTCCTCTCCCCTCCCCACTGACACCTGTCAATCTGTTCCATGCATTCATGCCTCTGGTCCTACTTTGTTTGCCAGTTTATTTTGTTCATTATATTCTACATATAAGTGATATCACATGGTGTTTGTCTTTCTCTGACTGGCTTATTTCACTTAGCATGGTACTCTCCAGGTGTCTCCATGCTGTCTCAAAGTGTAAGAGTCCCTTCTTTTTTAGAGCTGCATAGTATTCCATTGTGTAAATGTACCATATATATTTTATCCACTCATCTAACGATGGGCACTTGGCTTCCCATCTTTTCTTCATTTGTCAGCAGCCAGGATAAAGTTAAAGGACTGTGCACTCCTAGTCAGAAGAAAAAAAGAAGCAAATAAAATACAAAAACAAAAAGAATATCATGAGGAACAAAAGGAGAAAAAAGAAATATAAGGATTACGAAACAAGCTAGGAAGACTACATCATCCCTAACTACTAGTGAACCTCCAGTAAAGGACCCTGGTCCCCAAAAGAAAGAGATCTCCCCCAAGCCTGAGAAGAAAGAGACCCACAGAATAAGAGCTCAATATAAAGTACAAGGTGAATTTGAAGAAGAAATTCCATGACTGGTTCCAATAAGAAGAACTCTTGCCAAAGAATATGCAAAAATACAAAAACATGCCACAAGAAGGAAGTCTCCAAAAAAGAGTCCTGGTCACAACACGTCTCATGAGATCCCAGAAGCAGCAGAGCCCAAGACCCCAGCTGAAGGCCCAGGGAAGAAACCAATAATCAAAGAAAAGATGGAGAAGGAAGGAAACTCTCTGCTGGAGGAAAAGACCCAAGATAGCTGCCCCAAAGGACAGAGGCCAAGTTCCTCACTACAGCTAATAAATCTGCAGGAAAAGTTCTCCACAGCTCCCACAATGGCCCCCAAACCCAGTGGACCTAAAAATCCGTGGCTCAACCAGGAGGAGAGCTTCTGAAAATTACACAGACCCTGACCACTGTCACAAACCTTCTCTAAGAGTGAGGCCTAGGCTGAAGCATGTTTAAAACCTCCACAAGTAATTCTGATATGTATTTGTGGGTGGAAAAATCAGTGGTTTGAATCCATGTTTTAAATTTCTCTTCTGTTTATTTGATAATATAATGGAAAATACAGTGTTTTTATTAAAGTAAAAAAAATGTAACAGCATTTAAAAACCTGGCTACTCCATTTCAGTGGGATGACTTCTTCGCAGGCCACATGGAACCATCCTGTCTCAGAAATGTCTGTTAGGGGTAAACATGACTTTACCTGTTTGTTCTTTTCCATTTCCTGTACTGGAATTGGTCAGAATTCTCCACATGGAGCATTGATTCCTAGGCTTCTTCAGGGAGGAGTGATAGACAATGTATGTGCCTAGATTGGGTCCAGCACAATGTCTCATATGACTTCTCTTCTCTAAGCCCCAAGTAAATCCCACAGAGGTGCTACTATTTTTTCTCCAGTTAGCTGAGAAATGTTACACAGCTGGTAGTCACAGGCGCTTATATTTAAATCTATGCACTGTGATTCCACCTCTGGACTCCTCTTCTAATATCATCTATTTAGAGTAAGATTCTGTGGAGATGATGTAACTGAAACCCAGGTTTGGATGTCTGCTACAACAAAAGCCAGACTCATGAGACAGGTGCTGGTGAGAAAGGAAAGAGGTTTATTTAAGGGTTAGCCACCTGAGAAGATGGGGGGATTTCTGTCTAAAGCCCACTTCCCCACCTCAGAGAAGGCAGAGTTTTTATAAGGTGGGAAAGGGAAAGTAGAACAAGGAAATCAATAGGAGGGGTTTGTAAAGTTCTGTACTTGCAGGCCATCACAGTTCAGTCTGGTAAGAACTTGGAAACTGGTCAAGTGATGCTCTGGTGTTCATGTTCCTGGTTTTGTTTGAAGGTTAGCAAATGTCCTGGAGTTGGAATTCCTAAAGGTCTGTATCTTCTGAAGTTAGTTCCTAAGATTCTTATACAAACACTAGAGCCCTGGTGCACAAAATTCGTGCACAGGGGGTCCCCTCAGCCCAGTTTTCACCCTCTCCAATCTGGGACACCTCAGAGGATGTCCGACTGCCGGTTTAGGCCCGATCCCGGGAATCAGACCTAAACTGGCAATCGGACATCCCTCTCACAATACTGGACCTCTGGATCCTAACCGCTCACTTGCCCGCCTGCCTGGTCACCCCTACCTGCCCCCCTACTGGCCTAGTCACCACTCACTGCCCCCACTGTCAGCTTGGTCACCCCCAACTGCACCCCCCCACTGGCCTGGTCATTCTTAACTGCCCCACCTGCCAGCCTGGTTGCCCCTTAAACCCCCCACCACCGATCTGGTCTCCCATGCAACCTGCTGTTCAGTCATTTGGTCATCCTTCACTAAACCCCTGCCAGCCTGGTTGCCCCACACAGCCTGCTGTTCAGTCGTTTGGTCACCCCTCACTGCCCCCCTGCTGGCCTGGTTGCCCCATGCAGCCTGCTGCTCAGTCTTTTGGTTGTCCCTCACTAACCCCCCTGCCAGCCTGGTCATAGGCAGCCATCTGGTGAGGGTGTGAGGGTTAATTTTCATATTACCTCTTTATTATATAGGACTAGAGGCCCTACGCATGAAATTCTGCAAGAGTAGACCTTCCTTCCCCCAGCTGCCAGCACCGGCTTCCCTCTTGCACCTGGGACTCAGGCTTCCCTCCTGCTGCCAGCAGGCACCTGGGACCTGGGCTTTCCTCGCAGCCCCGGCTTTGTCTGGAAGGTCGTCCAGAAGGATGCCCGGTCTAATTAGCATATTATGCTTTTATTATTATAGAGGCTATTTATCTACAAGCTACATATTAGTCAGAGTCAGCATTCACAGAAACATTGTCAAAAGAATGGTGAGGTGGGTTACAATTCCCCACTATTATCTGAAACAGAAATATCTTTACCTTACTGGCATTTAATACAGTCAAACCTCAGTTCTCAAATGTCCCCATTTCATATAATTTGGTTCTCAACGAAATTATGATAAAAAGCATCTCTCAGATAGCAAACAAAGGAAAGAGTGTGAATCTGCTTACCTCTAAACCTTGAGGTTGTCAACAAACAAATCAGGAAATTGTGCTGTGAATATGTTCGTGGTGTGTGTGTCTACGTGTGTTTGCCTTTGTTGCTGATGAAATGGACAATTAGCATAATTTTAAAACATAAAGAGGCCATCAGGTGTGCTGATGTTGCTAAGGGTGTGAATGTGTTCACAAAACAAAGATCACAGGCAACCAAAAAGGTAGAAAAACTGTTGTTAATTTGGATGAAGGAAACGTAGTTAGCTGGTGACAGCATTTTAGAGGCAGTGATATGTGAAAAGCGAAAATGCTGCACCCCTGGAACAAGTGTTGAAAGTCACTGGTTTAAGGCTAGTATAAGAAATGGTTCAGTAAATTTAAGAAAAGAGGTATTTGTTTATAGATTAAACAGTCCATTAGGAATGTACTGTATATAAGAAAGGTTAAAACAGGGAATCATTTAGGGTTCTGGAATGGATTAATTCAATTTGCCTAATTTCTAATACTACAAAAAGATTCTGTTTTTGAACACTTTGCTTCTTGAATAGCCTTCTGGAATGAATTAAGTTTGAGAGCTGAGGTTCCACTGTATTAATTAAACTTTAGTCAGTTTTGCTATGTCATAGGTGGATACATAGGTATATCAATACTAGCATCCTTACCAAAAAACAAAAATTCTGATTTCTCCTGAATTATGCTGTCTTTTCTAGTCCATCCTATATAATCCTATATAATAAAAGCCTAATACGCTAAGTGTCCGGTTGACCTGTCAACCATTCAACCAATCAAAACATAATATGCTAATGATATTCTAAGGCCACTCAACCACTCGCTATGATGTGCACTGACCACCAGGGGGCAGATGCTCCAACCAGTGGGTTATCTTGCTGCTGGGGTCCAGCCAATCGGGACTGAATGAGATGGGCTGGACATGCCCTGGAGCCCTCCCGCGGTCCCTCTCCAGCTGGCAAACTTCCTGCATCCTTCCCTGGCCCCGATCATGCACCGGTGGGACCATCAGCCTAGCCTGTGCCCTCTCGCAATCGAGGACCTCTTGGAGGATGTCCGACAGCTAGTTTTGGCCTGATCACACAGGCCAGGCTGAGGGACCCCACTGGTGAACGAATTCATGCACCGGGCCTCTAGTATGGTTATAAGTGATTATCTCTCACTTGCTGAAGATCTTTATAATATAGAGTTTGAAAGTTTTCAAATCTCAGGCCAAGTCCCTCTGAAGCCAATGTTAGACTCTCAATTCATCAAAACTTCCCTTTCTTCTTCTTTTAGGAATCATCATTCTGCAATCTTCTCACCCTCTGCTGGTTATCTTAAGATCCAATTTAGAAACATAAAGGTACACACTGTAAAATCCACAAGATGAGAATACCCATAAAATATCTATGTGTCCTGAATAATCTTTTCTCTTCACATCAGTTGTATATAGAGTGGGAGGGGTTTTAATAGATACTTCAAATTACAAATTGCAACATGTTATGGGTCTTAAAGGTGAATATATAAAACTGTCAAGAGTCCTGTGTTTCATCTCTAATGAAGAGGCTGTTTACTTGAAAGCTCAGAGAGTCAGACTGAATCCCTTAGCTTGAGAATCTGGGTACTGAATCTTCATCAGGTAAATATAATTGGATCAATTATATTTAAGAATGTTATTAGTTTATTTGAAAATTGTTTTTTTCTTTATTCATTTGTGTATACATCTTTGTTTCAGGGGAATTCAAATTTCTTAACCTTAGTTACTGAAATATATTTTGCTGCCTTTGCTGAGAATGTAACATTAATATTAAATTATTCTTACATAATTATAATGACATAGACAAGGTTATAATTTAGATAAATCCTTACAGATTGACCAAGATAAGAAAAATCATATGGTTCTTGAGTTTGTTCTCCTTTTACCAAGCTGGAAACTTGGGAGATTATTATGATTTAATGTACAGATTAGTTCACTCTGTCAGAACTTTTATTTTTGAAAAACATGTGTAAGTCTTATCTGTCATTTCCCTTAAACAGTAAGTAATGGCTTGAATGCTGCTAAGTTCTCTCAGCATGGAAGGGGGGCTGTTGTGGGGGAGAGAGTAGGGTTGGTGGGGGTGGGGTTGGAAGCTTTATTAGTTCTAGGTTTTCTAATAATAAAAATTTGGATTGTGTAAGTATTTGAAGAAATGCTCTTTGCTCTGCTAGTGGATTTATGGAAATAAATGATGCAAACAGACATCTAATTCTGGACAAAATTTTAAATAATACACTCCACAAATAGCATCACAAGTCATACAATTAGACTTATCTGAATGTTTTCTGTAGACTTTCCAGTAAAATGACAAAGTGGAAGAGGATCAGACTGTCCTCTGAATATTCATAATCAATTGTATGCCTGTCCTCTTTTGGTCAACACAAGGGTAGGGAGCTTGGCACTATTCAAATGCCCATCTACCTGCACCCGTGAGGCTGTAAAGAGAAGTTAAGAGTCTTATTCTTTTCACTTCTTTCTAGTTACATTTGAAGTTTCCTCTTTCAGTTACCTGAAAATATCTTATTTTTATGCACGTCCTGAATATAGTAAACATAAGGTTGACTATATAGATAGACTGAAACTAAATAACTGTTTTACCTATATAAGTATTTGACTCAAATACTTATATTGAAAACAAAAATTGCTTGTTAATGACAACTTAAGTGCCTAATTTTATCCTCATATAATTGGAAATAGAATTTAAAACAAATTGCTACAAATAGGGATTTACAGTGAAAATGTCAACTCAGCATTCCTTTTTTTCCTGAGATATCACATCTTTTAAGTGAAATCATCTGTAGAGCAGGAGTTAAGGGAGGAAAATGGAGGAATGGAGGGAATGCTTTCTGATAAATCAACTACATACTCAACATGAATCGTCAAATTTAATATTTTAAAAATTCATGAAGAAATAAGTGATGCCAAATGTGCTTTAAGGAGAATGTCTGTTGAAATGATATTAATGGTAAGGCAGAATATAGCAAGGTGAACCACACTGATAATATTAAATTACCCCAAGAGGTTCACCAGTCAGAATCCCTGTGCAGAAATCTGCTTGCCAACTGTCGTTCCTTTTCCCATTGGTTTAGTTAAGGGTTGAAGTTCTTCTTGAAGTTTCGTTTTTAATCATCAGATCCCGACCTTACAGTTTTCGCTGACTACTTTCCTTCAGGCTGTCTTTGCTCCTGTCAATTTAGGATTTCCAGGGAATTCTTCTTCTTTGAAATGCATATTCCAGGCTTGAAATGCTGGCATATGTACACTGTAGAGTAATTGTGGAGGCCAAATGTTTAATTACACATGACAGCTGGAGCGGTAGGAGTCCTCGGCTTGCTGGAAAACAACGGATGCCCTCTGCAGCCTTAAGAGAAGCAGAACTTTATATATATATTTATAATTCCACATGTTATCCACAAGATTTGTTTCTCAGTATTACCAGCTAAGGCTTTAATAAAAGTTCACCAATTCACACTTGAATACATTTAAGTAAATATAAAAGCATTTTTCTCAAACCTAACTGTACATGTTTACCACAAATGCAATTGAAAATTCTGAAGGCCTTTTATTGCCTCTAAAGGTTTAAAAATAAAGCCAGAAAATCCATATAAAGACAAGCCATAATTCATAGGAACACATTATGAAAGAGTTAGTAATAAAAAAGGTTTGATTGTCCTGACTGGTTTGGCTCAGTGGATAGAGCGTCGACCTGCGGACTGAAGGGTCCCAGGTTCGATTCCAGTCAAGGGCATTTACCTTGGTTGCGGGCACGTCCCAGTAGGGGATGTGCAGGAGGCAGCTGATCAATGTTTCTCTCTCATTGATGTTTCTAACTCTCTATCCCTCTCCCTTCCTCTCTGTAAAAAAATCAATTAAAAAAAGGTTTGATTTAAAAATGTGCAGTCTACAATTCATTAAATTATTATTAGTGTGTGCTCATCTTCTTGCAAGGTACACATTAGTGTATCTCTAACTTTTATATAATAACAATAGGGGAAGTAGTGCAAATATAATCAGAACATTTAGGATCCATACATTCTAATTAATTTTTTAAAAAAGTAGATTCATTGAATGGAAAATTTGCCAATAGAGATTTTCTCCCAAATATAACCCCTTTGAACATCATTAGATGATTGTGGGACATTATGTAATAATAAAAATAGTGATAGTTCACAGTTTCCAGCATTGTCTTATGCACTTAGGTGCTTCATTTAATCCTGATATCCAATATCTCTACACCGAGTTTGGTACTATTTGTGTCCCATTTTACAGATGAGAAAATACAAATTCCTGAATGCCTCTCTTTGTGTCACTATACATAGGACTTAACTTTGGGGTGGGGTGAAGGGACCAAGAGTGGCACTGTATTTATTCTACTATATTTACCAGCTTGAATTTGCTAACCAGGCTTTTATGTAATGAGGTGTGGGTTAGTATCTGGTGTTTGAGAAACAAAAAGCAACTATTTCTATTAATTCTCAATAAGTATGCATCCCCTCTGCAGTGCAAGCTAAAAGAGGACAGGATGAGCATGAGCAATGGGATAATTCTGATGGGACTGGAAAGACACCTCCTCTAATCCTTTCTTAATTGAATAAAGGAAAATTAAATTCTGGCACTGTCTGCAGTGCATTTGGCAATCATAGTTTGTCATCAAATTTCAGAGCTCACCTGCAAAATGAAGCATTTATTTAATTTTAAATAGTGACAATTATTCATTTGCCAACTCTAAAAGTATAAAAATGTACAAACCATTTCAAATTGTAATATGTAATTTAAAAATATATTCCATTTATATAATTGTATGGGGCCAGCTGGTATTTTAAGGTTTTGTGAGTAATTTCTTTAACTTATTTTAAACTAGAAATTGGAAAGATTTATTTCTCTCTCTTTCTTTCTTTTGCACCTTTAGTATATGGGGATTTGGTTTATTTTAAAACTAAATTTCAAAAGAATTAAATGGTAAACGAATAAATAAAAATAGTTCAAACTTTATTGTATGCCTTAGGTAAGGGCATACTTTCTCTTATACCAGTAAGAGATGCATCTCTCTGTATAGTCCATGGGAACTTCACCCAGGAATGTTACCTGGCAATGGGAATGAGAGAGTGAAAACATTTTATTGAACACATGTTGATGAAATAAATGATTTTTAAAAAATATTTTATTTTCAAGACACTATTGTCTTCAGAAAGAGAAAAAAAAAGTCTTTATAGCTGCCAGGAATTGAGATTCAACCATTAAAGACCATCACCAAGTGTAATTTAATTGAACTTATATTACGATAATAAAGAAAGAAACAAACCTAACTACCAAAGTTTTTTTATACCCTGAGCAGAGTTGGGAAAGAGCCTGATAAAACTGAAATATAAGAGAAGGAAGAAAATGGCAGCCAAACAGGTAGACATGTTATGCACCTTGTCCTGGAGCCAGACTGAAAAAATAACGAAATCAGAGAACATCCATCAGGGTTAACACATTAAACACAGCTGAGGATAGAATTTTCAACAAAGAAGTGCAGATAACACCTGGAGAATTGTCTGTGTAAATCTGTGTTCTGTTCCTTTTGTGTTGTGTCTTGTCTTTTTTTTTTAAAACATATTTTGTTGATTTTTTTTACAGAGAGGAAGGGAGAGGGATAGAGAGTTAGAAACATCGATGAGAGAGAAACATCGATCAGCTGCCTCCTACACACCCCCTACTGGGGATGTGCCCACAACCAAGGTACATGCCGTTGACCAGAATCGAACCTGGGACCCTTCAGTCCACAGGCCGACGCTCTATCCACTGAGCCAAACTGGTTAGGGCATGTGTCTTGTCTTGTTGTAGTTTGTGCTGTTAGGACACCGCCTGCACAATGGTTGGTACAACATAATAGAGAACAAGCCACATAACGAGATACCCTGACAGGAGCCTCCATCCATGAATGGGACAATAACATTCAAGACCCAACTACATCAAGAGAACACAAATATCTCAAGTAGGTGGCATCCCTAGACTACCCAGCCCAGAAGACCTGAGAGAGTGCACCACTGGGTTCCACAAAACATTTACTACATTAGACAAAGTAAAAAAATCTGGGTGGCATAGCAGTTTGATCTAATACAAAAAAAAAAATTACAAAGGAACAGCAAAAATGGGAAGACAAAGTAAAATAAATGATAGAAAAGAAGGAATCACCAGAAAAGGAACAAAATGAAATGGAGGCAAGCAATTTGTCAGAGAAGGAATTCAGAGTAATGGTTACATGGATGCTCAAAGGGCTGTACAAGAAATTCACCAACATGTGTAAAAAATCAAGTGGAAATGAAGACTGACATAGCTGCAATAAAGAATACCCTGACCCTAGATGGTTTTGCTCAGTGGATAGAGCATTGACCTGTGGACTGAAGGGTTCCAGGTTTGATTCCAGTCAAGGGTATATGCCTGGCTTGCAGACTCAATCCCCAGTAGGTAGAGTGCAGGAGGCAGCCAATTAATGATTCTCTCCCATCATTGATGTCTCTATCTTTCTCTCCCTCTCTCTTCCTCTCTGAAGTCAATAAAAATATATACATATATATATATTTTTTTTTTAAAAAGGACATCCTAGAAGGTTTCAACAGTAGACTGGAAGAAACAGAGGACTTAATAAGTGAGTTAGAAGACAAGGCAGAATAAAACACTCAAGCAGAGCAGCAACAAGGAAAACAAAAAACAAAGAAACAAAAAAAAACTTAAAAAGCAGAAGATCCTAAGGGAGCTTTGGGAAAACATGAAATGAAACAACATCCACATAATAGGGGTTCCAGAAGGTGATGAAGCTGAGCAAGGAATAGAAAACCTATTTGAAGAAATAATGACAGAAAACTTCCCTAAGTTTGGGGAGAAAAAAGTCACACAAGTCCGAGAAACACACAGAGTCCCAAACAAGATTAACCCAAAAAGACTGACATCAAGACACATCATCATTAAATTGGAAAACATCAATGACAAAGTAAGAATCTTAAGGACTGCCAGAGAGAGACAGACATTTACCTACAAGGGATCTCCCATTAGACTATCAACTCATTTCTTACAAAAAACACATCAGGCCAGGAGGAAATGGGATGAAGTATACAAAGTGATGCAAAGTAAGGGACTGAATCCAAGAATACTATACCCAGCAAGACCATCATTCAAAATAGAAGGGTAAATCAGGAGCTCTGCAGACAAAAAAGGCTAAGGGAGTTTATTACCACCAAGCCAGCAATGCAAGAAATGCTAAAGGGACTGCTGTAAAAAGAAGAAAGGGAAAAGGAACATAGGCTTAAAGAATAAAAATGGCAACAAACAAGTACCTATCAATAATAACCTTAATGTAAATGGATTAAATGTTCCAATCAAAAGACATACAGTGCCTGAATGGATAAGAAAACAAGACCCATATATATGCTGTCTACAAGAGAACCACCTCAGAACAAAGGACACACAGACACAGTGAAGGGATGGAAAAAAAAATTAAGGCAAATGGAAATGAAAAAAACAAAAAAACAAAACCTGTGGTAGTAATATTTATATCTGACAACAATGACCTCAAAGTGAAGGCCATAACAAGATGTAAGGAAGGCCACTTCATGATAGTAAAGAGATCCATTCAACCAGAGGATATAACTGGTAAACATATATGCACCATGCACCCATTACAGGAGCAACCAAATACAAATAAAACACCCAAAACAAACAAACAAAAAACACAAACAAAACAACAACAAAAAAGCTTCTGGAATATATCAAGGAAGAGATGGACAGCAATATAATCACAGTAGGGAACTTTAATACCCCATTGGCACCACTGGATAAATCCTCTAGACAAAAATCAGCAAAGAAACAGCAATCCTAAATGACTCACTAGATCAGATGGAATTAATTGAAATCTTCAGGAAATTTCACCTCAAAGCTATGAAATATACATTCTTCTTAAGTGCACATGGAACATTTTCAAAGATAGACCACATGTTAGGACACAGGCTAAGTTTCTACAAATTCAAGAAGATTGAGTCATATCAAGCATCTTCTCAGATCACAATGGCATAAAATTAGTAATCAACTACAATAAAAGCAATAAAAATCAATCAAACACATGGAGGCTAAATAGCATGCTATTAAACAATGGCTGGGTTACCAAAGACATCAAAGAAGAAATAAAAACATTCTAGAAACAAACAAAAACAAACAGCAATCCAAAATCTATGAACACAATGAAAGCAGTCCTGAGAGGGGAGGTTATAGCACCACAGGCAGACCTCAAAAAACAACAAAAATTGGTAATACGTTATCTAACCCTACAACTTTAAGAACTAGAAAGAGAGCAACAAGAATTAGAAAAGCCTAGAGTAAGTAGAAGGAAGGAAATAATGAAGATCAGAGCAGAAATAAATCATATAGAGTCCCCCCCCCCCAAAAAAAAACCCCACAAAAACAATATAAAAGATCAATAGAACCAAGAGTAGGTTCTTTGAAAAGAGAAACAAGATTGATGAACCTCTAGCAAGGCTCATGAAGAAACAAAGAGATAGGACCCATATAAACAAAATCAGAAATGAAAGAGGTAAAGTAACAACCGACCCCACAGAAATACAAAAAATTGTAAGAAAGTACTATGAAGAACTCTATTCCAAAAACCTGGACAACCTAGATGAAATGGAAATATTCCTAGAAAACGAAATATTCTAAAACTGAATCAGGAAGAATCAGAAAACCTGTATAGGCCTATAATTACCGATGCAATTGAAACAGTTACTAAATAAAACTCCCAGCAAACAAAAGCCCTGGTCTGGATGGCTTCACAGTGGAGTTTTACCAAACATTCAAAGAAGAACTAACACTGATCCTTCTCAGACTATTCCAAAAAATTGAAGAGGAAGGAACACTTCCAAGCTCTTTCTATGAAGCCAGTATTACCTTAATCCCATACCTAGGTAAAGACACTACAGAGAAAGAGAATTACAGTCCAATATCCCTAATGAACATAGATGCGAAAATCCTCAGCAAAATATTAGCAAATTGCATCCAGCAATGTATTAAAAAAATCATACTCCATGACCAAATTGGATTTATTCGGGGGACACAAGACTGGTACAAATCCACAAATCAATAAACATGATACATCACATAAAAATAATTGAAAGACGAAAACCACATGATCATATCAATTGATGCAGAAAAAGCATTTGACAAAATCCAACACCCTTTTTTGATAAAAACTCTCAGCAAAGTGGGAATAGAGGGATCATACCTCAAAATAATAAAAGCCTTATATGACAAAACTACAGTCAACAACATACTCAAAGGGTAAATAATAAAACCATTTCCCGTAAGAACAGAAACAAGACAGGGATGCCCACTTTCACTACTCCTATTTGACATAGTGTTGGAAGTGCTAGCCATAGTGTTCAGACAAGAAGAATAAATAAAAATCCGGTAAAAGTTTAACCTCTAAAATTTATAGGGAACTCATGCAACTTAACGAACGGAAAATAAACAATCCAATCAAAAAATGGGCGAAGGACCTAAAAAGACACTTTTCAAAGGTGGACATACAGAAGGCCAAGAAACATATGAAAACATGCTCAAGGTCACTAATCATCTAAGAGATGCAAATCAAAACAATAATGAGGTACCATCTCACACCTGTCAGAATGGCTATCATCAACAAATCAACAAATGACAAGGCCTGGTGCGGGTGCGAGGAAAAAGGAACCCTCGTACACTGCTGGTGGGAATGCAGACTGGTGCAGTCACTGTGGAGAACAGTATGGAGTTTCCTCAAAAAATTAAAAATGAAACTCCCATTTGACCCAGTAATCCCACTTCTAGGAATATATCCCAAGAAATCAGAAATACCATTCAGAAAGATTATATGCTCCCCTATGTTCATAGCAGCACAATTTGCAATAACTAAGATTTGGAAACAGCCTAAGTGCCCATCAGCAGATGAGTGGATTAAAAAACTGTGGTACATCTACACAATGGAATACTACACTGCTATAAAAAAGAAAGAACTCTTACCATTTGCAACAGCATGGATGGAGCTGGACAGCATTATGCTAAGTGAAATAAGCCAGTCAGAGAAAGATAAATATCACATGATCTCACTCATTTGTGGATTATAATGAACAACATAAACTGATGCACAAAAATAGATCCAGAGATATGAAAGTATCGAACTGTCAAACCTCAGAGAGAAGGCAGGGGAGGGGAGCAGTGGTTAAGAGTTCAACCAATGGACTTGTATGCATACATATACCAGTAAGGAGAACCCGTGGACACAGACAGTAGGGGGTGAGGGCATGTGCTTCGGGGATGGGAGCGGGAAGGGAGAGGTCAATGGGGGAAAAGGGAGACATATGTAATACTTTCAACAACAAAGAATTTAAATATAAAATTAAATAAATGGAAAATAAGCTGGGTCATTATCAGCTGGGCAGAATTTTCAGAAAAAAATGCTTTACCTTTCAAGGTTAAACTAGATAGGTTTTGATTCATTTTAAGAAATTAAATATTTAGTAGTAACCGATCTGAATACTTTAGTCCAATCTCTCCTCCCTAATGTGTTTCTAAATTTTCCAGGTATAAAATTATCTGGTAATGTAGACAGAATAATAAGTATGATCTTAGTCATCTGAATAGCAGAATCAGGCAAAGCTGCCAGGAGCTTCTCATACAACTATCAGTTCACGCAGACAGTCTCCATTTTCACTATTCTAGTGCCTTTGTTAATAGTGTTAACACAAGAAACATTCAAATCTGTGAAGAATTTTTCTGAGTTTATTTGAGGCAAACTGTCAACAAATGCTGGGAAGCAATCTCAATCTGTTGGAATAATGCTCCAGAGAATGGCAGTTTTCATCTATTTTTATACATTGCAATCAAAGGAGGGGACATAGGCGGGTTACATGAAATCCATTGGTGATGGATTAGAGAGAAGGGAGAAAGCAAAAGAGGGAAACCTTTGAGATTGGGTAAAAAATAAAATGATAGACACACACCGCTTTTACAGGATAGTTAACAGTCTACAATTAACTCGATAATAATGAGGGGTTTGTGGTCTCTGCAGGGGGGAGGGGTTCTGTGCTTTGAGGGGTCTGGAAAAAGGAAAATTACTTTGGCATTCCAATCATATGTTATCATAGATGCAAAAAGACAACTGACAGGGTCAGTTAAGATGAAGATTGGCTTTTCAGGGAAGCCAACTGCCTAGGACAGGGCTACCCACCATAAACTGCTTTTAGGTTTCAAAATATTGAATTTCAGACCATCCTCTGTAGTTGTTTAAGTCTCTGAGTTTGCGAGGCTGCCACACACGCCTTCCCTGAGCCTGTCAGGTTAGAATGTGGCCCCTTTTCATCCACTATAGCACATGTGCTTCAGGTGAATAACTCTACCTCTTGATAAAAATGTGAACACTAAATGTGATGGGTACATCTTTTTAAATTAGGAAAACACCTTTATTATTTTTGAAATGTTCCAATATTCAATGTAAAAACCATGATAGTGGCTTCTTCACTTCACAAATTATAGAAAATTACTTTCCCCATTCTTCACAGAAACCTCTCTCCCCCTTTCCACCCATTGGACAGGGCTCCATTATGGCTGAAAGAGGCAGGGAGGAGGGGCAGAGAATATGGCAAGTAGAACCAAGGCGCTCTGGGCAGCCAGAGGCTTTTCCTGCCCAGGCTGAGTCCCAAAGACCTGAGAGCCCTCTGAGGGAGGCTCAGTCCATGCGTATCTGTGACATACTGAGGCAGGCCTCTGTCTTGAAGGCTGATAGTGGCAGAGGGTCTATGGCTTGGCACTTGTGGCTGATGGATACATTTTAATTCCGTACATGTAATACTTAAGTATGTCAAAGTAAGCTGATTTTATGTAATTTTAATGTTTTTAAAATATAGGCAAAAGTTTAATATCCACTATTTGAGAGATCTATAATAATAAAATGGTAATATGCTAATTAGACTGGACAGCCAAACAACCTTTCAGACATCCTTCCGGATGACCTTCCGGATGAAGCCAGGGCTTCGAGGGCTGAGGGCAGCAGCTGTGGCTGCAAGGGCCGAGTCCCTTGCACGAATTTCACCCATCGGGCCTCTAGTATATAATACATATATATCAACATTTATTAGTAGAAAAAATATAGTCAAGTGCTGTGAAGCCCACTTGAAGGGTTTTAAATTCTATGCCCTAAAATAATGATCTTAAAATTTAGAAGTGGTTTTCAATTGACCAAACAATGGAAAGAATCAGTCAGAGAAAGAAACATTTGGATACCTTTGGGTTTTCAAGCTTTTATTGAAAATTATCTGAAAAAAAATAGTATTAGATCCATAGAGTCTTCACAACAAATGGTGTCACATATATATAGGCTTCTAGTAAGGAGACTGAATTGGTAACGTGTAGAGGACATACACGCAAAAAGTGACCACTTTGGAATAAAAAGACCTTTTATCTTTGTTATAGCACTGTTAAGCTAAGGAAATACTGGACTTTTGGCAAGTCACTTACTCTCTCTGTGACTTAATTTGCACATCCGTGCAGTAGAAAATATAAATACCTACCACATAGAATACCTTTTCCCCTCACTGGGACTGACCTGCTAGTTTTGGAGGCAATCAAATGGTTAATCTTACTGGTTCTCTGGCATAACTGAGGGTCATTTGCAGACTATTTTCTTTATGGTCCAACCAAGAGGGTGCCATTTCACTCTAGTCTGAAATGGTCAAGAAGAAACATAATCCCCTCTCCTCTCCTCTGGCTGGGGTGGTCACTCAGCCTCCAGCAGGACTATGATTTCACACAAAGTGAAATGTACAGTCACAGGCATTGGATTTCACTACGTTCACTTCCCACGAAGGACGGTCAGCTGCAGGAGGACTTGCCTTTGGATTTTCTCTTCACACTGAGTTAATTCTCCCCCCTCAGCTTCCTGCCTGGACTGTCTCTACTCCTCTCTTCAACTTCTTCAGACTAACTTGTTGGCCCCTCATAATGCTTCACAATCCCAACACAAGAATGTCCCCAGTCTTGGTTTCTTCCTAGGCCCCTAACGTTGAGCACTCCGGACCTCAGCCTCGGAAGCACAGGTTTCTACACCTGTCTGAACAGTCTCACTGACCTTGGTGGACTCTAGTTTTCCATCCAGTAAGAGAGAGGAGAGATGTGGGCCTATGGGTTCCCTTACTTAGTGACTCAGTGAGAAGACACACCATTGAAAACACTTAACTCTTTTGGAAGTCAACAAATCCTCTTGGACAAATAGGCACCCCTTTTAGGGATGACAAACTTAGTTTCATTTATCATTTTGGAACCTGGCAATGTCATGTACACACATGAAAAAACAAAGCTAAATTGCTCTCATGGTGCCACCAGCTCCTGGTTAATTCTGTTTAGTTAGCACCTTCCCTCCCCCACTGAGGGACAGAGATTGTCAGTTTTTCCAGCCACTATCATAGGCTATGATCGCACATGAACATAGCCAAGAGAGTTGCACGAATGAAATACTGTTATTGGGGAAATGAGGGCTAGTTTGCATCTGTATCCTCAAATCTAAGATGTCATTATTGTATAATAGACATCATTGTTTTATGTACCAGGAAGACAGAAAAACAATGCTGTCATTAACTCTGATAAAACAGTGATTTTTAAAATACATCCCAATTTCAGAATTCTTAGAATGAAATAAATTATGTATCTTGGAATCTATGAAAGATAGGAAATAAGGAAAATGCACATTTACCCAATGGAATACTAGCAAAGCAGACTTAGGTGACATGTAAACAGAATAAATTATTGTTACATAATATAAAATAGATTTTGTTTGAATATTATAATTGAGTTCATGTAGCTCTTTCCAGAACTGGCCAACTTATTTGTATAGAATATCAGCTTAATTTTTTTCACCTTAAATTCCTTTTCCTGAAATATTTTTTCCTGAGATAGGCTTACTTTTGCTACTAAAAACTTTTAAACTTATAAAAAAGGGTATTTTCTTTTTAGTAATAATAAAAGAAGTATGGTTGTGTGTGTGTGCGCGGGCGCGGGCGCAGGCATGTGTTTTAGGGAATCAAGGCATACATAAGGCCATAATGAAGCTATTATTCTGTTTGTGCCTATTTACTTAATAAGCTGATGGGTCCAGAAGGAGCCCTCTTGTCAGTATTCTCCTTAGTGTCCAATCCTAGGGTTTGCATTCAATCTGGGGTCTGCAGTAACTACTGTATAGATACTTAAGAATAACTTTACTATATTATTCCTGAAATACTAAGAAGTTATAGATGAGAATCATAAGTGGCGACTTTTTAGAAGTATACTAAAATGACAGTAAAAAAAGAACATCTAGTGACATGGCTATGGATTAACTAGAGAATATTAAAAGCCTTTGACATTTTAAGGACGGCTTTAAAAATAAAGAATGTGTTTAGACTTAGCATCATTCATTTTCTTAACAATTTTATGTTTCTTTTGAGATGAATGAATGTCTTATGTTTTATTTTTCTTATTTTTCAATAAAGGAAAAATAATTTCATCTCTATTTAACCTATCTCCAATCCTTAAAGATTAAAAAATACTCACTAGTTTCTTTGAAACCATTAAGTATACAGTAAAATTTTTTTACCTTGAGAGTACTGGCTGGGTGTTTAGGAATGTCATGTTTGTGAGTTTAAGGAATCCTCGCCTGGCCTCTAATTTACTATAGACTCAGAAATATATGTGTTGATCTACCTGCCCAACCTCAACAGGCCTGTGCATGAGAAAGAGCATGTGGAGTGACACAAAGAAGCAAAGCCGGACACCTGCCTGGTCACTGTTGACCCACCACACTTAATTACATTTTAGGTGATCTCTGAACCAGATTTCCACAGTTCCACAGGGATTTATGTGTTTTATCCAGCAAATACTACACCTGCATTCAATTAATGAAGCAAAACTCAACATTGTTATCTGATGAACTAAGCAACCAGAACCATTGAGAAAACTATTTTATTATTGTATTGACAAATTATCCCATTAACAACTGGCTACTACAAAAGTCAATTAAAATGTTGGCTGAGAAAATAGAATATAGTGGGATGAGTAGAAGTGGAAATTAAATAGTGAGTTAATAGGTTTTATAAAATATAGTTAATAAATTAGCAACGACCAGATCAAAACCAGAAATGTGTACTGAAAATAAGAATTCTGTATTATAACTGGGCATATGGAGCTGTTCAGGATTTAGCTCCATTTTATTTCATGCTGATGTACCTCTCAGTCCCTACATGAATATCAATGTTTCATTTTACTTTTCCTAATATCCATTTCTAATATTTCATTTTTAGTGATTCCTTACTATTATATTTGATAAACTATCTTATAAAACATTTAATATGTGAAATGAAAAAAAATTTGGATGTTTGAACCTTTGGCCATGAAACTGTGACTCACTCACATGCTTACATCAGTCATTTCTTATTCATTTAGATTATTGAGATAGACTTCATGGCCAAGGAAATGTAAGAGTGACTAATATTTTGACCTTAGAAATCAAAAATAATTATTGTCTTTTGGAAAGATTTACTTTCTAAAACCTGATGATTTGTTGACATTTACTTCTGCTCTCTAAATAATCCGCTTAAACTATTCTTCAATTAAAAGTTTGTAAAAGTAGATATGCTCTACAAAGACAACATTGTGTTTGAGATGTTTAAAGATAGTTTAACTGAACCTCAAAGTGTATTTTAGGAAAGAATAATAATAATCTACACTAATAAAAGAGAAACATGGTAATTAGCGTATGACCGCTACCCTTCCCATTGGCTAATCAGCATATCCTTATGCAAATTAATTGTCAGCCAAGATGGCGGCCGGCAGCCATGCACTGAAACGAACAGGGAGGCTTGCTTGCTCCAGTGACTGCGGACTCCAAAGTTCCCCGCCTCACTTGCCGGCCTCTCAGCTGCAACTCTAAGCAACTATGTTGCAAATATAGAAGCTAAACAAAACCCCAGAAACCGGCTTTCAGTCAGCCGGGCTTCAGCCAGCCAGACTGCAACATTGTATCAATGTTTTCAGCAGCGAGGCCTCAGAGCTAAAGCTGGCCCCGAATAAAAAAGAAAAAAAAGAAAAAAAGGAGCAGTTGGGAGCTTCAGTCACCCGCCAGCCTGAAAACGGCCCTCAGCCCCTCAGCCAGACTGGCCAGGCTCCCCAGTGGGGATCCCCACCCTGATCCAGGACACCCTTCAGGGCAAACCAGCCAGCCCCCACCCGTGCACCAGGCCTCTATTCTATATAGTAAACGGGTAATATGCCTCCCAGCACCAGGATCAGCGTGACAGGGGCAGCACCCAAACCCCCCTGATCGCCCTGCGGCTCTGTGTGTGACAGGGTGCAGCGCCCCAACCCCCTGATCGGCCCTGCTCTGTGGGTGATAGAGGGCGGCGCCCCAACCCCTGCCCCCTCCCCAGGGGCCCTGCTCTGTGTGTGATGGGGTAGAGCCATAACCTCCCCATTGGCCCTGCCCTGAGTGTGATGGTGCAGCGCCCCAACCTCCTGATCTGCCCTGCTCTGTGTGTGACAGGGGGCGGTGCCCCAACTCCCCTATCGGCCCTACTCTGTGAGTGACGGGGGGAGCTCCTCAACCCCCTGATTGGCCCTGCTCTGTGCATGACAGGGGGGAGCTCCTCAACCCCCCGATGGGCCCTGCTCTGTGTGTGACAGGGTACGGAGCCCCAACCCCCCTGATGGTCCCTGCTCTGTGAGTGACAGGGGGTAGCGCCCCAACCCCCTGATTGGCCCTGCTCTGTGAGTGACAAGGGGCAGCGCCCCAACCCCCTGATCCTCCCTGCTCTGTGCGTGACAGGGGGTGGCGCCGCAACCTCCCCATCGAGCCTGCCTTGAGTGTGACAGGGGGCGGTGTCCCAACCCCCCAATCAGCCCTACCCTGAGCGTGACTGAGGGTGGCATTGCAACCTCCCGATCTGCCCTGCTCTGTGCATGACAGGGCGATGCCCCAACTCCCCCAATCGGCCCTGCTCTGAGCCTGACCAGGGGCTGCACCTAGGGATTGGGCATGCCCTCTGCCACCCGGGAGCAGGCCTAAGCCAGCAGGTCGTTATCTCCTCAGGGGTCCCAGACTGCGAGAGGGCACAGGCCGGGCTGGGGGACCCCCCTCCCCGCCCCCCGAGTGCACAAATTTTTGTGCACCAGGCCTCTAGTCCTATCTAATAAAAGAGAAACATGGTAATTAGCCATACCTCCGCTACCCTTCCCATTGGCTAATCAGGGGATATGCAAATTAACTGCCAGCCAAGATGGTGGTTAACAGCCAACAAAGATGGCGGCTAATTTGCATACATAGGTGCAATGATGGGAGGCAAAAGGGGAAAGACAGAAGAATGGTGGCATACAAGAGCTGGGGGGTGGGCAAAGGCAGGCCGCAGGGCTGCCTTTGCCCACCCCCCAGCCAGTGATTGCCATCAGAAAGCCCAGTAGGCCAGGCGACACCCCCGGCAGGGGTGCCGGTGATCGCCATGGCGATCGGAGGAAGAGAGAGCCTGGGTGCAGGACCCCCAGGGCTAGGGGTGTCGGCTGGCCTGTGGCTCCTGATCTGTGATGGTTAAAGGAGGGGCGGGGCCCCAGGCACAGTGGCACCCGGGGGACCAGGTGCAGCCGTGTCTGCGGCCCCGGATATGAGATCCTGAAGGGAGGGGCTGGGCAGCAGGCAGGGCAGCATCCTGGGCATCCGGTGCAACTGCGCCTGCAGCCCCCGGATCTGCAATGGAGAAGGGAGGGGTGGGGCAGCAGGCATGGCGGCACCCAGGGGACTGGGTACTGAGGTGCCTGTGGTCCCCTGATCTGAGATCTGAAAGTGAGGGGCGGGGCCACAGGCAGGGGAGATGGGGGCTGGTGGGGCGACTGCAGAGGTCAGCCAGCACTCATGCCCCCAACCGGCTCTCCCTGGGAGTCCGGAGTGGAGGGCGCACTCCCTGGGAAGCTGGAAATCCACCTCCCAGGGCAACTGCACAGAAACCAAGCCTGGCGAGCCATGGAGAGGGCGACCTACCTGGAGGCCACGCAACTTTTATAGTTGAAGTCACCCTGGATGGAGGACTGGGGGTAGCAGGGATCAGAGTTGGCCAAGTCAGCCATGGAATCCCGGGTCCCCGCCGAATGACTAGAGCACATGGACTTCAATGGTCCTCGGTCACTTGCTGAGCAGCAGTCAGCCTGGACCAGGAATCAAACCCAAAACCTGACAGAATGGAACCCAAACCTTTGCTGTGGCAGAGGAGCTCTGACCCACAGCAGGGGCCAGGGCACACCAGAGGGATTTTGTTAAGGGGCCCTGACAGGCAACACCCAGAGCAGTGGGTTAGAACCTCCTCCTGATACAGCAAGGTTGCAGGTTGGATCCCTGGTCAGGGCACAGACAAGAAGCAACCAAAGAGAGCATAGTAAGTGGAACAACACACTGATGTTTCTCTTGCTCCCTTCCTCTCTCTAAAATAATTAATCAATAAAAATTAAAATAAAAAATAAACCCTCTGGCCCTAACCAGTTTGGCTCAGTGGATAGAGCATCGGCCTGTGGACTGAGGGGTCCCGGGTTCAATTCTGGTCAAGGGCATATACCTTTGTTACGAGCACATCCCCAGTAGGGGGTGTGCAGGAGGCAGCTGATCGATGTTTCTCTCTCATTGATGTTTCTCACTCTCTATCCCTCTACCTTCCTCTCTGGAAAAATCAATAAAATATATTTTAAAAAAATAAAAATAAACCCTCTGGCTTGCAGAGTTGCTAAAACAGTTAGAAAGCAAAGTCTCATCCCTTCCCGTTCATTCAACAAATACTTCATATGCTCCATCAGTAATCACACTGGGAATGGGTGTTTGTTTGTTTGTTTGTTTGTTTTGGTTACTCCTCACCTGAGGACATTTTTGCATTGATTTTTTTTTGTTTATTTATTTATTTATTTTTACAGAGAGTGGAAGGGAGGGAGAAAGACAGAAACTAATATGAGAGACATCAAATGGTTGTCTCTTGCTGAATCCCCGACCAGGGCCCTGGATTAAGCCGGCAACCCAGGTATATGCCTTCGATTGGAATCCAACCTGGTACCCTTCAGTCTGCCTGCAGAAGTCTGTCCACTGAACCAAACCAGCATTTTTTTTTCTTTTTAAGTCCTCCTCTAAGGATATGTTCTTTTCATTGATTCTAGAGAGAGAGGAAGGGAGAAGGAAAGAGAAAGAGAAACATCGATCAGTTGCCCAAGCAACCCACAACCTGTGTATGTGCCCTCACCTGGAATCGAACTCATGACCCTTTGGTGCATGGGAGGACACTCTAACTACTGATCCACACCAACCAGGGCCTGGAGGTACAATGAGTTCCCTCAGAGGGAGTGCTGCTCATCCAGAAGCCGGGCTCATGGCTGGTGAGTGCAGTGGAGGTGGCAGGAACTTCCGCGGCAGCACTGAGGAGCAGCGAGCGGAGTATAGGGAGCAGCAAGCAGGCACCGGGCGGTAAGGAGCAAGGGGTCCCAGACTGTGAGAGGGCACAGGCCAGGCTGAGGGATTCCCCCCACCCCCAGTGCACGAATTTCGTGCACCAGGCCTCTAGTAATAATAATAATAATAATAATACACCCCTGAATCAGAGACAATGAAAGCTTAGGGAAAAACTATACTTCTTCCAAACTATATAGTCTTTAATGGCATTAAAGCTCTCTAACAACTTGGTAAGTGTTGTTTCAGAGGGTGGAGGAAATTCATTTCAGAGTCAGTGATGTAATACATATGAAAGTAACTTAGAAATGTATAATTTTAAAATGTGAAAGAGAAGAAAAAATAATTTTGTCACTGAGCACATGCTAATTGGTGCATAAAATTGTCAGTATGTGATCTTTGGCTGTAAGTAGCACTGCTGATGGCAGAAAGCAGACATTTGTTTAATGATACCTGATCTTTGTCATTCAGATAAGTAAGAGATTTTTTTTTTCTTTTGAAAGATGTCATCAGTCAGTTTTGCAGAGAGAACATTGATAATCAAGTGAAAGAACAATTCCAAAAGAGGGAAAGGAAAGCAAGAGGAAGTTCCAACAATTGTACACCGTTCAATCTCTGAATAGGTCTGTTTCATTCCCAGGAGTACAGAGACACTAACTTGAATACAAAAAGTAACAATAGTCCGGCCAGTGTGGCTCAGTGATTGAGCATCGACCCATGAAACAGGAGTTCACAGTTTAATTACCCATCACAACCAGGGCACATGCCCAGGTTGAGGGCTGTATCCCCAGTAGGGATGTGCAGGAAGCAGCTGATCAATGATTATCTTTAAGCATTGATGTTTCTATCTCTCTCTCCCTCTCCCTTCCTCTCTAAAATCAATAAAAATATTTTTTAAAGTAACAATGAAAGGCAGAGAAAAAAGAAGGCCTAGAAACTCCCAGGTGATGTGCAACCCAAATCCATGCTACAGATTATAAATCTAAAATAACCACAATAAAATTGGTCATTAACATAGTGCATCCAATTAATACTTTCTAATCATACCCATAATGCTCCTACATATATTCCTTTCTGGTCCTTTAGTTTCCTTTGTTTCATAAATGTCTTAAATGATTTAGCAAATAGTTAGATATTTACATTTAGTTTTCCAGTAAATTTATATGATTATGAACAATATAGAAGAGGCATCCTAGCTCCTTCTTTGAACTCTCTTCTAACTCTTGCCGGTTAGCCAGGTTGGGTGGCTACCTAACTGATGTATGATTCCCATGGATTGTCTTTGATACATTATATTGCACCCTTCAACACTCATACAAGTGCTACCTGTTTTTTAAGTCTAGCTCATATTTGTTTCCTACCATTAAGCCACTCCTCTGCATTCCTGTGAGTGGTTGGCTGTCATTTCTCACAACTTTTCTATCAGGTGAAATCTATGCAACTCTTCTGAGGTTCACATAAGTATACCATCCTAGGAAAGCATAAGAATCCCAGAAAAGTGCTGTATTGCTTGTCCTTTACAGGCTGGGGATAAAGTGGAAAGATGTTGCAGTTAAATGAATTCCCACATCTTAGTGGAGGGTAAGTGATTCTGGAGAGGCCCATCTACCTGGGAAGTGGGTAGATAAACCAAAGTTGACATAATTACAATAAAAAGAGTGAAAATGGAGTGTTTGATTCCAGAAAGACACTAAAAAGATTATCCACCATGATCAAGTGGGATTTATTCCTGGGGTGCAAGGTTGGTACAATATCTTCAAATCAATCAATGTAATATACCACATAAACAAAATAAAGGATAAAAATCACATGATCATATCAATAGATATAGAAAAAGCTTTTGATATAATCCAGAACCCATTTATGATAAAAACTCACAGAAAAATGGGAATAGAGGGAACATATCTCAACACAATAAAGGCCACATATGACAAACCCTCATGGAACATCACACTCAGAGGGGAAAAAAATGGAAAGCATTTCCCTTAAGATCGGGAACAAGACAGGGAAGTCCACTTTCATCACTTTTGTTCCACAAAACACTAGGTGTCCTAGCCACAGCGATCTGAAAAGATGAAGAAACACAATCCATCCAAATTGGAGAGAAGTAAAATTGTCATTATTTGTAAATGACATAATACTGTATATTGATTCTGCCAAAGAACTACTAGAACTGATAAGTGAATTCAGTAAAATAAGATACAAAATAAATATCTAGAAACCAGCTATTTTTTTATACTACATAAAGAACTACAAGAAAGGGAAAATAAGAGAACAATCCCGTTGACAATTGCATAAGAAAACCCAAAAATCTAGTAATAAGTTTACCAAGGATGTGAAAGATCTATACTCAAAAAATTATGAGAACGAAATTTAAAAAAAGATACAAATATCAGAAGCATATACTGTGTTCATGGAAAGAATTAACATCATTAAAATGTCCGTACTACCCAAAACAATCTATAGGTTCAATGCATTTTCTATCAAGATACCAATGGTGTATTTATTGTACAGAACTAGAACAAGTATTTCAAAAGTTTATATAGAACCACAAAGGACCCCAAATAGCCACAGAGAAAGAAGAACAAAGTTGAAAGAATCATGTTACCTGATATCAAACTATACTACAAGGCCAAATTAATCAAAACACCCTGGCATCAGCATAGAAACAGACATGTAGGTCAATGGAACAGAATACAGAGCCCAGAGAGAAATTCATGTTGGTATTCTGCAAAGAAGGCAAGAGCATACAATAGGGTAAAGATTGTCTATTGAATAAATGGATTTGGGAAAATTGAACAGATAGGTGAAAAAAGTGAACTTAGACCACCTTCTCACACCACACACAAGAATAAACACACAATGGATAAGAGTTAAACATTAGGCTTAAAACAATAAAAATCCTAGAAGAAAACAAGGGCAGTAAAATCTTTGACATTTATTGTAGCAATATATATTTTTCTGATCTATCTCCTCAGGCAAGAGAAATGAAAGAAAAAATAAATTGGACCACATAAAACTAAAGTTTTGCACAGTGAAGGAAACCATGAACAAAATGAAAATACAACCTACTGAATGGGAAACATATTTACCAATGATACGTCTAATAAGGGGTTAATGTCCAAAATATATAAAGAACTTATAAAGCTCAACACCAAAAAACAAACAGTTCAATTAAAAAATGGGCAAAGGGAAAGGGGGGTGAGCAGGTAGAACAGGGTAAATGGAGGATAAACGGTGATGGATAAAAGATGATGGAAGGAGACTTGACTTGGGGTGGTGAGCACACAATACAATATACAGGTGATACATTATAGAATTGCACCCTTGAAACCTGTGTGATTTCATTAACCCACTAATTGCCCAGTGCATGATATCACATGCTGTAGACCTCCTGCCACTTCTACAGGACCTGGCAGGAGCCACAGTGTGCCTGCGGAAGCCCGTGGGAGCCAGCAGGAGCCGCAGCACTCCTGTGGGAGCTGCAGTGTGCCCACGGGAGCTGGCAGGAGCCACGCCGCCTCAGTGGAAAGAGGGAGTGAGCTGCCACCACCCGCTGGAGCTGGGAGGGAGCCACCACCACCGCCTGCGGGAGCCGGGGGTGGAGGAACCGAGAGGTGCTCCATGAATCTCCTGATGACCGGTCATGCATGCAGCCCCACCCACCCACACATGCCTCACTGTGCATGCAGCCCTGCCCACCTGCAAGTGCTTGCTGCTCACACAGCTTCCTGCTGATAGATCATTACACGTGAGGGCATGATGAACATTTGCGTATTAGCCTTTTATTATATAGGACTAGAGGTCCGGTGCACAAAAGATTTGTGCACTTGGGGGGGAGAGGGGGTCTCAGCCCAGCCTGTGCCCTCTCGCAGTCTGGGATGCCTTGGGAGATAATGACCTGCTGGCTTAGGCCTGCTCCCGGGTGGCAGAGGGCAGGCCCAATCCCTAGGTGCAGCCCCTGGTCAGGCTCAGAGCAGGGCTGATTGGGGAGTTGGGGCACCGCCCCCTGTCAAGCACAGAGCAGGGCAGATCGGGAAGTTGTGATGTCACCCCTAGTCATGCTCAGGGTAGGGCCGATTGGGGGGTTGGGGCACCGCCCCCTGTCACACTCAAGGCAGGGTCGATAGGGAGGTTGCAGCACCACTCCCTGTCACGCACAGAGCAGGGCCGATCAGGGGGTTGGGGCGCTGCCCCCTGTCACTTACAGAGTAGGGCCGATAGGGGAGTTGGGGCACCGCTCCCTGTCACCCACAGAGCAGGGCCGATCAGGGGGTTGGGGCGCCGCCACTGTCACACTCAGGGCAGGGCCAATGGGGAGGTTATGGCTCTACCCCATCACACACAGAGCAGGGCCCGTGGAAGTGGGGGTTGGGGCGCCGCACCCTGTCACACAGAGAGCAGGGCCGATCAGGGGGTTTGGACGCTGCCCCCTGTCATGCTGATCCCGGTGCCAGGAGGCCTTGCGGCTCCGCTGATCCTGGTGCTGGGAGGCCTCACTGCTCCACTGATTCCGGTGCTGGGAGGCATATTACCCTTTTACTATATAGGATAGAGGCCTGGTGCACGGGTGGGGGCCGGCTGGTTTGTCCTGAAGGGTGTCCTGGATCAGGGTGAGAGTCCCCACTGGGGTGCCTGGCCAGCCTGGATGAGAGGATGATGGCTGTTTGCAGCTGGTCACACCCCCTTCAGGGTGGGGGTCCCCACTGGGGTGCCTGGCCAGTCTGGGTGAGAGGCTGATGGCTGTTTGCAGCTGGTCACACCCCCTTCAGGGTGGGGGTCCCCACTGGGGTGCCTGGCCAATCTGGGTGAGGGGCTGAGGGCCGTTTTCAGGCTGGCGGGTGACTGAAGCTCCCAACCTGTCCTTTTTTTCTTTTTTTTTTATTCTGGGCCAGCTTTAGCTCTGCAGCTTGGCTCCAGCTCTGAGGCTTCGGCTGCTGAAAGCAGGTATCTGGTTTGTTTGGGTTCTATAATTGTAACACTGTTGCGGTCCTGCTCACTCCAGCTCTGAGATCCCGGCTGGCTGAAAGCAGGGATCTGCCTTTGTTCTATAATTGAAACAATGTTGCAGTCCTGCTGGCTGAAACTTGGCTGGCTGAAAGCAGGTTTCTTGGGTTTTGTTTAGCTTCTATATTTGTAACAATATTTCTCAAACTGCAAGCTCAGAGGCTGGCAAGGCAGAAGGGGAACGTTGGCTTCCTCTGTCACTGAAGCAAGCAAGCCTCCTGTTCTCTTCAAGCTGCCTGGCTGCCGGCAGCCATTTTGGTTGGCAGTTAATTTGCATATCGCCCTGATTAGCCAATGGGGAGGGTAGCAGAGGTACGGCTAATTACCATGTTTCTCTATTATTAGATAGGATGTTACCCCCAATAAATTCAATAAAAATGGAGTGTTAATCAAAATGTACTACTTTCAAGGAACTATAGCAATGGCAAGTTGATCAGGAAATCTCTAGCTCCACTAAGATCCTAACTGATACATAGAAACCTTTTACACAAGCTTTTTATGCAAAAACAAACTCTAGTTTTCAGGAATTAAGGCCTGGTTTGAGTCACCACATGGAAATCCCTTGTACAGTTCCAAAAGCTGAATTTTTTTGTGGCCTAGGATCTCTTGAATGACAACCAGCTGCACTTAAGGCGTTACCTTACCATAACAACACAAAACAGTATAAATGCCCTTTCTAGCCTCAAACTCATAGCTATGCATCAACTGTACTTGGGGATGGGCAATATAGAAACATACCTGGAATTCTGAACACTAGTTCTAAATTAACAGTAAATTCTGGGCACTTGGAATTCTTCTGTGGTTCACTGGTCACAATGAGGACTTTCAGGCAGGTGATGGAGGTTTGACCCCTGCCCTCATAAGGTTGGCTCAAGCTCTTACATATAGATTTAGAGTGAACATTCCTAGTGCTTGGAAAACACCCTGCTTTGTCTCCAAAACCCATGGAATGAGGGCCCAATAAGGTAGTTGTCAAAGTGAAGCATCTTAAATCACCTCTAACAATATTATACATTAAAACCAATAGTACATGCCCTAACCGGTTTGGCTCAGTGGATAGAGTGTCGGCCTGCGGACTGAAGGGTCCCAGGTTCGATTCTGGTCAAGGGCATGTACCTTGGTTGCGGGCACATTCCCAGTTGGGGGTGTGCAGGAGGCAGCTGATCGATGTTTCTCTCTCATTGATGTTTCTAACTCTCTATCCCTCTCCCTTCCTCTCTGTAGAAAATCAATAAAATATATTTTAAAAAATCAATAGTACAGTCTTGGGATTTTTGTGACTTGCATGCAGGTTTGGAAATTTCTCTAATATTGATTTTTAACTGGGTTTCTTGATCAGGGCTGATAGCAAGTGTGTCTTGTATTAAAAAAAAGCTAGTGACTCAAAAGTCATATGCTATTTAAGATATAGCCCTTTGGGGGGAGAAAAAAAGCCCTGTCTCAGTGCTGTCATTATTTATCCTATTAAACACAGAATATCAGAAAGAACTGTCTTTTACTGGAAGACACCTATTCATCTTTCCTGTACTAACTCAGAGCCAAGCCAATTCTCCATGTCTGTATCATAGTGACGTCTTTAAGCATCACGATCCTCTCACTCTCCACAGAATATCTCACTGATCCATTTCTTGATGGATGGAAACTGGTGAGGATGAAGTACAAGGATCTTAGTTGTTGTGGTAAGAAACATAAGTGACTAAGAGAATTGAGGAGATAAGCCTCCTGAAAATGTACTCACACGTTTGAGAGTCTAGTGGTCTGGGGCATACAGATAACTTGCTGCGCCACAGGCTCTCTGCCTCTAGAAAGAGGAACAATGCCTGGCATGGATGTTGGAGGCAATTAATGCTGCCTCAGGTGTGCTGGCTGCGCCCACTTACAGGTAACCTGTAATGGTGTCAGCTTCGAATGTCGCTCCGGGAAAGAGCTTCCTTTAGTTCTAGGATTTAGCTGTCATTTAGATCACTTTGAAGTATCACCCAACAGATTTAATGTGCTGCATGATGCCTCGTGTTTTGGAGCAAAACCATGTCCTTCTTGAGAGATAATGATTTGCTTCTAGAGAAAGAATTCCTGGCTTTGCTACTTTCCCTGGTAGAGATTGCTTACCTAGCTTGGTATCCCAGGAGACCATGTCACCTGAGCTTGTTTCCCTGAATTAGTGCTCTTTTATCCACTGAATATTACTGATGGACATGTCAACCAACTCCTTAAGTCAGTGGTTCTCAACCTGTGGGTCGCCACCCCTTTGGCCGTCAAATGACCCTTTCACAGGGGTCGCCTAAGACCATCCTGCATATCAGATATTTACATTATAATTCATAACAGTAGCAACATTACAGTTATGAAGTAGCAACGAAAATAATTTTATGGTTGGGCCACAACATGAGGAACTGTATTTAAAGGGCCAGAAGGTTGAGAACCACTGCTAAATGAATAGAGGTGATATAAACAGGGCTGTACCAAAAAGGTATTGACAGAATGAGTAAATTATCTAAAAATGTAATTACTCTCTTGGAAATGACTCTGAATTTTCTTCTACACAAGTGGAACCATGGGAGTTTTCTGTGACTACTTACTTGAGAATGAAATTAAACACACACACACACACACACACAACCCACAGAAAACAAAAACAACTGCCAGTTTTCTGCACATCTATACTAATAAAAGCCTAGGTGGTCCTCGCACCCTAGTGCAATGCCCTCACATCATCACAAGATGGCCGACACAAGATGGCCACCACAAGATGCCTGGCTGGGGAGGGCAGCTGTGGGCGATCAGGCTGGCAGAGGAAGGCAGCTGGAGGCAACCAAGCCTACAGGGGAGGGCAGTTGGGGGCCATCAGGCAGGCAGGCAGGCAGGCGAGTGGTTAGGAGCCAGCAGTCCAAGACTTTCGTTTGTTGGAAGATTTTTGATTACTGCTTTGATTTTATTGGTCTGTTCAGATTTTCTGTTTCTTTTAAATTCAGTTTTGAAAGATTGTGTTTCTAGGAATTTATCTGTTTCTTTCAGATTGTCCAATTTGTTGTCGTATAATTGTTCATAATGTTTTCTGATAGTACTTTGTATTTCTGTGGTGTCAGTTGTTAATTCTCTTCCATTTCTATTTTTTTTTAGTTTGGTCCTCTCTGTTTTTCTTATCCATCTTGTTTATCTTTTCAAAGAACCAGGCCTCAGTTTCATTGATACTTTGTATACATTTTAAACTTTAATTTATTTCCACTCAGATATTTATTATTTTCTTCCTTCAATTAACCTTGGGCTTTATTTGCTTTTCTTTTTCTGGTTTCTTTAGGTGTAAGGTTATCTTGTTTATTTGAGACTTCTCTTGTGTCTTGTGGTAGGTCTGCATTTTTATAAATTTTCCTCTTAGGACTCGTTTTCCTGTGTCCCAGAGAGTTGGGGTTATTGTGGTTTTATTTTAATTTGTCTCAAGGTGTCTTTTCATTTTTGTTGTTGTCTTTGTTAACCAATTCATTGTTTAATAACATGTTATTTAGCTTCCATGTATTTTTCAGTTTATTTTCTTGTAATTCATTTTCTAGTTCCTTTTTGATTTTCTCTCTGGAAGATGTACACAATGATATTACTGGGGTGCTACAGTCCCCTACTATGACTGTATTACTGTTGATCTCTTCCTTTATGTCCATCAATATTTACTTTATATATTTAGGTGCTTCTATGTTGCAGATGTTGATGCAGATGTTTACAAGTATTATACCCTCTTATTAGATTGATCCTTTATCATTAGGTAATGTCCTTCTTTATCTCTTATCATAGCTTTTGTTTTACAGTCTGGTTTGTCTGATATAAGTATGACTACCACAGATATTTTTCATTTTCATTTGTAAAAAATATGTTTTTCCATCCCTTTATTTTTAGTCTGTCTTTCAATCTAACGTGGGACTCTTATAGAAAGCATATAGGTTTCTTGCTTTCTTACCTATCCAGCTACACTATGTCTTTTGATGGAACATTTAACTCTTTGTATGCCATGAGCATCTCTAGATGCATGCTGCGGATTTTTTAAATTAAATTCAAAATATAGTGGCGTGTGGGGATGGTTTCCATTTTGGATGCATGGCAGTTAACTGGTTAATCAATTTACATTTAAAGTGACTATTGATAGGTACATATTTATTGCTATTTAATTCTTTCTAATTAAGGGTTTTTGTTTTTGTTTTTGTTTTTGGTTTGTTTGTTTTCCTTTCTTCTTCTTGGGGAAGTTCTTTTAATATTTCATGTAATACTGGTTTGGGGGTAATGAACTCCTTTAGCTTTTTATTGTCTGGGAAGCTTTTTAATGCCTTCCATTTTAAATGACACCCTTTCTTGATAAAGTGATCTTGGTTGTAGGTCCTTGCTTTTCATCACTTCAAATATATTGTGTCAATACCTTCTGACTTGATATGTTTCTATTGAGATATCAGCTGACAGTCTTATGGGAGCTCCCTTGTAGGCAACTGTCTTTTTATTGCTGCTTTTAAGATTATCTCTTCATCTTTAACCTTTGGCATTTTATTTATGATGTGTATTGGTTTGGGCCTCTTTGGGTTCATCTGATGTTGGACTCTCTGTGCTTCTTTGACTTGTGTATCTTTTTCCTTCACCAGAATAAGGAATTTTTCAGTCATTATTTCTTCAAGTATGTTATCAATCCCATGCTCTCTTTCTTCTTTTTATGTCTCCCTATGGTATGTATTCTGTTATGGTCAATGTTGTCTGAGAAGTACCTTAAACTATCTACATTTTTAAAAATTCTTTTTTCTTTTTGCTGCTCAGATTGTATATTTTCTACTACTTTGTCTTTTAATTAATTAAGTCATTCCTCTGCTTCATCTGGTCTGCTGTTGATTCCTTCTGGTGTATTCTTTATTTCAGATATTATATTTGTTATTTTTTTACTGTTTTTTGTTAATTGCCGGAAGCTGGTCCATCCTTGCTGCTTGACACAGTTGCTGCAGGAAAGAAACATCTGCACAGCATATGTTTCAAGGGACCTGGCATATATGGCATACTGTTCTTAATATGTTTGCTCCCCTTAGCACTATGTGTTTTAACCAAGGTCACCTCTCCGAGAAAGGTTGTTTCCCCAGGTAGGGATTTTTCCCTGAAGTTAGGGAGGGGATAAAATCCCTTAACTAAGTGCCAGGCGGGTAGTTAATCACTTTAGCTACAAACAATCACGCTTAAGCTACATAATCTTTATTCCCTGGAATGGAGATAAGAAACGCCCTAACCTTTGCAATAGAAATTGACAGGATTAAAATCAACTGGTATAAATAGAGATGTAACAAGACAATAAACACCAGAACCTGGCTGGAGATTTTAGACAGAACTTGGCTAGAGATCCTGGCTAGGCTGCTGATCAACTGAACGCTGTCTCCATGTCATTCCTTCTTCGCCGACTCTGTCCACACCTTTGGGGACCCCTGGACCTGCTGGGGCTGGACCCCAACAGTTAATGTTTTTTATGTCCTTTTGTAATGCCTACTGTCAATCTAAGTTATCACTGATTTCATCATTCCTCTCCTAAGTTCCTTGAATATCCCTATAACCATTGTCTTGAACTCTGTATTTGAAAGATTGCTTGCCTCCATGTCATTTAGATTTTTTTTAGGGGAGATCTCTCCTGTTCTTTAATTTGGGGCATATTTCTTTGTCTCCCAATTTTGGCTGCTTCTGTATTTGTTTCCATGCATTAGGTAGATGTGCTATGTCTCTCGTTCGTGGCACAGTGGACTTAGGTAATAGATGTTGTATGGGCCTCAGTGGCACAATCTCCCTGATCACCAGAGTTAGGTTCTCCAGGAATTTCCCTTTTTTTGGTTATGTCAGTCCTCCTGTTCTAGTTGAGTCTTGATTGCTGTTGGCAATTGCTGACGGGTGGGGTTGACTACTGGCTGACTTTGAGGATTTACCCTGACAACAATGTACAGACTGCTGTGTGGAGGCTGACCCCATGAAGTGGAATTTTTCCCGACAGTATCTGGTGCCTGCTAATATCTTCCTTTGTGTGTACCACTTTGGAGCTAATTGGGTCATGCTGTGATGTGGTCCAAAGCCCACCACTAAGGTTGTTGGTTTTGGGGCCTCTTGGAAGGTATCAGGTGTAGGCCAATGTGAATTGCTCCTGTGACTGGCTCTGTCACAGTTTGTGGCTCCCTCTGCTGGGGGTAGGTGCACCTGGTAGGGGTCAAGTTGTGTCCCAAGGCTGGATTCCACCAGCACCAAGCCTTGGGGAAAGTCAGCCAGTGGCCCAAGCACCCTGAGATCCATCTCAGCCTTCTGGCTGTCTTTCAGGCTCAGTCACTAAAAGAGCCTCTGGTAGTATACAGGTTGCTTGTGTGAGGTAGGTTCTCTGAGAGACACCAGGTAGGGATGAGTGAAGTTCACCAGGTTGATAAATACTCAAATTTGGCATCAGTGCTGGGTCTGAGGATATTCAGCAAAATTCTCAGGGTACACCAAGGCCAGCTGCCACATGCTTGGGGCCTGTGCAACTTTGTGATGAACAGGATCTCAGGGAGTCATCAGGGTGAGGCCAGTAGATTTCATCAGTCTAAAACACATTACAAATTGACCATGTGACTAGGAGCTTTGCACAGGAATAGTGGTGCCAGTTGGGGCATGTCAGGGAAAAGTAGGCCTCCCTGAAAGCCTTCCAGGTAACTGCTGCATGGACCCAATCTGGTTGCAGCCACCAGACTTCTCCACAGGACTTGAGCTTGGCAAGGCAGGATCACAGGGAGTCAGAAGTGTAGGGCTAGTGCATATTCCCAGGCTGACATGCATGCATGGGAGTGTTTGACCCAGGAACGATGGTGTCTGTGGGCAGTGTGGGAGAGAAACTCAGCACAGGACACTCAGCTGTCCTTGTAGCCCTCTCCTTGAAGCCATACACCCTGATATCTCCCTTTATAACACCAGTCTGTTATAAGCCAGTGTCTCTCCACCAGAGCCCAGTGTGTGTGGCTGCAAATGAAATTTTGTACATTGGTCCTTAAGAGTGTGCCTGGGTTAATAGCAGTCTCCCGTCTCTCTGTGGCAGATGGAATCCCCACTGATTTTCACAGCCAGACGTTATGTGGGCTCCTCCTCCCAGCTCTGGTGCCACAAGGTGACCTCTGCAGCTGAGATATCCCTCCGGATTCTCAACCTCAACACATAGATGCAGGGACAGCCCATTTGGCTTCTCTGCTCTTCCTACCTGTCTTGGTGTGGCTTCTTCTGTAAATTCTTAGTTATGAGACTTCTGTTCATCTAGTCCTCAGTTGGTTTTTCAGGTTGGTTGTTCTATAATTTAATTTTAATCCTGGTATGGTCCTGGGAAGAGGTGAATGTAACTTACATCTGCTGTGCCACCAACTTGGATCTCTCTAATGATTTTTGTACCTTTTATTCCATATTCCCATTGCCCTCAACTGGATAGCTAGTTTTGCATCATGGAGTTAGCCAAGCCTGTATTCCAAATAAGTCTAAGCTCTTGATGATAACCCAAGTTATCAACACACCTAAAACTTCAGTGGGCCTTGGTCAGAGGAATGGGATGCCTGGCAATATCAGTGACTCCCTTTGATACAATATCTTACTTATGGTATAATTTTCTCAGTGATAAGTAATGATATATGTGATGGCCTCTGTGGTAGTGACTAAGTCATTAAGTAATTCTCAGGTGCTGAAAAGGAGACAATCTTTTCTTGCTTCTTCCAGCTTTTGGTATTTCCAGCCTTTCCTTGGCTTTTGGCTGCATAACATCAATCTGTTTCTATTCTCACATCACTTTCTCCTTCATTTGTCTGTGTCCCTGCTGTCGCTCATAAGAATAGTTGTTATAGGATTAAAATTCCCTTCAGGTAATTGTGATGATCTCACCTCAAGAATTTTAACTTAATTGCATCTGCATGAACTCTTTATTCAAATAAGGTCACATTCTCAGGTTCATAGACTTTTTCACAGCTTTTATTTGGGGGAGAGGAGCGCTATTCAATTCACTACATTAACCTTTATGTTTTTGTATCACTAGTTCATTCCATGTGATTGCTGAGTAGTATTCCATTGAATACCACTATCCATTTGACTTTCTTTTTAACCCTCACATGAGGATGTGTTTTTATTGATTACAGAGAGAGGGGAAGAGAGACACAGAGAGAGACAAAGACAGACAGAGCTGTGAGAGAAACATCAATCGGTTGCTTCCTATATGCACTCTGACCAGGGATCAAACCCAAAACCTTCTGGTGTACAGGATGACACTCCAACCAATTGCACTACCTGGTCAGGGCTCTATTTGACTTTTGACAAACACTTGGACAGTTGGATTGTTTCCAATTTATGGCTATTGGGGGGAAAAGCTTCTCTGAACTTTAGTGTACAAGTCTGTGTGCAGACATGTATTCTCATTGATCTCACATAGGAGAAGAAATGCTCTGCAAATTTCCTGAGTTTTCTCCCTGAAATTCTCTGCCCTCTGTAGTTTGCCCTGAAAATTCTAGCTACCTCAGCCTACCTGTAATGTGACCCGTGTCTTTGGAGCTCTTGGAGAGTGCCAGGCTCTGTTTGCGTCTTCATCTCTGGAGTGCATTCTGGAGGTCTGCCCATGCTCTCGCAGGGCTCCTTCCATTGGTCTCTTCATGCACAGGAATGCTGTCTTACTCTGACCGTTGCCTAATGAGCGAACATTGTTGTTTCATATATTTTGTCTGTGTTTTAGTTGTTTAACACATGAGAGTAAACCATTACCTGTTACTCCCTCATGGCTGGAAGAAAAACTCTTCTTTTTCATTCTTTTGATATAAAAAGTTATTTTTCTTAGTTGAAAGGGCATGCAAAATTCGACTGGAGCATTTATGTAAACTCTTTTGGTCTGTAACTATATGCCATATCCTTGAGGAATAGATTTCTCCTTCCCTGGCCCCTGACGGTCTCGCTGCAAACCTATATGACATTGCTACTATCAGCCTGGAAAAGCTCAGCTCAGTTTAATATTTGGCCTTCCTTACTCAGGTTTACTCCCTGTGCTGTGTGTGTGTGTACACATGTGTATTTGTTCATGCATGCATGTGCATGTGTATTATTTTTATTGTAGTTATAAAGGAAAAGGAGATTTATGCTTCACAGGGGTATTATTTGACTGAAGTTTCTTTGTTGAATTATTACTAACTTCCTCACTAAGTATGAAATACAGAGCAAGATTTCATTTGAATACCTTTCAAACAAACAGCATGCTCACTGTATTACAGCTCATTATTTGGTTTGATTATATACATTAGCAAATTCCCTGTGGAAAAATACCCAGGGCCTCAATAAAATTGGCTCTTATTGTTTCTGAAGATAATTTTTGATGTAATGTTGTGAAACATTCTTGTGAGATATTAAAAATGAACATTCTCTTGGGAAATCTAAAAACAATTCATATTTTCCATAACCCAAATAGTGGTTAAATAAGATTACTTGCATATATTTATGGAGTTTAAAATAAAAAAGTAAAACTCACATTTTTGAGCTATGATAAACTATTTTGTTAATATATTTTTATTATTGATTTCAGAGAGGAAGGGAGAGGGAGAGAGAGATAGAAACAACAATGATGAGAGAGAATCATTGATTGGCTGCCTCCTGAACACCCACACTGGGGATGGAGCTGTAACCCTGGACATGTGCCCTGACTGGGAATTGAAACCTGACCTCCTGGTTCATAGGTTGATGCTCAACCACTGAGCTGTGACAGCCGGGTACTGTAATAAACTATTGATTAAACTATGGGTATGTTTCTATGTGTGCGAATGTACACATATATGATAAAAAATGTATATATATATATATACCCATGTATCTAGATAGGTATATACTTACAAAGATATATTATATATGACATAGATCAGTATAAATGCTTAAAACAAATACTTTATAACTTTTTTGATCATAGCTATCTAAACACATTACCTATATAGACAAATCTTATATACATATAATTAACCTGAGTAATTATGTATTAGAGTATTAAGTATGAATATTATGGTTTTTTTATATTCTGCAAGTTTGTCCATTAATAATATGTTTTGTTAAATAATTAGAAGATAGACTTAACCAAAAGAAATTCTTTCAAAAAATGTCTACTTCCATTTGCTATTTATTTTTTTTAAAATAATGCTCAGGAAGTCTTATATGCTTACATATAAAACTACTCAGATGGAATAGTAAATAGGACTCATTTTGACCAACCAGAAGTATCAAAAGTGAATTTCAACCTGAGACCTAATTTTTTAGTACCATTCTGTCTATTCTATATAGCATTTATCAAAAATCTTTGCAAGAGATCACTTACGGAATTTGCTTATTTGTCTTCTATTTTGGAAATATGTATAATGTAAATGTAGTCTGATGTAACAAACTCATTCTGAATTTTAACTTATCCTTTTCTTTTTAGTTATTTTCCCCCAGTGCTATAATGTATAATATTCACTCCAGACTTCCAAGTACAAAGTATTGGATACTTTCTCTATAGAAAAAAAATTATTGCTTTTTAAAACCATCTTGTTCCTAATTGGTGGATTAAATTCTTATTTTTATGTTTTGGGCTTCACAATCAATATCAGCAGTTGAATAAAACAGCACACCGTGGCTTTAATATTGTGTAACCCTGTAGCTGTTTGTGCATGGACAATGAAAGCAATTTCAACCACCAGGCATTGGAGAGCATATGCAGATTTGAGATTGTTGTGAGGACATGACAAGTGATGGAGCAGCCAGCTGGCCTTCCAAGTGGTGAATGACGGCTCTGTCAGAGCTCTTGGTTCTCTGCAAGATAAAGAGTGGACGGTGAGCACGATCCCTAAGCCCTCCATGAAGCAGGCCATGCCTGTTCTTCAGCTCATCTCCAGGCCTTTGCCTTCACTGATCCACCTATAATTACTGGTGCATCCTTCAAGTTTCTGGAACAGTCCGTATGCTTATCCCTCTGCTGAAAAAGTCGTAGTCCCTCCTCATTTCACTCCACTGCTTGCTCAGCCAGGTGAGAGCAGTTTTCTAATACAGTATTTTGCATTGTGTTAATTCGTTCTGGCTTTTCCTGGCCACGTTCCCAATTTTCACTGTGGAAATAAGTCTCCCTTGACCTTCATCTAAATCTTCAGAGAACTGTCATCTTCAGGGTGGACAGGTTTTCAGTTTCCTATCAAGAAAGAACAAAGAGAGAGAAGTGATGAAAAAATATGTTTCTGTAGCAAATAGTTTGCTACAATCTAGTATCATTTCTAGTGTTTGGGGAGTTTTTTAAATCATTGAGGTAACAATTTCTACATCTTATAAAAGCTGAAATTCCCGCTTGAAAGTCTCAGTGGAATTTCACATCCTTACTCCTTACTGATATGTAAGGATTAGCTCCTCGTGCGGACAATCACCTAACATATGTATGTGTGTCTGTCGGTTCATGACCCCCGCAGGGCTCAGCGAAGCACAAATCAGGAGAACACAATCCTGGCCAGCAGAGGCGAGCATCCTGGCCTCATGATCTCACCCGCCCCGAGGGGATGCCGAAAGGGCATATGCTGCCCTTATGAACACTACGACCTTTATGCTCTTTGGCCGAAATCATGGCCAACGATGCCTCTTTTATGTCTTTCCTATTTTTATGTAGTTCTTTACAGTATGACTGCCCGCATCAGTCCACTGGAGGTCAAGTCCCCACACTGTAGGAGCAGCTATGGGGTGTGCCTCTCCCACTGCAAGGCTGAGGCTTTCTCTCCCCCTTCCTGGGGTCTCATCCAGGACGCAGGGCGAGCCTTGGAGGCCTCCCCTATCCCTTGTCTGGACCCCCATGCCCAGGCGATCTCCTTGGGAGAGAGCGGAGGTCGCAGTGGGAAGTGCAGGGCGTGGGCCAGGGCACGAGTTGACTGAGGAATGGAAGGTCTGTGGGCCTGGCATCCCAGCGAAAGCCCAGATTTGAACCAAGAATGCAGCACTCCTCCAGGAGAGAGGCGGAGCCTGCCCTTCCTGCGGACCCAGGTGGGGAGCCCAGGTTTGCTACATGGTCTGCTTGTGCCCGGATCTTCCCTGTGCGGTCACCCTCCTCAAGCAGGCAGCCCCTGCTCACAGATGCGAGTTTGAAATATCAGTTTTGTGGCTCTTGCTCCCTGATTTCGCCTTCGTCCCACACCCCCAACCCCAGGCTCCCACGTGCCCCAGTGAGGTCACAGCTCTGTGGACAGGCCGGCACAGTTGCAGACTTTCCAATTTGGTTTCTTCAGATCCAGGCACGATGAGGCAGCCTATCGTTGCTGTTACTTGTTTGGTTTTTAGAAAATCTGAATTCATTAAAGAAGGAGCTGCACCAAATTTCTATCATTTCCTGAGTCCACTCTCTCAGTGACAGCCTGGGAGGGTTCTCACGGCTCCCCTGGCTGCCCCTACTTCTCCCATCCGGTCTCGCCTTGGTAGCCACCGCCTCCAGGAGGCCCTTTAAAATCCAAGGTCTGGGTTAGGCGCTGCTTGTGTGAACTGGCAATAGCTAGTTAGTTGCCAGGTGTGGTTCCTATTGACCTGCATGATAACGTAAGGTTGGATTGTCAGTCTCCCCATAAAATCTTAAGTTGGTTGGGCATGTTTTTTGCTTTTCATTATTTATTCAGTTGTCATCAACAAAACATTTATTAATATGTATCTGATGAATTAAAATGCATAATGTGCATGTGATAAGTCTTTTTCCTCAGTTTTTATTTAGAATTAAAGAAGTGCAAATGGAAGCTCCCTTTCATTGATGTCTTAACATAAAAATGGTAAGGTCTATTCAAGTTAATGGCATGTTATGAAATAGAATTAAACCAGACATTTCACATCTAATGACTGAAGTGGATGGCTCATCTACTGATGATTTAGAAAGAGTACTTTAGAATGGGAGAAAAAATAAATGACAGAAACATATGGAGCAAATTAAAGTGTACATTTTTCAGTCTTGTGTGTGTGTGTGTGTGTATGTGTGTGTGTGTGAGAGAGAGAGAGAGAAAGAGAGAGAGAGAAAGCTACACAAGCACAAATACAAACACAAAAAAAACTTTCCTTTTCTCAAATAAATTTCAGTCTTATGTGACATGAATTCACCGTGTAAGGAGTGTCCATTGGAGAAAGAAACAACTTCCAATTAGGTAAAGTCAAAATTTCAATATAATAATCTCTATATATAAAAGCCTATGTGACCATCAGATTGGCCAACCAGCGGGGCCACCAGGAGGAAGACGTTTAACCCAGGAGCTGCCAAGTGACAGTAACTTTATAGAGCGCCTTCTGGAACTCCAGGACCACTTGGCAGATATCGGACTGCTGGTTTTGGCCAGGCCGAGGGACCCCACCGGTGCATGAATCCATGTACCGGCCTCCAGTTATAAATAATAATGTTGCTATCCAACACCTTAATGCTTCTCTTCACAGAAATCTGGCAGAGAATAAATATAAAATATTAATAATTCTGCAGTAAAAAGAATACAACACAAAGTATAATTCTTAATTTTGAGAATTAAAGTGACATTTACTTATTACATTAGTCAAAATTTGTATATCAATTAAAACCAATGAATTATTCAATAAAAATGAAATCTTTGAGTTCATAAAAATCTATAATCTATAATAATAAAAGCATAATATGCTAATTAGACCAGACAGCCGAACGACCTTCCATACGTCCTCCAAGATGACTTTCCGGAAGAAGCTAGGGCTGCAAGGGCCGAGCCCCTTGCACGAATTTCATGCATCGGGCCTCTAGGTTAAAAATAAAGGAAGGTAGTTTAATAAGACTTAATTATTTCATTAAACATTTAAAGCAAAGTTTATACTAAATCGCATTTACAATTAAAATGTTTCTGTTTTAAAAAGTCTAATAGCTTTGTGCCAAGAAAATCTGAATACATTTTGTTTTTATGTATGTGATATTTTATTACTTTTTGCTTATAATTAAAATAAATGACCAAGTTCTGTAGGCTAATTAAAATTTATCTGTTTAAACAGCATCATAATTGATAGTATACAGATATAATAAATACAATTGTTTAAAATTAATTTTACATATTCATTTAAATAATGTATATAATGTTTAAATGCTATCAACATTTTTGTAAGACACTTCTCTACATATATTAGTATTTGTTTAGCATCTAACTAATAAAAGTGTAATATGCTAATTAGACCAGATAGACCGAACATCTTTCAATCAGGCCATCAGGGGAGGGCAGTTAGGGGCAATGAGACCAGCAGGGGAGGCAGTTAGGGGCGACAGGCTGACAGGGGAGGGCAGTTAGGGGCGATGAGGCCTGCAGGGGAGAGCGGATAGGGGTGATCAGGATGGCAGGCAGAGGTGGTTAGGGGTGATCAGGCAGGCAGACAGAGTGGTTAAGGATGATCAGGCTGGCAGGGGAGGGCGGTTAGGAGCCAGCAGTTCTGGATTGCAAGAGGGATGTCTGACTGCTTGTTTAGGCCCTATCCCCCAGTTGGACATTCCCTGAGGGGTCCCATATTGGAGAGGGTGCAGACTGGGCTGAGGGACCCCTAACCCCCCACACAAATTTTGTGCACAGGGCCTCTAGTAATTTAATAATGATACATGGGCATATTTACCCAAATTCAAATTTTCCACACCGTTCTGTAGTATACAATAGCTTAGTGATCACTCTAATTTTTTTTATTTTTGAATCATAAGGGTAGTGAAATAATTTGCAGTTATAAAGCATAATGCTTATTTGCTTCTATTACATGTGAGACTTTTTTCTCAACTGTATTCAAGGCAAAATTAGCAACACAATGCTTTTTAAAGTTACTTTTAACATTAACTTTAGGAATCAATAAAACTCTACCAATCCTATACAAACACAAGTTTTTTAAAAAAGAGAAAAATCTCTTCAGTCAAGAAAATAATTATTTGATTGGATATAAAAATTTTTAATACCTGGTTTCTTTAAATTTTACCATTTTTAATTATATTGGAAACCTAAATGCTATATTCAGGGTTAGAAAGGAAAAGTAGGAAGTTAATTGCACAACATTATTATTAAAAGGTACATTTTAAAATGTGAGAGGCATGAATGAAAAAAGTAGATTAGCATGGTGAAAGAATAATGCATAAAATAATTTTCTGGAGATTATCTAGCTTTTTCTAAAATATTTTCCAGATAATATTATGCTCAGTCCTATATTTTTTAAGACAATTATTTAGAGTGAGCACATCCTATGTCTAATAGGTGCAAAGGATAAGGCAGATCCAATCTATACTAATAGCCTAGGTGGTGTCATGCCCTCACACATCATGCCCTAACATCGTCACAAGATGGCAGTCACAAGATGGCTGTGTGCACAGTGGAGGCGGGGCCCAGAAGCCATTCCATGTGGTGAGGCCTGAAGGTCCCGCAGTTCCGCCATCTTGCCCAAAGAATGCAGGTCCCAGCGGAAAAGGTAGGTTGCGGCAGAGGAGGGCAGTTGTGAGTGATCAGGCTGGCAGGGGAGGGCAGTTGTGGGCAATCAGGCCAGCAGGGGAGGGCAGTTAGGCATCGGTCAGGCTGCAGGCAGAAGCGGTTAGGGCCAATCTGCAGGCAGGCAGGCAAGCGGTTAGGAGCCAGCAGTCCCGGATTGTGAGAGGGATATCTGATTGCCTGTGGGATCAGGCCTAAACCAGCAGTCAGACATCCTCCAAGGGGTCCCAGATTGGAGAGGGTGCAGGCTGGGCTGAGGGACACCCCATCCCGTGCATGAATTTTGTGCACCGGGCCTCTAGTAATAAATAATGTTCAACTTGCATTTGTGAACTTAGCTTACATCTTTGAAACATACATTATTGCATAGCTTTTCTTTATTCCACATAAACAACTCAATATCCTTGATGGGATTTATTCATGGTACTCCATTGAAATCCACCCTCTAAATTACTTCAAGTTCTGATCATACCACTCTTCAAGAAATTACAAGTCAGACTCAATACTCTAATAATGGTGTGACAAGTAATTAATATGGTGGAAACAATTACAACACACTCCCAATGTGTACATCCTAGGATCAATGTGATAGTACCAAGCCCAGTGTGGTCACAAGCATCCTGTCTTTGCAAAGTCTACATTAGATATGTGGTGGCACAAGGTGATTTGGTGGTGACTGATATATAGTGTCATGATTACAATCTCTATAAAACGCTGTCTTGACTCCTTCCTCAAATCAGCAGTCCAAAATCAGGGCTGTCATTTATTTGAGTCAGGTATGGTGGGTGGAAAGGCAATGGGATGATGAAGTCCTGGCATGTGTAACTTAGGCATGATGTGCAAAGGAAATGCCAACCATCTTTATACCAAGGAAACTCATGAAATTCTGTGATAATTAAGTCTTTCAGCACTTGCTCCATTTTCTGATCCTTCTAGCAGATCAGCCACACAATGGGTAAAAATTTAATAGTATTTCCATCTCATGACAAGTGTCCAAACACTAATTCATGATTCATCTGACCAATTTTTAAGAACATTTTAATGATTTTGAGAGAGAGAAGAAGGGTCAGGGAGAGAGACAGAGAAACATCAATATGGGAATGTAACATCAATAGGCTGTTTCCTGCATGACTCAACCATGGACCCAGCCTGAAACCTGGCATGTGCCCTGAGGGAATCAAATCAGCAACCTTTTGGTGCACAGGACAATGTTCAACCAACGTGCCACACCTTCATCTTACTAATTTTTAATTATATTCTTCTACTCACTTGTCCTGGTCTGTTTTTTTGTTTGTTTGTTGATTTAAATATTATAAAATTATTTAATTAAATAATTAAATATTATTTGCTTAACTGTATTCATATTCTCCAAACAGTTTGGTTATGAAAAAATATTCAGTGTAATATTAGAAAACATTATTATTATCTTCATCATGATTATTATTATTATTTTAATCTTCACCCGAGGACATGCTTAGAGAGAGAAATATCGATTGGTTACCTTCCATATGCACCCCAACTGGGGACTGAACTGCAGCCCAGGCATGGGCCCTGACAGGGAATTGAATGGCAACCTTTCAGTACACAGGATGAGGTTCAACTCACTGAGCCACACTCCGTATTTTCCCGTAATGAAACGATATGAGATTTTGTTTATGGAGATGACTGATTAGAAATAAACACTATTAAGCCAGTCAGAGAAAGACAAGTATCACATGATCTCACTCATATGTGGAATCTACTGAAGAAAATAAACTGAGGAACAAAATGGGTCCAGACACATAGAAGCATGGAACAGACTGTTGAATCTCAGAGGGAAGGTGGGGGTGGGTGGGATGAGATCAGCTAAAGGACTTGTATGCACATATGCATAACCTAAGGACACAGACAATAAGGTGGTAAAGGCCTGGGGTGGGGGGGTGGGGTGGGCTAGAAGGGGTTAATGGCGGGAAAATGGGGACATATGTAACCCTTTCAACAATAAAGATGTAAAATTTTAAAAAAGGAAAAAAAACACAGAAAACATTTAAAAAAAGAAAGAAAAAGAAGTAAACGCTACACAAATTGTGTATGTGTGTGTGTTTGTGCATGTGTGTGTAGACAGGGAGAGAGAGAATGAGACAGTAAAGAGGGCATATACTGATTTCAGAAGGTACTATTGAAGTACTAGCATTCAAATTTATGCCCTCATTAGCTCTCTCTTCCTCTCTCTATCTCTAGTCTTCTCTTGCTTGGGTGTATCTTTTACATTTCTGCCACACTGCTCTTTCTAAAATGCAAATTCGATCTCCTTTCTCTCATGCTCAAGGTCTTTCAGGATAAAATAACCCTCTCAGTAAGATTCTAGCCTAACTTTACCCATCTCTGTGTAGAAGCTCTTTTCTGGCCAGATCGGGCTACCTTTTCTTGTTAGAACAGTGCTAATCTGAGTGCTCGCCTGCTTGTGCTATCGCTATGCTGACCCGTGTCCCTGCACTGTGGCTACCTCATCCTTGGTGCTCTGTGTCCCTTGCATCAGTGAATTGCAATGGTCTGTGCCCTGTTCTCATCTGATGATAAGCTGTTCCATCAGATGACACGCTTCTTGGATGAAAGCCCTCTGGTGTTCACGCTTCTATTCTTAGGGTCTAGGACATAGTAAATGATCTTTAATCTTTATAAATGAATGATTAAAATGTTTGCAAAACATTTCAGATAAATGCAATAATTAATTTGTCCAATATATTTTGAGGACATGATGTCCTCAGGAAAATAATTATTTTCAGAAAACTTGCATTAGTCATTGACAGGTATGGGCTACCCTTTATGAACAACATTTCCAACAACTAATTTTCGTTTTGATCTTGAAAACTGTGCTAGCTTTGACTTTGGACTGGGGCTTTGGGCTTGTCCTTCTTTTGAAAGGCTAGTTAATATAGGAAAATGCTACAGTGTTCCTCTTTGTCCCTTCCTCACTGGTTGATTAATATTTCTTGAGAAAATAATATATTTAATTCTAGGGATGTAAAAATATCTTCATAACCCTATCTAGCCACCAGGACATAGGAGGCCATCAGTAAATATTGTTTAAGAAATGAATGAGCGAGAAGACAGAATCAAGTGTGGCTGCTGCTCTCACTCCGAAGCGAACACAGCAGAGCAGGCACATCTGCCGCCTCCTCCCTGGCCGGCACTAGGAAGCCCTGCTCCAGTTTGGCCTGGGAGTGAGGCGAGAAGCAGCGAGGAGGTGAGATGTGGAGAACAACAGAGCTTGAGAGGAGTGGATGGCAGCACTTCAGAGTGTCATTTGGAAGGACAGGCTTCCTATGGCCAAAAGCCAACCGCAAGCCCATAGCGCCTTGAGGACTTCTTGTTCCGGTGCAGGAGGAATTTGCAGAGAATCTTCCAAGTTATCCTAGGCAAGCAGGTCTGCTCTGCAGTGGGTAATCCCATGGCATAAGAACAGCAGAGTTTTAGACTGCGAGGACTGTGGCTGGCCATTTAGGGGTGTGGTGAGATAGGGTTTTTAAGATTCTCAACTTTTGTCTTATCAGCAGTTTTTTTATAGTCTTAAAGGACAGCTTCACCTGGAGGTCATAAGCTTTATTATGAAATAAATATAGAAATGCAATTCCTGGGAGAAGTTACCTGCGAGGTTAGAAGAAGCTGCGACAGAAAACATAAGGATTACATATAGCTCCTTTAAAGAACTCTTTAGTCTCTTCTTTAATTTATCCCATCCACCAAAAAATGAAAAGGTATCTGCTTCTCTCTTTTATCTTGAATAGATTATTTTTCCTCTGAATATTAGTAAAACCCCAGCATCAAATAAATGAATTTGAATTTAAAACACCACAGAGAACAAACACGCGGTCGGCTGCTGAGACAGTGGTGCAGGTGCGGACGCTGAGCGAGGGCACCCGGAACGCCCAGGACACGCGGCAGGACTGCGCTTCGTTGTGCAGGGCAGGGCTCCTTCCATTCTGACCCTGCGTTATTGCTGCGCATGCGAGGCGCACAGTCAGCGAGCAGATGGGAGACTGAAGAGGCTCACCTTGTTCACCTCCAACTCGCCCCCACAAGGAGAACCGCCGGGCTCGCAGCTTATTAAAGAGACGATATTGGGAAGGGTTGGCCTGAGTCACTAAGGGACTTGCCTGAAACTGCGCCTCCTAGCAGCAGCCTCTTAGGGCTGCAGAGGATGGGGAAGGCACCGTAATCTTAGATTATGGATAAATATTATCCATATATTAATGGGTATTGATTAGTTTTATCATGGTAAAGTCTCAAAAATTCGAAAATCTTGTTCAGAATTTAAAATATATAAGAAAGAGGCTTTAGCTGAAGTTTACCTTCTCACTCTTTACAATGCTGGAAGGACAAAGGGTTGCAAATATTCTGAAACACTTTGCCCTCATTCTCATTAAAAATGCATATGCTAATTGCAAATAAATTCTAACCATTTATTACTGATAATTTCATAACATTATGAGAAAATGGTGTTCTATGTTGAAATAGTATAAAGGGCTTGAAAATAATACTGTTTTATTTTATTTCAATTTCATAATAAAACACTAAACAGGCTTAGATTGGCTTAGATGAATTTTCTCTAATTGTTTTAAGATACTGTGATTTTACTATTTATTTAAGAAATAGTCAATAAATTGTGTAATTTTTGCAATCTTGTAAGTGGGAGAAGCATCATTAAAATATTAAAATCATAAAAAACTTTATGGTGTTATTTTGTTTCTCATAAAAAAGAGGGATACTACTACATGCAGAGTTTGTGTTTGATGCTTTAAAACAACCAGGGCTAAGAAACATGTTCACTCTTTGTCTGATAAAGGGAGACCTCTCCCAAATACATGCCCTGGTATTTTCAAATATGCTGAATTTCTTGGCAGAATTGCTGCATTCAAATATTTAAAATAGATACAGAAAACCATTATTATTGCCTCAAATAGGGGAAGGTCTATCAAAGTTACCACCATGACAACAACAAAAACTATTTAATTTGCATGTTTTGCACCAGAGAGTTTCTTGTCATTTGCATCAGTTCACTAACCTGTAGCATTCCACAACCAGGATACTAAAATGACCACCTAGCCTTTCATGGCCCATTCCCAAATTTGCTTCACCCATCACCTTTATGATTGCATTGTCCTGCTCAAAAGCCTCCCCAGGCCTGGCTTCCTTCGCCCTCCTACAGAGCAAGCCCTACCTGAGTAATCCCGGCCCTTTTCCTTTTCTGTCTACTGCTTCGGATTCGCCTGGTGACGGAGGACTGTTCCCTGCCCTGGACATGATGCTTCTCTCTTCATAACCAGCGCCTGCTTCAGATACGTATGTGTATCTTTATTCTTGAAATACAGCTGGATACTAGAGGGAGCAGTGAAAAACTTAAGGGACTTCACAGCATCTAAGATAATCTCTATTGCTTTGTTGAGGGGGGTGGAGAAGGAGAGCTAAGAAAGACACCTTTGGCTATATGAATATGAAGAAAGTTGTGTGTGTGTGTGTGTGTGAGTGTGTATTGGAGAGAGAGTTTTTTGATTTTGTTCATTAAAAGGTTTCTGGAGAAAACAGTAGTATGTGTATTTAGAATTATTAAAAAGTCTCATGTTTAATATTTGTATTTAATTCACTGTTCTGAGGCAGATTATGAATGTAATCAAAGAAAGCTAACTAGAAGGCTGAGCTTATACATTTGTCTAAATTACAAAAGTAGATACTCCCTGGGGTTCATCAACTACATCATTCTTTTGAAGCAGAAACAGAATATTTTTATTTCTCATCTGGTCAGTAATGATACATATGTCACCAGCGAGAGGGAGAGACCTCGGTTCTTGTCTTCTTGAAGGAAAGATTTCAATCAAGAGGCAAAGTGCAGCAAAGCAGGTGAGAACTTACTGGCCACAGCAAAACACACTCAGGACAGCGAACAAGGGCTTAGCATAGAAGAAGCACAGGAGAGCTGGGCCGGGCTGCTCTGGCTCACTGGGAAGGCAGAGAAAAGGGGCCTTGGGGACAGGGTCAGGGGGTGAGCCCAGGACATGCTGCCTCTGTCCACTGCTGCCCTGGCTGCAAGTCTCATGGGGTCCCTCAGAGGGAAGAAAAGGAAGGGATTGGTGAGGGCGTGCTCCCTGGGGGAGAAGGCAGATGGGTCCGTTGTGTTGAGGGTATTTATCTCTCCTGCAGGTGGGAATTTTAGGGGAGGTGTCAGGGGAGGGTCTCAATAGAATATTCATCAGCTTCCAGGTGTGGTCTTCAGGGTCATGGTCTCCACTGCTTGGTCAGTGCCAGGGTGAGGGGGTGGGGCATTAGCCAATGCAGTTGGTCCTGAGGGAGCCAGGGAGTCATTTGTCTGGTTGTGTTGCTTTTCTGGGCCTGGAGCAGAAGTATGGCAGAGGCCTAGATGTTATCTCTAGGGAGGAAAGGTCAGGGGTCTCAACCGCGTGGCCAGTGATAAGCTAGGGAAGGAAAGGTTACCTGGGTTACCTTGTTTTTCCAGGTTTGCCCTTTGCTTTCCACCTGGTGATCCTCTGTAATTGACCCATTGTCCTTGTTCTAATCACCTCTGTCCAACTGCCCATTACAATTGTCTAATTGCCTTTCTTATCCACACAAGGCCCGATTTCATATGGTTAGGCTGCAGAGGAAGCTAGCAGGATGGAAACTAGCTACAGACAGAGGGGGGGCCAGAGAAGGGAGGGGCTCATACAGAACACGCCTGGTACAAACAAGGCAGGTGGCATTCTTTTTAAGTCCTGCCACTACTTAGTTATAAATATGAAGGTAAGTTATTTACTCAGTCATATTTTTCTTTGAAAACAGATCTCAACTCACAAACTCAGGAGAATAAGATGTACATTAATATGAGATCATTTAAAGCTATTTATTTTCTACATTCAAAGTTATTCTGAAGACGTCTGCATTCTTTAATCTTCTCTGGAACTGATTGTCCCTCAATTGCACTGAATTTATCAAAGGACTTAACTTTTTTCTCCTTTTGACCTAGGAGCTCCTCCCTTACAAAAACTCTGGTGTCACTGACCTCAGTGAAGAGTGCTGTCCACTTTCATTAGTTCTACCTGCTTCAGAGAAAATCGTTTCGGGATAAGTACAATGTAAACATTTTTTGAAAATTAGCTGTCACTAACTTATGGGGAACAAAAAAGATTTTAAAAAATTAATCTAGATTAATGGAAGAACTGGAAAAGATGTAGCAGTGACAATGGTGGGCATTTTAAATAAACAGGAGATAGTCTCAAATGTACATCGCAGGGAGTGGACTAGCCAAATGGGTTTTTAACTATTTTAAAATATCATAAATATGAGGACTTAGAGAACCAAAAAGGGGAATCTACACCAAAGTATGCATAAAGAGCAGAAGATAATTCATCACAACTTTCACATCGCCTTTGTGGGCCATTGCCTGGCCCAGCACATTATCTGTTTGACTCACTGAGTCACAACGGCTAATGGAATTTAGCCCATGTTTGTTGTTGCCATGGTGATGCGATATTCTCAGGCATGTCATGTTCACAGATCAGCAGCAGCGACACGTAGCAGACACACAAGGACGCTCAGCTTTTGACCAGCTCCAGGAATTCACTCTGCAGTCAGTCTGTCAGAAAGGAAGTCGCTATGGAAAAGGAGCATCAGAGCTGGGCCCACCAGCCCTTCCTCCTTCCTTTGTCACCGCAGGGCTATTATCATTAAAATGGCCTTGAATTTCCATGAATTCACTCATTCACAAACACTGTCAAAAAAGGTGCAAGGGTTCAACAGAGCCCAGAGGGTCAAAGAGAGGACTAGTTTTAAATCTGTGTCTATTGAACCTGGAAATGACATCGTCTGTGAGATATAATCTTATTCTTACAGAGCAGATCCAATCGGGCTGACCGGCACCCACATGCAGGCGACTCAGCGCCATGACAGGTGACTGGGAGCGAGGGGGTCAGAGCCTTTGTGGCGCTCTCTGAGAAGCAGACACAGACATGTGTGGGAACATTTCACCATGAATAGGCTTCTCCCAAAAGCGAAAGCAAATCCTGCCAGCAACCTATTATAAAGGGAGTGTGTATTCTACGCTACAGACATATTTAGATTTCAAACCAAAGGTATAATTAGGAGGCTTTTAAGATATAAAAGTTTGAACAAGTCACATGTATTGTGTAAGATGTTCCAATTTGTATATAAGGAATGATAAAGTGTAAGACATGATGAATTTTCAGAAAAGTGTTTGCTGGACAGAAATAGGCTTCTTATTAAATTAAGTATAATTTTCATGAAGCACGGAACATGCAAGTAAATGAGACAAATTTAAAAACACTTATGTAAATGTTTATCCATATTGTCCAATATAGAGTCCAGACTCCTTATAACAAATAGCTTTGCGTTTTCTCAGGACCCTGCTTCGTGCTGGGCTGGGCTGCGGTGGCATCTGGAGTCAGCAGTGACAGTGCACCATGCCCATGGGAAATGGCAACAAAATTTGCTTCTGTGGATAGAGAAGTGAAATCATAACCAAGACTTCCTGCCCAGCTGGTGTGGCTCAGTGGTTGAGCGTTGACCCCTGAACCAGAAGGTCACGGTTTGATTCTTGGTCAGGGCCCATGCCTGGGTTGTGGACTCAATCCCCAGGAGGGAGCTTGCAGGAGACAGTCAATCAATGATGTTTCTCTCTCCTGGATATTTCTATCTCTCTCTCTCCCTAAAATCAATAAAACATATTTTTTGGGAAAAGACTTCCTTAATGCGGATATTAGTGCTTCTGTGTTGCACAGGATGGGGCAAGCTGGGCAGGACAGGGAGGTGGAGGAGGGGCTCCTTAACCATGTTTTTTTCTCCCCTTCTACAGCAGTTCAAGGAGGATATGTCACCAAATTTGATCAGAATTTAAGGTTGTATGTACCCTGTTTTCCAGCAGATCTCTGATGGAGGTCAGCGAGCAACGTGCAGGGAGGCAGTGTGTCTTACTCATGCTGTATTTGAGAAGGATGTGGTGCAACTTTGTCCTCTGCCTGTCTGGGCCATGTGGTCCAAGACAAGATGTGTGTTGAAATAACACACAGTAGAGTCTTCCCATTATGACTAGGATTACATGAGCTTTAAAGAAATGGCATTGAATAGCTCAGTGGGAGCATAAACACTTACATTAACATCAACAAAACCACAGGCTATTAAAGAATGGCTTGGTGAACTTTCTTCCAAAACACAGAAAGCAAACATGTATAGCTCTAGGAATGCTCTATGGTTACATTGCTTTGGACGTAGAGAAATCCATGGATAAATAAGTTTCTCCCTCATGAAATGCTACTTTAATGTTTAATGCTCTATTAAATTATCAGATTAAATGACATGTGAAGTGCTGTATGTTGATTAACCGTAAAGTAACATTAGATGTTACTCTCGCTGTATTATCTAATCAAATAGTACAGAGGCATTGAAATACAGGGAAATGGCACCAAGTAAAGAAAAGAGCAAAAAGAAAAACAAGTGAGGATGACAGAAAAGTTTTGAAAAGTCTAATCATCTTAAATATTAACCAGAAAGAGTTGAGAGACACAAGACAGAGGGGGTGCTTGTAAGAAAAAGACCAAGAGAGCCAGCCGTGTTCCAACCCCCACACAGGAACCCAAGGGGAAGGGGCCGTGGGCGGGGGGGGGGGGACCACTGAAGCCATTTCAGGAGCAAGGCCTGCACACATCGGAAGCTTCCCTGAGGCAGTCTCATGTCCTGAATCCTGGGTCAGTATTACAATTTAGAAAAAGAAAAAGAAAACAACAACAAGCAAAGCAAAACACAGAAAAACACACACAAATACCTCTCCTTTGAAAGACTGAGAATTAAAAAGAGACTGACCTTTTAAAATTCATGTTTATTCACCAACACCTTCCCCCATATTCTCAGACTGACGAAAGCTCATTCAGGGGCTGCTACCATCTGCCATGCTCACAGTCCCCTGGGGCCCCGCCAAGCCCAAGCCCAGAGTGGCATCAGGAAAACACTGCCTGGCGTGCTCTGTCCCCCAGGAGTCAGGGGAAGCTGGTCCGTGTGGTTATGTGAAAATTGCAAGCACTAGCTGAGGTCCCCATACCCTCTGTCTTCTTTCTCATCCTCCACATTCCTTGAGTAGCCATGTCAGGTTACGGGACTGACTCAGGATCACGCATTAACCACAAGTACAATGATGGGGGGGGGGGGGCAGCAGGAACATTGTTATGGCCACACCTAATAATAGTCATAATTTATTACACATGCAATATCCTAAATTAGGGCCAGCTACATAATTTGTAAAACTCAGTGCAAAATGACAATGCAGGGCCTTTTACAAAGAAAGAAGAGAGAGAGAGAGAGAGAGAGAGAGAGAGAGAGAGAGAGAGAGAGAGAGAGAGAGAGAGAAAGAAAAAGAAAGAAAGAAAGAAAGAAAGAAAGAAAGAAAGAAAGAAAGAAAGAAAGAAAGAAAGAAAGAAAGAAAGAAAATTGTCTATTGCCATGGCAAATCTCTGTCTCTTTCTCAGGGTGAGTGCAGACCCTCACAGCTGCTTGGGCCCACCCTCCATGTACCCAGGACTCTGCTGGACAAAGGCAGCAATGGTCACTGGATGGGGGCAGAGGGTGGGCAACTGAGATCCCACGCTGGGGAGATGGGGCCACCCATGAGGCCAAGTCCCCAGCACATGCTCCATTGTCTCATTCACTTAAGAAAAAAGCAAAGATAAGATTATAAAGAATTTCAGAATGGTGTCCACAGAGTGTTACAGCAAGTGTGGGCCTGTTCTGAGCATGGGCCTGTGTGACATTACCCATTTCACAGGCTGTGAAGATGGCCCTGCTTCTGGTACAAACAGGTGTAGTTTGGGACTATTCAGAACTCAAATGCTTCTCTTCCTGTTTTGAGAAACAACAAAAACAAACAACGCAGCCCAGCCGGGTGGCTCAATTGGTTGGAGCATCACCCTGTACACCGAAAGGTTTTGGGGCTGATTCATGGTCAGGGTGCATACCTGGTCTGGGTGCTTAATGGAGGCAACTGCTGGATGTCTCTCTCTCTCTCTCTCTCTCTCTCTCTCTCTCTCTCTCTCTCTCTCTCTCCTCCCCCTTTCTTTCTCTCTAAAATCAATGAACATATCATTGGGTAAAGAAAAAATGCAAAATGCAATATTCTCCATTAAAATAGGTTTGGTTGGTCTATGTTGGTTGTTTCAAACTTTCTCATTTTCTCCTCAGTTGAAACACACAAAAACATATTAAAAGACATAAGCTATATATCTACAATAGACAGAATGTTGAAGGAACAGTGTTTATAACACATATTTTTCAGATGCCATAATGTTTTAAAACCAGTTGGGTCTTTACGTGGGACCGCCTACCTATTTCTGCTGCCAGCCATTGCTCTTTATCCTTCTTGTTCAGATCAACTTCCCCTACAACAAACAAATTTTAAAAGTTATCAAAATGTGTTTTCTTGATACCACCTCCTACAAGCATGTATGCTCTCATATAAATTAACAGGAGCCAAGGAGGAGGCCTCTCGCAGCTGGAGTGCCATTGCCTGGGCAGTATTGCTAAGAGACTCAAAGCTACCAGTAAGTGAGCATTGATGTAGTTAGCCTCAAAATAAAGTCACAGGACACAAAATAAAACCTGTTATAGAGAAGACAAGCAAGAGGCAGTGTTCATTTTCTCAGATTCAATCCAATTACTTTATTGGCCCAAGATTTTTTTTTTCAAATTTCATCTCCTTATAAATGTTTGCTCATAGTCATTTGGTAGCAGCATATTTCTGTTCACTTTTATTCAACACAGGCTGCAAATATGCCCTTCACTCGACCCAGTCTATTAATTTTGAAATGCCTAAAGCCAAAATTGACAGAGGAAGAAAATCTTTATGAATTGGTGCTCCAAGTGCAGGAATAAGCTACCTGTTTCAGTAAAGATTCACAGTCACATTGCTTCTCTTTCAGAAAATCTTAAGCTTTCCTTAAAAAGAAAATAAAAAGAAAACTAATTTCTCAAAATTTTAGCTGTGGAGTCTGTGTCTGCTCTATGTGCATTCAACAGCCATGCTCATATAAATGTTGATGTCAGGACTCTTACTCACAGTATTGGAAGTTTTTTGTTTTATTGTCCTAATAAATATTTGCTGACAAACCTCCATTCCATTCAGAGATACGTGAATTTCCATGGGGACTGTTATCCTTACTCTCAAGAACTGAGTGAGAATTTGAATGCCTACAATGTTCAAAATTAACATTGATGCCCGCAAGTTCTATGAAGATATAATTTTCCTAACTGTAATCCTAATATTTAGTTTCTGGTTTTGTTTGTTTGTTTGTTTTATTTTTACTTTCTCCTATGCCCTGTAGAATACTGCTCTCAAAACCAAGTCACTGGCCCTGCAGCATTGGCTACAACTCTAATAGTCCACAATTCACTGGGGAAGAAATAGAGGCTTTCTGGGTCTTCCTACCAATGAAGGTGATCTAAAGCAAGGGCAACCCATCAGGAAGTTCAGCAGGTTTCTGTACATCAGGTGTTATTTGCTTTCTACTTTCCCAAGGTATCAACTCCTTTGTCTATCTTTCCATCATTGCAATTTATTATTTTGGATCTTGGAGGTATTTTGGTCTTCAAGACTCTCTATTAAAAACATATCAGTGAGCCCTCAACATCCTACATGATACTGCATGATACCTGCATGCTAATACTCTTTAATTCCCCATATTATAGACATAGTGCTAGATATTGTTGATGACTTAGTTAGGCAAAATAGTCAAACACACAAAATAAGTTGTCCTGAATTTGAGGAGGGGTGGGGGAGCTCTGGGGGGTGTGGAGGGAAGGGCTCTTGAAAAGGGGGTACAAGTGTTCTGAGCAGGGGCACAATTCTTGTCTCTAAACATTCTGCTTTGACTTTTCCAAGTCTAATCATCGCAGGCCCCAGAGGATCAACACTAGTGCATGTCTGTCAGCGCATGTCTCTGCTCAGTTCACTAAGCAAGTCCCCATTGTCTGGACTGTTTCCCACAGTGGGTTCTGAGGGACAATATAGTCCCAGGCAACGCCGTGTAACAAAAAGCTCATTGGTCCCAAACCTGTGGGGAGACTGAAAGCTGTGTCTTTTGCTTAGACATTCACAACACGTTAGAGTTTTAAGGCTGCTGCCAGATCCTGGTGAAAGAACCCTGTTTAAATCGTGTTTATCAGAGTTTCCCAGAGTTATCTGGTTACAGAGCCCGGGTATCAGGTGGCACCAGGGAGAATGATGATGTGGCAGGCCCTGCAAGGCACTGAAGGAGCACGTGCGTTAGCTTGGCAGACCCAGCCCACGCCCACGCCCACCAGCCCCATCTTACCCCCCTGCACTGTGCATTTTGCCCCTTAGCCACGCTGAACTACTGTGCTCTGACCTCACCAGCATCTGGGTTCCACTGCCAATGCTCCTTCAAGCTGCATTTTCTTCCTGGAATGCTCTGCAGCACCCCTTGTGTTGCCCCCTAATTAAAGGCTCCCCGCACCTGGCTTCGGGAGCTCCTTTGGCTCTTCCTGACAAGCTCTTGAGTAAACTTCCGTGCTTCCTGGCTCTGCCAGGACCAGCTCTGTGGCTTTAGGTAGGTCAATTGACATTTTTGCCCCTCAACATCTTCATCTACAAAGTGAGGGTAAAACACAGGACACACTTGGTGGCTTGCAGGGAAGCTTGGATTATTAACACGAATGAGGAGATTAGAGCAGCATCTGCCTGCGTCACAGTCAGCACTCAATGAGTGTCACACGTGATTTCCCTGGGCCTGCCGCTCTCTCTGCATGCTGTGTCACCATAATCACATTGGGTTCTTGTTATATCTTTTTTTTCTTTTAAACGGGAGAAAATAAAATTTAATACACATCTATAGAGAATCCGCACAAAGATGAGAAATTTCAAAGACCAGCAAAATGAGGTAGAGATGTCATTCAGTAAGAGGGAGAAGGTAGATGTCTGGAACTTAGCATACTGTCCTCTAGGTCCATTTAGGTTGTTGCTGATGGCAAGATTTCTTTTTTATTTTATGGTTGAATATTTCATTATATATAAGCATCACTTCTTTATCCATTCATCTGTTGATGAACACTTTGGTTGCTACTCTGTCCATATTTTGGATACTGTAAGTAATGCTGCAATGAATAATATATGGAAGTACCGGTATGTGTTTTTTTAATTTAGTGTTTTGGGTTTCTTTGGATAAATACTCAGAGTGGACTGCTGGATCTTTCTTTGCCTCGTGTGATAGTCTTTGCTTTAAAGTCTGTTTTGTCTGGTATAAACATTGCTACACCAGTTTTTTTTTGTTTCCATTTTTATAAAATATCTCTTTTCCATCCCTTTACTTTCAGTTCGTGTGTGTCTTTTGAGCTGAAGTTAGTCTCTTGTAGATAGCATATGTAAGGGTCTTGTTTTGTTATCTATTCAGCCACAGTATGTCTTTAGATTAGAGCATTCAATCCATTTGCATTTAAAGTAATTATTGCTAAATGTGTATCTATTGCCATTTTATTATTCATGTTTTTTATCTTTTTTTTTTTCTTCTTAAATAAGACCCTTTAACATTTCTTGTAATACTGGTTTGGTAGTAATAAACTTCTTTAGCATTTTCTTGTCTGGGAAGCTCTTTATCTGTCCTTGGATTCTAAATGATAGCTTTGCTGGGTCTAATAATCTTGGTTGTACGTCCTTGCTTTTCACCACTTTGAATATTTCTTGCCAATCCCTTCTAGCCTACAAGGTTTCTGTTGGGAAATCATCTGACAGTCTTATGGGAGCTCCCGATAGAGAAATAACTGCTTTTTTCTTGCTACTTTTAAGATTCTTTGTATTTAACTTTGAGATTTTGATTGTTCTGTGTCTTGTTGTGGCCTTTTTGGGTTCATCTTGTTTGGGAATCTCTATGCTTCCTGGACTTGTATGTCTATTTCCTTCATTAGTTAGGACAGTTTCCCATCACTTTTTAAAATAGGTTTTCAATTTCTTGCTCTTTCTCTTCTCCTTTCAGCACCCACATGATGTGAATATTGGTAGACTTGAAGTTGTCCCAGATGCTCCTTACTATTTTTTTTTCTTTCTGCTATCCTCATTAGGTGTTTTCTGCTTCATTATATTTAAAATCACTGGCTTGATTCTTTGCTTTATCTATTTTAATGTTGATTCCCTGTAATTTATTTTTCATTTCAGTTAGTTCTCTTTTATGCTTTCCATGTTCTTTTTTTATGCTGTTGAACGTTTTACTAATTTCCTTGAGCATTTTTATAACCACCGTCTGTTGTTTTTTTAATCCTTACTCCAGGATATGTTTCTATTAATTTCAAAGAGAGAGAGAAACATCCATGTGAGAGAGAGACATTGATGGGTTGTCTCCCATATGTGCACCCAACTAAGGGTCAAATCCACAACCTAGGTATGTGCCCTGATTAGGATTTGAACCTGCAACCAACTGAGCCACCTGTCCAGCGCATAAATACAGGTTTGAACTCTGTACCTGATAGTTTTCTGGCCTCTATTTCATTTAGTTCTTTTTCTGGAGATTTTTCTTATTCTTTCACTTGGGACCTGTTTTAGCTGCTTCCCTGTGTTGGTTTCTATGTATTAGGTAGAGCTGCTACGTCTTCTGAACTTGGTAGACTCACCTTATGTAGTAGGTGACTTGTGAGGCCCAGTGATGCAGCCTCCTAGTTCGTCTGAGCTAAGCACTTCAGGTATGCCCTCTGTGTGGGTTGTGTGCATGGTTCTGTTGTAGTTGAGCCTTGATTATTGTTGGTACATCACTGAGAGGAAATGATCATCAAGTCAATGGTCTTCAAGGACAATTGAGGCTATAGTGGAGGAATTGCTGTGCAGTGGCTGACCCCACAGAGCAGGACTTGCTTCACTGGGGCTTCATTTCCTGTGGAGTCCACCCCTTGAGTCTTTCGCTTGTGGATTTGGTTGAGTTGTAATCTTGTGTAATGAGATACAGAGTGATCTGCAGATGATTGCTATTTTTGTTCTGTTTAGAGGTGTCTGGGAGAGGCCAAGCTGTGAATCATGGCTGACCACCACTAGTGCCAGGTCTGGGCCACTTAACAAGAGGTATGGGGTATGTAGAGGACAGATCTGCTTGTTTGAGAGGTTTTAGAAAAGTATCAAGCATGAGCCAAGAAAGGCTCTTTGTTTAGAAAAAACACTGGAAATGGCTTGTGTGGACCCCCAGGTTGGGTTTGGTGGTGTCTCAGGGTGGGGAGGGGGACTCACATTGTTACAGGTTGATGAAGACTCAATATGGTGCTCACCTAAGGGGTTTGTAAGGGGAAGGCCCAGAAAGGACCAATGGTCTCTGCCAGCACTTCTGTTCCGGGAGAAATGTGTCACTTTGATGCCAGACAGTTCAGTTCCTCCCCTTATGTCCCTGGCACTTTTCCAGCTGCTACCCTACCTCTGTAGCTCAGAGCAAGTGAGTCCAAATAAATATATGTGCTGGCCCTTTAAGAGGAACTCCTGGGACTCTAACAGCTTCACTCAATCAGTCACAATCTTTGCTGATTTTTACAGCCAGAAGTTATAGGGACTGCTCTTCCTGGCATTGGAACCCTGGGCTGGGCATTCTAATGTGGGGCTGGGACACATTGTTTCTTAGGAGAGATCTCTGTAGCTGAGACATCCTTCCCAATTTTTATCTGCCACATGTGGGTGTGGGACCAGCCAGTTTCATGTCTCTACCCCTCCTACCAGACTCACAGAAGCATCTTCTTCATATCCTTAGTTTTAAGACTTTTGTTCAGCTAGATTTCAGACATTCTAAATCAGCAGTTCTCAACCTGTGGGTCGTGACCCCTTTGGCAGTCAAATGACCCTTTCACAGGGGTCGCCTAAGACCATCCTGCATATCAGATATTTACATTACAATTCATAACAGTAGCAACATTACAGTTATGAAGTAGCAACAAAAATAATTTTATGGCTGGGTAACAACATGAGGCTCTGGGTACTGCATTTACCTATGCAGCTATCTTGACTGGAACCCCCTTCTTATCTCTTTATGTATTCACTAGGGGCCCAGTGCACGGATTTGTGCACCTTGAAAGAAACTGGGCCTCGAGGCTGCGGTGGGCACAGGGGTGAGTCTCGGCCCATCATTCACACCCCTGCCTGGCCCCTCCGGCCATGGCCCCTGGTCCCTGTCTGCCAGCAGGCCCACTCCCACTACCGCTGCTCCCATGTGCTGATGGTGCCAGTCCTGTTCACACCCGCTGATGGTGCAGAGTGATTGAGGCCAGCACCAGTACCAGGTGTGAGTGGGGCCAGCACCATCAGCGGGTGTGAGTGGCGGCTGCTGCCTTGATCACCCATCAGGAGAAGAGAGAGGTGGAGAAGCTCTTGGGGGCGATAGGGGCCAGCAGTTGCTGCTTACACCCACTGACAGCGCCCATCTATTGGGACCAGCACCAGGCGCCGGCAGTAGGTACAAGTGGTGGCTCTGGTGGTGCCAGCTGCGGGTGCAAGTGGGGCCAGTGCTGGTGCCAGGCGGGACCGTGGTGCATGGGAGCACAGAATTTTCAGTAGACACCAGAGGCTCACCCTGATGACAGTGACGGGTGCCCTGCCTTGGTCTGGTGCCCTTGCTCACCTGCTCCACCATCCTGCCACAGCCAACACCCTCCATGTTCCGCACTCTGCTGCCAGTTGCCCATGCCCAACATGTTCCGCGTCAGTGCATGTCATAGCAACTGGTTGTTTGGTTGTTCCACCATTCGGTCTATTTACATATTATCCTTTTATTATATAGGATAGTCACCATAAAATTATATTCGCTAGAACATTAGGGCTTTAGATTATTCTATTTGTAGTTGTCCTCCGTGACTAACACATAGTGGGCAATCAATAATGACAGAATAACAAATTGTTCTAATAAAAATTATTCAAACTTAAACTTAAGGCAATAAATGAAACCTGTGGTATAGGCTAACTTGCAATATTTCATAATACTAGAAATCTCAGCTACTAATGTTATGGCCAGCTATTTTTTTATAATTAGTTTATGTTAATACTAATATTTTTCTGGTGAATGTAATAGACTCTTTTGCAATGATATGAGGAAAGAATTTTCTAAGTTCACACACATGGAGAAGTTTAAATGTGATGGTAAGATTTGATTGTGAATTCAGGGGAATTAATATACGCTTGGAGACTCAGAGGTGGGCAGGCTCTAAAAGCACTCCCAAGAGGCCCCTGTTACTCCTCTATATATCTTCTTGGTTTAGGTAGAGGACAAAGAACCGTTTAAATTACCCACCCAAACTCCTAACTTTTCCCCAGCCTGGATTGGGCCCTCTTTCCAGGAAACTCTATTGGGGTTTCACGCCCTCTATTCAATCAGCTAATTGTTCCCACACTAGGCCCTGCTAGTCTGTTTCCTAACCCTGACTCCCAGTGCACATGTCCAAAAGTTCCCTGACATCATCTAGTTTCTATTGTGTGTACACTGAGCAGAGAAATCCCCTGTTCCCGTTCCTTGGCCCGCTCCAGTACTGGGCTTTCAGCGCCCCTGGGGGAGTTTTCTGTCCCATTTAGTGGTGATTCAATCTCCTGGTGGCAGTCCCCCAGAGTGTATCAATGTGTCTGTTTACCAGTAAACTAGGTGGGAATTCTGCTCTGTGACTTACTTCTGCTTCCTGGTTTACTAAAATTATTTAGTTCCCTTTTTCTTTCCCCTTATCATAATCATTAGATATTTTTCCTCATGTCAATAACTATCTGCCTATGCTGACAATACCACAGGATATGTTCAGGCCATAAGCATCTGTTTATAATGTTAGTGTGAATATGAGGGAGTTAGATTGTCTTTTCAAATTGATAGAGACAAAAACAAATGTAGAAGACAATTCGTCTGGTCTCTTTCATCTAAAAAATTCTGTTGCCCTGTGAATGAGGAGCTGGCACATAACAGATTAGAAAACATAAGAACAGTCAGAGTCAATTTGTAGATGTCCTTCAACTTAGTGATAAGACAATAACAGCAATTATTGCCTTGCATGTATTTGCTTCCTTAATTGGGAGTAATATGTTGTGAAAGAAAAGGGCAAATAATAGAATACTTTAGTCCTTGGTAGTTCTCTGGGCTACAAATATTTCTTGTCCTGTTTTTTTGTTTGTTTCTTTGTTGTTGTTTTTTCCCCTTGTCGTTTTAAAGAAAGTATTGTGTTGAATTATTTTTAAGTTGGTCATTTAAATATTAGAATTTTTCAGCTTTATTGAAGTAAAATTGACAAATAAAATTGTACCTGTTTAAGGTATACAATGTGATAATTTGACATATGCATACACTGTGAAATGATTACCACAATCAGGTTAATTAATATATCTATTAGTTCACATATTTAACTTTTTTGTGTGTGGTGAAAACACTTATGATTTTCAAGTGCACTACACATTATTAACTACAGTTACCATGCAGCACATTAGAGCTCCAAAACTGGTTCTCTTACAACTGAAGGCTTATACCCTTTTTAAAATATATATATTTAGAGAGAGAGAGGGGAAGGGAACGGGATAGAGAATTAGAAACATCAATGAGAGAGAATCATTGATTGGTTGCCTCCTGCGTGGCCCCCACTGGGGATCGAGCCCGGAACCTGGCATGTGCCTTGACCAGGAATCGAACCGATGACCTCTTGGTTCCTGGGTCAGTGCTCAAACACTGAGCCACACCAGCTGGGCAAGGCTTGTACCCTTTGACAAGCAAATACCAATCTCTTCCAAATCCCAGCCCCTGTGAATCACCATTGTACTCTGCTTCTATAAATTGAATTTTTTTTTTTTAGATTCCATATGTAAGTGAGATGATACAGTATCTTTTTCTGGCTAGTTTCATTTAGCATAATATATTCTAAGTTTGTCCATGTTGTTGAAAATAGAAGAATTTCCTTCTTTCTTGTGGAGATATATATATATCTCCATAATTCCATCAATGGATACAAGTTATTTCCATATTTTGGCTATTGTGACTAATGCTGCAATGAGTATGAAAGTGCACATCTCTCTTTGAAATATTGATTTTATTTCATTTGAATATACCAGTATACCTAGAAATGGAACTGTTGGGTTACCTGGTAGTTTTAATTGTTTTGAGGAATACTCCATCTGTTTTCCATAATCACTGTTCCAGTTTACATCCTCTGAAGCATTGGACAGGTCCTTTCTCCTAAATCATTGACAGTACTTGTGATAGTACATGTTGTCTTCCATAAAAGCCATCCTAACAGGTGTAAGGTGATGTCTAATTGACGTTTGTCAATTTTGTTTTTCTTTAACAACAACAACAAAGCTTACTTTTAAAAATCTTTCCTATTGCTTTTCTGGCTTTTATTTTCCATTTATTTCTACTCTGATCTTTATTTTTTTCTTCTTCTTCTAACTTTGGACTTACTTTGAACTTTTTTTCCTAGTCATTTGAGGTGTAAAGTTAAGTTGTTTATTTGAGATATTTCTTTTTTAATGTAGACATTCATCATTATAAACTTACCCCTTATTTCTATAGAGTAGACCACTAGGGTATAATTCAGTGATGGCGAACCTATGACACGCGTGTCAGAGGTGACATGTGAACTCATTTTTTTTTTGGTTGATTTTTCTTTGTTAAATGGCATTTAAATATATAAAATAAATATCAAAAATATATATCTTTGTTTTACTATGGTTGCAAATATCAAAAAATTTCTATATGTAACATGGCACCAGAGTTAAGTTAGGGTTTTTCAAAATGCTGACATGCCGAGCTCAAAAGGTTCGCCATCACTGGTATAATTCAATGTGCTAAGTTACATGCTATATCCTCACTAGTGTTCCAATGGCAACAGTTAATCTATACCCTCAAAATACCCCATCATATATATTTAAAGAGTGAGATCCAATAGTCTTTGCATCTATCTTCCTATCCTAGCACAATACACATGGCAAGTGATGAACAGTTTTTAATAAGTACTTTTAAAGGATTAAAACCAATTAAGAAAATAATTTTAAAAGTGATGAAAACTATCTAGATTGATATACAATAGTTCAAATTAATTTTAATTAAAATAGCTTAAGTATATATTTCTGAAACTAGTTAGCAGGAATTATTTTATATTTACATTAGAAGGGTCCTAGGTTTGATTCTGATCAAGGGCATGTACCCAGTCAGGGAGTGTCAGGAGGCAACCGTTGATGTGTCTCTCTCATATGAATGTTTCTCTCTCTCTGTGTCTCCCCCTCCATTCCACTCTCTCTAAAAAAATCAATGGAAAAATATTCTTGGGTGAGGATTAACAAAATAAATAAGTAAGTAAATAGCCAGAATTTTTCTAAAGTACTTTACTCCTTACTTACTTTTAGGTCTATCTTATCTGGCCCATGTCAAATGACACCATTGGAATAATTTGTCCCTTTATCTCAAGCCTGAGGAACCGTCTTACAGGCACAATAAATACTTATTCATTTGTTCATTGTCTTGATATAAACTCAAACCAGAATAGCATGTTTTCATTTCACTTCTTAACAAAACCTTCTAGTGAGTAAATTGCAGAACTTGATGTGATATTCTGACATGTTCTTCAGTTACTCTCATGGAAGTTAAGACTAGAAACCAGGGAGTCCTGATGCAGTAGGACGGCAGGATGCAATGGGGCAGAATGATCCCACAGGGCAGGATGATGCAACGGGGCAGGATGATGCAACGGGGCGGGATGATGTAATGGGGCAGGATGATGTAATGGGGCGGGATGATGCAACGGGGCGGGATGATGTAATGGGGCAGGATGATGTAATGGGGCAGGATGATGCAATGGGGCGGGGTGATGCAATGGGGCGGGATGATGTAATGGGGCGGGATGATGTAATGGGGCGGGATGATGCAATGAGGCAGGATGATGTAATGGGGCAGGATGAAGTAATGGGGCAGGATGATGCAATGTGGCGGGATGATGCAATGGGGCGGGATGATGCAATGAGGTAGCATGAGGATGCGAGGTTGCATGATGCTGGATTGTTAGATTTTTTTGGGACCTCTGCCTATGTCCAATGCCCATCAGCATTTCTGAAGTACTGTTACTTCCATTCCTTCCCTTCCTGACCCTTAGCCTCACTCGTCAGGTTTCATCTTGCTCCCAATTTGTCTGCTCTCTCATAGAAACCAGTTTGTGCCAAGCTACTCTGTGTTAGAACACTGACCTAGGGCTTCCCTAGACTTGCTTAACAATCTCATGAAATAACTAGAGGCTCAGTGCACAAATTCATGCACCACTAGGGTCCCTCAACCTGGCCTGCATGATCGAACTGAAACCAGCTCTCCAACGACCCCCAAGGGGTCCCAGATTGAGAAAGGGTGCAGGCTCCTATTGGTTGAAGTGTCTGCCCCCTAGTGGTCAGTACATGTCAGGGATCCCTGCGAGATCGGGCCTTAACCGGCAGTTGGACATCCCTCTCCCAATCCAGGACCACTGGCTCCTAACCACTCACCTGCCTGTCTGCCTGATCACCCCTAACCATTATGATGGTTGCCTCATTGCCCCTAACCATTTGTCTGCCTGCCTGATCGCCCCTCACCATTCATCTGCCTGCTTGATCACCCCTAACCACTCTGCCTGCCTGCATGATCACCCCTAACTGCTTGCCTGCCTGCCTGATTGCCCCTGACCACTCACCTGACTGCCTGATTGTCCCTAACTGCTCATCTGCCTGCCTGATCACTCCTAACTGCCTCTTCCTTGGCCCCCACCACTGTGGCTTCAGCTGGAAGGACATCCAAAATGACATCCAGAAGGTTGTTCGGCTGTCTGGTCTAATTAATATATTACACTTTTATTATTATAGATCATGTCATACCCCAGGTGACAGTTTTATTTTGAGAATCAAATGTAGAACAACTAGTATTGGAAAGCTACTTCATAATCTCTGCTCTTTCAGGAAACAATTTTTTTCTTTTTGTAAAGAACAAAACAATGTGTCATAAATAGAAGCAAGGTAGGATTAACCTTGGGAGTGACCATGGTTCCTTGCTGCATTGTGACTGCCTCAGTTTGCTCCACAAGTACTGGAGAGACCACAGGGTGTTCACCCTGTATTCCTTCTCCCACTAACTCACCTACAGTAAATTCACCATTTCTCTCTGTAAGACAAACAGTCCTGAATTAAACATATCCTCAGACTGACTTTCCAAATGCCATGTGCTCCCAGGTGTAGGTGTCATTCCCAATGCTTTCCCATAAGCCTCTCATGTTCTCAACAAACTGCACTGCTCACCATTCTCCAAACTTGGCTGCTGTGTCTGCCTCTGCTTTGTCCAGGTCTTGCCTACCACACACGTGTCTTCACTGTTTCACCACCACGCAAGCAAAATTTTCCTGTTTTGAGGGCCTGCAGTTTGTCAGATAAAGTCTATTGTAATCATTTTGAGTAATTATTGCTAGTTTTGAATTGAAAAGTTTATAATTGTTATGTAAACCACCCCCATTTCACCCTAGCAATAAAATAACGGTTCAGACCCTTAAAAATTCTAACACTTTTTCCCTCTCCTCAATGCTATAGAATTTTTAGGTAACCCACTAAATACATGAAAGATACCTGTGCATATTGCTTATGTTGAAGTCCTAGCCCCCAATGTGACTATATTTGAAGATAGGTTCTCTAAAGTGGTAATTAAGGTTAAGTGAGGTCATAAGGGTGGGCTTCTAATCCAATGGGATGGGTGACCTTATAAGGAAAGGAAGCAACACCAGGCATGTGCACACAGAGAAGACCATGTGAGGACACAGAAGGAAGGTAGTCGCCTGCAAGCCAAGGAGAGAGACCTCAGAGAAACTAACCTTCCTGACATCTTGATTTTAGACTTCTAGCCTTAAGAACTGTAAGAAAATAAATTTCTGTTTTTAAGACACTTACTTTTGTTATGGTCACCCTAATGAACTAATACATCTCCCGTATAAAATTAAAAGTTTCTTACTAATACAGTCCTTGAATCTCCCAGTGTTCTGGGAATTTGGTTTAATAAATATTTATAGAATGACAAACTTTTATCACTGATGACTACTTTACACACACACACACACACACACACACACACACACTTTAAGTCTACCCACTGCCATTTTTTCTCCTTATTTTCTTCACAGTCTGCATACTCATAATCACTTTACTTGGAAATAAATTATTGTCTACACTGGAAATAAATACCTTTCAAATCTGAATATCAGTCTCTCTAGTGAATTTCATCTTTCTTTATGTTTTATAAAGAAGTACAGGTGCCCCACAGAGTGCCATGTTTGTCCAGATAATAAAAAAATATATCACTTAACTATGAATATAACATGAATCTTATTGAAACATGTCTCCTTGTAAAGTTATTTTTTTTAATAATAAGAAATGTAAAACATATACAGTTTCAAATAGGGAAGACAGACACAATTGGTCACAGGTGAAAATGTATTTCTAATATTGCCCACTAGATTATCATTGAAGCAGAAGCCATTGAGTGAAACAATTTATAAAAAATGTGACAACTTAAAATACATCTGAGAATTTTATGACTTATTGTTTTATTAATCAGAAAAATATTATGTAAAATTTAACCAAAAATTATCAAGATTTTAAAAAGGAAGAAATGTCATCACAGAAGTCCACCGCTGTTTAAGCAATCGAACATCAAAATATTTTGATTGCCTTCATCTTATAGGTGATATTTATTTTCCAAGTGACAGATTACAGGGCTTGTGATCACAGTTTAGGAACCTGAAGTATAGTGAACCATATCATGTGCAACATATTTCTGTGGAGTCCGAAGATTACCCCCAGGCATTAGTCTTCCCCCTTCTAAATTCATTTTCTGTGGCTATTCTGCAATATCCTCCCTGATGTGAAATATTTTTTTGGGGGGGGGTACATGTTTTATTTAATAATTTTCACAAGGTCAACAGCTTTCTGAAGTGATTGGATTTGGTAATGACCAAGCTGGATTAGTTTTCAAATGGAAAAAACAAAAAAAGCCTCATGTATTCGCCTTATTTCAATAATATGATCCAACCTCTGACAAAAGAATTTCAGGTAATATTTTTATGAAACAGCAGTGTCTTTTTTATATATGTGATCTGCCTTTTCTCAGTGTTATAAAATATCCCCATGTTGACTTACTGTACATTGATTTAATAAGCATTCTCTACAGAGCAATATGAATATCATTGGAAATGTATAATACAATTTTCTACCCATGAAATGCTATAGAAAACTGCACATTTTATACTGACATGTGCCCCATCAATAATGGTGTTTTTATATCTTATTTGTAGCTATTGATCTCAACAGCATAATGAAAAATTGATTGAAGCAAAGTGCGCCATTTCTTAAGTATAAATATCAATGTCAAATTATTTTTATCTATGCTTCCCAATTATACATGAAACTTATACATTTATATATGTTTGCTTCCACAAAACTCTACCACAATAAATTAGATATGACAATCTTCTGAATCAATAGAAACTAGGTTTCTCTCACTAAAATGTAATTCCAAAATTAAACACACTGGTTTCATACTAGTTTCATTTTTTTTTATTATAAAGAGAATTAGCATCTTGACATATAGTGTCACCTTCCTATGCAATTTAACAGTTTGAAACGAGGTCTTATATCTTGTGGGTATATGAGCACATACACACACATATGCACACACGCACATACACACAAGCACACACACAGAAAAAATATACACCCAGAAATCCATGCATTCATTTGCTAGTCCACAAGACACCATAAGTCAGGTGCCTGTTCTTTGTTATCTCTTGAGACTTTATTATTTTAGAGGAAACATTCTGCTAGGAAAATCTACAGGTATAAGGTCTGACAAAACCTAAGAGGGGCATCATTTCTGCTCATCAGTGATGATCCCCAGAGACATGGAATGAATTAGGTCAAAATTCATAAATCTAAACAAAATCCCCACACTTTCTACCCATCCTATCTAATAAAAGAGTAATATGCAAATTGACCATCACTCTAACACACAAGATGGCAGCCCCCATGTGGTCAAAGATGGCTGCCGCCATGTGGACACAAGATGGCCAGCAGGGAAGGGCAGTTGTAGGCGATCAGGCCAGCAGGGGAGGGCAATTGGGAGGGACCAGGCCTGCAGGGAATGGCAGTTAGGGGTGATCAAACCTGCAGGGGAGGGCAGTTGGGGGCGAACAGGCCAGTAGGGGAGGATAGTTAGGGATGACTGGGCTGGCAAGGGAGGGAAGTTAGGGTGACTAGGCTGGCAGGGGAGGGCAGTTAGGGGCAATCTGGCTGGCAGGGGAGCAGTTAGGTGCCAATCAGGCTGGCAGGGGAGTGGTTAGGGGGTGATCAGACTGGCAGGCAGAAGCAGTTAGGGACAATCAGGCATGCAGCTGAGCGGTTGTAAGCCAGCAGTCTTAGATTGTGAGAGGGATGTCTGACTGCCCATTTAGGCCAGATCCGGGTGCGAGATTGGGTCTAAATGGGCAGTCGGACATCCCTTAAGGGGTCCCAGGCTGGAGAGGGTGTAGGCTGGGCTGAGAGACACCCTCCCCCCGTGCACGAATTTCATGCACCAGGCCTCTAGTAGTAAATAATGCCCAATAGTCCTCCTAGAAACAGAATCTAGAAAATGAGAAAAACTAATTTAATGTATTAATTTTCTTTTTTATGACTTTTGATTGAAACCATTGCTTAAAAAGTTTTCAGTTTTTCTCCAAGATATGTAAATTTAAAACATAAATATGTTATTTAATAAAATGTATTAATCTCACAAAAGAATATACAAGACATACACATCCCTCTGATGAACATGTTCCTGGCATTTATGTGCAGGGTGTAGTGACCTGCCACAAGCAGGAGGCTTGGTCTCATTCACAGTCACTGATGACGCACTCTGGGAAATAATTTTGCCCTTTTAAACTTTTCTATTAAGTTTACAACTTCGTTGAACCAATGACAAATGGGGTTTGGAGGACTATATTATTAATCTTTAAAAAATAGATTTCTTGAGATCTAATTCACATATCATAAAATACACCTATTTGTGCAACCATCACTGTAATCTAATTTTAGAACATTTTCATCATCCTTAAAAATAATCTCATGCCATTCCTAGTCATTCTTTTTTAGCCCTCTGGCAACCACTAAACTACCTCCGTCTCTGTGATTTTTCTGTTCTGGACATTCAGATACATGGAATCATACACTATGTGGCCTTCTGCATCTGGTTTCTTTCATCAGACAAGTGTTTTTGAGGTTCATCTATATTGTAGGACACAGATACTTTACTCCGTTCTATGGAAGAGTAACATTCCATTATAGGGATATAATACATTTTGTTTATTTAATTACCAGTTGGTGAACATTTGGGTTGCTTCCATGTTTTGGCTATTAGGATAATGCTGTGATGAGCATTTATATATCAGTTTTTGTGATGACATATATTTTCATTTATCTTGAGTATATATCAAGGAATGGAATTGCTTGGTCATATAATTACTCTATGTCTAACTTTTTGAGGAACTACAATTATTTTCCAAGAGACTGCACCATTTTACATTCCCATCGGCAATGCTTGAGGGCTTCAATTTCTTCACCTTTTTTTCATCCTCACCCAAGAATGTTTTTATTGATTTTTAGAGAGGAAGGAAGGGAAATAGAGAGAGAGAGAGAGAGAGAGAGAGAGAGAAAACAAACAAACAAACAAAACCATTGATTGGTTGCCTCCTGTACACACCCTGACTGAGAATCAAACCCAGGTATGTGCCCTGACTGGGAATTGAACCTGCAACATTTTGGTATGTGGAATGACACTTCAACTAACTCAGCCACCTGGCCAGGGCCAATTTCTCCACATTTATGACAACAGTTTTCATTGTCTTCTTTTTTTTATTATATCTATGCATGTCAGTGTGAAGTTGTATATTGTAACTTTGGTCTGTATTTCCCTAAAGACAAATAATGTTGATCATCTTTTCATGTGTTTATTTGGACTTTTGTATGTCTTCTTTGGATAAATGTTTATTCAAATCCTTTAGCAATATTAAATTGGGTTACATGTCTTTTTATTGTAGAACTAGAGGCCTGGCGCATAAAAATTTGAGCACTCGGGGGGCGGGGGGAGGGGGGTTCCCCAGCCCCGCCTGTGCCCTCTCGCAGTCTGGGATCCCTCGGGAGATAACGACCTGCTGGCTTAGGCCTGCTCCTGGGTGGCAGAGGGCAGGCCCAATCCCTAAGTGCAGCCCCTGGTCAGGCTCAGACCAGGGCTGATTGGGGAGTTGGGGCGCCGCCCCGTCATGCACAGAGCAGGGCGGATCAGGAGGTGGCAATGCCACCCTCAGTCACGCTCAGGGCACATCCAATTGGGGGGTTGGGGCACTGCCCCCTGTCACACTCAAGGCAGGGTCGATGGGGAGGTTGTGGCGCCACCCCCTGTCACGCACACAGCAGGGCCAATCAGGGGGGTTGGGGCGCCATACCCTGTCACACACAGAGCAGGGCCAATCAGGGGGTTGGTGTGCTGCACCCTGTCACACACAGAGCTGCAGGGCAATCAGGGGGTTGGGGCGCTGCACCCTGTCACACTCAGGGCAGGGCCAATGGGGAGGTTATGGCTCTACCCTGTCACACACAGAGCAGGGCCAATCAGGAGATTGGGGAGCTCCCCCCTATCAGGCACAGAGCAGGGCCCATGGAGGGGGGGGTGGGTTGGGGCACCGCACCCTGTCAAACACAGAGCCCCAGGGCAATCAGGGGATTGGGGAGCTCCCCCCTATCAGGCACAGAGCAGGGCTGATCAGGGATTTGGAGTGCCTTCCCCTGTCACGAACCAAGCAGGGCGGATAGGGAGGTTGTGGCCCCGCCCCCTGTCACACACAGAGCCACAGGGCGATCAGGGGGTTTGGGCGCTGCCCCCTGTCAAGCTGATCCCGGTGCCGGGAGGCATATTACCTTTTTACTATATAGGATAGAGGTCTGGTGCATGGGTGGGGGTTGGCTGGTTTGCCCTGAAGGGTGTCCTGGATCAGGGTGGGGTCCCCACTGGGGTGCCTGGCCAGTCTGGCTGAGGGGCTGAGGGCTGTTTTCCGGGTGGCGAGTGACTGAAGCTCCCAACCGCTCCTTGTTTTCTTCTTCTTCTTCTTCTTCTTCTTCTTTTTTTTTTTTTTTTATTCTGGGCCAGCTTTAGCTCTGAGGCCTCGCTGCTGAAAACATGGATACAATGTTTCGTTCCGGCTGGGTTTCAGTCCGGCTGGTTTCTGGGGTTTTGTTTACCTTCTTATTTGCAACATAGTACATAGTTGCTTAGAGTTACAGCTGAGAGGCTGGCAAGTGAGGCGGGGAACGTTGGAGTCCGCAGCAAGCAAGCCTCATGCTCACTTCAGTGCCTGGCTGCTGGCCGCCATCTTGGCTGACAGTTAATTTGCATATACTCACTGATTAGCCAATGAAAAGCGTAGCAGTCGTACGCTAATTACCATGTTTCTCTTTTATTAGTGTAGATTGTAAGAGTTCTTTATATATTCTGGAAAAAAGTTTTTTATGAGATATAATAGAGGCCCAGTGCATGAATTTGTGCCCAGGTGGGGTCCCTTGGCCTGGCCTACTATCGGGGCCAATTGGGGCTGTGGGAGGTCTCCCTGGGGAGGGGTCATGGGAGGTTGGCCGGCTGGGGGGAGGGACTGCGGGAGGTTGGCTGGCCAGGGGGAGGTTGGCTGTGGGAGTGCACTAACCACCAGGGGCAGCTTCTGCTTTGAGTGGAAACTCCCCCTGGTGGTCAGTGCACGTCATAACGATAGGTTGGAGACTCCCCCTGGTGGTCAGTGCACATCATAGTGATAGTTTGTTCGGCTGTTCAGTTGCTTAGGCATATATATATATATATATATATATATATATATATATATATAGTAAACAAACATGGCAAACACATAACCAATGGAGTTGAATCATCAACACTACATGGAAGAAGTGACACAAAGGGATCTCAGAGAAAGTGAAGGAGAAGTACAGCATGTACAAATACAGGCTGGGTTTCTGCTGTACTATCCCAATTTTCAATTTACTTAGCAAAAGCTTCAGAAAACTGTCAAGTGTCAAAGTCAGTAGCATGTCAACAGAAATATGTGAAAGAGTGTAAGTAAGTGAATAGTAGAGAAAAATGTGCAGTATTAAAACAAAGATCTTTGGAGGGAGGCTGAAGTGCTATAGCAACTGAGTAGGAGGAAACTAGCAGATTTGACTGAGGGGAAGTCATAATTGTAACACTTTGCTATTGACAGATGGGGACCCAGAAGGTAGTTTGGAGTCAAAACAGAGCACCAAACACAAGGATGACTCATGAAAGAGCAGATGAGATCAAATGTATGTTTATAAAAAGACTAGAGGCCCGATGCATGAAAATTCGTGCAAGAGTAAGCCTTCCTTCCCACTACTGCTGGCACTGGCTTCCCTCTGGCACCTGGGACCCGGGCTGCTTCCCTCCTCCAGCCGCTCACAGGCACCTGTGACCCACGCTGGCTTCTCTCCAGCCCCAGTTTTGTCAGGAAGGACGTCTGGAAGATGTCTGGTCTAATGAGCATATTACCCTTTTATTATTATAAATACTTATTTTAGAAGAGGATCTAAATAAAGTCCCTCAGTTGTGAAGGTTTGAAAGCAACAATCATTTTCATTCTCTTATTTTTTCTGTTCCTGACAGCGATGGTCCAGTTGAGAGCAGCATCATTTACTGCTTAATGGTTCATTGCTCTCTGCAAACATGACAGTTCCACTGTGGAAGAGTGAAAATGAATCAAGAAGTCATAATCATATGTAGGTTTAGAATTATAAGGCCATTGCTCATTCATTCATTCATTCATTCATTTCATGAGCGCTTAATAAATAATCTTGTGTATTTATAACCCTTGCCTAAATGCAAGGGTTATAACATTAACCAAGACATAGATTATGCCCTCTAGCAGTTTATAGTTTAGTAGGGGAGATTACAAATTAAAACTAAATTTCACGCAGCCAAACACTGCTCCTTTCTGCAGTCTAGTGGTGCAAACCATCAGGAAGGCATGAGTCCTGTTGAGTGTCTAAAAGAAGTACACTGAGGAACGTAGGGAAGGAAAGACTGTCTCCCTAGCAGGTATGGTACAAGGCTCTCTCCATCCTCCGGGCAAATAAGCACACGCGTGCACTCAGAGGCTGGGGTAGGAAGTGTGTGCGGAGGAAAGGGGTGGGAGGAAAATGCAGGCTCCTTATTTTCGGCCCTTCATTTACCGTGATGTGGAGGAAAGAGCTCAGATCTTGAAGCCAACTGCCTTGGTTTATGTCTCGATTCGCCACTTAGCAGATGTATGACCTTTAGGCCAGTGACATTTCTCTGTGCCTTAACATCCTCCTTGTAGTAAGAAGGGATAAGAATAGCACCGAGATTATACAGCTGTCACGTGTATTGAAGTGAATAAATGTATAGAGTTTGAGGGACAGGACCTACATGCCTCAACTGAAACTTTTTCTAAGAGCAGCTACATAGTCTTTTATGACGAAACTGTGTGTGAAGTGGGGCGACGGGGTTGAAGGGACGGGGCCAGGGACTCTCTTTCGGGACTCTTATTGCATAGCTGGCAAGGAAGAACATTCTCCACCAGTCACCGCAGGAGAAGGGCACTGTGCTGCTGGAGCAATTGCCAAGAGACATATGTGGAGGAACCGTTTTCCTTCTTCCATTTCACAGAAAATGCCCGACAGCCTATTCTATCTCATTCCTGTGTTTTACTTCTTCATGAAACGTATGCTCATCTGGAATAATCTGGCTTGTCTCTCTGTTTTGTGTGTCTTTTAACATGAGAACATAAGCTCTGTTGAGTGCAGCACTGTCCACGGTTAGATCCCAGGGCCACACATGGCCCAGTATAAGTGCCCAGGAAACACTGCTGCCCAGTGATGCCGCGGTCCTGATGTGCAGGGCACTTGTCATCAGCCCGCCTTCTGTAGGGAAGAAGGTATGCGAACATGTACTCCCAGCTCAAAATTCGATTAGGAAAACAGCATGTTCCCAACCTCTCAGCGGAGACAAGCTGTCTCAGTTGCCCAAAAGTTTAATACACTACTCGCTAAGCACAGCGCTTCTGTTTTGTTTTCTTTTCTCGTGGAGAGATTCATGTAACATCTGGGTCCATATAGAGGCAAGCTATGTTATACTAGGAAAACGTATAACTCAGATGTTTGGATTTTCTGTGTATCAGCTTGAATATGCCTCTCCTTCTGGGGGGATGCTATGCTCAGCGCTAACGGCAGTTACCAGAAAATTAACTTTACTACTCAGCGCTAAGTTCATATCGGCATTCCAACATCCAAGTGTGTTCCTTGACTTTTCTTCAGAAAAAGAAAAGAGCAAAATGTCAAAATCAAGTGCTTTCTCAAAAGATTTCTTTTACATTAAGATTTTCAGGTTAAAAATAGTTAGAAATCACCTTTTACTCTATTTTTAATTTTTATATATCTAACAACAACAAAAATATTGAAATAAAAATCCTATACATATGTTTAAAAGGCCCTCAACAGTTGGGTTTCCATTTGGTTTTAGATCCCTTATCTAAGTGGAGTCATATAGGGTTTGTCCTCTGTGACTGGCTTATTTCTGTAATGTTAAAGTTCATCCATGTTGTCACATATGGCAGGATTTCCTAATTTTTAAAACCTGAATAATATTCTGCTCTATGTATATGCCGCATTTTCCTTATCCACTCATCTGTCGATGGACATAAGGTTGTTTCCATGTCTTGGCTAATGTGAACAGTGATGCAATGCAGAAGTGGAGAAAGCATGGTGGGTGCAGGGACCAGGAGGAGGGAGAAATGGGGAGATGTTATTAGTGGGCATGAAGTTTAAGTCATGCTAGATAAGTAAGTTCCAGAGATCTGCTGTACAACATAGTGCCTATAGTTGATGATATTGTATTATACACATAAAAAATTTAAAGGGTGGCCCTAACCGGTTTGGCTCAGTGGATAGAGCATCAGCCTGTGGACTGAAGGGTCCCAGGTTCGATTCCGGTCAAGGGCATGTACCTTGGTTGCGGCACGTCCCCAGTAGGGAGTGTGCAGGAGGCAGTTGATGGATTTTTCTCTCTCATCGATGTTTCTAACTCTCTATCCCTCTCCTTCCTCTCTGTAAAAAAATCATAAAATATATTTTAAAAAATTTAAAGGGTAGATTGTTAATTACATGTTCTCACCATAATAATGAAAAAAAAGCAAACACAAATTTGGATTTAGATGACTTTGAAAATTGTAGCTGGCTTTTCTCTTTGATGAATTTTTCACTTTTTTATGAGTGGTAATTGCTTAAAAAATGAAAATTACATGCTAGGCATTGTCTTAAATACTTCAAATCTAGTTTTGCAATCCTGAGAGGTAGATGACGTTATTATTCCAATTTTATATAAATGGAAACTAAGTTTAAAAATTAAATAAACTGTTCAAGATCACATAGCTAGCAAGGTTCTGTAGCTGGAATTAAGTGAATCATCTGATTATAAAATAAGTGTTCTTCAGCACTTCACAGTAATTTGTTTTCTATTCTATTCATTGTCTTGAATTATTTTCTCTAGTCACTTATCTTTATATTCTATTATGTTTTGTCTTTCCAGCTATGTCTGGTGATTTGAAACCAGTCAGATGCTGTGGAACTTCAAAACCAGGCTACTTGGCAATAGGAGCCTTGGGTTGGAATATATATCCAGACTGCCCTCCCTCTTATTACCCATCCTCTAGAGCAGTGCTTCTCAACCTTCCTAATGCCGTGACCCTTTAATACAGTTCCACATGTTGTGATGACCCCCAATTTCATTGTTACAAATTGAACATAATTAAAGCATAGTGATTAATCACAAAACAATATGTAATTATATATGTTTTCCGATGGTCTTAAGTGACCCCTGTGAAAGGGTCATTCGACCCCCAAAGGGGTGGCGACCCACAGGTTGAGAACAGCTGCTCTAGTGCCTGCCTGGGAGTTCTCTCACTAGTGACCTCCTTCCAACAGTCTCTTCAGTTTCTCCTGGGGTCATCATAGAAAGAGATCTCTCTCTACCCAACCTCAACCCAAACACCTGCCCCAATCAGGCTGGGGCTCTTCCTCAGGGCTTCAACCCACAGTTTTGATTTATACTTTAAATCTTAATAGGAGGGACTTGCCCTAAATTTCCAACATTGTAACCAAATTATATAAAAATACCCAACTTTGTTCTTTGCAACATTTTAGTTGTTCTGCCAGAATCCTAGGTTTCTGGTAGCTTGACTACTTCTTTTAATTCACAAGTTTCCTCTGCAGAACATTTCAAGTGCTTTCAGTTCTTTTTCCTGACAAGTTTCTGTCCTAGATTTCTTCAAATGATTATCCAATGATGACACTCCTGATCTAAATGAAAAAGGAGTTGTGCATCTAATCATACCTTCTGTATTTTAAGGACAATTCTACTTTGGTATAAAAGAATTTCCATTTTCTAAGCCCCTCCCCATGCATACAATTGATGGGCATTGTTTTATTTTTTACCATAAACTGAAATGTTTATAACCACTCTGTTTTACTTTTTCACTGGCTCGCTTCCTACAGAAATTTTCTTTTTGTAAATGATAAACCATAGGCACAAGGAAGCTATTCTTCTAAGCAAAGGGAAGAGTAGACTCTTCTTACTAAGTACTAGGTTCTGATTACAGGAGCGATTGTCTACCTCCGGAGAAAGTATGAAAGCTTTCTTGGAGAAATTTTATGTTACTACGAAATTGGAGGGCAATGTAACACTACTGGACATTTTTTTCAAGTGAGCATTACTGAAGACATGTCTACTAGCACTAGTGCAGACCTGTGGATCTTTAGTCCTTACTGTTAGAATTGTTAGCAGAGACCCTCCGCCACTCTACGAAGAATGAGAAGAGTATCACAGAGTAATTCTTGAAGAATATGAAATGCCTTTAATTCTAAATTGTTTTCTAAAGAACAGGACTTCTAAGGTATGATACTTTGGGGGAAAAGTGGAGGTTATTTCAAATTAAATATGCAAAACATTGAACTAAAGTTTAATAAGTTTCTTTAGCCCATGACTTCTCTAAGCTTCTAACATGCTAATGTGCTTTGTAAATCTCCAAGGAGTAAAGGTTGTTACAGAGAACACCCCATTTTCCAAGCTTATTTACCTGCAGATAATTAACTCTAAGGATCATTTAAGTGTTCCCTATATGACAATTTGGGAAACAATTGTTCCATTGGGTCAGGAATAAATAAGAAGACTCTCTACCTAGATGGTTTCATTTTGGCTATTTAAAAAAAATATTTTTTCTAAGTTTTCATGCCATCATCTCTGTCTGAAAGGCATTATCACAAAAATACCCATGACCCTTGCTATCCTATGTCTTATGAGAATGTTGCTGTCTGTCCACAATTTCACTAGTAAAACTTTTACAGTAAACTAGGAGGACACTATTAGGGTGCATCACCAGGGAAAGCAATCCACTTAGAAACTTTATTTTTTTTCTCGAAGCAAAATCAAACACTCACATAATCAAACACTCACATAATCAAACACTCACATAATCAAACACTCACATAATCAAACACTCACCTAACCAAACACTCACATAACCAAACACTCACATAACCAAACACTCACATAACCAAACACTCACATAACCAAACACTCACTAAGTCTGTTTCCTGTGGCAGCTGCTGAGAAATTCAGATATAAATTTTGACTCATCTCTAGTAGCCTTTTAGAACTACACGCAGTGATGTTCCTACTGACAGCTGAGTGTCACGTTTTAACACTCATTTCTACATAAAAAAAAAAATCAGTAATAATGAACAAAAATATTAGTGCCCATCAGCATATGAATGGATTAGAAAACTGTGGTACATCTACACAATGGAATACTATGCTGCTGTAAAAAAGAAGGAATTCTTACCATTTGCAACAGCATGGATGGAACTGGAGAGCATTATGCTAAGTGAAATAAGCCAGGCAAGGAAAGAAAAATACCACATGATCTCACTCATTTATGGATAATAAAGACCATTATAAACTGTTGAACAAAAATAGATACAGAGGCAGAGCAGCATCGAACAGACTGTCAAACTACAGCGGGAAGGCCGGGGAGGGTTGGAGGGTGGGGGGTAAGAGATGAAACGAAGGACTTGTTTGCATGCATATAAGCATAACCAATGGACACAAGACACTGGGGGGTAGGGGAGGCTGGGGGAATGTCAAGGAGGGGAAAAAGAGGAGACATATGTAATACTCTTTGTAATACTTTAAGCAATAAAGGAATTTTTAAAAAAAAAAATGTGTGCTCTTGCTTTCTTTTGCTTTAAAACGAAACATTAATATTTTAAAGTGATAATTTTTAAATTTAAATATATTTACATTTTGTAATTGCACACAAACTAAAATTTGCACTTACCAAATAAAAATATACCTTGCAATGCTCTCTTTTTTTGCATTTAAACAAAAATAAAATCTCAAAGAGAATTTCAGAATGGAATTAATCTGATCTGTTTTATAAATATGGTGCTCTTATGTTTTTTATTATTATTATTATTATTTAGAACCTACCATCAACTATCAATTGATTTCTCAACAGAAGCACTTCAGGCCAGAGGCAGTAGCATGAAGTTTTCAAAATGATGAAAAGCGAAAACCTGAATCCAAGGCTAATCTATCCAGCAATATTATAATTTAAAATTAAAGGTGAAATAAAGTCTTCCCAGACAAAAAGAAAGACAAAAAGACAAAACAAAAACAAAGGATTACATTAATACCACACCAGCATTGCAAGAAATGTTATAGAGACTGCTTTAAGAAGAAGAAATTAAGAGGGAGAGAGGAACATAGGTATAAAGAAAATAAATAGCAATACGTAAGTACTTATTGATAATAACCATAAATGTAAATGGACTAAGTGCGCCAATCAAAAGACATAGGGTAACTGAATGGATAAGAAAGCATGGCCCACACATATGCTGCCTACAAGAAACCCAACTCAGAACAAAAGATGTACACAGACTAAAAGTGAAGGGATGGAAAAAAAATATTCCACGCAAATGGAAACAAACAAACAGAATGCTGGGGTAACAATACTCATATCTGACAATAAAGACTTCAAAACAAAGACCGTAATAACAGACTGAGAAGGTGACTACATAATACTAAAGGGATTGATCCAACAAGAACATATAACCCCTGTAAACATATATGCACCCAGTATAGGAACAATTAAATATACTTAAAACAAAACAAAACTCTAAGAGGACCTGAAGGGAGAGATTGACAGCAACACAGACATAGTAGGGGACTTTAATATCCCACTGACATCACTGGATAGATCTTTCAGACAAAAAATTAACAAGAAAATGGTTATAAAGAAAACACTAGATCAGATGGATTTAATAGATATTTACAAAGCATTTCATCCCAAGGGTGCAGAATATACATTCTTTTCAAATGCATATAGAACATTCTCAAAGATAGATCATAGGTTACAATGCAAAATAAGTATCAATAAATTTAAGGGGGGGGGGGTCAATCGGAGGAAAAGGAGACATAGGTAATACTTTAAACAATTAAAAATAAAGAAATTTAAAAAGATTGAAATTATATCAAGCATCTTCTCAAATCAAAATGGCATGAAACTAGAAATCAATCACAATTAGAAGAAACTCAAAAACATGAAAAATATAGAGCTTAATAGCATGTTATTAAACAATGAAGGGATTACCAATGAGATAAAAAAAAGAAATCAAAAACTTCCCAGAAACAAATTAAAATGAACACAAACCAAAATCTATGAGAAACAACCAAAGTTAGTTACTGACAAGGATCTCCAATAAGACTGTCAGCTGATTTCTGAACAGAAACATTTCAAATCATAAAGGATTAGCATAACATATTCAAGGGCATGAAAAGCAAGGACCTACAGCCAGCACTATTCTGTCCAACAGGCTGTTATTTCAAATTGAAGGAGAAATTAAAACTTCCCAAACAAAAAAGAAAGCTAAAGGAGTTTATTACTACCAAGCCAGTCTTACAGGAAATGTGAGAGTGAACGAAGAAGAAGGAGGAGGAGGAGGAGGAGGAGGAAGAGGAGAAGGAAAAGGAGGGGAAGATAAAAACAGGGAAACATAGTTATAAAGAATAAAATGCCAACAAAAACATACCTATCAATGATGACTTTAAATGTAAACTACTTAAAAGCTCCAATGAAAAGATATGGGGTAGCTGAAAACGAGACCCGTCTCAGAATAAAAGACACAGACTAAAAGTAAAGGAATAGAAAAATACATATCATGCAAATGAAAAAGAAAAAAGATAGCTAGACTTTAATACAAAGGCTATAGTAGAGACAAAGAAGGGAGCAATTAAGAGGATATAACCCTTATAAACATATATGCACACAACATAAAAGCACTTGATTTTATTCAGCAAACCTTGGTAGATATAAAGGGAGAAACTGACACTAATACAATATAAAAAGCAGTCTTAAGAGGGAAATTTCATAGCATTTCAGGCTGATCTCAAGAAAGAAGAAAAATCTCAAATAAACAATCTAACTTGACACTTAAAGAAACATGAAAAAGAACAATAAACAAAGCCCAAAGTGAGTAGAAGAAAGAAAATAATAAATATTTGAGCAGAAAAAATAATTGAGTCTAAAAAACAATACAAATATTATTGAAACCAAGTGTTGGTTCCTTAAAAAGATAAATAAGGTTAACAACTATTTAATCAGATTCATCAAGAAAAAAATGAGGGAGGAGGCCCCCCAAAATAAAATCAGAAATAAAAGAGAAGTGACAACTGACACCACAGTTATACAAAGGATTGTGAGAAAATTTTATAAACAACTATTTGCCAATAAATTGGACAATCTAAGTGAAATGAATAAATTCCCAGAAGCATACAATCTTCTAAAAGGAGGAAGAATAAGAAAATCTGAGTAGACTGATAAAACTAATGACATTGAAGCAGTTATCAAAACCAAACAAAAATCCTGAACCAGTTGGCTGCACAGGTGAATTTATCATATATTTAAAGAACTAACACCTATTCTTTTCAGAACTCAAACAAATATTCCAAAAATATTAAAAATATTCCAAAAACTTCAAAAGGAGAAAAGACTCCAAAGCTTATTTTAGGAGGCCAACATTATTCTAATTTCAAAACCACTACAAAGAAAGAAAATTATAGGCCAATATCCATGATGAACATAGATGCTAAAATCCTCAACAAAATATTAGCAAACTGGATCCAGCAAAATATTAAAAAGATGATACTCTATAATCAAGTGGGATTTATTCTGAGGATAGAAGGTTGGTCCAATATTTGCAAATCAATGGACATGATACACCACATAACCAAAATGAAGGATAAAAAATTACATACATGAACAGATGTAGAAAAAGAATTTCATAAAAACCAACACCATTAATGATAAAAACTATCCGCAAAGTGGGAATAAAGAAATCATGTCTCAACATAATTCCACCCCAAAAAAACAGAACCGATAACTTAGTTCAGTAAAGTAGCAGTATACAAAATAAATAAATATCCAGAAATCAGTTGCATTTTATATACCAATAATGATCAAAAAGGGAAACTGAAGGAAAAAAACAAAACAAAACACTTCTCTTACAATTGCATCAAAGCAAATAAAGTAACTAGGAATAAATTTAACCAAGTAATAGACCTGTACTTCTAAAATTATAAGAAACTGAAAAAATAAATTTCAAAATATACCAAGGGGTGGCAGCATATTTCGTGTTCATGGACAGGAAGGATTAACATTATTAAAATGTCTGTATTAACCAAAACAATCTATAGGTTCAATGTAATTCCTATCAAGATAGCAATGAAATATTTCACAGAACTCTAACAAATATTCCAAAAATTTATATGGAACCAGAAAAGATGCCCGAGTAGCCACAGCCATCTTGAGAAAGAATAACAAATTTGGAGGTATCACACTACCTTATATTAAACTATACTACAAGGCCTTAGTAGTCAAAACAGCAAAGTGCCGGCATAAGAACAGGAATATAGATCACTGGAACAGAACAAAGGGCCCAGAAATCAACCCACATATAAAAGTTAATTAGTATTTGGCAAAGGAGGCAAGAACATACAATGGGGTAAAGATAGTCTATTTAATAAACGGTGTTAATAAAAGTGGACAGATACATGCAAAAATGGAACTAGACCATCTTTTTACACCATACAGATGAATAAACTAAAAAATGGATTTAAAACTTAAATGTTAGAATCCAAACCATAAAAATCTTAGAAGAAAACATAGGCAGTAAAATCTCAGACATTTCTCATAGCAATATTTTTTCTGATATATCTCCTCAGGCAAGGGAAAAAAAAAGAAACAATAAACAATGGACCTACATCACACTAAAAAGTTTTGCACAGCAAAGGAAATCATCCACAAAATGGAAATACAGCCCAAAACCTATAAAGAACATATACAACTCAACACCAAAAACCCCCCAAACAATCCAGGTGCAAATGGGCAAAGGGCCTGAATAGACACTTTTCCAAAAAGGACATAATGGCCAAAAGACTTATGAAAAGATACTCAATGTCAGTAATCATCATGAAAATGAAAATGAAAACCACAATTAGATATCAGCTCACACCTGTCAGATGGGCTATTATCAATAAATCAACAAACATAAGTTTTGGCAAGGATGTGGAGGAAACGGAGCCCTCTTGCCTGTTGGTAGGAACCCTCTTACCTGTGCAGCTACTGTGGAAAACAGTATGACATTTCCTGAAAAAATTAAAAATGGTACTGCTTTATGACCCAGGAACTCCACTTCTGGGAATATATTCAAAGAAACCCAACTCATTAATTCAAAAGAATATTTGCAACATTATTTATAATATGTAAGATTTGGAAATAGCCTAAGTGCCCATCAGTAGATGATTGAATAAAAAAGCTGTAGTAAATTTACACCATGACATACTGCTGGGTCATATAATGAAGGATCTCTTACCTTTTGGGGCAGCATGGGTGGACCTGGAGAATATTATTCTAAGAGAAATAAGCCAGTCAGAGAAAAACAAATACCATATGATTTCACTTATATGGGGAATCTATTGAACAAAATAAACTAACAAAATAGAAAAAGATTCAGATACAGAGAACAGTCTGTCAGCTGACAGAGAAAAGGGGTAGCTTAGGTGGCTTGGTGAAAAAGATGAAGGGATTAAACAAAAACAAAAAACACACAGATACAGCAGTATGTTGTTTGCCAGAGGAAAAGGGGGTGGGTGGAAGGTAGAAGAGGGTAAAGTGTGGATAAATGATGACAGAAGGAGACTTGATTTTTTCATTGGGAATAGCCAGTACAATATACAGACAATGGCACATATAATTTTATTAAGCATTATTACCCCCCAAAATAATAAAAATTTAAAAAGAAAATAGATAAATAAGTTCTTATAAGGCTTAATTTTCTCTGGATTTTTGTGTCCTCTGTATTAATATAAGAACTAATGCTTAAGCAAACTTACTTCACAGGAGTGCTCTGGATAAAATAAAATGATGCTTAAATGAATGGTTTACTAGTCACAAATCTCCAAAAATATCTGTTATTCATATGACTGTGACCAGTAAGTCAGGCTTCTCTGTAACCTGTGACCTACAGTTCTGCATGAGCTGTGTTTCATTTGGTGCCAATTTGGGTGTAGGACTGACTGATCAATAAGTCCTTTACCCCCTTTCTCCCCACCAATTCTTCCTGCTACTGGGATTGCCTACTTCCCTTGCACCCCTACCAGTGCCCTCAACTCCAATCTCAGCACCACCTCAGGAGCAAACTGTGTCCTCTCTCAAGTGTGGAATTGTGGGGATCAGTCGCTCATTCTAGGCCAAGGGAGACTGGGCTTGTATTCTAAAGGGCATAAACCAAGCACTACCCCAACCAAGGGCAGCCTCAACATATCTAAATGCAAGGAGGAATAAATTATTTCTGCATTATTATTATTATTATTATTATTATTACTGAGAGAGTAAATTATTCAATGACACCAGTTGCCTTTTTAGAATGCTTATTCATGATAGAAATTACTTGACATTTACTTATTTTAGAAATGACCACGATGTGAGCTCTTAGAGGGCTGTGGCTTGATTTGGGAGCTAGAGAGGGGGTTGGTGACAACGTTAGAATTTGAATGTTGAACTGAGTTGTTGGTGCGTCTGGCTGTCACATAATAGTCCCCAGTTGTCTGGAGTTATGCAGCCTGAGGAAGAGCAGTCATCCCTCACATGGTCCAGCTCCACCCTCCCACAGCCCAGGATGAACACAAGAGGCAGCCAGACTCTCCATTTTGGATAGGAAGGACTATCTGTGCTCCCTCCCACGTCATGTACAGAGCATGTGATGGTGCAAATGTATTATGATGGACACACTGGATTCCTCAAAAAAATGGAAGTCGGAACACACACAAAGATTTATAGACATGAGAAAGCAGGCAGGTATTTTTGTTGCCTTGGACCTGCTAAAATCTATCTCTATACTTTCATGTTGTTTCCATTGGGGTGTCCCAAACACATTTGATAATCCAAGTCCTACCTAATTTCTAATATCCAGCTAAATTCCTTCCACTTCTGAAAAACTTCATCTGACTTATTTGTTCCCAGTGATCTCTCTTAACTGAAAATTCTGGATATATCCCAAAACTTAAAACTTCAAGGTGTATCTTCATATATTGCTTATTTATTTTCTACCAGGGGCCCAGTGCATTAATTCGTGCACATTGAAATGAACTGTGGGCTGAGACACTGCAGTAGGCACAGGGGTGGGTCTTGGCCCATCCTCTGTGCCCCTGCCCAGCCCCTCACATCGTGGCCCCCGGTCCCCTGCCTGCCGGCAACCCCACTCCTGCTGCTGCCACTGCTGCTGCCACTCCCACATGCTGACGGTGCTGGCCCCAGTAGCAGGTGTGAGTAGGGCTGTCGCACCATCAATGGGTACCAGTGGCGGCTGCTGCTCCGATTGCCCCTCAGGAGCAGGGGGAGATGGAGAAGCCCTCAGGGGCAATCAGGGCCAGCAGCCATCACTCGCACCTGCTGATGGCACCAAGTGATCAGGACTGATGCTGGGGACCAGCAGCAAGTGTGAGCGCCAGGTGGGACCATGGTGTGCAGGAGCAAAGAATTTCCAGAAACCACCAGAGGCTCACCCCAATGATAGCGACTGGCACACCGCCTTGTTCTGGCGCCCCAGCTCACCTGCTCCACCATCTCACCACGGCCAACGCCCACCATGTTCCACACCACCCCCTGGTGGTCAGCGCACCTCATAGCAACTGGTTTTTTAGTTTTTCAGTTGTTCCGGTTGTTCCACCCTTCAGTCTATTTGCATATTAGCCTTTTATTATATAGGATGAGTTTTAACTACAAAAACTAAATCATCCATGAAACACTTGAATGTAACTCCCACAACATACATCATTTCTCAAAATGTTCTATGAAAACCTGAGAGTTTCTGAGGCCAGCTCAGTAGGGCTACAAGCCACCATTGTCAAATAACTGTACAAACTCCATAAACTTCCACCAAACAGAACCCAGCAGGTCACAATAGAATTGATGTAGAAGCTGATCAGACAATACAGTTATCTTTTATTAAGCCAGTCATTAAATGTTTTGTAAAAATGTAAAACAATGCAATTGACCTCACTAATTATTTTTGTTATCAAATGCGTACTTATTTTTTAATTGTTATTTATATAAACATATATTAGGGTCACTATTTTTATTTTAAGTGCATTGATAAACAGATCTTTTTTATTTTTAAATATAGTTTTATTGATTTCAAAGAGGAAGGAAGAGGGAGAGAGAGATAAAAACATCAATGTGCTGCACTGGGGATCGAGCCCATAACCCGGGCATGTGCCTTTGACTGGAATTGAACCTAGGACCCTTTAGTCTGCAGGCTGACATTCTATCCACTGAGCGAAACCAGCTAGGGTGATAAATAGATCTTTTTAAAGTCTTAGTTTTATTTTGCAATATTATAAATATCAATAGTTATAATCCACATACACAAAAGCTCTCTGAAGTCCTCAATGACTTTTAAGAATGTAAAAAGGGTCCGGAGATCAAATGTTTGAGAACGTCTATACTAATTCACTGCAACACTTTCTTTCCTTTTGACAGTGGGAAGATCTGCAAATAACATAATATACAGAGAAATCTGAGTTCATAACCAGACTGGGTGTGGGGTAAAGAGAGTGTGGGTTTGGAGCATCAGACTTTTTGATGTGGAGAAATGGGGACGTTTTGCTGCTGTTTAAGATTGATGTGAGGAGTGGCAAATTATTGTAAAAAGAAGAGCTGAGTCAAGCACAGCGAGCGGGGTTCAGTGAGCTGTGCTCCCTCTCCCTTCTGATCCCTTCACCATCACGCACCCCAGTTCTTCCAGAAACACCTCCAAAGTCCTGACAAGTAACTACTTCTTTAAAAATATACTATACACCGCTCATTTGTTAATGCTGAATTTAGCAGAGAAAATTCATGATCTGTGCCACTGCTTTCTGTGCATAGACAAATGCGTATCTGATTGCTCCTTCTGAGTGTTTTTTGTTTTGTTTTTGTATCCTCTCAAACATACGTATCCATTTCAACTAATGAAATTACCCATTGTATCTACTACCTACTCATATTTTTCTTGATGACATAAAGCTATCATCCCCTGAATATGTTTACCCCCCTTTAAATCTGTGCTTGACCTTCACTCTTACATATTCATATAATTTATTTTCTTTTCACTTTCAAACAATTTCCCAAATTCCAGTGTAACACTATAATAATGTATGAATAAAGAACTGAATTTTACATCACAGGGCTAATATCTGTAACTCCCCAGTTATTTGATCTTGAATATTCTCTCTACCTTTCTGTGACTCAAATATTTGACTTATAATATTATTGTGATAATATCAAATTTTTCATATCCTATAGAAAGTACTAGCAATCAAGCAATATGTATATTAGTATCATTCTGCCACATTATTTCTATCTATTGTTCTCAAGCTATATTTAATTTGTTTCTATAATTGAAACCTTCATTCTTTCACCCAGTAAGTTTTTAGTGAATTGCTGATTACGGTTCAACCATTACTTGGGGAATTGTGGAAATAGGTTAAGTACAATACAACTTCATGGATCTCCTTGAACAGAGAATCATATAATTATTTCATAAAACAAACATATGAGCAGAATATATTGCCCAGGAAAGACTAGTGTCTGCTATAGTTAAGCTAAATCTCAACGGCTTAATCTTATGTGGTAGTTGTCTCCAAAGATGAACGACAGTAACACCTCCCTTCTGTGTATGTCCATGGTGAACCTCCCATCAAGGTGTGGTCATCTCAGCCCTTGCATCTGGCTGGACTTATGACTTGCTGTGACCAACAGCAAGCACTGGTTTCAGACATAGTTCTCAGGAAGCCTGGCAGCCTCTGCTCTTGCCCTCTGGGCCACAGCCACTGTGCTGTCAGGGGGGCCACTTAATTCTTTTGGAGAAAGTCCCTGGAGAAGATATAAATTGCTGTTAAGTTACTACATTTTGGTCTGGATTTTGTTATCGAGCAAGAGATAACTGAAACAGGGCCAGGTTTATCCTCACTCATGCTACCGGCCCACCACGGGTTGGCAGGGAAGTTCTGCTCCATAGAGTCAGTTGGAAACCCAGATCAACAGAAGTGACCACCTTGTTGTAGCTACCCCTTTCACAACACAATGCCTCCTGGCCTGCAGCAGGTGCATCAATGTGTTTATGTGCTGGAAGTGGCTCCTTTGCCCCTGCTCCCCGGCCCTTACTTAAACCACGGGATATGGCTTTGATGCCTGAACATGTGTGGAACTGTGTAATCTTCCCACATGCCCTGAGGGAAGAGAACTCTATGGGTGAGCACTAGAATTGTCTGTGACACAGAGCCTCACAACATAATGTGCAAAGTGCTCAACTAAATAAAAATGTGTTCTACTCTGGGTGAGTCAAGAAGGCTGCTTAGGTGAGCTAAGAACTGAACTTCCTGTGACAGGACAGATGGGAGCAGGCCAGCAGAGGAAGGACAGGGGCGTGGCAGTCAGAGAGAGCAGCCCTGTGGCAGTGCAGGGAGGCATGTCGGAGTGTGGCTTGCTCTGACAACGGTAAGAAATGCACGTGGTTGGAACATAAAGTAATTGTACAGGTGAACTTTAACACAGTGCAATGTTTTGAAGAGCCTCATATCTCATATACAATGCTGCTCAGTTCCAGTCGTAAGCACCACTGATTCCTGTGAAAGAATTTAAGAGAGAAACAATCAGGGCATTTTAAGAAAGAAACTGCAAGTGGTACATAGTTTAGAATGAGAAAATGGCAGGAATAAATATGGGGATAGTACAATAATTTAGGTGAGATGATAGAGAATTGACATGAAGGACAGATTTAAAAGGCAATTCCAAAGTAGAATTTATATTTATAATCATAAATATAGAATAGGTTGAGGACTGAGCCAGGGATAACCATGGGAGTCATTGCTTTAGATAGAGCCCTGGGGATGAGCAGTTTGTGGTGAGGAGGGAGAAGAGGCATTGAGGTCTATGTGGGAGTTCTAAGGTGGAGATGCCTGCGGTAAGTACAGGTGAGAAGTGGTGTGGGGTCAGCAGGTGGGCTGCCTGAGGTCCGGCCTGAGAGGGCGCCAGGTGGACTCAGGCAGGCAGGAGTGGAGGGACGTGCTTCCCCATCCCCGCGGGATGCCGCTCACTGGCCGAGCCAGGAGGGCGCCTGCCAGGAACAGTGCCTCTACTGCGCAGAGGTCGGGCTGGCATAGTGATTAAAGGTACAAAATGACGATTTAAATAGGTACTTAAAAGTACAATGACTACAGTTGAATGACAGTAATCCAAAGCTCTAAGATTTATGTTTCATTACTTAATGAGCATCTAATAGTTGAAGATAACATGCTTTAGGAAAAATGCATTTTAATGAATATAAAAATCTAACTTCCTCATTACAGGTCACAAACTGTAGAGTTATAACGGATGAACATGTCCACCTGACCTCCCGCCCCCTGGTGCCTAATTATTTTATAAAGAGAAGGTGAAGGGTAACATTTTGGCTTCTGGACATAGGTGTCTGCCTGCACCAGTTTCCTGAATAAGTAATTCAATCCAAAGTAGAAAAAAAGTGCTTTCCTTCAATGTTTTTCTTGATGTCAAGTTGAAGGCTGAGCACATTACTGGCTACCTAAACAAGTTCCTTCCTCCTCCCCCCCCGCCCCCCCCCCCGCCGCCCCCTTGGAAGGGTGGGGCGTCCTGGGCTCTGCTTGAGGCCGGATCCTTTGATATAGGCGGCCTAGTGTCATTAGACAGGAAAACCTGCACTTGAGCCAAGTTACACAGTGTATGTCCTGGCACCGACTTCAGTGTGCACCTGGGTTTCAAAAAAGGAAAAACAGAAATGCACATTCCTTCCTTTTTCTTTTGGGATTCAGCACTAACACCATTTTGTTTAAATTCCATAGGTTAAGTTTCATCAAAGTAGAATGTTTATGTAAAATTACAGACCAGATGTTCACTGCCATGGAAGTTGTGGAGTATTTTATTGCCAATGTGGCCCTTGTGGATTTCACAATTATAAACTGAAGCACGGTTGTTTATATAAGTTTCAGCTGTAGACAGTATGGAAGTGTGGTAGCAGGGCCTCTGGCCTTGCAGACAGGTCTACTATTTTGTTGGTTTTTAAATATACCCGTAAAAAATGGATAGCTTGAGCTTGTAAAATGTGGAGTTTGGAGAAGTACTAATTTAGTGGCAAGATTTTATATTTTTTGAAGTATTTTCTAAATCTTGCCACCAGTTTGGTATGAGATTGGAGGTGGGCTGACGTTAATATGAGGCTTGGAGCTTTGAGTTAGATTCCTCTTTCATAGCAGAATTTACCCATTTCTGTGCACACACCCTCAGCTGCAGGCTTGGCTAAGACCAGATTGCCAGCCCCACCCAGAGTTCCGGATTCGGGAGCCTGAGCACAGCTTGAGGGCTTGTATTTCCATCATGTTCTCAGGTGATGCTGCTGCTACTGGTCCAAGGACCCCGCCTAAGCACCCGTCCTGAGCAATAGTTCCTACTGTGGAGGCACCAGACTTCTCCAATCAAATCTGGGGGAGAGGGTTCGCGTTGACCCGGCAGACTGAGGATGTGGCCAAACCAAGCTAGCCAGTGACCAGTGGCCGATTGTCTGGTTTTAAAAGATGAACTGGACCAATCGGTTTTTTCTTCAAGGCAATTTGAATGCCCACCAGTGATCGGTGAGAGCAAAACCTGAGGGAGGAGAGAGCAAGTCAGAGGCTGAGCCAGAGCTTCTAAACTCCACCTGTGAAAGAGAGCTTAGCCGACAGGGTTGGGAACCACTGCCATGCAGAGGGGATGAGAGCAGCATCAGGGAGGAGCAGATGAAGCGAATTCAAGGAGCCCCAGGGAGCACACAACTAGAGCAGAGTCTCCAAAGTGGGTGTGCCACCTGGGAGCTGAGGAGAAACGCAGGGTTCTGGGCTCATCATTGAGTCTTCTGACCACAAACCCTGAAGGTGGGGCCCAGCAAAGTGTGTCCGACAAACCCAAAGGATCACTCTAACGCAGGCTGCATTTTGAGAACCAATGAACTAGTGCTGCGATTTTCAACCGTGCACTGCAAGCATGTTTAAAACACGCAGTACCTGACTATTTAGTCGGGGGCACTGACCTCTTTTCCCTTAGAATCAGTGGTTCTCAACCTTCCTAATGCCTCGACCCTTTAATACAGTTCCTCATGTTGTGGTGACCCCCCAACCATAAAATTATTTTCGTTGCTACTTCATAACTGTAATTTTGCTACTGTTATGAATCGTAATGTAAATATCTGATATGCAGGATGTATTTTCATTGTTTGTGACCCACAGGTTGAGAACCGCTGCGTCAACTAAAAAAAAAAATGACAACAGTCAATACAACAATAGCCTTCTAGTGTGAGTGAATAAAAATTATACCTATTATTAGTGAGACCAGCAAAAACTTTATTTTTGGTGTGCCTCAGAATTTTAGTGATTAGTTTATGTGCCATGAGATAAAAAGGTTGGAAGTCATTGAACTAGAGCTTTGCTGAACTGACCTGGCTGCTGGGACTCCAGAAGCAAGCCAGGCCCAGCATTTTGATTTTCATTTATATTTCCTTTTTATTAGCATTTACAGTTTTTCAATAAACCCTTTTCTCTGCATGAGGCTTGAGGACTCACAGCTCTGTGTAATCAACTGTTCTAACTTAAAGTCAATAGAAAATTTTAGCCCAAGAAAGACATGAAGTAGAAAAGAACAATCATCTATCTGCTCTGAATAGCACACATCTCTACACTAGTGGTTATCAGCAGCACCGAGTGTCCCTGGGAATCACCGAGGGACATTTAGCAGATTGATACCAAGGACATTCCACTGGCAATCATGTCAGCTCCTCTGCTGGTGGGGACCAGGTTTCATTTTTTCCTAGGTGATTGCAATGTTCAGACAAGGTTGGGAATGCTCCCTTGGTTCCAGATAAATAATTCCTCAAGCTACTGGAAAACCTTGTGCTGTGATTCGGAAACCATAATCAGCAATTTTTAAGGGTCATAGAATACTGAAGAGATGAAATGCACCCATAGGAGGGCAATTGTTCTGGTCTCACTGTATACAGAGGGAGCGGAGGGGGGAGCTGGGTATTACCATCTGCAACTGAGGAGGCCGAAACTTAGAGAGGCCACAGTGCTGGTGAACATAAAACCAAGATGTCAGCCAGTGCTTGGCCCTGGAAGTACTCAGAAATTAAGCGAGGCACCTTGAGTTGTTGAAATTGGGTTACTTGTCCCATGAAACTATGTCACATGCTAGATTTGGCTAACTACTACTTTGTGTAATCTTTAACCTGTTCCCGTAGCCCAGGAAGATCAATGGATTAGAACAGCGGTTCTCAACCTGTGGGTCACGACTCCTTTGGCGTTCGAACAACCCGTTCACAGGGGTCGCCTAAGACCATCCTGCATATCAGATATTTACATTACGATTCATAACAGTAGCAACATTACAGTTATGAAGTAACAAGGAAAATAATTTTACGGTTGGGTCACAACATGAGGAACTGTATTTAAAGGGCCAGAAGGTTGAGAACCACTGGATTAGAAGGTGGATCTGAAGGCTTCATTAGATGCAAGTTCAAGTATGCTCTGGAACCATGTACTGCAAATGCATCACATCAGTAGCCACACGATGCCTCATTGTCTCACATTTAGTGAGATCAACTATTGATCAATTTAATATGTACACATTTCAACATTTTAAAATAATAATTATATGTATACATCTTCCCCTTCTTATGTAGATGGTGACATACTATAAACATTTTTTGTATTTCTTGATTTTCCTATTTTAGAATGTATTCTGCAAATAATTCTATATTCGTATATGGAAATCACTTCATTAATTTTTATAGTTACACTAGGGTCCCGGTGCACAGATTCATGCACATTAAAAGGAAATTAATTAGAAGAAATATTTTATTATCACTTTTCACCCTTTCTCTATAATAGGAGTGTCAACCAAATTCACGATCAGCAATGACAGATCAAAACACACACGTGCGATTGAAACCTGAGAGAGCTTTATATGTATCCTGCATGCATGAATCAACTTAGCCTTTTATATATATAGAATAAACTTGCTTAATTAGACCTGCTTTCTGATTTAGTTAAACTTTTTCCACCCCAGTGAAGCACCCCAACTTCTCTTTCAGGTAATTGTCAGCAACATAGCAGTAAATATCAACATGAAGCGGATTATTATTGTAGATCATGCAGGGAGAACAAAGGGTAAAATATTTAACTGCAGCAGTGTTTGACTATATTCTTCAGTGTGAAAACCTGAAGTCATTTTCAAGGTCCACCATTTCTTACTGCTTTTCAGTTGGGTCAAGTTTCTAAACTTTCTAAATCTCTGTTTTCCAGCTAATGAAAATAAAATAGGATTCCACCAAGTCTCCTATCTACCTACTCCAGGACTTCTGTGAGAATCAAATGAGATGAGGCACATGAAAATGCTTCACGAATATTTGGTTAAACTGTAAATTGTTTCCACCTGGCTATTAAGCAAGCTGGGTTCCTGGGGTGAAGAAACTCCAAGGAAGCTAGTCACTAGGGAGAGGAAGCTGGGCGTTGCTATGTGATGTCATTACCTGGTACCCACAGCAACTGTTTCTGGGCTGGGCTGGGCTGTGCACCACATTTTGCACCATGAGTCTTGGCAGTGTTGGCTGTGATTTGGTGGGATGTTGCTCTGGGATTGTGGCAGGGCTTGTATCCCACTTGGAGGAAGCCGAGTGTTGGTTTATCTGCACCTGGTCCATAGTGCTGTTTATTCTTTTTTTTTTTTTTAAATATATTATATTTTGTTTTATTGCTTAAAGTATTACAAAGAGTATTACATATGTCTCCTTTTTTTTTTTTTTCCTCCTTGAAATTCCCCTGGCCTTCCCTACCCCCCAGTGTCATTTATGGATAATAAAGCCCATTATAAACTGATGAACAAAAATAGATACAGAGGCAGAGCAGCATCGACCAGACTGTCAAACTACAGCGGGAAGGCCGGGGAGGGTTGGGGGGCGAGAGAGGGAGTAAGAGATCAAACGAAGGACTTATATGCATGCAAGATATTTTTAAATGGCCAGTGCACGTCATGGAAGCTCCTATGTTGAGCATCTTTTCCCTGGTGGTCAGTGCATGTCATAGCTACCAGTCAGATAGGCAGACACCTAGCCTTTTATATATATATAGATAGTACTCCTTTGTGTAAATATACCACAGTTTATTCAACTAGCCCCACTGGGCATTTGAATTTACAATCTTTTGAGATAAAAATAAAGCCACATTTAATAAAATTGAACATTTGTTTTCTTTTATTTTTGCAGATGTACTTTTGGGATTGAATACTAGAAGCAGGATTGCTGAATCAGAGTAACTATGTATTTAGTGTGTTCAATGTTGCCAAATTCTCTTCCATACAGGCTGTACCATTTTTAGTTTTCAGTATTTATGTAGGAGAAGCAAGCATTCCCCTCAAATTTGCCATCAGAATAAGTCATCTAAATTGCCCTATCAGTGCAGTTGTTTCTTCTCTTTGAGGGAGATGGAGTGTGCATTCAGAGCTCAAGGGTCATGGATATTCATTATACTCTACTTATCTCATATCTCTTACAATTTTCTCAGCGAGTTGTTGGTCTTTTCCTGTCCATTTTAGCAGGTTTAAAAAATACATTATTGGTATTAACCCTTTTTTATTTTAAAATCTTTATCATTGTCTTTTCAGTTTGCTTTTGGGGAGAAGGCTCATAAAATGTTTTATTAGTATTTACAAGTGACACATTTTGTAGTTTGGTTAGGAAACCTTTATCAGATTTTGTACTATTTTAATCCTTGTTCTAGTCAATTTATTTAAAGACAAACATTTTCCTTCTTTTTCTATCTTCTGAAATACATTAAGCAATATTACTTCTAGCTGCCTTTTACAGTTTGGTAAAATTTCCGTATGAAATTTTTTTGGGTTATCACAAATTTATTTCTCGTTTGTCTTTCTTCCTTTTATATATATTGGTCAGATTAGACTTCCTACTTCGATGATGGTTGTTTTTCTAAGTTACATTTTCCATGAACAATCTCTAGCATCTAGATTTTCAAATTCATTTGAATATATTTGTACAGAAAGGCTTCTTTTATTTTGTTTTAATTCATTTGTTTAAAACACCTTTTTCTCTTCGACATTTTTTAATGTGTATTTGAGCTTTCTCTCCTGTGTGGATTAAGTAGTGAGGTATTTGGCTGATTCAGTCATCTTTCAAAGAACTGGCATTCGTTTCATTCATTAGTTTTCAATAATTCCTGAGTAATTGCTTCTTTATCTTTTATTTCCTTCTGTGTTCCTTTAGTCTATTTTGTTCTTTTCCTAGATTTTTGAGTTAGAAGCTTATTCTATATATTAGTGGCCCAGTGAACAGATTCATGCACATTGAAAAGAAATTAATTAGAATAAATATTTTAATATTGCTATTCCCCCTTTATAATAGAAGTGTCAAAGATGAAATGAAATTAGTAAAATGTATATGAAATAATATATAAATTCATTAATAAATAAACAATAAAAACAACAAAGACATTATATAAAAACAACAAAAACATGATATAAAAAACAACATTGATAAAAACAATGACTGATAAATTTATTAAACTTTTTCTATATCTCCCTGTACACTAAATTAACAGTAAAAACACTTTCAGTGTGCTTGACTAATTTCCCTTGTGATGAAGTATTTACAACTTTAATATCACATGCTCTTTGAACTTGATAGAAAGCAACATATAATTGACCATGTCCAAAAACGGGTTCAGGTAGGAATATTCCTACTCTGTCTAGAGTTTGTCCTTGTGATTTATTAATAGTCATCGCAAATGCTGGCATCAGGGAAACCTGTCTTTGAATTAATTTAAATGGAAGGCCAGTGTCAGATAGGGACAAATAAATTCTTGGAATCAGAACAACCTCTCCTTCCACAGATCCTGTTAATACTTCAGCTTCGAGAAACACAAGGGTGCGATTGGCGCCAGCAAGAGCTTTATATGTATAGCACATGTGCAAGTCAACATTTATTTTAAATTGCCAGTGGGTGTCATATGTCCTGGCCGGTCAGTCGGATGGTCGGATGGACATACAGTTGGTCACTTAGCTATATATATAAATTTTTATTGTTCTAAATATTCAATGCTGCAGTCTTGCCTTGAGTATACTACTAGTGGTCTGTGAACTTTATAGTGACATGTTTTTATTATCATTGCTTTATTAGCACTTCTCCATTGATCCAGTTGATCCAAATGTATTTTAATAGTGAAATTATTTTATTTTTAGTTCCCAAGTGCATAGACATGTGTGTTTGGTTATTGTTACTGATTCCTAGTTTTATTGCATTGTGGTCAGGGTATACAATTCATACGATTTTTATTTTTCAAATTTTATTGATTATTTATGGCTTATTGGAGAGGTTCATTTCATGAATGCTCTGTGTACACTTGGGAATTATATGTAGAGGTAGGTTCAATCCCTGTTTGGGGTGCATGCAAGAGGCAGCCAATTGTGAAAAGGAAAACCCCACAGAGCTGCTGGAGCCCAGGGAATCTAGACCTGAGACCACAGCCACAGGGGGCTGCACCCCAAAAGACACCCTGAAAAAGGGCCCAAGTGGCGTGGTGCTGGGAGGGGCGAGAGGAGAGGAACACGCAATTTTGTGTTTGTTTTGTTTTGTCTTTGCTTTTATTTGCTAAACCCATAATATAGGACTTTCAGCTGTAAAAACTCACTCAAGGCTCCAGTGCAGGGAGAGGCACAGATTTTTGGAGACTGAGGAGAGGCTAGGAAGGGAGGCAGGGCAGCAAGATGTGCCCAAGATTCTTCCTAACCCTCCAAACACAAGCGGCCATTTCTCCAGAAGAGCTAGCCCCTCCCAGTGGCCTCAAAGCAGGGCCTGCCACACCCTGCATTTTTGCAGCCCAGTCCTGTGGAGACAGACGCAAGCAAAGGAGCAGTGGATCACCAGACAGTGTCTGACAGTGGTCAGCTCCTAAATACCAAACAGGGAGCCTAGAATTGACAGACAGAACAGAAGAGTGGGGTCCTAAACCAGCCTGCATGGGACATTAAAATGCAGCTGAAGTGAACACTTCACTTTTAAATTTTGCTAAATTTTCTTTTTACTTTTTAAATATTATATTTATTTTATTTTTATTCTATTTTCTTTTCTTTTTTTATTTTTCCCCTTTCACCTTTATCTTCCTCACTTTTTCCTTTTTCATCCTCTTTTTCTTCTCCTTTCCCTGATTTAGCTTTTCCCTTGTCTTTTTTTTTTACCTTTTGTTAAAAAGTGATCTTTGTTATCTGCTTTATTGATGTGATATTACTATTGTAGTCTCTGTTGGCTTATTTAAGTATCTAATTTCCTCCTCTCTGCTTTACTCCATTTCCCCTTCTCTTTTCTCATTCTTCACAAATCTTTTTTCTTTTCTTTTAAATTTCCTCTCTTCTTCCTCCTTTCTATTCCTATTTTTTTTAGTTTCACCTCCTAAATTCAAGACTATCTACTCTCTCCTCTATTCTCCTATTCAATAAATAAATAAATACTTTTATTTTTTATTTTTATCTCTTATCTACTCATTCTCTTTCTCCTTCCTCTATACTAATAGGTTTTTCCCTTATTTATTCAATTCCTTAACCTTATTTTCTGTATTTAAGTTCTGCCTCTACATATTCTGCGCAGCCCCCTTCTTCTGGGTGTTTTTTGTTTGCTCTTTTTGGTTTATTTGTTTGTTTTGTCATGTTGTCTCCCCATATTCTTTCTTTTTCTTTTCTTTTCTTTTCTTTTCTTTTCTTTTCTTCTCTTTTCTTTTTATATTTCTCACTATAATTTTTGTTCCTTTTCTCTCTCCTAATTCTCTTTTCTCTGGTGGTCACTTCTATTGGGGTTATAGCTGTCTTGTCTTTTGTTGCTTTTGTGTATGTCTTATGTTGTATTTTGTGCTGTTTGGTTAGCACCTGCACAATGGTTGGCACAATGAGGTAGAGAGTGAGCCACATGAACAGACAACCTGAGAGAAGACTATATCCACGAATGGGATAATAACATTCAAGATCCAACTACATCAAGAGAACCCAAATATCATAAGTAGGTGGAATCCACAGAATACCCAGCCCAGAAGATCTGAGATACTGAACCACTGTGTCCCACAAAACATCAACTGCATAAGACAAATTCAAAAATTCTGGGTGGCATAGCTGTTTGATCTAATACATATGAACAATTACAAAGGAACAACAAAAATGGAGAGACAAAGAAAAAAAACCCATATGAAAGAAAATGAAAAATCACCAGAAAAGGAGATAAATGAAATGGAGGCAAGCAATATGTCAGAGAAATAATTCAAAGTAGCGGTTATAAGGATGCTAAGAAGGCTGAATGGGGAATTAACTGACATGTATAACAATCAAGATGAAATGAAGAATGACATAGCTTCAATAAAGCGCACAATGCAAGATTTAAATACTAGACTATAAGAGGCTGAGGACCGAATCAGCAAATTAGAAGACAAGGTAGAAAAAATAAAACAACAACCAGAGCATCAATGAAAACAAACAAAAAATACTTAAAAAGGAGGAGGAGAGTCTAAGGGGGCCATGGGACAACACAAAACAAAACAACATCTTCATAATAGGTGTACCAGAAGGAGAGGAAGCTGAGCCAGGAATAGAAAATCTGTTTGAAGAAATAATGCCCAAAAAAGTCTCTGAGTTTGGGAAGAAAAATGTTACATAAGTTTAAGAAGCACACAGAGTCCCAAACAAGATGAACCCAAAAAGACTGACACCAAGACATATCCTAATCAAATTGGCAAACATCAATGACAAAGAAAGAATCTTAAAGGCTGCCAGAGAGAGACAGAGATTTACCTACAAAGGACATCCCATTAGACTATCAACTAATTTCTCAACTGAAACACATCAGGCCAGGAGGGAATGGAATGAAGTAGAAGTATACAAAGTGATAGAAAGCAAGGGACTGAATTCAAGAGTACTCTATCCAACAAGACTATCATTCAAAATAGAAGGGGAAATTAGGAGCTTCAGAGAAAAAAAAAAAGTAAGGAAGATTATTACTATCAAATCAGCAATGCATAAAATGCTAAAGGAACTGATGGGAAAAAAAATGAAATAGAAAGGGAAGAAGAAACACAGGCATAAAGAATATGGCAACAAACAACTACCTGCAATAATAACCTAAATGTAAATGGATTAAATGCTCTAATCAAATGACATTGGGTAGTAGAATGGATAAGAAAATATGACCTATATATATGCTGTTTACAAGTGACACACCTCAGAACAAAGCACTCATAGAGACTGAAGGTGAAGGGATGGAAAAACAATTTTTTCAGGCAAATAGAAGTAAAAAAAATGTTGGGGTAGCAATATATTTATCTGAAAACACTGTTCTCAAATGAAGGCCATAACATGTGATAAGGAAGGCCACTTCATAATACTAAAGGTATTGATTCAACAAGAAGATATAAGTGTGGAATACATATATGCATCTACTGCAGGACACCCAAATACATAAAAAAAAATCCCTTCCAGAAGATATCAAGAGAGAGATCAACAGCAACCACAGTAGGGCATTTTAATATCCCATTGACAACACTGGATAAATCCTCTAGACAAAAAATTCGGCAAAGAAACAGCAATCCTAAATGACTCATTAGATCAGATGGAATTAATTGACATTTTCAAAACATTTCACCCCAAAGCTAAGGAATATACATTCTTCTCAAGTGCACATGGAAATTTGCAAATATAGACCACATATTAGGACACAGGTTAAGTCACTATAAATTCAAGAAGCTTGAAATCATATCAAGCATCTTCTCAGATCACAATGACATAAAATTAGATATCAACTATAATGAAAGCAGTAAAAAACAATCAAACACATGGAGACTAAATAGCATGTTATTAAACAATAAATGGGTTACCAAAGAGATCAAAGAAGACATAGAAACATTCTGGAAACAAATGAAAATGAAAACACAATAATCCAAAATCTATGGGACACAATGAAAGCAATCCCGAGAGAGAACTTCATAGCACTAAGGGCCTACCTCAAAAAAACATACACAAAAAAACCTGGTAATAAGTTATCTCACCCATCAACTGAAAGAACTAGAAAGAGAGTAACAAGAAAAGCCCAGAGTAAGTAGAAGGAAGGAAATAATAAAGATCAGAGCAGAAATAAATGACATAAAGATGAAAAAAAACAAAAACAAAAAACAAAAGATCAATAGAACCAAGAGCTGGTTCTTTGAAAGAATAAACAAGATGGATGAACCTATATCCAAGTTCACCAATAAACAGAGGACCCAAATAAACAAAATCAGAAATGAAAGAGGTTAAGTAACAACCAACCCACAGAAATACAAAGGATTATAAAAGATCCTACAAACAACTCTACCCCAAAACTGGACAACGTAAACAAAATGGACATATTCCTAAAAAAATACAATCTTCCAAAACTCAATCAGAAAAAGTCAGAAAACCTGAATAGGCAGACAACTACCAATAAAATTGAAGTAGTAATCAAAAATCTTCCAGCAAACAAAACCCCTGGTCCAGACAGCTTTACATAAGAGTTCTACCAAACATTCAAAGAACTTAAACCTATTCTCCTCAGACTATTCTAAAAAATTCAAAAGGAAGGCACACTTCCAAGCTCTTTTTATGCAGCCAGCATTACTCTAATTCCAAAACCAGATAAAGACACTAAAAAGAAAGAGAATTACAGGCCAATATCCCTGATGAACATAGATACTAAAATTCTCAACAAAATATTAGCAAATCACATCCAACAATACATTTAAAAGATCATACACCATGATCAAGTGGGATTTAGTCTGGGGATGCAAGGCTAGTACATCATATAAACTGATGTGAAAGACAAAAAGCACATGATTATATCATTTGATGCAGAAAAAGCATTTGACAAAATCCAACACCCTTTTTTTGATAAAAACTCTCAGCAAAGTGGGAATAAAGGGATCATATCTTAACATAATGAAAGCCTTACAGGACAAACCTATAGCCAACATCATACTCAATGGGAAAAAACTAAACACATTTCCCCTGAGAATGGGAACAAGACAGGGATGCCCACTTTCACCACTCCTGTTTGATATAGTACTGGAAGTGCGAGCCATAGCAATCAGACAAGGAGGAAAAATAAAAGGTATCCAAACTGGGAAAGAAGAAGTAAAACTGTCATTATTCATAGATGACATGATATTGTACATAGGAAACCCTAAAGACTCTATCAAAAAACTAGATTTAATAAATGAATTGGCAACATAGCAAGATACAAAGTTAACACCCAGAGATCTATGGCTTTTTTATACACCAATAACGAACTCACAGAAAACAAAAAAACAAACAAACAAAAAAAAACCAACCACATTTAACATTGCAACAAAAAAATTAAGATACCTAGGAATAAACTTAACCAAGGTGGTAAAAGACCTTTACTCAAAAAGCTATTGGACATTGAAAAAAGAGATAGCGGAAGATACAAATAAGTGGAAGAATATAACATGTTCATAGATTGATGAATCCACATCATTAAAATGTCAATACTACCAAAGCAATCTATAGATTCAATGGAATCTCAATTAAAATACCAATGGCATAGTTCACAGACCTAGAACAAACCCTCTAAAAATTTATATGGAATAAAAAAAGACACCGAATAGCCACATCAATCCTGAGAAAGGCAAACAAAGTTTGAGGGTCACAATACCCAGATATCAACCTATATTACAAAGCCACTGTTCTCAAAAAGGCCTGGTACTAGCCCAAGAACAGACATAGACCAATTGAACAGAACAGAGAACCTAGAAATCAACCCAAGACATTATGCTCAATTAATATTTGACAATTGAGGCAAGAGCATACAATGGAGTCAAGACAGTCTCTTCAATAAATGGTGTTGGGAAAATTGGACAGATACATGCAAAAAAAAATGATACTAGACCACCAACTTACACCATACATAAAAATAAACTGCAAATGGATAAAAGACTTAAATGTTAGATGGGAAACCATAAAAATCTTAGAAGAATCCATAGGCAGCTTAATATCAGACATATGTCATAGCAATATCTTTACCAATACATCTCCTAGTACAATGAAAACTAAGGAGAAAATAAACAAATGATGCTACATAAAAAAATAAAAAGCTTCTGCACAGCAAAAGAAGCCATCAACAAAACAACAAGAGAGCCCACTGCATGGGAGAACACATTTGGCCAAGGTTACATCGATAAGGGTTTAATCTCCATAATTCAGAGGGAACTCATAAAACTTAACAAAAGGAAGATAAACAACCCAATCAAAAAATGGGCAAAAGGCCTAAATAGACACTTTTTAAAAGTGGACATATAGAAGGCCAAGATACATATGAAAACATGCTCAAAGTCACTAATCATCCAAAAGATGCAAATTGAAAGGCCAATGAGGTAACATCTCACATCTGTCAGAATGGCTATCATCAACAAATCAACCAATGACAAGTGCTGGTGAGGATCTAGAGGAAAAGGAACTCTCATGCACTGCTGGTGGGAATGCAGACAGGTGCAGCCACTGTGGAGAACAGTATGGAGTTTCCTCAGCTAATTAAAAATGGAGCTCCCATTTGACCCAGTAATCCCACTTCTAGGAATATATGCCAAGAAATCAGATACACCAATCAGAAAGAATATATTCACCCTATATTCACAGCAGCACTATTTACAATAGCTAATATTTGGAAACAGCCTAAGTGCCCATCATCAGATGAATGGATTAGAAAACTGTGGTACATCTACAAAATGGGATAGTACACTGCTATAAAAAAGAAGGAATTCTTACCATTTGCAATAGCATGGATGGATCTGGAGAGAATTATGCTAAGTGAAATAAGCCAGCCAGAGAAAAATAAATATTGCATGATCTCAGTTTATTGTGGAATATAATGAACAATGTAAACTGATGAACACAAATAGATTCAGAGATATAGAAGTATGGAACAGATTGCCAAACCTCAGAGAGAATTCAGGAGAGGGGGACGGGGGTAAGGGATCTATCAAAGGACTTATATCCAGGCATATGAGCATGACCAATGGACACAGACGATAGGAGGGTGGGGGCTTGTGCTGGGGGTAGGCGTGGTTGGGGAGAAGTCAATGGTGGGGGGCGAGTGGAAGGAGACATATGTGATACTTTCAACAATAAAGAATTTGAAAAAATAAGTTTTTTGCATAATTAATTGAACTAATAATATTGTTTAATTTTTTTCAAGTAAGAAGTTGAGATTTTTGGTAAACAAATAGGTTGATGACCAGCAGTAGTGAAAACAGTGCTCAAGTCAAGTAGCACTACAGGCTAGAGGAATAAAGGAAGAAACAAAAATGGAGAGGGAGAAGGATGTAGACGAGATAAAGACTGTTCTGGAATTTTTATTTAAATCCTCACTGAGGACATTTTTTTCCATTGATCTTTTAGAGAGATAGTGGAAGCAGGTTGCCTCCCACACATGCCCCTAGCGGGGATAGAACCTGTGACTGAGGTATGTACCCTTGACTGGGAATCGAACCCACAACCCTGTGGTCTGCAGGCTGACACTCTTAATCACTGAACAAAACTGGCCAGTTTTGGATTTTAATCCTGCACACAAGACACAGAATTGTATCTTATTTAAATGAATGGGTGGTGCCCAGTACAATTTTGGTAATCAGTTCATGTTTATTAATAATTTTTGCAACTAACACAATAATTTAAACATAGTAAGAGAAATAATCAAGGATGAAAAAAGGGTTAGCAAGTCATCTTAATATAAAATAGCTCCATTTCCCTTGGTCGTCCCTCTTATAATTCTAAAACACTGAGCATAACACCAAAAACCAGCAGAGACAGACTGGCAGGTGGAAAGAAGACAAACTGCACATGCACCTTTCGCCTTGAGGAACAACATGCCCCGGCTCCCCGGCTTTCTCCGCTGCCCCCACACATCCTGGACAGGGAGCTGTAGGAGGAGCCAACCACAACTGCCAGTCGCCGCTGACAAAAAATGGCCCAGCAGAAGCCTGTTCCCCTAGATGAAGGACAGAGAAGAAGGCGGCCTAACAACATAAACCTTTTTGGCAATATTCTCCCTCGGTCTCAAACACCAATAGAACAACTACATAGTAAATAGATGCTGTTATACTCATTGTGAGTAGTGTCTGCAGGGTCTGGCTGTGAGTGGAAACAGCCAGGCGGTGTAAGGAGGGAATTATTCTAAGTAGAGCTAGTATTGCTTGACTCTATTTCTCATGCAATTTCACTCCTAAGCTCATTTCCTATTAACATGATTTAAGAAAGGAAAGTATAAAGAGGAGAATTTAGGAAGGAGAGCTTAAGGGGAAGGAGACATTGAGAACTATGGGAATCTTAAGGTATTTGGAGGTGTGCTGGAAGTGAATTTTAGATCATCTGATCAACAGTGAAGAAGCCATTAGGACTCTGAGCAAGAAAGAGGTGAAAGAGATGCACAGTTTATATCATAAATGTGGAAAGGAGGATTTCAGTTAAGAGAGAACTTTCAGTGGTGTTGCAGCAGATGATTTAAAGAGATTGAGTTGATGAATTGCTCATATGTGCAAAAGCCTCTGGGACCCTCCTTAGCTACAATCTGCATTGACCTTCGCATCCGGGCCACATTTGAATGAACCTCAGAACAAATTTCTTTCAATTTTGGACTCTTTCTGGAGAGTGGGTGAAGAGTGTTATTATTCAAGGAAAGACTTTCAAAGAACAAAATATAGGTGTATCTTCAAGAGGTCGGAGTAAGTACTGAGATGATTTGAGAGAGCGGAGACATCAGAGCAGTGGTGCAGGCTCAAGGGCCTGAAGGCCGAATACATAAACTGACTTTTGTGCACAACTTGCTGACTGTGTCTGATTCTTGGTTGATACAAGGGTCAAAAAGTCTAATCAAATTTGTGCTGTTCTATTAGACACTCAGATGGAGGAGATTCCCTCCGCTGGCATTTGAAATCCATGTGGAAGCACACCATCAGCAAATTCCCTTGTCATCTGTCCTCTCTCCTCTCCTGCCTTTGCCCCTAAATGCCATGTGGGTGGTTTTCTTATATTTTAATGGACAGATATAAAGCTGAGGGTTGGACACTTATTACTGTGTAAAATTATAACCTGCCTTCATCTGCATTCAGAAATCACAAAGGGAAATAAAAAAGCTATGCCTGAATAATCCAGATGTTGATGAATACAAAGACCCAGAATGCCCTCCCATCCTTCAAAAACATTCCAGTGCACAACCTACAATCTAAATTAAGACCAGAGGCAGGAATGAGCTCAACAACACTACATTCCCACAGTGCTCAGAAGGACAAGATCCAATTACATTATATACTCTTATTCAAAATATAGAATACATCAAAAATAAACTTCGTATTTTTCCAGGATCAGAAATCTCTTTCAAAAAAATAAAAGCCCTTGTTTGTAGCAAATACGTTTGTTTTGTTTATGTTGCCTAATAATTCCCAGTCTAGAGGAGAAGTTAATATCCTTTAAGTAAAGACTAATATCTTTCTATGGAAGTGCCTTTCTCTTTTTCTTTTCTTTTCTTTTCTTTTTTTTTTTTGACCCATCTGGTTTGTCAGAAAAGTCTCCTACCTCTGATATTTATACAATATCATGCAAATGTCAAAATCTGAATGTCATCTTCAAAGACCCTTTTATGTCAGGCAACCCCTTTATAGGGAAAAAATAAACAATTTTATGTATGCATGCTTGATGCCAGTCCAATTAATAAAAGCCTTTTTTGCTATGCTTGGCTACAAGCAAGTTTCTCTTTTGAAAATGAACAGAGGGAGAATGAGATAAAAGGTCTGTATTGTTTCCTTGCAAATTTTACAGTTTCATTTTTAATTTGTGTTTGGATGTGAGGATCTTGGTGCAGATGGTGTGATAGTCCACAGTATGTTCTGAGAACCTGAAATGATAACAAAGATATGCAAATTGAGAGGGTGCTTTGGATAAAAGCCAAGATATCCAATTTCACAATAGCTGAAAACAAATTGATGTGCCCAGCACACTATTCAGAGGAGCACTAGGAAATGTAACAGTGCCAAAACAAATTATACTAATGACCTCAGCCGTTCGTTGCATTCTATTGGCCAGCTTAATGTTGGTTACATTTGTCTGCACTGGCACTTCATTTACTGCACAAAACAACTTTTCTAAAAAATACAAACCAAAACAAAACCAAGAGGAAAAAATCAATCCTCATAATTGAAAAAATACTATACAACTACTTTTGCACCTCAGAAATATTTAGTAATATTTAATATATCAAAAAGTTAAAATGCAAACAATAAAAATTTAAGGAAAATGTCTAAAGTTTATCATTTTAGGAGACTATAGAAGTTCACTTTACTTCATTGGGAAGTTTAGTCAGAATGACTGAACCAAAATGACTTCCAACAATTTTATGTAGATCGAGGCATATTTTAATAGATAATTTTCTAATTTCCATGTTTCAGAGCCTAAAATGTGCTATTCCACACAACAGGAGCAAAGAAAGGAACTAAACAAGAAAGGGAGGAAAGAAAAAACACCTTGTTATAAGAATGGAAACTCATAATTATAAAATCTAATTCATAATGTGCTATATGCAATTATAAGTATATATACAATTATTTAGCATTATTTTGTACTTGAAGTTAAATAGAAATACTGGGTAGTGCTATTTAGAAGTTCTTTTTCTACCTTCTCTGATATTGGCAAACTGTTCAATAGTTGCTAAAATCTAACATTCAATAAAATGTTGTAAATAATAATGATATTTAATCTTAAGTCCTACTTAAATATATAATTCAAGACTGATGGAATCTGCTGACTTACATTATATATTTATTAACACAGATACTTTTTAAAATTTTATTTTAAACTTTAAGACTCCAAGTACCCTGAAGTTCGTCTTATTGTTAATTTTTAAAATGTATCTTTACTGTTGGAAGTATTACAGATGCCCCCTTACAGGCCCCTCCACCTGCTCGGCCCCCTCCCCAGGCCTTCACCACACTGTTTTACAGAAGAACATAACATTTTCTTTTTTTTGGACAATTACCCTCTGACCCTTCATTAAAAGTGAAAAAATAAGCAAACCAAATACAAACATAATTTGTAGTGGAAGCAGTTAAACTTTTGAAGTCAATAAAATATTTCTATAAGTAAATTGCAACTCTATTGACTTTTCCATTGTTTAGCCTTTTTGCAAAAAAAAAATTATATTCAGTTTACTGCTCCAAACCCTAGTTTCTTAAAAATTGATTGCACATTATTGCTCAAAAATTAGTTAGTCAAATGCAAAAGCCATGCAAAATAGGTGAATAGGAATCAAGATTATGAAAACATTACAATTTGCTGCTCAATGTGAGAGTGTAAAATGTGAGGAAACATTATTGAACAGAGGACTCTACACTTCTCAGCACATTTTAATAGTTTCTACTTAAAATACATTTTAAAAAAGATCTCATTCTCCTATAAGAAGACAGTGTGTAGTCACAGTAGGGCAGATAATAGTAGAAAAGGGCACAGTCATAGTCAAATGCACAATACCTAATAGATTTGACAGCCACTTTAAATGTAACATTTATTTAAAAATTAGAAATCATTTTTAGTTTTAGGATATTATTTTTGTTCCAGAATTATTATGTTTACATTCCTGTCTTTTTAATGTTTGTTTTCAGATTATTCCTGTTTTGAAAATTTTAAAAAGAGAAATGACAGGAAATGAAAATCACTTTTATACAATAAACAGGCAAAGGTTAATAGTGTTCTCCTTCTCATTACACCCACTGTGCCTTTTAATGCTATTTCAAGGTCAACTGGGCCTTGGCAAAATAATGCAAGTTTGGCAATTCCAAGTTCAGTTATTTAAAGAGCGACAAGTTAGTGCATAACTGTTTTCATGGTATAGATAGGAGTAGCATCTATGTGGGATATCTTGCAGCAAGGAGCTGGAAGGCTGGGTATGTAATTACACAGTAGTGTGTCAAAAAAATCTCTTCTCATCACAAGAGTAGTTCTGGAGAGAAGTACTCTTGAAGTATGTTAGGCAAATATGAAAAAAGTCTATCTGCAACAACAAAAAAAAACAGTTCTTATTAGCTCTTTCACCTAAGAAACACCAAAATGTAGGTTTCTGATAAACCCCCAAGTGACCCCTAGTTTAGGGGGGGAAATGCACTAAGCAGAAGATCTTGGAGCTGTCCATCAATTTCTAAGACACACAGAAATCCTGAGCAGTGAGGCAATGCACTCTCTGTCTTCATGCATAATACATTTCAAATAGGTGAAGTAGTATGTAAAGTGAATTTTAATTGGCTATAATTGTCATTTCATTTAGTAAAGTATTGTCTGGAGACCAGGATATCAATTAGCACTCTATGGACTCCCTTACTTATGAAAATATGCGTAGAGAGAGGCAGTGTGCTCAAGTCGTAGATATACTTTAATTAAGAATATAGACAGTAAATTAAAGACTTTTAAAGTATCAATTAATTGCTATTTAGGTGGGTTTCGATTAGCAACCTGGTAAATTAAAAATCACTGTCTTTGCTTTAAATTAACTAAAGAAAATGTTTGGCCATATTTTTTAGTCAAGCAATTTACTTGCTATGGCTTAAGAAAACTTTCAGAATTAAACAAAAAACAAACAAACAAACAAACAAAAAAAACACCAGAGGTGTCTGAAATAGTAAATTTTTTTCTCCTTTAATTTTAAGCTTCTATAAGGATGCATTGCATGAAAACATGAGAAAACAATATTAAGCCAAAAGTCTCCCCTAAAGATCTCTTTCATATGTCCTTCATTTCCTCGGAATTAATGGATGTTCAGGCATCAATAAGGTAGAAAAAAAGATGATTGATGTATTTCGTTTTATTATTAAATTGTTGGTAACCAAGGCAGCTTTTTCCATGGGGATGAAGAGGGACCTGTCCCTTTTTAACCACTTGCTCTGAATGACTTTTATACCCAATATCAGTGAGAAGAGAGGATGAATGTCACCTCTCTTCTCTTCCTCCTCCTGCTGATGTCTGCTCCCTCCCTTGATTGACAGCTACTAATAACCTTCCTGCCCTAAGTGCCATGGAGACACTTTATTAGGACAAACAGCCAAGGAAATCTAGGAATGGAGCCAAGTCTGCAGTGAGTTATTATCGGGCTTGTATTTATCTCAGCTTTGTAATTTTTTTCAGTGATATGCAAATCCTGAAATAGATCTTCCGCTGTTGAAGGACAGGTCCCTCTGTTAATTGATCCACTGAGATTCACTCTCCCCTCTCCCAGCTCCCAGCCAGGGAAGCTGCTACATGAAAGGCGCTCAGAGGCGCACAGGCCAGAAATTCTCCACACACGCCTTCCGCTAGAACCTCCACCGACGATGAATTCGTGTTCCCTAAAAACACGCTCCCTTCTCAATATATCTGCACAGCAGATCAAACCAATGTGTTTATTTGTTTATTAGTTTTGTATAAAATACTATTTCAAATTATAACCAGATGTGATTTCAGATGGGATTTATGTTTTCTGTTGAGATACACAGAGCGCATATATATTGTAAATGTATTAAAACTAATTCAGGGAGAATCCACATTTATTTTTTCAGGTGGAGAGAAAATTGTAAAACAGGCCATGAAGTAGAGAAATCTGTTTTCCTCAGAGCAGCCGCTTCTCTGTAAGGTAAAAACGCAGCTGTCTGCTCCACATTTTCATGCTAAGAGCAGTTGGCATTTATTTTGTTTCTAGATAATCATTGCATGTGTGTGTGTGTGTGTGTGTGTGTGTGTGTGTGTGTCTACATGCTCTTCTCAAGAAGTTTACCAATAAAACATTAACAGTAATAAGTCCATATTAACTTACATTGCCTTGGTAGCTTACTTGACACTTAAAATGGACATATGGCACGTAAAAGCAGTATTGGAACAAATATAAATAAAATTGTGGCCTAAAAATCTAAATATTAATTGGTATTCTGCACAGAATCTATGGCATTAAAGGAAATATGGACACAGACTCAGACCGATTTTGGGGCTGACACTGTGTTGTCCTTTGCAATATAAAATAACAGTGTGCGGGATTGTCCAAACATGCCCCTCTCTGCAAGTATCATTCCAAGATAACATATAAAAACAATATAAATTAACCAATATCTTTATACTTTATCGTGTAGTAATTTTTCCTAAGGTGTGGTCAGATAAGTCTGGGCCACAGGCCACGTGTTTGGAGATGCATAGTGCACGTTGGCATATTAGATGTGCTGAGAAGTCTATGGACAACTACACTGTTCACCAAAGCCCCCCTATGCCTGGACCACTTTTATCAAGTATTATCTCCCAGCATTCCCTTGGATCAATTGAGAGCATATCCCACAAGTGCAGCACTTTACTGTAGACATTCTTATTCACATGGGAAGCTATAACATGCTCCTGATATGCAATTGCTTATTGATAAGCTGTGTCTCCTGCCACACTGACGTCAGCCACCCTGAACCCCAGGGAGGTTTGGCTTGTGACAGTTCAGGACACACCTTCAGGCTGCAGGCCTGACTCCACGGCCGAGCTCCTCCTCGCGGGCCTCTCAAGCTGCTGTTCCCCGGAGCAGCCTTTCTCCTGTGCCGAGGCTGACTTCGTCCCTCAGGGAACGTCTGATATTTGACAATATCTGAGTTCATTTTTGGTGTCACACCTGGTAGCGAGGTGCGACTGGCGTCTAGTGTATAAAGACCAGAGGCTGCTCAACATCCTGCAGCGCCTGGGAGCAACCCCACGGGGAAGCCCGAAGGCCCCGGTGCCGAGGTTGAGAGCCAGCCCTAGAGACTCAGCCGCATCCTCCCCGGAGGAGAAGCGCTCCGGAGGGTCTCTGCTGGGGCAGCTCCCCCACGCCCGCTGCTTGCTGTGCTCAGGCCCAGCCCAGCCCTGCCCCAGCCCCAGCCCCAGCCCCAGCCCCAGCCCTAGCCCCCGCGGCTGGAACCTTAGATGGGACTGTGCCTGAAACATGCCCCTCTCTGCAATAAGAATGCGCGCTTCCCTGTGCAGTACAGAACTTAGCTTTTCTAGTTTCAATAATTTATGCTTTAATATTGGCTAACGGTATCTGCTTTGCAGTATTTTTTTCTCGTAGACTTATAGAAACTCCTAGTGAATCCCAACTGTACTCACAGGAGAATGGTATCTTTGACCACAGAAATCACTCAGCCTGTCAAAAGCGCGCAGACCCGGGTACACTCCCATCCACAAGCGCAGCTGGCAGGGAAGCCCTCAGACCTCGGTTCATTGCTCGTCCATGCCCGCGTCCCTCTGCAGCATGACTGTCTGCGAGGAGATTGCTCTGCTGTGGGGTAACTGTCATATTCCTGAGAACTGCTACTTACCAAGGAGCCATCTGACTAGACCTGTTTTAGACATTCTCTAACTTTATTTAAAAGTAAATAATGAAAGGGTTTTTATGGTGATAAACCTATTTCTTTAATAACCAAATGTCGTTTGGGAATGCCGGACATTGGGAATGCCGTTGTTGTTGCTGTTTTAATCAGTAATATTATCTTTTCTTAAACCTATTTTGCTTATCAGCAGCAAGAATTTTTTCACACATTCTCATGTCTTTTGTCATCCATTGTTATAAAAAGAGGAATTATAACCACTTAAATTGAATAGCAGTAAGAGCTAGGAGGACTATCTTCAGATTCTTCCAGCTCCCAAATGAATGAACTAATATGGCCCACACAGTACAAATTTATATTCTGATCAATTGACCATATAACACAGTATTTTTTGAACCAAAAATTTTTTGAACCAAAGAAAAATATACCCTTATTATGATGGTACTAAAAATACAAAGAAAAATAACATGGTTCAGATCCTTTGGAATTTCATAAACACACACGTTCAACACTTTGTAAGCAATATAGCAAATTCCACATAGCTGTATAATATTCTGTTACTAGTCTCAAAAATGACAAATGGAGCTTTAGTAGTCTGCCTGTTTGACAGAAATAACAATTCAGTACTCAAAAGGAAATATTCTAAACTTCATTGTTATTGATAAATTCTACAAATGCTCATTGACCTCCCAGATGTCTCAAGAGCTACAATATACATAATGGAGTTCATCAACAATTGCAACACTATATTAATTGCCTTAAAATTTTCCCTCTAGACTGAGCTGATGGAATCCCCGTTTAAGCATCACCAGGATCTGTTCGTGGGAAATTACTTAATCTGTCCTTGGAATAAAAAGGAATGAGATTCTGATCTGGTTCATAGGGTGTTTTTATACGCATAGAGCACAAACATTGTTTCTGAGAGGGATGCCTAGTGTTGTACTGGCATAATCAAATATGCAAACAGTTACTAGACTTGCAGTGGTTCTCAATCTTCCTAATGCCGTGACCCTTTAATACAGTTCCTCATGTTGTGGTGACCCCCAACCATAAAATTATTTTCGTTGCTACTTCATAACTGTAATTTTGCTACTGTTATGAATCATAATGTAAATAGCTGATATGCAGGATGTATTTTCATTGTTCGTGACCCACAGGTTGAGAACCACTGCTTATAGTGACAACTAGAAGGAAGTGCAAATGTAACATCCTTAACTGCGAACCCTCCAAAATCCGCAGAGAATAGATTCAACTGGACTGTCAACCTGCCATAACCTGCAAGGAACTAAGCACATAACTAAAGGGAGGGCAAGTTCCCGGATCCTAGAGCACTTGGTATAAAGCATTACTGGCTATATTTGGGCCCAAGATTTATTCCTGAGTTTTAGTGCTTGCAGACGATGACACGGTGTTAATGAATGGTTTATAATCGCCATTTGTCTACCCCCCAACACGCCATGAAGATTACTTATATGGTGAAGAAACACACTGGGGACTATCACCTCGGTTCCTAACAGAAGCACGTGCCTCTTCCACTCCCCATGCATTCCTCTGCCCACAAAGCGCAGTCTCAAGGCCTCTCACGTCCTTCTATAAAGTAGAAGCCCAGGTAAGAAAAGAGCTATAACCGGAGAGGGAGCAACGAAGCACTTTGAGTTCTCCCTTTGGTAAGAAGCAACAGGACTGACGATGATTGGCTTTAAAAGGATAGGATGTTTAGTGGTGGAACTGGAATGAGGTAAGAATGCCTTAATCTGTGTCTGTTGATGGGTGAATGGCTAAAGGAACTGGCATATATAAAATGGAATCTTAGCCATAAAAAAGAAGGAAACCCTGCCATGTGAGGCAACATGGATGAACCCGAAGGACATTATACTTACTCAAATAAGCCAGACAGAGAAAAAAATACTGCATGATCTCACTACATATGGGATCTTAAAAAATTTTAATTTATCGAAGCAGAGAGTAAAACAGTGGTTGCTGGGGGTTGGGGGTGAGGGAAATGGGGGAGATGTTGGTCAAAGGGTACACATTTTCAGGTATAGTATGAGTATCTTTGGGGTATTTAATGTACAGCAGGGCAATGGTGACTAAAGTTACCAATACTATATTATGTATCTCAAAATTGTTAAGAGAGTAAATCTTTAGTATTCTCAAAACATACACATAAGTAACTATGTGAGTTAATGCATGTGTGTGTTTGTGGTAATCGTTTCACAATATGTATGTATAGTAATCAGCTCATTGTACAATTTAAAATATATATAATTTTTAAAAATATATTTTATTGATTTTTTACAGAGAGGAAGGGAGAGAGCTAGAGAGTTAGAAACATTGAAGAGAGAGAAACATCGATCAGCTGCCTCCTGCACACCTCCTATTGGGGAGATGCCCGAAACCAAGGTACATGCCCTTGACCAGAATCGAACCTGGGACCTTTCAGTCCACAGGCTGATGCTCTATCCACTGAGCTAAACCGGTTAGGGCTTAATATATATAATTTTTATTTATCAGCTACAGCTCAAGAAAGCTAAAAAACTGGGATAAAAATATATCATTTCACCAAAAATGTGATAATTTTACAATTTTGGAAACTATAAATAATTAAATATCCTTTCCAAATGACTTGAGATTCACTTTGAACCTTATGTGTGGTTGTTCTTCTTGCCCACACCCTTTCCAGTAGTCATTCCCTATTCATCAAGTCCAAGTTTAAAGGTCACCTCTAGGACACTTTTATTATATGCCTTTATGTGCAGAATTCTGGTTCCCTCCAGATGCTATTTGGCGCTCCTTGCCTGTGCCATGAGGTCTAAGGAACCAACACAACACCCATTCATTTATATTCTGTCTGTACCCTTTGCCTCACATGGTGTCTAGCAGTTAAAAGGGCCTAAATAAATCTTGAATGAGTAAATAAATGGGTGGGTGTGCTTGCTTTTCTCCCTAAGCTTTGGAGCACTAGTGTGTCCTGAGAGATTATATCTTAGTTCTGTGTTAAACTGTGTTTTCTGAACGGTAGCATTTATTATCATGCTGAGAGTAATCTCCCAAACATTTGCTTGGAAAGCATGAATAGTCCTTCAATTAACCTCAGGAGTAACACATATGTGCATACATATGTATACAGATATATGTATGTATGATCATATATAACATGTATGAATTCATTTGTTTTATATTATACTAGAGGCCTGGTTCATGAAATTCGTGCATGGGGGGATGGTTGTCCCTCAACCCGGCCTGCACCCTCTCACAATCTGGGATGGCTGGCTCCTAGCTGCTTGCCTGTCTACCTGACTGATCGCTCCCTAACCGCTCCCCTGCCCATCTGATTGACACCTAACTACTCCCCTGCCAGCCCAATCACCCACAGCTGCCCTCCCCTGCCATGACCCACCTCCTCCGTCAAGACCTGCCTCCTCTGCAGGAGACAGTGGAGATGCTGGGACCGGCCTCCTCTGTGCCACATGGAGCTGCGAGACCACCAGGCCTCACTGAGCGAAGTGGCCCCTGGGCCTTGCCTCTGCTGTGCATGCGGCCATCTTGTGGCGGCCATCTTGTGGCGGCCATCTTGTGGCGGCCATCTTGTGATGACGTCGCGTGAGGGCGTAATGCCACCTAAGCTTTTATCAGTATAGATAAAGTACCCTATATAATAAAAGCCTAGGTGGTGTCGTGTGGCACCCTTGCACGATGTCGTCACAAGATGACTGCTATAAGATAGCCACCCTCACATTGTCACAAGATGGCCACAACAAGATGGCTAGCAGGGGAGGGCAGTTGTGGGTGATCAGGCCCCCCTGTACAGGCCTCTAGTGATTATATAAAAGGCATTACCAATCCAGATAAGTTTATTGAACTTCACAAAGAGGTTGTTTATACTAAGTGTCATCAGCACATTTTGCTTTATTTCAGAAAAGAAGCATATCCTGTGGGTTAGAACTTCTTTCTTGGAGCAAAGGGAGCTCCCTGGTGTGCACGGATGTTTGTGTGCAGGGAGCGGATGGGAGAGGCAAAGGGGATGGGGGCAGGTGGGAATCTGAACTAAGCTGTGTTAATACTGAATACGCCCTGGAAAAGTAAAGCAATGTAAGAGAAGGACTGGTTTCCGCAAACCTGGAGAGGAGTCTGCAGTGTCACCAAACCCAAAGATGCCAGCAGGGCTGAGGCGTGTCTAGTAAGGAGCCAAGATTCTGACTTCCGGGGGTGGGGTGAAACACATGTACACAAGATTAAAAGAAATGGGCAGGAGGAGAGTTGGATTTATAAAATGCTGGCTTTCTTCAATAAGACAATTTTGTGTATGTACTCCCAAATAAGCATGTTTATTTCTTTTTAAATTATACTACTGTTACATATCATAAGCTTTTCAAATTTGCAAAATCAAAAATCTGAAAGAATGAGATATGTTGTCACAAAGAATGTCTCCACAATTACTCACTCTTAAAAAGGAAAATGTCATTACTGTTATAATGGACATATATCATGAATACCACCTTAGCACACTAATCAAAGAATCATGCGGTAACAAGTGTGGATCAGGGACTGTGGAGAAATTGCAACACTCATACATTGCCAGTGGGAATGTCCAATGAAGAAACCACTGTTACGACAGATTTCCAGTTCCTCAGAAAGTTAAGCATAGTTATATGAACCAGAAATTCTATTCCCAAATGTATACCCCAAATAATTGAAAACATATGCCCACACAAAAATTTGTATCTGAATGTTCATAGCAATATATTTCATAATAGCCACAACATGAAATCCATCTAAATAAGCATCAATTGATGAAGGAATACATCATATATATCTACACCACGAGATATTAGTCAGCTATAAAAAGGAAAGAAATGCTGACACCTGTTACAACATGCATGAACCTTGAAAACACTTCTTGAAGTGAAAATAGTCAGACACAAAAGCTACATATTTTATGATTTCATACATATGAAATGCTTAGAATAAGCACATTTATGGAGATAGCAGGTGGATTAGTCATTGCCAAGGGCTCAGGGTATAAGAAGTGACTGTTATTATGTATTAAGGGGGTTTATTTTTGAAGCAATTTAAATGTTTTGGAATTACAGCATAGGGATATAGCCAATACTATAGTAATAACTATGTTTGGTGCCAGGTGGGTACTTGAATGCCAGGGGTTTCACTTTGTGAAGTGTATGATTATCTAGCCACCCTGCTGTAAACCTGAAACTAAATCAAAACAATATAAAATGTAAATGAGAATTTTAAAAAAATTAAATAAGTAAAATTATGAATTACCAGGAAGAGCATGAATAATTGGGAGATGATTTTAAAAATAAAATACTCTAGATTTAAATAGTGAATATGGTTTTACAATTTTGTGAATATACTGAAAGTCACTGAACAGTAGTCTTTGAAAGAATAGATTTTATGTTAGATAAATTATAAAATTATACTCTAATAAAAATTAGGGGCATTTTGTGAAATAACTAGTCTAATCTCTTTTAAAATAGCTCTATCCTAAAAGACAAAAATGACTGGCAAAGTGTTTTAGCTTAAAAAGTATATAAAGGCAACACATGATCTTCAATTAAACCTTTACAAAAAACAGAAAAGTGGATGGCTTCAGTATGGCAGTGGCACTGTGTATGGGATACTATATTGTATCAAATGTATCGGTTTTCATTTCCTGAGCATAAGCCTTGTTCTATGCTCACACAGGAACGTATCTGTGCTTTGCAGATGTTTATGTACTTTGGGGATTGATTGGTGCTCTGATGTCTGTCACTCTCAAATGGTCCAACAGTAATAAACTTAAAAATTGCACATATAGCCCTAGCCAGTTTGGCTCACTGGATAGAGCGTCTGCCTGGGGACTGAAGAGTCCCAGGTTCGATTCCGGTCAAGGACATGTACCTTGGTTGCTGGCACATCCCCAGTAGGGAGTGTGCAGGAGGCAGCTGATTGATGCTTCTCTCTCGTCGATGTTTCTGACTCTCTATCCCTCTCCATTCCTCTCTGTAACAAATCAATAAAATATATTATTTTGAAAATAGCACATAGAGAGAGAAGGTACATGTGGTAAGATGTTAGTTAGCTTTGGGGGAATCTAGGCAGAAGTGTATGGGAGTTCATTTCACTATTTTGTTGTTGTTAATCTTCACCCGAGGATATTTTTCCATTGATTTTCTTTTTTCTTTTTAGAGAGAGAGAGAGAGAGAGAGAGAGAGGTGAGAGAGGCACATTGATAGGTTGCCTACTGCACACGCCCCAACTTGGGGCCTGGAAAGGAACCTACAACCCAGGTATGTGCCCTTGGCCCGGGAATCAATCTCATTACCTTTCCATGTGTAGGCCAACGCTCTAACCACTGAACACACAGGCCATGGCTCATCTTACTATCTTTATGGCTTTTCTGCTGTAGGTTGTAAACTTTCCAAAATAAAAAGTTGTGAAAATAACTAAAATGATTGAGTAAAAATAAATGTAAATTGATATTTTAATATTTCTCACTGTACTCCCATGGTCACCTGTGTGACCGCAGATGAAATGGCCATGCTGGGAACAAGGCTCTCAGTTTCTAGGGCTGGTGGCTTCCTGTGGTAAACTTGCCTGTAAAAAAAGTCTTAAAACTTTTAAAGGTTTAATATGCATTTCAGTCTATTTAACATACATTTAATATGCCTTCAAATACAAGGTCTTGATATCTCTGTTTACTTATTGTGCCTCTCAAAATCTGACAAGTAACAGCACTTTGGTGAAATAACAAATTCAGGCTTCCTGTTGGAAAAGTGGCCTGCAAACACCATTAAGTACTGTCAGCAATAGCTTTGAGTGGTCGCAGAGTGCAGTGAAAAGTTGGGGATGTTCCCAGTTGAGCAATGCAATCAACCCTGGATTTTTCTTTGCTAGAAGGATTGACTGTGCTCCGAATTCCCCCAGCATGATGTATGAGGCCCCTTGTCACTTCATACAGCAGCGAGAGCACTGCATCTGCATAGCCTTTCCTACAGCGCTGTCTTCCAGGATAGGGACCCTGTGTATAAAGAAAGTGTGGCCCTGTGATAAATGCCTGTCCCTCATAAATGCAGATCTAACTATCCCCACTGTAATAACACAGCAGCGGATAGCAAGGAGCATTCCAGCCGAGGACAATAACCACCTTCCCTGGATAGGTAATGACTAAAAGCCTCTTAAAAGACTTCTCCCTCATTTCCTTCCCACCTCTATATGTTTCCAATATTCAGTATAGTGCTTTTTCTTGTGTGTTTTTGCATTAAGATGAGATGGAACACTATGCATTTTACTTCATGTGTTATTTTATGTAAGAAATCAGAAATTATTTTCACTCTTTAAAAAACAAAGGGAAAACTATTACTTGACATTGGATGTACAACTCATACTTCAATCCAATTTTTCAGCCAACATGTCACAGGATACACTCTACCCAGAGAGGACAGCGGGTGAAAGTGAAATGCTGATGGTGTGAGGAAGGCCGGTATCAGAGCGCGCGAGTCATCCTAAGAGGCATCTCTGTCCTATATTGGACTTCTCTCTGATCTCCAAGTTGATAGAGAAAAATAAAGTCTGAATCTGATCTTAAGCCATCAGAAATAAGATGTAATACATTAAGGCTCAGAACCACAGGCCTTCTTGATTGGCAACAGAAAAAAATAATAATTTTGAAGAATGGTTACATCTTTAATAGATTTGACTAAAGTACTGAGTGTTAAATCCTGCTTAAAATATTTTTTAAGCCCCTGGTTAGACCTGTGGACTTTGTTTGTACTGCTGCTCTTCCTGGGACTGAATCTGTTTCCTCAGGAGCACTCCCTGGGTCTTCCCTCCTGCCCGCTGCTCTGCCTCCTGGGTGCTTGGGGTGAGCACAGCCTCTGCAGCAGGGGTGACCTTGGGTAGAACACCTGACATGAGATGACACCGGCTGGCCCAGCATGAGGTGGCCACTTCCAAGGTTCACTCTCCAGGTATTTCAAAGTTAAATATATATATTAAAACATTATTTTGCTTTGGAATTAAAGAAAACTATATATTTTGTGTGTGACTTTTCAGCTGAAGTTAACTGCCCGCTCACACTGTTTTTATGCCACTTTCATTCTTATAGCCACTGCCAGCATCGTTGATGTAACACAATTTTATAAATTGATGTGCTGAATCATTTTGAATATTCATAATTAGATTATTTGATGTATTATTTTATCTAACTCCCACTCCTAGACATTCTGACTTAATTTCTCTATCTATGACCTGGGCATTAAGATATTTTTAAAAGTCTCATCAGATCTTTTTAAATCTTTAACAAAATTTGGGAACAACTGGATTAGAAAAGAGTAGTGTCTTAATATTTTATTTTATGATTTTGCCTACTGTTGTTGTGAGAAAATACACCACACTAGTTAAGGATTGACAGCATTGTGTCCATAATACATAAGTATATACAACATAAGGTGGGAAGAGAACAATACAGCAATTGGAACTAACCGGCATTGACTGTTGAATCTGGGTAAGAGATACATAGGAGTCTTCGATGCAACTCTAAAACATGTTCTCAAAGTTTGAAATTATATAAAAATAAAGGATACCAATAATAATTTGACCTTAATTCCTCAGAGAATATTGGACACACCTTGAATTTTCCTTTCACTATTCAGCAATATCTTTTTTCCTCCCCGCCCCCCACACTTTTTGTGTTAGTATAAACGATATTATACTTGCTTTTGCAGATCAAAGTCACAAGGATGTAAAGTACAGCATATGGAATATAATAATATTATAATGCCCACGTAAGGTGCCAGGTGGGTACTAGAGTTATTGGGTGATCACTTTGTAAGGCATATAAATGTCTAATCATTATGTTGTACACCTGAAACTAATATAGTATTGTATGCCAACTGTAATAAGAAGATAAATTATATATGTATATACATTTTACCGAGATACCATGGACTCACAAGGGCTTTGTGTAAAAATCACACCTTTTCCAAATCTTACATTTATAGCAATTAAGCTTTCAAGGACATTTCAGACAAGTTATTTAATTTGCTTCCTTCAAGAATCTGGGGACTCTCTTATGGTAAGAATTATAATGGCCATTTTACAAATGAGAGAACTGCAAGTCGCAGGTGACCATTACTTGCCTGTTCTCTGCTTATCCACTGCCAGAGACCAATTCCAGCATGTCATAATTTCAAGAGTTTCATCAAAAGGTTGATGAGACTTGGGGACTCAACAAGGTTATCACACATGTAGTCACCTGTTGGGAATGGCTAAAGGCATTTCCCCAAACCTGAATAGGAAACTGATTGTGGCTGCCAGACAGTCAAAGGGCATCTTAACCTACATGGTATTGCCTCCTGTTGGCCAAACACCTGAACAGCCATAGGCTAATTCCCCCATCTGACAATGTTTCTGTATACCCTTTGAAGTGTATATCTCTGCCTTGCCTCAGGACAAGTTGTGTTAATAAAAAGCATGGGGTCCTGGGGATGACAAGAGAACCTAAGACCTTAGACTTAAGATCTTAGAACTGAGCTCCTTTAGCTAAGCTCCTCTGACCCCCAAATGCCTTATAAAATTATATCTCGTCTCCGGACTCTTTATTAGTCTCTGGATTCCTTTATCATCTATGCACAGCCTTCTCCAGATTCCTGAACCCTTCTTGATACTGGGACAAGAACCCTGGCAGAAAGTATCTTTGAAAATCAAAACAAAAATTTTAAAGTTTTTGAAATAAAAAAGATAATACAATTATAGAGTAATTAAGGTGGTGCACCACCTGACTAAAAGAATTTTGGAAAATGAAGAGGTAATTACCCCTTCAAAAAAATTAGGAACAATTTTTCATACTCCAGAAACAAAGAGTATACATGAGACTCTAGATTTAAAGTGCTCAGGGCAGAAATCAACCACACTGATAAATTTCAGAATGCAGGGCATGAAAGCAACATTCCAAAAGAAGGATTGAATAGCTCACACAGAAATGACTGCAATCAAAATGGCTTCAGGTTTCTCAAGCATTAATTTATGCTTTGGAGAAAAGTAAAAAACTACCTTTAAATTTTTAAGGGAAGAATTCTTTTGTCTTGGAATTTTATACCCAGGTAAACAGTAGAATAAGGGTTGAATTGAATAAACATTATCCCAACATTCAAATATATTTCAGATGTGCCAAGACTGAAATAGCATGACCTCCCACATATCTTTTCCTAGAAAACTACTGTAGTGTGCTATTTGGCAAATAAGAACATCAACTCAGTTGCCAAAGGAAAACCAGAGTGGCACCATTTCGACACCATTTCGGCACCATGCAAGGAACTGCTGACACACACCCAAGCTTTCCTGTCCTTAAGGAAGAAAACTGACTGCAGATAAATAATTGGCATGGTAATGGATTCTGTTGGCTCTCTCCCTTCCTGTGTCACTTCACTAATTCTCTACCGGTGTTTCCCCAAATACCCTCATGATAGAGCTAATCACAAGTAAATGGCTAAGATTCAGCTTCTGGGAGAACCCAACCATAGTAGGGAAGGATCAAGAAAATTAGCTCAATTAAATGAGTATAAAACCAATTTAAAAAGTTAAACTTGCCAAAACCGGTTTGGCTCAGTGGATAGAGCGTCGGCCTGCGGACTGAAGGGTCCCAGGTTCGATTCCGGTCAAGGGCATGTACCTGGGTTGCGGGCACATCTCCAATCCAGTGGGGATGTGCAGGAGGCAGCTGGTCGATGTTTCTATCTCATCGATGTTTCTAACTCTCTATCTCTCTCCCTTCCTCTCTGTAAAAAATCAATAAAATATATTAAAAAAAAAAAAGTTAAACTTTACAGTACTTGTGTATAGGCATCCGTTTACTTTTCTTATACAGTACCATTCTGATATTGATCTACTGCCCCCAAATCAACAGTGATGCCATATTAGAACTGCTTTTTAAAATGATTATAAAAATCACCTTAGTCATTTTGGTTTATTTATTTCATTTTTGAAAGCTAATTACCAATTTGTTTTTTATTGAACTTTGTGTGGTCCTGTGAAAAGTAACATATGATTTTTTAGTATTCATTTACCAGCTAGGACATTGTCGGCAGGCTCACACTGCCACAAAAACTTGAGAAAGAAATTTAAATGATTTTATTGATGCAGACTTGCAAGGGGTAACGCTTCTACCCACTAATCTGGGAACAAGGAGATCTGTCACACAGGAAGCACTTTTAAACACTGAGACATGAGAATAATGCTCGTCAGCTTTCCTTGGTGCACAAAGTGAGAGTGAAAGGTTTAGATCCTTAAAGAAAAGAGAAGTGCTTTTCAAAGCCTGGCTGATACTGCAGGTGACAGGGACCCCACTGCCTAAGGGCACTTGCATGGGCCACGCAGCCTTCCTCACACTTGCTGGTGAAAGGGTGGTTTTGTCCTCGGGCAAAGCTCCACGGAGTCAGTGAAAACCTCTTTCTAACATCAGGTGGCATGTCACAGTGCCACACGCTGTCTTCTCTCCGAGCTTATAATGAGTTTTCCTCACTGCTATTACCTGAGTCCCAAACACACATTAAAAGAGTCTGTCAATTAACATTTGCATCAGAATGCAGCCTCCATTCCTGCTGTCATGGATTCATGGAGACAGTCCTGCAGAGTCCAAGTGTCTCCCCGTGTATGTTCAGCCCGCATTACTGAAAAGGTGTAATGTCCCATTAAGAGGAGGTGATCCCTCAGGGCCCTCAAAAACGTATGAATTCTGTATATTGCAATTGTTACGGGATGTCACTTAGTAAATTGGCAGTTTCCTTGTAGTTCTGTTCTTCTCTCTCAGAGTCAAAAGAGTCAGAAAACTTGGGTTCAAATCCCCCGACTTTACCATTGAGAAGCCAAATTGCCTTGGCTAAACCCTGCTCCTTTTCTCTGCCTACTGCCCCACCATGAAAAAGTGTCCCTTTTTGGTAAAAGGAGGAAGTTTGACTGCATGACCCAAAAGTCATATTCAACTCCCTGTCACGTTCTTCTCTCTTTTCTTATCAGTGTCTCACTTTTTGATGGGCCTTCATTAAAAAAAAAAAAAAAAAAAAGGCAAAACAAAGGAGGAGAAAGGCCAGGGTGTATTCAATGTTAAAAGGTATATAAAAATAGCAAAAACAACAACTACAAAAAGGCCTGTGCCTTTATGCTACTTCTCCTCCTTCATTTTGGTGGAGCTGTGTAGCTACAGATTTCTCCCCTGTCGCTGCAAGCCTGGGCGAGCCTGAGCCCTAAGGCACATGCAGGGAAGTGGGTAGGGCAGGAGTCCCACTTCCTGCTTCCACACATAAAGAGCTTGGGGGTTTTATTCTTGTTTTTACAATAGGTTGGTTCAGGATTCAAAACTCTATCAATACAATCCACCATATCAATAGATTAAAGAAGAATTATCACATCACTTAATGAGAAGTATCATTTGACAAATTCTAATGCCCATTCCTGGGGGTGGAAAATGATTCTTTAGCAAACTGGAATGAAAGGAAATATACTGAAACTGTTAAAAGATCTCTAAAATATTTTATGGTTAATATAATTCTTAATATTGAGAAACTGATGCCTTTCTTATAAGATCAGTAACAAAGCAAGAATACTTTCTGCAGTATGACTCTATATGTCACACATAAGTTCTGACTACTGTAATCTATACTAATAAAAGGGTAATATGCAAATTGGTCATGATGCCCTAACAGTCACAACTGGATATACTAATTAGCCACGACCAAATATGCTAATTAGTCACAACCAGTATGTAAATTGACCAACACTCCAACATAGAAGATGACCACCCCCATGTGGTCAAAGATGGCCACCACAAGATGGCCTGCAGGGGAGTGCAGTTGGGGGCAATCATGCTGGCAGGGGAAGGCAGTTGGGGGCGATTGGGCTGGCAGGGGAACAGTTAGGTGTTGATCAGATTGGCAGGGGAGTGGTTAGGGGGTGATCAGGCTGGCAGGCAGAAGCTGTTAGGGGCAATCAGGCAGGTAGGCAGGCGAGCGGTTTGGAGCTAGCAGTCCTGGATTGTGAGAGGGATCCCAGATTGGGAGGGTGCAGGCTGTGCTGAGGGACACCCCCCCCCCCCCCAGTGCACAAATTTCATGCACTGGGCCTCTAGTACATAATAAGATAATTCAGAGGCATAAAAGGTATACAGATTGAGAAAGAAGGAATAAAATTCTTCACAGGAGACTTAATTGCCTATAGAGTATCTAAACAATTGACTAAATAACATCTGGAACTGATATGAATATACCAATATAAAAGGTTTTATACCAATATAAAATACAAGGTTAATATTAAAAACTCAATTTCCTTCTTATGTGCAAGCAATAAAAAATTAGAGTTTGAAATTAAAAAAATACCACTTACAAATAAATTATATACTTAGGTATAAAACTAACAAAATATGTTAAGAAACTAAATGCAGAAAACTATAAAACATTCATGAAAAAATTAAAGAGATCTAAATAAATGGAGAAATTCCACAAGGTATTTAGTATGTATCAAATAACTGACTCAAAAGTTACATAAACAATCATGTTCTTTACAGAGTGTTTCTTGACTATCTAATCATTATGTGGTACATCTGAAACTAACATGGGATAATATTGAGTGTAAATAGTAATATTGAAAAAATGAAAAGGCAAGTCTGTGATAAAATGTTCAAAAATACAAAAGCATAACAAAAGACTTATATTCAGAAGAGTAAATTCATACAAATTAAAAAATAAAGTTTATATGGAAAGGGCAGAGACCAAGAATATCCAACAATATGCTAAACAAGAAGGGTAAAGTTGAAAGAATCACATTATCCAATTTAAGACTCACTGTAAAGCTATGGTAATCAAGACAACGTGGTATCAATAAACATATTAGACATGTAGATCAACTGGAGAGGAAACGAAGCCCAGATATAGACCATACAAATAGAGTCAACTAATTGTTGACAAAGGAACAAAGGTTATTCAAAGGAAAAAGAGCAGTATTTTCAGCAAATGATGTTGGAAAAATTGGTTATCTACATGTAAAAAAATATACCTAAACACAAACTTTTCACCTTGTACAAAAACTAAGTAGAAGTAGATCAGAGATTTAAATGTTAAATGAAAAATTATAAAAATTATTTTAAAAGTATAGAAGAAAATCTCAGTGATATTGAGATCGGTGATGCATTTTTAGATAAAGTACCCAAAACATGGTCCATGAATGAAAAAATTGAAAAAATAGAATTTATTAAAATTTAAAACTTAAGTTAATGAAATGAAAACAACAACAACAACACACACACCAAAACCAAAACAAGCCACAGACTTGGAGGAAGTATTCTCTGTATACATAGTTTATAAAAGTTTTGTATAGCACATATGAATAACTCTTAAAACATAGCAATAAAATAAAAAAAGGAGCAAGCCAGCTTCCAACTAATGAAATTGAAGAAGTAATCACAAAGCTCCCAATGAACAGAAGTCATGGACTGGATAGCTTCACACTGAATTTTACCAAACATTCTAAGAAGAACTAACCACTACCTTTCTAAATCTATTTCAAAAAATGCAAGAGGAGGAAAGATTCCCAGGCTCATTTTATGAGGCCAGCATGATCCTAATTCCAAACCAAATAAAAATACTACAAATAAAATTACAGGCCAATATCCCCACTGAACATAGATGCTAAAATCCTCAACAAAATATTAGCAAACCTGATCCTGCAATACATTAAATAGATCATACATCATGATCAAGTAGGATTTATTCTAGGGATGCAAGGTATCAATAAACATGATACATTACATTAACAAAATAAAGGAGAAAAACCACATGATCATATCAATAGATACAGAAAAAGTATTTTATGAAATCTAGAAACCAGTTATGATAACAACTCTTAGCAATGTGGGAACAGAGAGTACATACCTCCATGTAATAAAGGTCATATGTGACAAACCCACAGCCAACACTGTACTAAACATGTTTCTCTTAAGATTGAGAACAAGACAAGGATGCCCACTTTCACTACTCTTTTTCTACATAGTACTGGAAGACCTACCCATAGTAATCAGACAAGAAGAGGAAATTAAAGGCATCCAATTTGGAAAGAAAGCAGTAAAACTGTCACTATTTGCAGATGACATACTATAATATCAAGAGCCCTAAAGATAACACCAAAATGCTACTATAATTGATAAATGAATTCACTAAAGAATACAAAATAAGTATCTAGAAATAAGTTTGATGTTTATACACCAACTAAAGGCCTGGTGCACGGATTCATGCACTGGTGGGGTCCCTCAGCCTGGCCTGCACCCTCTCACAATTTGGGACCCCTCAGGGGATGTCAGACTGCTGGTTTCACCCTGATCCCCACAGGCCAGGTGGGGCCGAAACCTGCAGTTTAACATCCCTCAAGGGATGTAGTAGTGCACAAAGCAGTAGGCGACCGGGGGGGAGCCCCAACCCAGACTGGGCACCAAGCCACTCCCGCTCATCTCAGCCCTGCTGTGCCTGCCACCCTCCCCATGCACCTCCCCCCCACCCCACAGTAGTGCTGCTGGGGAGGCGGGAGAGGCTTGTAGCACTGCAGCTGTGCTCCAGCCATGAGCCCAGCATTTGGCACCCAGCAGTCAGCTGAGTGGTGCTCCTGCTTTGGGAGCACACTGACCACCAGAGGGCAGCTCCTGCATTGAGCATCTGCCCCCTGGTGGTCAGTGTGCATCATAGTGGCCAGTCAAATGGTGAAACTTGTTCTTTAGGGTTTTATATATATGGATAATGATCTCTCAGAAAGTGAAACTAAGAAATCAACCCCATGTGCAATTTCATCAAAAACGGAATAAATTTAACCAAAGTTGTAAAAGACCTGTACATGGAAAATTATAAGATACTGAAGAAAAACTAAATAAGATACAAATATGTGGAAGTATATACCATATTCATGGATAGAAAGATTTAACATCACTAAAATGTTAATACTACTCAAAGCAATCTATAGATCCAACAAAATTCTATCAAAATGTAAATGAAGTATTTCACAGAACTAGATCAAATATTCCAAAAATTTATATGGAAACACAAAAGACCCTAAATAGGTTGAGAAAGATTAACGAAGTTGGAGAAATCTTGCTACGTGATACCAAAATAGCATGGTGCTGGTATAAACACAGACATATAGAACAATGAAAAAGAATAGAGAGCCCAGAAATAAACTCATGCCTTTATGGTTAATTAATATTTGACAAAGGAGGCAAGGACACAAAATGGGGTAAAGATAGTCTATTCAATAAATGGTGTTGGAAAATGGACAGATACATGCAAAAAACAACAAATCCAGACCACAGTCTTACACTTTACACAAGAACAAACTCAAAATGGGTGAAAAACTTAAATAGATTCAAAATCATAAAAATTCTAGAAGAAAACATAGGCAGTAAAATTTGGGACATTTCTTGTAGCAATTTTTTTTTCTGATATTTATCCTTGGATGAGAGAAACAAAAGAAAAAATAAACAAATGGAATTACCTCAAAATAAAAAGTTTTTGCACAGCAAAGGCAACTATCATCAAAATAAAAAGACAACTTACTTAATGGGAGAACATATTTGCCAATGATACATCTGATAAGGATTTAATTTCCAAATTTTATAGAGAACTTATAAAACTCAACACCAAAAAAAAAAAAAACCAAACAATCGCCCTAACCAGTTTGGCTCAGTGGATAGAGCATCGACCTGTGTACTGAAGGGTCGATTCCAGTCAAGGGCATGCACCTTGGCTGCGGGCACATCCCCAGTAGGAGACATGCAGGAGGCAACTGATCGATGTTTTTTTCACATCGATGTTTCTAACTCTCTATCCCTCTCCCTTCCTCTCTGTAAAAAATCAACAAAATATATTAAAAAACAAAAACAATCCAATTTCAAAAAGTGCAAAAGATATGAATAGACACTTCTCCAAAGAGGACATACAGGTGGCTAATAGACATATGAAAAGATGCTCAAAGTCACTAATCATCAGAGCAATACAAATTAAAACCACAATTAATCACCACACACCTGTCAGATTGGCTATCATCAATAAATCAACAAACAACACCTGTTGGTGAGGATGTGGAGAAAGGGGAACCCTCATGCACTGTTAGTGGGAATGCCAACTGGTGCAGCCACTGTGGAAAGCAGTATGCAGTTTCCTAAAAAAATAAAATAAGTAAAAATGGAACTACCTTATGACCCAGCAATTTCAGTTTTGAAAATATATCCAAAGAAACCCCAAACACTAATTTTCTATATTCATTGTAGTGTCATTTATAACGGACAAGATTTGGAAGCAGCTCAGGTGCCCATCAGTAGCTGAGTGGATAAAAAAGCTGTGGTACATATTGAACATATTAATTAAGGGTTTATCATATATGGCCTTTATTATGTTGATGTACGCTCCTTCTATTCCTATTTTATTGATTATTTGTGTATATTGAACCATCCTCATGCCACTGGCATGAACCACACTTGCTTGTGATGTATTATTATTTTTTGATGTATTGTGTTTAATTTGCTAACATATTGTTTAGGATCTTTGCATATCTATTAATCAGAGATATTGGTCTGTAGTTTTCTTTTTTATGTTATCCTTGCCAGGTTTTGGTATCAGGACTATGTTGGCCTCATAAAATGTGTTAGGCAGTATTAATTACCTCTTCTCAAATTTTTTGGAAGAGTTTAAGAAGGATAGGTTTTAAATCTTTGAACATTTGGTAGAATGCACTGGTGAAGCCATCTGGTCCTGCACTTTTATTTTTGGGGAGGTTTTTGATGGTTGTTTCAATTTCCTCACTGCTTATTGGTCTATTTAGATTTTTCATTTCTACTAGGTTATTTAATTGGGTGGCATATAGTCTTTAATAGTATGATCCCTTGTATATCTGTGATGTCTGTAGTGACTTCTCCTCTTTTGTTTCTGATTTTGTTTTTATGGATCTTTTCTCTTTTTTCCTTAGAGAGTCTCACCAGGGATTTGTCAATTGTATTAATCTTTTCAAGTACCAGCTCTTTGTTGTATTAGTTTTTTATATAGTCTTTTCATTGTCTATTTCATTTAATTCTGCTTTAATTTTTATTATTTCCTTTCTTCTGCTGACTTTTGAATGCTTTTGTTCTTCCTTTTCTAGTACTTTAATATTGTTTTCTTTGATTTGTCTTGTTTCTTGAGAAATAGACGTGATGATATAAACTTCCCTCTTATTACTGCTTTTGTTGCATCCCAGAAGTTTTGATATGTTGTATTGTCCTTCTCATTTGTCTCTATTTACCTCTTAATCCGGACATTTATTTCTTCTCTGACCCAGTCAGTTTTTAGTAGTACGTTGTTTAATCTCCACATATTTGTGGGTTTCTTTACTTTCTTTTTTGCAGTTGATTTCTAATTTCAAGGCATTGTGATCAGAGAATATGCTTGGTATAATTTCAAACTTCTTTAATATGTTGAGGCTAGTTTTTTGACCCAACATATGGTCTATTCTTGAGAATGTTCTGTGTGCTGGAGAAGAATGTATAATCTGATGTTCTGGGGTGAAAGGCTCTGTAAATGCCAATTACATCCATTTGGTCTAGTGTGTCATTTAAGGCTGATATTTCATTATTGATTTTACATTTGGTTCATTTGTCTAGAGCTGTCAATAGAGTATTAAGGTCCCCAACTATGATTGTGTTTTGATATGTTTCTCCCTTTAGTTCTGTGAGTTATTATTTATATATTTTGGTGCTCCCTGATTGGATGTATATGTTATGAAGTGTTATGGTTTCTTGATTTAGTGTCCCTTTTATGTTTATAAAATATCCATCTTTGTCTTTTATTATCTTCATTTTCTTGAGGTCTATTTTGTCAGACATACGTATGGCTACACTTGCTTTTCTGTGGATGTTATTTGCTTGAAAAATCATTTTCCACCTTTAACTTTGAATCTATCTTTGTCTTTGTGGCTTAGATGTGTCTCTTGAAGTCAGCATATGGTTGAGTTTTGTTGTTGTTGCTGTTGTTGTGTGTGTGTTTAATCCACTCTGCTTCTCTGCGCCTCTTTTTTGGTGAATTCAGTCCACTTACATGTAGGGTAATTGTTGGTGTATGAGGATTTCCTATATGAGGATAGCCATTTTATCTTTTGTTTTCTGACAGCGTTGTGCATCCATTGGTTCTTTTCCTTTGTTTTCTGTCTGTTGTTTTATTTGGTGGTATTCCATACTTTTTTCCTGTGTTCTCTTTTTCTAGGCCATGTGACTTAATTGTGTGTGTGTGTGTGGCGGGGGCTACCATTAGGTTTATTAAAAATAAAGTTACATATAAATAGTAGTTGTTAGTTTTCTTTTGAGCGCATCTCATTCCATCCTCTTTTGCCAATTCAGAACTTTACCCCTCCCCTTTAAAGTTTTTGTTGTCACAAATTATCCCTGTTTATGATGTAAGTTTTTTGGTTATATGACTCATAGTATTGTGACCTTATGCTCTTTGTTTTGGGTAGAATAACTCCCTTGAATATTTCCTGCAATGGAGGTTTTCTGGTGATAAAATCCCTCAGCTTCTGTATGTCTGGGCAAGTCTTTATATCTCCTTCATATTTAAAGGATAATTTTGCTGGATATCTTATTCAAGGGTGGTGTTTTTTTTCTATCAGTCATTTAAATATTTGGTTCCGGTCTCTTCTGGCTTGTAGAGTTTCTGCTGAGAAGTCAGATGATATTCCAATGGGTTTTCTTTTGTAAGTCACTTCCTTCTTTTCCCTGGCTGCTATGAGAATTTTTTTGTCATTAATTTTTGACAGTTTTAACACAATGTTCCTTGGAGGGGGCCTCTTTAGATTGAGGAAACTAGATGTTCTCTTTGTTTCTTGATTTAAGGATCTAGTTCTCACCATAGGTTTGGGAAGTTCTTATTTATTATTTGTCTGAATAGGCTCTCTATCCCTTTCTCGCGCTCTTCTTCTTCTGGTATGCTTATTAGTCTCATATTATTTTTTTCTGAAGAGTTCTTATAAAGCTCTTTCACTTTTATATGTGCTCAGTTTTCTCTCTACTTCCCTCTCATCATTTCTATCTTAAATGTTTCTAATCCATTCCTCCATCTGGTCAGCTGTTTCTTATGCTTAGTAGTTCACTCATAATCTCCTAACTGCATGCTTCATTTCCAGGATTTCTGATTGGTTCTTTATTAAAGCTTCAATCACTTTTGTAAAGTACTTAATGTGTTAATTATTGTTTTCATTGAATTGCCTGACTGTTTTTTCTCACATCTCTTTGGATATTTTCAGAATTGCAATCTTGAATTCTCTGTCATTTATATCACATATTTCCATGTGTCCCAGCCTACTTTCTGGAGATTTTTGACTTTCTTTCTGAGATTCCTCATTATGTGGTTTTTCATGGCATTTACTGGTCTCCTTGGTCTAGGCTTTCTCTGAAGAGGTCTTTCTACTATCTTCCAGTTGGTGGCACTGAATCACAAGGTTATTACCTCTGCGACCCCCCAGAGCTGCCTCTTTTTGCTTTCCTCAGACAGTATAGCTGAGTTGCTTGCAGGTGGGGTTTATTTTGTCCTCACTGTAATGGTGACCCTGGACCTTCACCAGGTCCCCCCATGTGCCTGACCTGGGGATCAATCACAGAGAGAAACAGCAACTCTGCTGCAATATCTCTCAATTTACAGATAATGTACTCCTTGACCATACACAAATGACAACGGGGAGTGAGCTTTGGGAGTCCAACGGGCAGCAGAGCTCTGTGGCTTTGTTTCCTTGTCTGAAATACCACTGCCCTACAGCAGACAGCCACTGAAGAGCTCCTGCACCTTGTCCTTGCCCAGGCACCTCTGCCGACTTAGCCACCATTCATACCACTCACCCTCCTGAAGAACCTATCAAGACTCTCTGTTCCTCCCAGTCCACAGCAATGCCTGCTACTGCTGGCTTCCTCCCTCTATGGGCTGAGCCAGTTGCCAGCTTGCCAGCTCCTGGCTGCAGGACTGAGTCCATGGCCTTCTGGGCTCTCCTCCCTTCTCACCTTCCTGTTTCTTCCTGTTCCTGGTTGACCACCTGTAGATGCTTCAATGTGCAGGTCTGTCAGGTGTGCCTCTATACTGAGCAGGGGACCCTTTGTTGAGTCACAGTTGAATAACTTGTTAAAGTCCCAGTGGGGAGAGGTCAAGGGGATTTCTTAGACTGCCATTCCTCTACATTTGACTCTTAAACAACACTGGTTTGCAGATTTAAACTGTGCCAATCCAATTATTCATATATATTTCTCCACAAATGCTATAAATGCATTTTATCTTTATTATTATTTTATTAATAACGTATTTCCTCTAGCTTACTTTATTATAAGAATACAGTATATAATACATATAACATATAAAATATATATTAATTGACTGTTTATGTTGTCAATAAGGCTTCCAGTCAATAGCAGGTTATTAGTTAAGTTGTAGGAGAGCCAAAAAAAAAGTAAACATGCTATTTTTGCTTGGGGACTGTGGCACGCCTAACCCCCATATTGTTCAAGGATAAATTGTAGATTTCTAAGCAAAAGAAGCCAATCTGAATGCTTATATACAGTATGATTTTGTTTAAATGACCGTCTTAAGAGGTAAAACCCTAGAACCAGTAAAAAGATAAGTGGTTGCCAGGCTTTTGGTGGGATGGGGAGAGAGGATGGAATGAAAAAAAACAAGGTTTTGTATTGTTTATGCTTTTTCCAAATCCAGTTACCTCATCAGAATGTTTCTCTTATACTTCTTAATCCCACCTGTTGCTACAGGTGAACTGTCCCAGCACTGTTATTAAATTTCCTTTTCTTTTGAATTACTTATGTACCTATGTTGAACATTAATTAATTTATGCCTATACTTGAACCAACATAGTGCAAGTATGTTGCATAGGTTTGCTTGGGAGTTTTGTTTGTTTGTTTGTTCTTACATGAAATGATTCCCTATGATGCTATAATTATGGATACGTAACCGTGCGTTTTTGACAAAAATCAATTGAAAGTTATAGCACCAAGTGTGAACCATAATGTGTTCAAATAAAATAATTATTTAGGAAGTCAAAGGAGCCCCACAAAAATATGCAGAGTGTGTGAAAGCCATTTAACAGTATTACAGATGTATGGAGCTATCTCAGAGAAAGGGGCAGGGGAAAAGGTTCTGACCAAAGCACCTTTAAAAATGGTTCGCTCCAGAAAAAAAAAAAACAACAACAACAAAACAATCAAACAAAAAACCAGGAAATGAGTGTGTAGCAGTAAAGGAAATGAAAGCACAGCAACACTACATTCAGAAAGGCCACAGCCAGTGAAAACCAGAAACTTCCAGAGGCTTGATTTGCTAATATTATATGAATACGGGTTGAACTGTAACAAATGTAATGCAAGATTATAATACTAGTGACACTGAGAGTGGGGTACATGGGAATTCTCTGTACTATCATCATAATTTTTTTGTATGTCTAAGGCTCTCCCCCAAAATGCAGGAGCTAAGTTAAGTTTGAATTTGGATGATGAGTCATTTTTAGTATAAGTGTGGCCTACACAATATTTGGGACGGACTTATCCTGGAAATTGTTGTTTGTCTGAAGTTTGTTTTTAACTGTATAAGAATGTGCTGCACATAACAGGTTCTCTCCATAAATATCTGCTGAATATATAAATGAACTGTAAATAGCACAGCTCTCGTTAATCCATTGACAAAATAAAACTGTCAGTTACTGATTATTCTAGAATAACATACTTCTACTTGTCCAGCATCTCATCTTCCTAGTTTGATGCTACATCAAGTGTCCAGTTTGTCTTTGCTTTCCTCTAACAATGGGAGTGAACTGGGTTGTTATAACTTGGAGCGGTTCCCAAATTCCCATGTGGGAGAAGCATGGAAACAACAACCGGAGAGGGGCTAGCTACCGAATGAAAAGTTCATTTAGAGAAACCTAAGAAAAGTGAGAATTACAGATGAAAGCATAATTGGGGATTATATTTTGAAAAGTGAAGTGACCTCCACATTACTCTGAGTGGACAAGTGTACAAGGCTTTTGGCTGACCGGATATACTAAACCCGGATTGTTCAGGGCACAGGGAGGAGGCTGGCTGGGCATGGAGACAGGAGGCATATGTATAAGTTTCCATTACAGGACTAATTTATTTTAAAGGGAGAACATTAAGAAGTCAATGACTTTCCATCTGGTTTTTCTTAGTTTGGAAATCTTCTCAATCCCTAACTGATTCTATCATGACCTTAGTATATTTTTAAGTTAGCACTTGATAGGAAATAAACTTATACTCTAAATATTTTCAAAATATATTTTAAGTGGTGCTAGAACATTTTTTTTTTGTCATAAGGACATTTTACCAATCTGCATAGAAATACTAAAATTCTTGGAGTTTTGTCCATTTTGTTGAGGTTTTTACCATCTGCATTGGTTACTAAGGTTGAGCAGCTTTGTGGCCTGTTCAGATTGCCAGCATCTGCCTCATTATTTTTATGCTTTCTCTTTTTCTAATATCCGGCATGAATTGACTTTTAATGGATAGTGCTGATGTTAACTTTGACTTCTATTAAAAAATAAACTTTTCTTATGCATCTAAATCTTTTCCTCTTGCTCCAAATACTTGCTGGACAATAGGCATTTTGTAGAATGTGATTATTATAGAGGAGCAGAGCTATTCTTTATTTAGTACAATTTACCTATTGCAGAGCACAGCGTACAGTTCTACAATGCACAGTAGTCATAATGGCTTCCATAGGCCCTCTCGGCTAGCTCTATTTTTGCATGTGATTCATTTTAATTTCAGAAGCACAAAGGGGATTATGTTTCTATTGGAATGTCTTGAGTAAGCCCTACAGCAGGAGAGCTGTTATGTCATTTGTTCTATGAAAAGCATGCATTCATGTATTGTTGGACTGTGTCTAAAATCTATATATGTAAAAGCCCAAGCAACCAGCTAACTGGTCAACTGGCTGGTAGCTATGATGAGCACTGACCACCAGGGGGCAGACGCTCAACGCAGCGGCTGCTGAGCAACAGCAACTTTGTAGAGTACCCTCTAGCACTCCGGGGCCCCTTGGGGGATGCCAAACTGCCGGTTTTGGTCCAATCCCCACAGGCCATGCCAAGGGACCCCATCAGTGCATGAATCCTTGCACTGGGCCTCTAGTATAAATATAAGATATTGAAGGTTCTCTTACTGACAGACCAGTCACATGCATTTTTTCTCCCAGCTTTATCATCAGGACATTTTCCTGTGAAAAACACTTATTTCATAAGTTCCAGCAGTTTACTCTCAAATTGGAAACTGATTTAAAATCATTATCTCCAACGTGCTTCTTTAGATATCTGATAGCCATTTGTGACAATCTGGACAAGACAGTCTGTGGTCTTTATTATTTACTTGTTAAAATTAGGCTATAAATATAGTTACTGTACACAATTTCCCAAAAATTTTATCAGTTTTATTGAAATTTTTGCTATTTGCTTTCAGAAATTTGGTTATTAAGATAGTGACTAATAACATAAATTATTAAATCACAACAATGACATTGATGTTTATAATATAGATTAACTTGGTGTGAGGTTAGTTAGAACCACTGGACACATCAGAAGATGTGGCTTGAAGTTCTAAGTTCACCATGTCCTAGCTGGTAGTTAGTACTGACCATTTCGTATTTGAGCAATTTTATTACTTGTCTTTTAAAGAACTGAGATCTACAACTAGTAGTAATTGATGGAATTAGAGATACTTGATAGGAAAGTGAGAATATGTTTGCATTGACTAAAAGGATGCAAAAATACATACCACACAAAACTTTATCAAAATATAGCTGTCACATCAATACTTTTATCATAAAATTAAAATTTACAGCCAAACAAATTAAACTCCCAATATAAAAAGCAGAAAAATAACATTACAAAATAAATTGACAAATTCACAGTCAACATGGGAGATTTTAATGCAGCTCTATCAATAACTTGTGTATCAAGCAACAAATAACTTATGATAGTATAAAATGCTTGGAAAGCAAAATTAAAAAGTTTGACCTAATAAATAACTTATACAGAGAGAAACCTACAATCAATAAATAGAGAGTATGTAGTTCATAGAAGTCACACGTAACATTTACAGAAGGTTTATGAAATGTTTTTTTTTTAATGTTTAAATTTTAGGTCACAGAGAATTGATGCAATGCAAATCAAGTTTTCTGACTATAATGCAATGAAAGTAGAAAGTAACAGCAGCAACAACAATAATAAATCCATCATGGTAGCCAGCTTTAGGGTGACTGATGATCCTTGACTTCTGGAATTCAACTTTTGTGTATTACCCTTCCGTATTGTCATAGTAGATCTCTTCACCAATAGATTGTGATGTAAGTCAGGTCATGTCTGCCTGAGACTAGGTGATAAAGGACATCAGAGCTTCCTTCTTGCTATGTCTTGGTTTGCTTGTTTGAGAGGAACAGGAAGAAACTCTGCAAGGAAATCCACAAGGAAAGGAGCTCAGGCCTCTGACAAAAGCCTGAGGAATAACGGGGTCTCCATACAAGAGCCATGTGAGTAAACCACCTTGGATCCCCCAACCTCCTTAAACCTTCAAAACCTGAAGGCTTGGCAACATTTCCACTGACACCCCATGGGACCTGGAGTTAGAACCACCTAGCCACATCTCTATTAAATTTCTGGCATCAGAAACAGAAGAACATAATAAACATTTGTTGTTTTAAGCTACCAAGCTGTAGGGTAATTTGTTAGAGAGCAGTGGATAATTAATAAATTTATAAACCTGGAAAATAAACATTTTATTCCCAAAATAATTTCTGGTTCTGATTATTTTTTACTTATTTTGTGGATATTTTCAATATTACATTAGAGCAATAAAAAGAATACCATGAACCTCCATTTATCATTAGTCATACTTTTTTTTTTTTACCTATTGCTGTGATGATTAAGGCTGCCTTTTATCCTTTTTTATTTTATTTTTTATTGTTTAAAGTATTACATATGTCTCCTTTTTTTCTGATTGACCCCTCCATGGCCACGCCCACCCTCAAGAGAAGCCCCCACTGGCCCAGTGTTCATGTCCACTGGTTATGCTAATATACATGCATATAAGTCCTTTGGTTGATCTCTCAATGCCCGCCTCCTGCCCTGCCTTCCCTCTGAGGTTGGATGGTCTGTCCGGTGTTTCTTTGTCTCTGGATCTATTTTTGTTCACCAGTTTATGTTGTTCATTATATTCCACAATATAATGAGATAATGTGATATTTATCTTTCTCCAACTGGCTTATTACATTTAGCATAATTCTTTCCAGGTCCATCCATGCTGTTGCGAATGGTAAAAGTTCCTTCTTTTTTACAGCAGCATAGTATTCCATTGTGTAGATGTATCACAGTTTTTTAATCTACTCATCTGTTGATGGGCACATAGGCTGTTTTCAAATCTTAACTATTGTAAATTGTGCTGCTATGAATATAGGGGTGAGTATGTCTTTTCTGATTAGTGTTTCTGATTTCTTGGGATATATTTCTAGAAGTGGGATTACTGGGTCAAATGGGAGTTCCATTTTTAGTTTTTTGAGGAAACTCTATACTGTTTTTTACATTGGTTGCACCAGTCTGCATTCCCACCAGCAGTGCACGAGGGTTACTTTATCTCCACATCCTTGCCAGCACTTGTAATTTGTTGATTTGTTGATGATAGCCATTCTGACAGGTGTGAGATGGTACCTCATTGTCGTTTTGATTTACATCTCTCAGATCATAAGTGACTTTGAGCATGTTTTCATATGTCTCTTGGCATTACTTATGTCCTCTTTCAAAAAAGTATCTACTTAGGTCATTGCCCATTTTTTAATTGGATTGTTTATCTTCCTTTTGTTAAGTTTTATGAGTTTTCTGTAAATGTCAGAGATTAAACCCTTATCAGTGATAACATTGGCTAATATGTTCTCCCATGCAGTGAGTTCTCCCATGCTTTCTTGTTTTGTTGATGGTTTCCTTTGCTGTGCAGAAGCTTTTTATTTTTATGTAGTATCATTTGTTTATTTTCTCCTTATTTTCCATGATCCTAGGAGCTATATTGGTAAAGACATTGCTATGACATATGTCTGAGATTTTGGTACCTATGGATTCTTCTAAGATTTTTATGGTTTCCCATCTTATGTTTAAGTCTTTTATCCATTTTGTGTTTATTCTTGTGTATGCTATAAGTTGTTGGTCTAGTTTCATTTTTTTGCAAGTAACTGTCCAATTTTCCCAACACTATTTATTGAAGAGACTGTCTTGACTCCATTGTATGCTCTTGCCTCCTTTGTCAAATATTAATTGAGCATAATGGCTTGGGTTGATTTCTGGATTCTCTGTTCTGTGCCATTGGTCTACATGTCTGATCTTGGGCTAGTACCAGGTAGTTTTGAGAGCAGTGGTTACATAATATAGCTTGATATCAGGTAATGTGATTCCTCCAACTTTGTTCTTCTTTCTCAGGATTGTTGTGACTATTCGGGGTCTGTTTTTATTTCATACTAGATGCCCGATGCACGAAATTCATGCAAGGGCCTCGGCCCTCACAGCCACCACAGCTTTCCTTGGCCTTTGCAGTCGAGGTGGCTGCCTTGGCCCTCACAGCCCTGGCTTCATCTGGAAAGTCATCCGGAAGGATGTCTGGAAGGTCATTCATCTGTCTGGTCTAATTAGCATATTACACTTTTATTATTATAGATGAATTTTGGAGAGTTTGGTCTAGGACTGTGAAATATGTCATTGGTATTTTAATGGGGTTTGCCTTGAATCTATAGGTTGCTTTGGGTAGTATGGACATTTTAATGATGTTGATTTTAACAATCCATGAACACAGTATATTCTTCCATTTGTTTATGTCTCCCTCTCGTTTTCAATGTCCTTAGTTTTCTGAGTACAGGTCTTTTACCTCCTTAGTTAAGTTTATCCATAGGTATCTTAACATTTTTGTTGTAATGGTAAATTGGGATTTTTTGTTTGTTTGTTTGTTTCTCTTTCTGTGAGTTCATTATTGGTGTATAAAAAAGCCATAGATTTCTGAGTGTTAATTTTGTATCCTGCTATGTTGCCAAATTCATTTATTAAGTCTAGTAGTTTTTTGATGGAGTCCTTGGGGTTTTCTATGTACAATATCATGTCATCTGCGAATAGTGACAATTTTACTTCTTCTTTTCCAAATTGGATGCCTTTTATTTCTTCTTCTTGTCTGATTGCAATGGTTAGCACTTCCAGTACTATGTTGAACAGGAGTGGTGAAAGTGTCTGGTTCCTGTTTTTAGGAGAAATTGTTTTAGTATTTGCCCACTGAGTATTGTGTTGGCTGTAGGTTTATTATATAAGGCTTTTATTATGTAGAGGTATGATCCCTCTATTCCCACTTTGCTGAGAGTTTTTATCAAGAAAAGATGTTGGATTTTGTCAAATGCTTTTTCTGCATCAATTGATATGATTATGTGATTTTTGTCTCTCAATTTGTTTGTGTGATGTATCACATTTACTGATTTGCAGATATTGTACCATCCTTGCATCCTTGGAATAAATCCTACTTGGTCATGGTATATGATCTTTCTAATGTAATGCTGGATCTGATTTGGTAGAATTTTGTTGAGGATTTTAGCATTTATGTTCATCAGGAATATTGGCCTGTAGTTCTCTTTTTTTGTGGTGTCTTTATCTGGTTTTGGAATTGGGGTAATGCTGGCTTCATAGAAAGAGCTTGGAAGTATGTTTTCCTCTTGAATTTTTTTGAATAGTCTGAGGATACAGGTTTTAGTTCTTTGAATGTTTGCTAGAACTCCCCTGTAAAGCTGTCTGGACCAGGACTTTTGTTTGCTGGAAGCTTTTGATTATTGATTCAATTTCATTGGTAGTTATTGGCCTATTCAGTTTTTTTATTATTCCTGACTGAGTTCTGGAAGCTTGTATTTTTCTAAGAATATGTCCATTTAGTCTAGTTTGTCCAGTTTGTTTGAGTTGTTCATAGTATTTTTTTACAGTCCTTTGTATTTCTTTGGGGTCTGTTGTTACTTCACCTCTTTCATTTCTGATTTCATTTATTTGGGTCCTCTCCCTTTGTTTCTTGGTCAGCCTGGCTTGAGGTTCATCAATCTTGTTTATCATTTTAAAGAACCAGCTTTTGGTGTTATTGATTTTTTTGTATTGAATTTTGGTCCTTGTGTCTTCTATTTCCACTCTGATCTTTATAATTCCCTTCCTTCTGCTTACTCTGGGCTTTTCTTGTTGCTCAATTCCTAATTCTTTTGTTGTAGGGTTAGATAATTTATTACAATATTTTCTTATTTTTTGAGAGGTAGGTCTGTAGAACTATCAATTTCCCTCTCAGGACTGCTTTCACTGTGTCCCATAGATTTTGGATTGTTGTGTTTTCATTATCATTTGTTACCAGGAGACTTTTTATTTCTTCTTTGATCTCTTTGGTAACCCAATCGTTGTTTCACAGCATGCTATTTAGTGTCCAAATATTTGATTTTTTGCCATGTTTTTATTATAGTTGATTTCTAATTTTATGCTATTGTGATCTGAGAAGATGCTTGATATGATTAGTATCTTCTTGAATTTGAAGAGACTTTGCCTGTGTCCCAATATGTGGTCTATCTTCGAAAACGTCTAGTGTGCACTTGAGAAGAATGTATATTCTGTATCTTTGGGGCTAAATGTTCTGAAGATGTCAATTAAGTTCATCTGATCTAGTGAGTCATTTAGGATTGCTGTTACTTTGCTGATTTTTTGTTTAGAAGCTTTATCCAGTGGTGTCAATGGCATATTGAAGTCCCCTACTATGGCTGTATTACTGTAAATCTCACCCTTGATACCTTTTAGAAGTTGTTTTATGTATTTGGGTGCTCCTCTATTGGTCTATTGGGTGCTTATATGTTTACCAGAGTTATATCCTCTTGTTGAATTGCTCTCTTTAGTGTTGTGAAGTGGCCTTCTTTATCTCTTGTTGTGGCCTTCACTTTGAGGTCTATTTTGTCAGATATAAGTATTGCTACCCCAGGTTTTTTTCATTTCCATTTGTCTGAAAAAATGTTCCCCAATCACTTCACTATCAGTCTGTGTGAGTCCTTTGTTCTGTGGTGGGTCTCTTGTAGACAGCAGATATATTAGTCATGATTTCCTATGCATTCAGCTATCCTTTGTCTTTTGATTGGGGCATTTAATCCACTTGCGTTTAAGGTTATTATTGATGGGTATTTGTTTTTCTCTATTTTTATTCTTTATGCCTGTGTTTCTTCTTTCCTTACTATTTTTTTTATTTTTTTATAGCAGTCCATTTAGCATTTCTTGCATTGCTGGCTTGGTGGTAATAAGGTTCCTTAGCCCTTTTTTGTCTGTGAAGCTCCTGGTTTCACCTTCAATTTTGAATAATAGCCTTGCTGGGTGTAGTATTCTTGGATTCAGTCCCTTGCTTTGCATCCCTTTGTTTATTTAATTCCATTCCCTTCTGGCCTGATGTGTTTCTGTTGAGAAATCAGTTGATAATCTAAAGAGAGATCCCTTCTGGGTAACTTCTGTCTCTCTTGCAGCCTTTAAGATTCTTACTTTGTCATTGGTGTTTGCCCATTTAATTATGATGTGTCTTGGTGTCAGTCTTTTTGAGTTGATCTTGTTTGGGACTCTGTGTGCTTCCTGGGCTTCTGTGAGTTTTTTCTTCCTAATATCAGAGTAGTTTTCTGTCATTATTACCTCAAACAGATTTTCTATTCCTTGTTCAGTTTCCTCTCCTTCTGGCACACTTATTTTGCATATGTTCTTTTGTTTCGTGTTGTCCCAAAGCTCCCTTAGGCTCTCCTAGTTTTTCAGGGTTTTTTTTCCAGTTGCTGATCTGCTTGGGTGTTTTTTCTACCTTGTCTTCTAGCTTACTGATGCAGTCCTCAGTTCTTCTATTCTTCTGTTGATACTTTCCATTGTGTTTTTTATTGCAGCTGTGTCATTCTTCATTTCCTTTTGGTTCACCTTCATTTTCTCTTAATTCTTACACAGTTTATTGAATTTGTCTTCCATTCTTTTCAGAGTCCTTATTGACCATTGCTCTGAATTCTTTCTCTGACAAATTGCTTGCCTCCATTTCATTTACTTTCTTCTCTGGTAATGCCTCCTTTCCTTTTGTATTACGGTTGTTTCTTTGTCTCCCCATTTTTTCTGTTTCTTTGTGGTTGTTTCTATGTATTAGATCAAACTTCTATGTCACCCAGAATTTTTAGAGTTTGTCTTATGCAGTAGATGTTTTGTGGGACCCAATGTTGCAATCTCTCAGGTCTTCTGGGCTGGGTATTCCAGGGATGCCCCTTGTAATATTTGGATTTTCTTGGTGTCGTTGGGTCTTGAGTGATGTTTCCCATTTATGGATGGTGTCTCCTCTCAGGGTGTCTGGTTATGTGAATCACTCTCTACCATGTTGACTGAAAAGCACAAAACACAAGCTGACAATACACAACACAGAGGGAACAAAACACAAATGTACTCACACTATTAATAACCCCAATAAAAGTGACCACCAGAGAAAAGAGAATTAAGAGAGAAAAGAGAGAAAAAATTATATTGAGGAATGGAAAAAAAAGGTAAAGGGGAAAATACATATATGGGGAGAAAACTCCACAAAACAAACAAATAAACCAAAAACCCAGACAACAAGTACCTGGAAAGGGGGGTGGGAGTAGAATCTGTGGAGGCAAAGCTTATTTCCAGAAAGCAAGGTGAAGGAATTGACTGAATAGGGGAATGGCCACGGTTCAGTAGAGAGGAGGTAGGAAGAGAATGAGAAGATAAAAAGAAAAGTTAAAGACAAAATAATCAATAAAAAAGATTTATTTTTTATCTTTTTAATTTATTTATCTACATATTCATCTATTTTTGGAAAAGGAGAATAGTACAGATAAGCTTGAGTTTAGTGAGTGAAACTAATTAAGCAATTAGGAGAAGAAGAGAGCAAGAGAGGAGAGGAAAAACAAAAGCATAAAAAAAATTCCTAATGAAGAAATTGAAAAGAGAAGGGTGCATGGCCTTGGATCAGGGGAGATGAAATTAGATATATGAGTAAGTCAACAGAGATTATAATAATAACTAGAGGCCCGGTGCACGAAATTCATGCACTGAGGGATGGGGTTCCCTCAGCCAAGCCTGCCCCTCGGTCTGGGAGCCCTCAGTGGATGTCCTACTGATGGCCACAGTCTGGCAGCAGAGGCTCGGTGCAGCCGTCCCCGCGTGTGTGTGTGTGTGTGTGTGTGTGTGTGTGTGTGTGTGTGTGTCTGCTGGGGGCCTGCCCCCAGCCCCGCCACACAGGCTCCGAGCAGTTGCCGGGTGTGTGTGTCCACTGGTGGTCTGCTCCCAACCACATTGGAAGCTCAGAGTAGGCGCTGTGTGTCTGTGTGTGTGTGTGTGTGTGCGTCTGCTGGAGGCCTACCACCAGCCACACCCTAAAGGCTTCAAGCAGGCGCCCCTCTCTGTTGATCACTCAGGCTCCTGGCCTCCACTGCATGTTGTACTCTCCCCTGAGCTGTGGCCAGGGTGGGGCGCCCTTCCCTACTGTGGGATCCCCAGGGCTACCTAGGGAAAGGCACACAGGGGGGCTGGCTGCAGGCCGCCCTTTCCTGCTCGTGATCGTGGCTGTGATCCCACGGGCAGGTGCACACAGGGGAATGTGGGTCCAGGGCAATCCGCCAGCCCCGGTCTGCCAGCGGGAGTGGTTTTGGGGTGATCGCCTGCACTCACGCCCTCAACCCGCTCTCACGGGTTGGGGGTGTGACTGCGGGCAGACGCCACAGCCACCCCGCCAGCCCGGGTCTGCCCGCAGGGGAATGCGGGTCCTGGGCAACTCGCCAGTCCCGGTCTGCCAGAGGGTTGGGGGCGTGAGTGAGGGCGATCGCCCCCTCCCCCCACCCTCTCCCCGCTCTCGCGGGTTGGGGGCGTGACTGCAGGCAGACGCCCCAGCCGCCCGCCAGCCCGGGTCTGCCCGCAGGAATGTGGGTCCCTGGCAACCCGCCAGCCCCAGTCTGCCAGCGAGAGCGGTTTGGGAGTGGACGCCGAAGCCGCCCCGCCAGCCCGGGTCTGCCCGCGGGAATGCAGGTCCAGGGTTACCCGCCAGTCCTGGTCTGCCAGCGGGAGTGGGTCGGGGGCGTTCAGGCAAGTTGGGGTGTGAGTATGGGCAATTGCAGCAGCCGCCTCCCCAACCCTAGTCTGCCGGGGGGAGCGGGTTGGGGGCCTCTGCCTCCCCAGCCTTGGTCTGCTGGCAGCAGCTGGTCTGGGGGGCGTGACTGCGGGTGGAAGCCGAAGCCGCCAGGCCAGCCCCGGTCTGCTGGTGGGAGAGCCGGTTGGGGTCTTGGCCAGTAGGGGACAGCTGCGGTCACGCCCCACCAGCCCTGGATTGGGTCGCCCGCCATCCAGGTCACAGATAGCAGGCCTGGATGGCAGAGGGGCAGGCACGATGGCGCTGCCCCATCCTGCCGGCAATATGCAAATTAGTGGCCATCTTTGTTGGCGGTTAACCACCATCTTTGCTGACAGCTAATTTGCATATTGCCCGTGATTAGCCAATGGGAAGGGTAGCGGTCGTACGCCAATTACCATGTTTCTCTTTTATTAGTGTAGATAACGTCAATAAAGCAGATAAAAAGATCAATTTCTAACAAAAGGTAAAAAACAAAGGAGAGAGAAAAACTAAAGCAGGAATAAGAGAAAAGAAACAGGATGAAAAAAGGAGAAGTGAGGAAGAAAAAGGTAGCAAAAAATAAAATAAAATAAAATAATGATAAAAACTATAAAAATAGAATGAAGAAAAATAATCCAACAAAATAAAAGGTTAAAAAAAGTAAAAAAAATAAAGTAAAATAAAATAAAGAAATAAAACACCTTTTTTCCCTTAAGTATCCTATATAATAAAACCCTAAGATGCAAATCAACTGGCAAAACAACTTGTCACTATGACACACATGGATCACTAGGGGGCTGATGTTCAACGCAGGACATTCCTGCACTGACTTCTGCCTCCCGAGAGGGAGGCCACTGGCAGCAGCAGTAATTGGGGGCTGGGGCTGGCCAGTGGGTGGCGCCAGGCCACCAGCCAAGTTGGGTGCCAGCAGTGGCCCCCGATCACCCTGTCTGGTTATCGCCCTGCAGATCAGCCCTGATTGCGGGCTAGGCTCAGGGACCCTACCCTACATATTGGGAACAGTCCCTTAGATTTAAAAATTAAAACCTGGCAAGGCTACACTAACACTGAAAAAACAGGATGATGCAGCAATTACATGCATGGACTCTGGCTTGCACATTTTGTGGTCAGTCCTGATTCTGACACATAACTGTGTGACAAAGCCAATTAGTTAACTTGTCTCTGCTTCAATTTTTCCACCCATAAGATGGGGAAAATGGTACTACTGCCTCAGAAGGATCATGTTATGTACTACTTTTTATAATCAGGGCCAAAAGCTGTAGCTGCCCATACAACAGCAAGATGCCTTTCACCTGTATGAAAAGTATGGTCATTGGTGCGTGCTGATCCTGGAGTGCGAGAGGGATGCCCAACTGCCGGTTTAGGCCCGACAGTTCTGTTCTGTCGGCTACTTCTGTTTCCTGTTAGGTAGTCAGCACCATGTTGAAGTTCCCAGCGATCCACCACTCCTCTGTGTCTGTCTCCACAGCCTTGGGTTTTCAGTCTTATTTACACAAGTGTCTATTTCTGACTCGGGCTTTAGGTGGGGGTGTTGCTGTATTAGTTTCTGTGACCAAACAGTCCCTCATCCCAGTTCCCAAGGGCTCTCTGGGGCTATTCAGATTCTTCAATTCCTCTGCAGAGTTTGAGGCGGGGTGCAGCTGGACTAGTTTCCCGCAGGTGCTGGGAGGGGCTGGCTCTTCAGGAGAAAAATGGCTGTTTAGGCTTGGAGGGTCTGGAATGTCCCAGTGCTGGATTCCTGGTCACCTGTCCCTGCCCCTCTTCACAGCCTCTCTCCTGCCTCCACAAAATTACACCTTTACCTGCATCACAGCCTCGATGAGTGTTTGTAATTGAAATGTCCTATGAACTGGATTTATGAGGAAAACATAAAGGCAAAAGAACCACACTGCTGCAGGTTTTCCTCCTCCTCCCCCCGGTACTGCATGTCTAGGGCAGTTCTTCAGGCTGCCTTTCCGGGTACAGCCTCTCACAGTCCTGGATTTAGATCTAGAATCCCCTGATGCCAGCATCTCTGTGGACTCCCCTTCCACATTCGAGTGTTACTCGTGTCCCCAATGGATGCAGACTTGGTGCGGTGTAGGTTCCTTCTGACCCTCTTGTCCTGGTAGTCAGGCGTCTCTCTCTCCAGCCCTGATCTCTGATCCTAATGTTCTCCAGGCGTCCTCTGCCCTTGCCAGCAACAGATTGTCACATCAGCTGTGTTAACTTTGCCAAATCCGGGTGGATGTTATTCAATTTAGTTGTTTTTTCTATCTGCTCCATGAGAAGGTGCAGGACACGACTGCCTATTCAGCCACCATTTTGTCTCTCATTTTAGCTTTACTTTCTTAAACCAATTTTTTTATTCAATCATCTTTCTCACTTCAATATTTTTAAAATTATTGCTCTCAATAATTAAAAATACTTTATGAGGTAAAGCTTTATGATAAGGCAATGATTTATAATGCAAAACACATAAGCATATTGTCTAACCAACACACATGTATTTATCTTTAACAGATCCAAAACTAAAAGAAAAAAAAGACTACAAATCTATTAGATGTTGCAATCTCTTGGATTATCTCTCTCTCTCTCTCTCTCTCTCTCTCTCTCTATATATATATATATACTAGCAGCCCGGTGCACAAAAATTTGTGCACTCGGGGGGGTCCCTCAGCCCAGCCTATGCCCTCTTGCAGTCTGGGACCCCTCAAAGGATGTCCATCTGCTGGCTTAGGCCCACTCCCTGGGGGATCGGGCCCAAGCTGGCAGTCAGACTTCCCTCTGGAAGCCTGGCAGCCCTCGGGGAATGTTCACTTACCAGCAGGGAGCAGACCTAAGCTGCAGTCGGACATCCTTAGTGCTTCTGAGGAGGCGGGAGAGGCTCCCGCCACCACTGCTGTGCTGGCACCCATCAGCCTGGCTTGTGGCTGAGCAGAGCTCCCCCTGTGGGAGCACACGGACCACCAGGGGACAGCTCCTGCATTGAGCATCTGCCCCCTGGTGGTCAGTGTGTGTCATAGTGACCAGTCATTCCCAGTCGTTCTGCTGTTAGGGTCAATTGGCATATTACCCTTTTATTATATAGAGTAGACGCCTGGTGCACTGGTGGGGGCCGGCTGGTTTGCCCTGAAGGGTGTCCCGGATCAAGGTGGGGGTCCCGCTGGGGTGCCTGGCCAGCCTGGGTGAGGGGCTGATGGCTGTTTGCAGCTGGTCACACCCCCTTCAGGTGGGGGTCACCACTGGGGTGCCTGGCCAGCCTGGGTGAGGGGCTGATGGCTGTTTGCAGGCTGGTCAAGCCCCCCACCCCCAGTGGGGACCCTCACCCCATGGAGGTTTGGCCAGCCTGGGTGAGGGGCTGATAGCTGTTTTCAGGCTGGCCATACCCCCTTTAGGGTGGGGGGTCCCTACTGGGGTGCCTGGCCAGTCTGGGTGAGGGGCTGAGAGCTGTTTTTAGGCTGGCCAAGCCCCCCGGCGACGGAAGCTCCCAGCGTCTCCTTTTTTTCTTTTCTTTTTTTTATTCTGGGATTTATTTACCTTCTATAATTGAAACTTTGTAGCCTTGAGTGGAGCTCAGAGCCGGCCAGGGCGGCGGGCGGGAAGCGTGGCTTCCTCCATCATCAGGGGCAACCCAAGTTTCCTGCTTGCTCCAGCTCCGTGGCCACGGCTGGCTGAAAGCAGGTATCTGGGGTTTATTACTCTTCTATAATTGAAACTTTGTTGCCTTGAGTGGAGCTCAGAGCCGGCTGTGGCAGGCAGGAAACTTGGCTTCCTCCATCACTGGAACAACCAAGCCTCCTACTTGCTCCAGCTCCGTGGCTGCTGGCCACCATCTTGGTTGGGTTAATTTGCATATAGTCTATCTGATTGGCTGGTGGGCGTGGCTTAAGGCATAGCAAAGGTACAGTCAATTTGCATGTTTCTCTTTTATTAGTGTAGACTAGAGGCCCGGTACACAAAAATTTGTGCACTCGGTGGGAAGGGGGTCCCTCAGCCCGGCCTGTGTCCTCTCGCAGTCTGGGACCCCTCAGGGGATGACCACCTGCTGGCTTAGGCCCACTCCCTGGGGGTTGAGCCTAAGATGGCAATCAGACATCCCTCTCGCAGCCCGGCAGCCCTCGGGGGATGTCCACTTGCCAGCAGGGAGCAGACTTAAGCTGCAGTCAGAATCCTTAGCGCTGCTGAGGAGGCAGGAGAGGCTCCCACCACCACCACTGTGCTGGCAGCCATCAGTCTGGCTTGTGGCTGAGCAGAGCTCCCCCATGTGAGAGCGTACTGACCACCATAGGGCAGCTCTTGCATTGACCGTCTGCCCTCTGGTGGTCAGTGTGTGTCATAGTGACCAGTCATTCCCAGTCCTTCTGCTGTTAGGGTCAGTTTTCATATTACCCTGTTACTATATAGGATAGAGGCCTGGTGCACAGGTGGGGGCCGGCTGGTTTGCCCTGAAGGGTGTTCCGGATCAGGGTGGGGGTCCCCACTGGGGTGCCTGGCCAGCCTGGATGAGGGGATGATGGTTGTTTGCAGCTGGTCACACACCCTTCAGGTGGGGGTCTCCACTGGGTTGCCTGGCCAGTCTGGGTGAGGGGCTGAGGACCGTTTTCAGGCTGGTGGGTGACTGAAGCTCCCAGCTTCTTTTTTTTTTCTTCTGGGATTTATTTACCTTCTATGGCTGTCACTGGAGCTGAGAGCCGGCTTCAGCTCTGAGGCCTTGGCTGGCTGAAAGCAGGTATCTGGGTTTGTTTAGCTTCTATAATTGAAACTCTGTTGCCATCACTGGCGCTCTAAGCTCTAAGCCCACTGGTGGCTGAAAGCAGGTTTCTGGGTTTGTTTAGCTTCTATAATTGCAACATTGTTGCATCCGGAGCTCAGAGCTGGGCTTCGGCAGGTGGGGAACCTTGGCTTCCTCCGTCACTGGAGCAAGCAAGCCTCATGTTTGCTTCAGCTGCGTGGCTTCCAGCCGTCATCTTGGTTGGCAGTTAATTTGCATATCTCACTGATTAGCCAATGGGAAGGGTAGCAAAGTTACAGTTAATTACCATGTTTCTCTATTATTAGATAGGATATGTAAGGTAGGTATGTGTGAATTCATGTTAAAACAAAATCTACACAATGTATCTTCCTGAAATGTCTGTTAAATATTCTTTACTTCATAATAGCTTTGCTCCCTCAACACCCTCTATCTTTTATATTTACTTTTTGGAGAAACTGAATTCTTTGTCAGTGGATATCTGTATTTGTCTGATTGCTTTCTTGTTAATGTCATTTTTCCTATTTTCATTTTCCTTCTGTTTGGTAATATGCTTGTGTCTTGACATAGATTCCAGTTCATCATGTGTGTGTATGACAGTGGGAGGTGGCTTACACTTTCCATGGCATCAAGTCAGAGCCAATACATGAGTTGGTGGCTCACATTTAGTGGTTCTAAGATTGGTCCATGGATTTAGGTACCATCAGGTATTCATGGAGATGGTGCATTCCTTACCAAGTTTCCAAGCAAACAATAATCTAATAGTTTTTGGCATCTGGGGATGATAACTGTCTAGATTAGTTATACATTGAGAATAGCAAAATGGTGAGTTTCTATCATTCAATTTGCATTTATTAGTTGGTGCTTGATTTAACATTTTTTGTTTACCCTACAATACATTTTCTTCTGAAAAAGCAGGATAAATAATTAAACACAAATTTCAGTTATTTACTATTTTTTAAAAAATAATGATAAGTGACCAATGAGTGTCTATTTTCCTTCCGGGTATCATTTTGAACACACATTTTTCCATATTGTTTTTTTTTTTTTAATTCTTTGATAATATGATTCTTTTTAATATTTAAATCATTCTATCTTTGGCCAGTATGTGTCTTTTTATAGAGTCTAATATATTTTTTGTTTACATGATACTTATTACTGTCTGTGTTTTGAGGTATACCTAGGTGTTCCGGGATTGTTTATACATATTCTACTCAGGCCTGGAATCCTCATTCTCTTGAAAGTCCTAGACATGGGGGTGTTTTCAGTATTTCTATTTTTCTTTGCTAAAAAGTATGTATGTAAACACTATTTTTATTATGTAGATATTAAAATATATTTACTAATAAAATCAGTCAAAAGAGAGAACAAATGCACACATGCAAAATCAGTACAAATCATCTCTCTTATTTTTGTTTCCCTACCTCAGAACTACCTGGCGTTGAATCCAGGGTATGGAAGTTTCATGAATATATCATGTCATGTGGATATCAAGGTCCACCTGTATGGAATTGTCACTTGCATGTTCATAATGGTCTTTATGAAAAAAAAGACAGTACAATATCTAAAATTATTTTGGAGTCATTTTTACATTTTTTTCCTATAGAAATGGCATTTTACTATTTTCCATGCACAGAAAATTCTTATTTATTTTTACTAGGTCCTTGTCATTTGAAAAATAATTTTTAGTAGAAATTTAAAATAATTGAATTCAAATTTTGTGTAACATTAATAAGCTGACTTCTACACATACTTTGAATAGTTCTTCCTTCTACTAAAATGAAAACTTAGTCAATTCAAATGCATATTATCCTACTTTGTTCATAGAACCTTATACAACTTTTGGCTATTTTCCTGTTCAGAATTAAAAATTACTGAAGCTTGTGTAACAAGGACTTTGTTCTTCATAATTCATTTCCTGTTACTTGCTTATGCAATGGAGCATTATAATTTGTAGTATATTGCTCCACAGGACTTAAAACTTCATTGCTCATACAAAGAAAAGAACAAAGATGAGTCAGGAGTATAAAAAACATTTTCTAGGTAATGAGAAAGTAAATCAACTTACATTTCTTGCAAATTGATAAGTAGAAAGTTTTTACTAATGAGTTCTAGAATTCTGACAATGTAGTGTTTATTTATAGAGTTTTCTCCAAAGAAATATGTTCATATAAAGTAATCATTATACACTGAGATTGGGTTCCAGGTAAATACAATCTGTGCTCAATTACTTACATAAGAATGAATATAAAATATCTAGCTATACTTTGAAATTGCCACGTCTCAATAGTTTTAAAACCACTAACACTTTTGACAGACCAGTTAAATAGTATTTGAAATGCACCATCTAGACTTATGTAAAAATTAATGAATCATTCTTACCTTTAAAATATTCAAACTGGCTTTGATTGAGGAATTAACTAAGACAAGAGAAGCTGCTCAACAAAGCCATCTCCATTTCAAAGTGCTCCCAAGTAAGGTTAGTTGAGTGGGTGTAAATCTTCCATGTTATCTGTCATTCTCCTGTTAGTGTTGGAGGGGTGGAAGATCAAGAAGTTGCAGGGTGCTGAAGGCTGAATATCATTTTCCCCTTTAATCTATTTTAAGTCACTTATATAGTAACTAGAGGACTGGTGCATGAATTTCTGCACAGGTGGGGTCCTTTGGCCTGGCCGGCAATCGGGGATGATCTGGGTCATCTCTACCAGTCCTAATTGGGGCCGATGGGGACTGGCCAGGGAGGGACCACAGGAGGGCTCCAGGGCATGTCTGGCCCTCTCAGCCAGATCCCAGCAGCAAGCTAACCTACGGGTGGGAGCATCTGTCCCCTGGTGGTCACTGCGCGTCATAGTGACTGGTTGAGCGGTCGACTGAATGGTCAACTGATGGGTCGGACACTTAGCATATTATGCTTTTTTAATATAGGATAGAGCATCAACTACTCCATAGCATTACTTCAAATACTCTGCAAGTCACAAAACTGAAAAGTCTATATCTCCTACCAATGGGTTACTGGGAAATACAGAAAATCTGCTCTACATGCATAAGTGGAGACTTATATTAAAAATCAATATGATTAGGAGTGAAAAAAGAGACACAATTAGAGAGTAGGCAGGGATTAAAGGGATAAATATCCTCAATAACTTCATGCCAATTAATTTAAAAACAGATACATGGAAATATTTTTAGAAAAATAGTTACATAAATGTAAAAAAATCCATAGAAAACATATATAATTGTTTTTATGATCCTTTAACACATGTCAGTATATAAATATCTCACCACAAGAAAGCCCCAGGCTCAGATGGGTTTATAAGCAAATCATACCAATAATTCAAAGAAGAGATCATTTCTATTCTTTTTTTTTTCTGATTGGTCTTTTTCCATTGTTTTGGAGGTTTCTAGAAGATTCTTTTTTTATTGAACATCAATCAAAGCATTATATTTTATTTCTTAGAATTGTCACATTAATATTTTTAGTATTTATGTCAGAGCAAGTCTTATTATTTTCCTGACATTTTATAACATTATAACTGAATGTATACAATGACTATATTTCTGAGGAAGCAATGGGTAAATGGAACCACATTTTTACTTGGATTTCCACCATCACTTAAGCGATGCTTGATCTTTTTTTTTTTTTTTGATAATTTCTATTCTTTCTGATATTAAAAGAGAAGTCATATGAACAAAATCACTTTTTAGTTAAATATAAAACTGATAGCAAAACCAGATTAAAAATAAAATAGAGAATAAGAGAATGTAGACAATATTATTCTGAATAGAAACTATTGAATCTGCAAAGTATAAATGAGGATCATTAGAAATCTTAGAAGGTATCACATTCATTGATAAAAGTAGAAAAAACATAATCATCTCAAAGATGCTGAAAAGCAATTCAGTGCAATCTGAAAACACAGCAAAACCCTTAGTAAAATAGAAATGGAAGCTTTCTTAATCTAAAAAAAAAAGACCTAGCAAATGTGTTATAGTTCAAATCACACTAATAAGAGAAACATTTAAAACATTCCCTTAAAACTCTATTGAAACTCAAGGGAATTCCCTCACAAAGATAGAACAACTTGTATAGGCAACTTTAAATATATAAATATCTATAATAATAAAAGCGTAAATATGCTAATTAGATTGACATCCTTCCGGATGACCTACTGGATGAAGCCGGGGCTGTGAGGCAAGCCCAGGTTCCGGTGTCAGAGGGAAGCCGGTGCTGGCAGCCGGGGGAAGGAAGGACTACTCTTGCATGAATTTTGTGCATCAGGCCTCTAGTATATAAATAGGGAAAAATTATTGCTCTAAACTCTATAGTAGCAATTCTTGGAGTCAAATCATAGCCTCAAGGGCTGCAAGGGGACTGTCATGTGGAAAGGATGGAGGACAGATTTGAAAAGGTCCTAGGTTCTGAGGACCACAAAGTTCTCCAAGAAGCTCTTACTCCAAAGAGACCTCAATGGGACAGAAAGGCTCAGCTGACAGATCTGAGCACCACAGTCAAAACGAGGAGAGAGCTTTGCACTTGGTAACCTGCCAGGAAGTGCAAGTGCCTGTGCAAGACCTAAGGCAGCTGGGTGGTCCAGGGGCAGCGATTTCCACATTCTCAAAGGACTGTGCCTGGCACTGCTGAGAAACTCATGGCAATAGAAATGGAATTATTCCGGCCCCTACTCTGGGGGAAAAGGACAGAGCTAACCAAGATACAGAAGGCGGGGACGATAAAACAGAAAGTTCTAGAGAGGTGACTAGATATAGAGGTCATATTTTTAATAATTAATCATAACAGCACAACGGGAGTACAAGAGCCCTCAGCTGAGACTGCTATCCTGATTCACACCTACCCTCAAACTCTGAGCACCACAGGAAAGCCTTCAACACAAAAGAAAGGACTTGAGTTGAATCTCAATATAAATATATGATTTTTTAAAAGAAAATAAAGAAAACCTGAAAAGCCTGTATACAGAAAATGAGAATGTGACATATACACACATAGGTACATATTCACAAAGTACAGTGGCACTGGGATCTTATGATACTAAAAGAGAACATTCAGAAGTTGACAAAAACTATGAAACACACATATTATATTTCACAACAAAGATTCTGAATAGAAAAATCAATGTATCACTTGGATTCCTTAACACTTCAGTTTGAAAAATGGACTGATTACGACATTCTCTTCCAAAGTATTCAGTATTCCTCTAAGGGGCTTTTTATATTTTAGAGTACAGGTAGAAAAATGCTTCCGAAAAGTATCATTCAGCCTTCAGACTTTAAAGTTTTCTCTAGTTCTTAGAATTTTTTCCTCATTTCTCTTACTTTGTTTTTACTTAGCTTTTCTTTGTTCTGACCAATAGTATTTTTTTATACTTACCTCTTGGATTTCTAATAACAGCAATAACATAATCAAGCACAACTAAGTAAATTATTTGAAACATGTGAAAATGTAAAACTGTGAAAGATTTTGTTTAAATGATAACCATGCCAGTTTTGCCCCTGCTGATGCAAATGGCTAGCTGCCTGAATGTCAGGTCTCCTATGAACTTTCCTGAGGATATGCATTCCCGTGGGTAACTGCAGAAAGACTTTTACATAGCACCAATGATGAGTTCAGAACAAAGATACATGGCATATTTTATGAAATTCAGGGAAAATAGCATGCCCTTATGATTTTTTAATTATTGATTTTAGGATTTTTTTGTTTAATTTGGATATGAGCTTTTTTTGATATCTAAATTGAAAATATTTTATTCCATAGGTTGCATGTTTTAATTCTTCATAGATATCTTTTGAGGGCCATAAATTTTTACTTTTTCTGAAGTCCTATTTATAATTTTTTTTTCATGATTGGTGTGTGTGTCCTAAGAAAACTTTGCCTATCATGAATATGCTCTTATGTTTTCTTCTAAAGCAAGAGATAGACAACATTTTCTGGAAAGCAGTAGGTAGTATATTTTAGGCTTTGTGGGCCTTATCTTTATAGTAAATATTCAACTCAGTCATTCTCTCATGAGAAACTATAGACACTACTTAAAGAATAAGTATGTGCATGGTTATGCTTCAATAAAACTTTACTTACAAAAACAAGTGGAAAGACTCTGTTCAGGGGCAAGAATGCATAAACTCAATTTCCCCTGTTCCTTCTCTCTAATTACAACTATATGCTTAAAAATCTTCCAGCAAACAGTCGTAAAAGGACTTTAAAGTTGGAAACAAGATGGACTAGACCGGGAATTCAGGAGCTGAAGGATGACACCACCTTGGTTTCTTGGGTTTTCTCTTTATCTCTCAGAGGTCCCCAATTGGTCACCAGGGAGGCCTGCAGCACAGAATGCCAACAAGAATGAACAAAACTAATACACTCACAAGACAGCCTGCTCATTTTGGTCAGAGCCAGTAAGGAAAGTCCAATAGGGACCTACCTAATGGCAGTGATGGGAGCATCCCAGCAAAGGTAGGGTGTGGGGCAACCCATTACCATCTACCTCCTGACAGCAGCAGTGGCAGCCACGGAACCGAGAAGGCTGATCCACCCTCACCCCACCCTAGGTAACAGCAGAATGTTCTCTGTCAATGGGTGGCAACAATAGGCCCTATGTGTCCAAGATCTCCAACCAGTGGCACAAGAGACCCCTGCCTCACAATTCTCCACTGCCCAGGACAAGCAGATGGGAAGGTGGTGGGTCAGGCTGAAAAAGGCAAAATGAGAAACCTTTATGATGATGGAACTATTCTGTAATTTGACCGTGTTGGCAGGTCCACAGAACTGCAGGTGATAAAATTGTATAAGAATTAGTACACACACACACACACACACACACACACACAAATGAGTTTTAGGTAAACTAGAAAAATCCAACCAAGATCAGTGGATTATGTCAGTGTCAATATCCCAGATGTGATATTGGGTAATATGAATGGTGGTGAAACCTGTGTAGAGGTTTTTGTAAGAACATAGTTTCAGTTCTCTTAGAATGTTTACCTAGGAGTAAAATTACTGGGTCATAAGACAACTTTAAATTTTTGTGAAACTATTAAACTGCTTTCCAAAGTGAATCCACCATTTTACATGCCCTCCTACAATGTACAAGAATTCCAGTAGCTCCATATCCTTACCAATACTTGCTCTTGCCCTTCTTTGTAATTATATCCATCTAGTAGCTATGAAGTGGTATCTCATTTTGTTTTGTTTTCGATTTACATCTTTCTAATGTCTAATGATGATGAGCGTTTATATGGTTATTAGATATTTGTATATCTTCTTTAGAGAAATGTTTCTACAAATATTTTGCCCATAATTTGTTTTCTTTTCATTTTTTTTATTTTTAAGAGTTTTGATTATTATAGTTATAAACATACATGATTTACAAATATTTTCCCCAATTGTGTGGGTATTTTATTGATAATGTACTTTAAAGTAAACAAGTTTTTAATTCTGTTAAGTACAATCCATTTTTTAATTTTGTTGCTTGTGAGTTGGTATCTTTATCTAAGAAACTATTGACTAATCTAGGTCATAAACAGGCCTATATTTTCTTCTAATAATTTAGTATTCCAGTTCTTACATTTAGGCATTCATTCATTTTGATTTAATTTTGGTCTTAATTTCAGACAAATATAGTCTGAAGTAGGAATCACACTTCATATTTTGCATGTGGATATTCTTTTGTTCCAGCATTATTTTTGAAAAGATTCTTCTTTCCACCACTGAGTTCTCTTTAACCTTGTTGAAAATCATTGACCATAAATCTTAGAGTTTTTTCAGGATTCTCAATTACATTTCATTGATCTAAATGTCTATCATTATGCTACTACCATACAGTCTTGGTCTTAGTAGCTTTGCTGTAAGTTTTGAAATCAGGAAGTGTATGTCCTCCAGAAAAGTTCTTCTTTTCAAGATTATTTTTGCTATTCTGGATCCTTTGAATTACCATATGAGTCAACTTGTCAATTTCTTCAGGAAAGCTAGCTGGGATTTTGCTAGGGCTTGCGATGAAAGTGCTGATCCATTTGAACAATGTTTCCATCTTAGTAATGTCACGTCTTTCAATGAATAATAAAGATATGTGTGTTTTTTCATTTAATTAGGTCTTCTTTAATTCTTTTCAACTGTGTTTTGTAGTTTTCAGTGTAAAATCTTATATATCTTTTGTTAAATTGATTTCTAAGTATTTTGTTTTTATGCAATTGTACATGAAATTTTCCTAATTTTTTCAAATATTTTTTTCAAATTTTTAATGTGAATGTATACATATACAGTTGACCCTTGAGCAATGAGAGGGTTAAGTACACCATACCTCATGCAGTTGAAAATTCAGATATAACTTTTGGCTCCCCGCAAAAAACTTAACTAGTAATAGTCTACTATATATTGGAAGCCTTATCGATAACATGAATTGTTAATTAACACATATTTTGTATGTTATATGTATTACATACTGTATTCTTACAATAAAGTAAGCTAGAGAAAAAAATTATTAAAGAGTCATAAGAAAGAGAAAATGCATTTACAGCACTGTATTGCATTCATTGATAATGTACATTTACAAGATGAATTATCAGTAACTATATCATTATTGTCTTATAGGACATAAAACACTGCATATTTATATGAGTTACTATCACTAGGTATCAGAAATGAAACATAATGTGTAAAAGAAATTCATATTTATTTACAGGTACAATGATTCATGCACTGATAATGAAAAAGCAGCAATATGATTGCTTTATGGTAGCCTAGTGTAATTGATACATTTGTTACATGGTATAGCATAGCAATAACTATACACTAATGAATGAATCATAAAACTTTATAACATACATTATTACAGCCATATTCATAAGATAGTATTAGAAAAATAATTATACTTTTTAAAAACTTACCTATAATGATAGGCTGATGCAAAGTTTCTTCAAGTATAAGAGAGGCATATAGTTTGGTAATTTAAAGTAAAGTCATAAAACTAAGAAAATTAAACTATCATTTATTTTATATAAAATATTACTCACCTTCTACCTATGTAAGGATAGGTTATACTTCAATACAAATCTTGCACATGCTGTGCTACACAATGAACACTTAGGCGAAGATAGTGACTAGAATGTCTCATACAATCCTTGCTGTACAGTTATTAGAGTTTCACACAAAGACATACGCACATTCACCACAGGCAAGCGTATTAACCGGCATGATGATTATTTACTATCTATTAAGTGGAAATGGATTATCATAAAGGTCTTCATCTAGTCATCTTCATGTTGAGTAGGATGCTGATGAGGAGGAGGATTAGCCTTGCTTTCTTAGGGGTGGCAGAGGAGGAAGAGGTGAAGGAGGTGGAAGGGGAGGCAAGAGGCAGGCACACTCAGTTTGACTTGAACAACAGTGTAGATTACAGAGAGAGGGGAGATCGAGGGAAGTATAAGAGGGTATACTATAGGGGGACAAATGGTGATAGATGGAGACTTGACTTGGGGTGGTGAACACAAAATCTAGTGTGCAGATGATGTGTTGTGGAACTGTGCACCTGAAACGTGTATAATTGTGTTAACCCGTGTCACCCCAATAAATTAAAAACAAACAAACAAACAAGCAAACAAAACAAACCCACTCAGACACACACCGTTCATAGTGTCTGGGAACTCGTCTGCTGCCTCTTGGTAACAGGAGCTGGGTCTCCTGTCATCTGGACAATTTTAAAGCCGAACCACTTTCTAAAATTATCAAATCATCCTTTGCTGCATTAAATTCTCCAGCTTCCGATCTTTCACCCTCCTTTTGCTTTAAGTTACCATATGACGACTGTTTTTTTCTTGAATCATAATAGAGTGTACCAGTGTGCCTTTCGTATAGTAATCTTGCACCCACATAAATGCTGCATCTTCAATCCAACATGAGAAGTATTTCACAAAGCGTGCAAGGTTTTCACACATGCTAGCCTCGCTGCAGAGATGGCTGCACAAGGTTTATTTTCCATTTTTATAATCATCCTGAGGCTGGATTCATATCTGGAAATGGGTGGCAACAACGCTGCAGGCTTCAGTCTGCCACTCATTCAAGACGTTCAGCTATTTCTTGTAATGTCACAACTTTCTCAACTTCTTGGGAAGACGTCCAGCATCACTAGGGCCTCTTTGTATGGGTCACAGGGTGTTATTCAGGGTTTAAGTTATTGCACTTAAACATGATGAACAATACAGCAGCACCATGAAATATCACCTTTTACTGTGATACACAATTTACTAGATAGACAACTGCTCACGTGGAAATAATTAGTACAGCGCTGCCTTTTAAGCAGATACTTGCAACACTTGAGCTACCACAATAACAACAGGAGGTGGCAACAAAATTACTACAGTATCACAGTGTGCACTACAGTTAATTTTATGCAATTATAATTTAATACTGTCTCTTTGTTTGTTTACATTTCTCTTGACTGGGAATAATGCCATGTAAGATTCATAACTGTTTGTGTGTATAAGTTTTGATATACTTTAACTTTTTATAATAGTTTTGTATATATTTCACGGTAGTAAATGATAACATAGAGTAGTATCTACATACAATTTATGCAATCATGACACACCTACATTTTATCTTAATTTTTTTTAATGTATTTCTAGTCCATGCAGATCATCAGAGTTTTTTTCAAATTATAGCAAATCTTCAACAAATTTTTCAATGTGCTCATTGGAAAAAAAAATACAAGTACAAGTAGACCTACACAGTTCAAATCTGTGTTATTTAAGTGTCAACTGTAAAATTGATTTTTTTATATTGATATTAACTTATTTATTAGTTACACTAGTTTTTCATAAATTCCATAGGGTATACAATAAATAAAATCATGCTATCTACCGGCCTGAGCCCTCTCACAGTCTGGGACCCCTCGCTCCTTACTGCCCGCCTGCTCGCTGCTCCTTACCACTCAGCTCACTGCTCCTTAGCACTGCTGTTGAGGTGGGAGAGGCTCGCGCCACCGCTGCTGCACTTGCCAGCTGTGAGTCCGGCTTCTGGCTGAGTGGCGCTCCCCCTGTGGGGGCGGGGGGGCAGCTCCTGCATTGAACGTCTGCCTCCCTGGTGGTCAGTGCACATCATAGTGACCAGTTGTTCTGGTCGTTCCATTGTAACGGTTGCTTAGGCTTTATCATATAGATTTTTTTCCTAAGTGCCTTGATTGGAATCTCCAGTAAAATGTTTAATAATAATGGTAAGAACAGATATTGTTTTGTTCCTGATCTTGGGGGAAGCTTGGAGCTTTCACCCTTAAATATAATATTAGTTATAGGTTTTTAAAAATTTAGTTGAGGTGCTTAATCAAGATAAGGAAGTCCAAGGTTTCAACGGGCAGTGGATTATGTGGAAGCTATGCTGACATTTTCCTGGGACCAATCTGGAATTGAAACTAAATTATAGAGAAATGATCCTGAATAATCAACTGAAGACTAGCTGGAGAGAACCCTGATAACCAAGTGGAGACCACATAGAAAGTGGTAGGAATTGGGGAGGCCTGAGAGGGCTGGCTGGGCTCCCACAGACAGCAGCTGAAGTTCCGGAGGGACATCTCTGCTGTGGAGGCTGCCACTGAGAACTCTGGAGTCTAAGCTGCAAGCTGGGCCCCCCAGCCCAGATCATACAAAACTGAGAAGGTGCCCACATAACTTCTGGCTTTAAAAAACAGCAGGGTTGCTGTGTGCCAGGGAGAGAGGGCTAGAAATGCAGGCACCCTCTTAAAGGGCCAACACACAAAATTTTGTGTGCAGCCACTCACCTTGCACTCTACTCTGTGGGAGGGCAGAGTGGACTAGAGCTGTGTGGGGAGAATCCAGTATTGAGGGCTGTGGGGTTAGAGCTCAGAAGGCAGCCACCCTGGATTCCTGTGCTGAGTCATTCCCTTATACTGCAGAGGATATCCCTCTCAGGCAGATGTTTGCCATGCAGACAGCTTTTGCCTGGGGGAAGCAATTGCCCCACCCAATTGCCCCATCTTGTAGAGTTTTTCCCCTGCTGTGGTCTATAGCCTGAGGCTCATTACAAGACTGAGAATAACAAATTGCAGGCAGAGCCAGGACTCTGGATGTGTTGATCTGCTTATGGACCTGAGGCTAAGAAAAGCAAACCTTGATGTATATCTTGGTCCTCTCCAAAGGCACGAAGCCCCAGCAGAGGAAGCCACAGACCATGGATTGCTGATACTTCCAAACAGAGTACTCACAAACAGCACCTAACATTGTTCTGCACCAGAGAGCCTCCAAAAAGACTGGGAGTCCTAGCAAATCTATCTAATACATAGAAACAAACTCAAACAGAAAGCCAAAATGGAGAGACAAAAAACAATTCACAAATGAAAGAACAAGAGAATTCTCTAGGAGAAGAACTATATGAAATGGAGATAAGAAATTTTGAAATATAGAGTTCTGAATAATGATTATAAGGATGCTCAATGGCATGAGAGAAGACTAGCCAGAAATCAAGAATGATATAGCAGTAATGAACACATTGCAAGGAATAAATAGCAGATTAGGGGAAGCCAAGGATCAGAGCAGAGAATTAGAACACAGGGGAGAAAAAAATTACCAAATCAGAGAACCAAAAAGCAAAATAAAACAAAACCAATTAAAAAACAGGAGGACAGCTTAAGGGAGCTGTGGGATTACATTAAAGGTAACAATATTCATATTATAGAAGTCCAGAAGGTGAAGAAAGTGAGCAAGGAATAGATAACCTGTTTGAAGAAATAATGGCACAACACTTCCCTAACCTGCTAAAGGAAAAAGACACACAAGTTCAGGAACCACAGAGAGTCCTAAGCAAGAAGAACCCAAACAGGCCCAGGCCCAGACAGAGCATAATTAAAATGACAAAAATTAAAGACAAAGAGAGAATCTTAAAAGAAGCAAGAGAAAAGCAATTTGTTACCTACAAAAGAGCTTCCATAAGATTGCCAGCTGGTTTTTCATCAGAAACTCTACAGGTCAGAAGGGTTGGCATGAAGCATTTAAGGTAATGAAAAGCTAAAACCAAGAGTACTATATCCAGCAAGGATAGATGGTGAAATAAAGAGCTTTCCAAACACACACACAAAAAGGCTAAAGAAGTGTATAACTACTCAATCAGCAATGCAGGAAATGTTAAAGGGACTATAAGGGACTATTGTAATAATAATATGAAGAAATAGAGAGAGAAACATAGGCATAACAAATTAAAATGGCAATAAATAAGTAGGTATCAACAATAACTTCAAATGTAAATGTATTAAATGTTCCAATTGAAATACATAGGATAGCCAAATTGATAAGAAAACATGACCCAAATATATTCTGTCTACAAGAGACCCACATAAGAATAAAAGACTCACACAGGATGAGAGTGAAGGGATGAAAAAAATGTCCTTGCAAATGGAAACAAATAAAAATCTGGGGTAGCAATACTCATATCTGACAAAATAGACTTCAAAATGAAGGCCATAACAAGAGACAGAAAATGCCACTACATAATACTAAAGGTATCAATCCAACAAGAGGATATGACCTCTGTAAACATATATGCACCCTATATAAAAGTACCAAAATATATTAAAAAAAAAAAAAAAGAAAAAACTTCTGGAGGATTTTAAGAAAGAGATGGACAGCAATGCAGTTATCATAGGGGACTTTAACACACCACTGACTTCACTGGATAGATCTTCCAGTCAAAAAATCAACATGGAAAAAGTGACTGTAAATGACACACTAGGTTAGATGGATTTAATTGACATTCATAAGACATTTTGCCCAAAAGTTGAAGAATATACATTTTCCTCAAGTGCATATGGGTCAGGCTCAAAAATAAACAACACGTTAGGACACAGAACAAGTCTCTACACTTTTATGAAGTTTGAAATCATATAAAGCCTCATCTTGGATCACAATGGCATAAAATTAGAAATCAACTACAGTAAAAACACTCAAAAACATGGAAGTTAAATAGCATATTGTTAAACAATGAATAGGTTACCAATGAGATAAAAAGGAAATAAAAATCTTCCTGGAAAGAAAAGAAAATGAACACAAAACAACACATAATCTATGGGACACAGCAAAAGGAGTCCTGAGAGAGGGAAGTTCATAGCACTGCATGCCTACCTAAAAAAACAAGAAATATTATTAATAAACTATCTACCCCTACAAAAAGAAAAGACCAAAGTAGAAGGAAGAAAATAATAAAGACCAGAGCAGAAATAAATGACATAGAGACTGGAAGAAAAATACAAAAGATCAATGAAACCAAGAGCTGATTCTTTGAAAAGACAAACAACGTTGATGAAACTTTAGCCAGATTCATCAAGAAATAGAGAACAAGGACCCAAATAAATAAAATTTAAAAAATTAAAGTGGCGAAGTAACAACTGACACCACAGAAATGCAAAGGATTGTAAAAAAAAAATACTGTGAACAACCATATACCAACAAGCTGGACAATGTGGATGAAATGGAAAAATGCTTACAAAGATACAATATTCCAAAACTGAATCAAGAAGAATCAGAAAACCTGAATAGGACCGTAGCAACTGATGAAATTGCAGCAGGAAAAAAACAATAACAACAAAAAAGCCTGGGTCCGGATGGCTTCACAGGGGAGTTTTACCAAACATTCAAAGAACTAACACCTATCCTCCTCAAACTATTCCAAAAAATCCAAGAGGAAGGAGCACTTCCAAGCTATTTTTATGAGGCCAGCATTATCCTAATTCCAAAACCAGATAAAGACACTACAAAGAAAGAGAAGGTCAATATCCCTGGTGAAATATATGTTAAAATCCTCAAAAAATGATTAGCAACTAGGATTCAGCAATATATTAAAAAGATCATACACCACAACCAAGTGGGATTTATTCCCAGGATTCAAGGCTGGCACAATATTCACAAATCAATAAATCTGATACATGATATAAATTGAAATACCCAAAATCACATGAACATATCAATAGACACAGAAAAAGCATTTGACAAAATCCAACATGCATTTTTATTTGATAAAAAACTCTCAGAAAAGTGGGACTTGAGGAATCATACCTCAACATAATAAAGGCCATATATTACAAGCCTACAGCCAACATCATACTCAATGGGCAAAAACTAAAACCATTTATCTTAAGAAAAGGAATAAGACAGGGATGTCCGTTTTCATCACTGTTATTCAACAGTAGAGGCCCAGTGCCCAACCCAATCAGGTGGGGACAGCCAGTGGGAGGGGTCCCAGGTGGTTGGCAGGCTGGCCCTGCCACCTGATCAAACTCTGGTTGAACTCCAGGTGGAGGGGACAATTTGCATATTATCCTTTTATTATATAAGATAATAGTAGAAGTCTTAGCCACAGCAATTAGACAAGAAAAAAACATAAAAGGCATCCAAATTGGAAAGGAGGAAATAAAACTCATTATTTGCAGATGACATGATATTGTATATAGAAAATCATAAAGACTCCACCAAAAATTATACTAGATTTAATAAATGAATTCGGCAATGTAGCAGGATACAAAATTAACACTCAGAAATCAATGGCATTTTTATACACCAATAATGAATTCAGAGAAAGAGAAACAGCAACAACAAAAAAAACAATTACATTTACCATTGCAGCCAAATAATATAAATATTATTATCAGGAATAAACCTAACCAAAGAGGTAAGAGACCTGTACTCAGAAAACTACAGGACATTGAAAAAAGATAGAGGAAGATATAAACAAGTGGAAGAATATACCATCTAGTTAGTTATTAATAAACTATCTACCCCTACAACAAGATTGGTATAACTAACATCATGAAAACATCTGTATTACCCAAAGCAATCTATAAAATTAATGCAATACCTATTAAAATACCAATGGCCTATTTCACAGTTTAAGAATCAATACTCTCAAAATTTATATGCAGCCAAAAAAGACCCCAAATACCAGCATTAATCTTGAGAAAGAATGACTAAGTTGGAGGAATCACAATACCAGATATCAAGTTATATTACATGGCCACTGTAATAAAAATATTCTGGTACTGGCACAAGAACAGGCAGATAGATCAATGGAACAGAAAAAAAGAATCCAGAAACTGACCCAGGCCATTACGCTCAATTAATATTTGACAAAGGAATCAAAGCACACAATGGAGAATGACAGTGTCTTCAATAAATGGTGTTGGGAAACTGAGATGGCATGGCTCAGTGGTTGAGTGTCAACCTATGTACCAGGAGGCCATGGTTCTATTCCTTGTCAGGGCACATGCCAAGATTGGGAGCTTGATCCCCAGTGTGGATCATGCCGGAGACAGCTGATCAATGATTCTCTCTCTTCATTGATGTTTCTCTCTCTCCCTCTCTGAAATCAATAAAAAAGATAAATATCACAAGATCTCACTCATTTGTAGAATATAATGAATGACATAAACTGATGAATAAAAATAGAACCAGAGTCATAGAAACATTGAACAGACTGTCCAATCTATGCGGGAAGGTCGGAGGGGTGAGGGGGTAAGAGATCAACCAAAGGACTTGTATGCATGCACATGAGCATAACCAATGGACACAGACAGTAGGAGGGGGGTGTGAGGGCATGTGCTGGAGGGTGGGGGCTGCTGGGGAGAGATCAATGGGGGAAAAAGGAGACTTATGTAATACTTTAAACCATAAAGAATTTAAATTTATATATATATATGCCTAAGCGACCATCACAACCGAACAGACGATTGAACAGGCTGCGTGGGGCAACCAGGCTGGCAGATGGGGGCAGTGAGGGGTGACCAGGCTGGCAGGGGGGGCATTTGGGGGCAACTAGGCTGGCAGAGGGGGGCAGTGAGGGGTGACCAGGCTGGCAGGGGGGGCATTTGGGGGCAACTAGGCTGGCAGAGGGGGGCAGTTAGGGGTGATCAGGCAGGCAGGCAGGTGAGCAGTTAGGAGCCAGTGGTCCTGGATTGTGAGAGAGATGTCTGACTTGGGATGGGGCCTAAACCAGCAGTCAGACATCCCCCGAGGGTCTTGGATTGGAGAGGGTGCAGGCTGGGCTGAGCAGAACCCCACCCCCCATGCACAAATTTTGTGCACCAGGCCTCTAGTAGATATTAAATAAGTGGTGCTGGAAAAATTGGACAGATACATTAAAAAATGCAACTACACCACAAAGTTACACCATACACAAGAATAAATTCAAAATGCATAAAATACTTAAATGAAGTTGTGAAACCATAAAAAATCCTAGAAGAAATCATAGGCAGCAAAATCTCAAACATTTTATGTAGCAGTAGGTTACTGATACATTTCCTTGAGCAAGGGAAACTATGCTGAAAATAAACAAGTAGGACTACATCACAATAAAAAGCTTCTGCACAGCAAAAGAAACCATTAAAAATTGAAAAGGGAGCCCACTGTATGAAAGAACATATTTTCCAATGACACATCTGATAAGGGGTTAAAATGCAAAATATATAAGGAACTCATACAACTTAACAAAAGGAAGACAATCTAATTAAAAAATGGACAATGGACCTAAATGGACAATTCTCCAAAGTGGTCAAACAGATGGCCAAGAGACATGTAAAAATAATCAGGTCACTAATCATCAGAGAGATGCAAATTAAAGCAACAATGATGTATTACTTCAACCCTGTCAGAACAGCTACTATCAGGAAAATCAACAAATGACAAGTGCTGGAGAGGATGTGGAGCAATGGGAACCCTCATGCACTGCTGGTGGGAATGCAGACTGATGCAGCCACTATAGAAAACAGTGTGGAGTTTCCTCAAAAAATTAAATATGGAACTCCCATTTGACCCAGTGATCCCACTTCTAGGAATATATCCTAAAAACCCAAAGCACCAATCAGAAAGAATGTACTCACCCTATGTTCATAGCAGCACAGTTTATAATAGCTAAGATCTGGAACCAGTCAAAGTGCCCATTAGTGGATAAAAAAGCTGAGGTACATTTAAACTATGGAACACTATGCAGCTATAAAAAAAAGGATCTGATACCCTTTGAAACAGCATGGAGGGACCTGGAGAGTATTATGCTAAGCGAAATAAGCCAGTCAAAGACAAGTATCACATGATCTCACTCATATGTGGAATCTGATGAACAAAATAAACTGATGCACAAAATAGACCCAAAGACAGAAGCATGGAACAGATTGATGAATTTCAGAGGGAAGGTGGGGGGGGGGGGTTGTGTGAAGAGATTAACCAAAGAACCTTTATGCATATATTCATAACCCATGGACACAGACAATAGTGTGGTGAAAACCTTGGTTGGGTGGCGGGTGTGGGCTAGAAGGGGTCAATGGGGAAAAAAGAGGACATCTGTAATACTTTCAATAATAAAGATACATTTTTAAAAGATAAGGAAGTCCTATCTATTACTAGTGTATTGAGTATATTTTTTTCTTATGGAAGTATCTATATCATCCCTACTACCACTTATGAATCAACAAGTACTTCAACATTAAAACATTACAATAAATAAAAAACAGGTTCTGGAAGTCTATTATTTTAACTTATACTTTTATATTTATGACCCATCTCATTTTTTTCATAAATTATAATGAATTGTGTGAGGTAAAATTGTCCAGATTTAACAAAAATTACAGCACCATGTATGCACAAAAATTTCTTTCGTAAAGAAGATATACAAATGTCCTTGTGAAAATATCATATGAACATTTGATATAAATCATTAGACATGAGAAAAATGCAAATTAAAACTACCACCATGAGTCATTGCCACATATTCCCAGAATAGAAAATCTAAAATATTAGTGTAGGTATGAAGTGAGTGAATGTAAAATGGTACCATGACATTGTAAGAAAGAGTGACAGTTTCAAACAACATTAAACACATCCATCTCTATGTCTTACCAGTACACTCAGACACATACTCAAGAGAAAAGAATAAAAGTGTCCAGTAAAAGGCTTGTATAAAGATGTCCTTAATAACCCAAACTGGATACAGACTAACTGTCCTTAAAATGAGAATGGATAAGCAAATTTTAATCTACGTATACAACAAAATGCTCTGTAGCAATAAAAAAGAACAACTAACTATTTTGTATGTGTATAATATATACATAGTATATGTATGACATAAACATTATATATATATGATAACGTATATATGCATATGTATTACATATATGACAATGGGAACTATTGAACAATGTATCAATTTCCTTGTGTTTTAACACTTAAGTAAAATTTTTATTAAATTTTGTAAACACATATCTTAACACGTAAATGTTTTCAATTTTGGGGGTAGATACGCAGAAGAGGGATTGCATAGTCATATAGTAGCTCCACTCTTAATTTTTTGAGGAACCTCCAGACTGTTTTCCATAGTGACTGTACCAGTTTACATTACCACCGGTAGTGAATGAGGTTTCCTTTTTCTGCACATTCTCTCCAACATTTGATATTCCTATTATTGATAATAGTCATTGTAACAAGAGTAAGGGGGTATCTCATTGTAGTTTCGATTTGCATTTCTCTAATAGCAAGTAAGGTTAAGCATCTTTTCCTATATCTGTTGGCCATTTGTCTGCTTGGGACACATGTCTGTTCAGGTCCTCTGTCCATTTTTTTAAAAAAATATATTTTATTGATTTTTTACAGAGAGGAAGGGAGAGAGATAGAGAGTTAGAAACATCAATGAGAGAGAAACATCGATCAGCTGCCTCCTGCACATCTCCTACTGGGGATGTGCCCGCAACCCAGGTACATGCCCTTGACCGGAATCGAACCTGGGACTCTTCGGTCCGCAGGCCGAAGCTCTATCCACTGAGCCAAACCAGTTCCGGCTCTCTGTCCATTTTTTAATTGGATTGTTTGTTTTTGTTGTTGAGTTGTATGAGTTCTTTATATGTTGTGGATATTAATACCTTATCAGAGGTGTTTTCTGCACTTCAGTGTTCGTTGCAACATTATTCACGATGGCCAAAACATGGAAACAACCGAAGTGTCCTTTGATATATGACTGTATACAGGAGATGTGGTACATATATACAATTAAATGCTGCTTAAAAAAAGATTAAATACTGCAATTTGTGGCAAACTAGACAGATCTTGAGAGTATCAAGCTAGTAAAATATGTCAGATGGAAAAGGTCAAGAACCATATGATTTCACTCATGTGGGATATAAAACTGAAAGCAACAAGTGAACAGAAAGTCATAGACACGAACAACAGCACGGTGGTTATCAGAAAGAAAGAGAGTAGGGAGGCATGAGGTTAAAGGGGCTCAAATATATGGTGATAGAAGGATATTTGACTTTCAGTGATAAGCACACAATGTAATGTACAGGTGATGCATTATAGAATTGTACACTTGAAATCTACATAATTTCATTAATCAATGTCACTTTAATAAATTTAATAAAAATTAAAAAATAAATGTTAAAAAATTCTAAACACATATTCCAGATTTAAGGTCTAGCATCCTGAATGTTTCTAGTTCCAACCTGTTATATAGTTTTCTTAATAACTTCAAACACATTTCCATTTTTCTCATTTTTTTCTAATTGCTTCATTTCCCTAGTTTTAGCCTTTAGTCAGAATTCCTCTTTTTTTCAGGTTCAGTATCATTTATTTTTCTATTTTAATCTCACCATCTTCATGACTTTGTATATTCTTCGACCTCTCATCTTTGCTATT